>NC_139345.1:147142588-147842588 GCF_055883805.1 Amblyomma maculatum | reverse complement strand
TCTCTTTCTACTTTAACTTCCACCTTCCTTCCTTTCCCTTGCGGCGCGGCTCAGGTGTCCACAAACAAGTTTGACAGATAATGCACCTTTCCCTTCCTGTGAACCAATTATTATTATTATTACTACTGCAGTTTACAAGTAATTTTCTAGACCCCAGGCTGCAAGCTAAGCTATACGGGGTTATTATGCTCACCTTCGTAAGCTTGCAATGGGTACAACATCGGCCCCAGACGTGACCATATGCTTTTGTAGCATACGGTCACCTTAGTATATGTAGCATCATTCGTGCCTGAAGAAAGACTGGCTTCTTGTCATCTGCTGCGATTTTAATACTGCGTAAACGGTGCCTGCATAACTAGAACACTACCTACTACCAAATGTGAAGATTTCTTCGTCACTTTGTACAGTATACTCTTTCGCAGCCCTGGGCTTAGAGGTGGGCTAAGGGAGAATTTTAAACTCGGCTTTGAATAGTAAGAATCCGATCAACATTCACCCAGAATTGTTATAATCGTAAAGTTATTTCCCCTTGTGGCCAATTGCACATTGGAATTTGGTCAAACGTCCCTGTTGCCGCATACGTTTTTTTTGAGTGACCGCAGGAAGTAGGAAGGGCCAGCCAATGCGCAAAGTGCCCTTCAGGTTTTTATGTGGTGACTTGCTGCTCTGCTATCGGCGGCGTTACATGCGTAGTGGCCGTAGTCCGCATGCGTAATCGGCATGCGTGGTCCGCTTGCTTCGGGCTTGTTATCTATGTGATATATTCTCTGGTCCACAAACGTATAGAGCCTTTCCAGTAATATTACTTACATCGTGCCTGAAAACATTAATATATATTACTTTATTTTAATTAATAACAGTGCATTAATTTGTTACCGCACTGTAATCAGGTTCAATGTCATGAAATTAAAAAGCACGGATGTACTTTTACTGCAGCGAGCTTAGTTTACGACAATGTAACTTACCACAAAATCTATTTATCAACAGAAACCAGGAGACGAAACGAGGGCAAAGGAAAGTGAGGACCAAATTCTGCAGAAAACGTTTTAGAGGACCTTTAATCATAACATAACCAACTCCTATTGAATGACGAAGCGAAGAATCTGGTTGCGATCCGCGCTCGGAAGGAGATATTCTGCTGCAACCGGATTGTTTATGAGTTGCCTCGAGTCCTGCAGTTTTGCAGCGGCGTAAGAAAACTGCTCTGGCTGGCCTTCCTGCTGTGAATGTGTCAACTGGAGCTCGATCATCAGGAATCTTGTACACAGGTGCTAGAAAATTGTGTTAAACTGAAGGCAAGAAATGGGCTTTTTTACAAACTCGCGATCGTCTACTTGAAACATCGCCCTTGCATAGACGGTTTACACTCTGAAAAGAACGCACTCGCGATGTGCGATTCACCACAGCTTAGGAATTTAGGCGGACAACGCTTGTTTATGGGCCCGTGGCTCCACTATACACTAAACATTTGCATGCCTACTTAGATTCTGGCTTTTCAACTGACTGTATATTTCTTGATTTCTCTAAAGCTTTTGACAAGGTAAGCCACGCACTACTCCTTCATAAACTAAGCTTTCTAAACATCGACCCTGCTGTAATTAATTGGATCCGCGCTTTTCTCACGTCCCGCGTACAATTTGTAAATGATAATGAAATCAACGCACCTTCTGTCCCAGTCCGGTCCGGCGTTCCGCAACGGTCGGTTCTGGGACCGCTCTTATTTTTGATTTACATAAATGACTTGCCTTCCTGTGTTTCTTCAAAAATTTGCCTTTTTGCTGATGACTGTGTCTTGTACCATAAACTTGCTGATAATTCTGATGTCCCATTAATCCAGAATGACCCTAATAATATTAGCGAATGGTGCAGTAAATGGTGCATGCAATTAAACATTAACAAATGCAAATCAATGAGGGTATCTGGAACTACTGTATCAAGTCCTATGTATATGCTTAATAACGTCCCATTAGAATCTGTAAAGTCATACCATTACCTTGGAGTAATCGTTACTAGTGATCTAACCTAGAAATCGCATGTCAACTCCATCATCGCTAAAGCCAATCGTACTCTCGGATACATTCGCCGTAACTTCTCTCTTGCACCGTCATCATTAAAATTAATAATGCATACAACATATATTCGTCCACAACTCGAATACGCCTCACCTGTTTGGGACCCCTGTCAAGCAACACTCATACACGCCGTTGAGGCAGTACAAAATCTCAGCCCGGTTCATCTTATATAACTATCTAAGGACAGCGAGCGTTACTAATATGAAAACATACATCTCCCACTGTTATCGACTCGAAGAAAACTATCCCGCCTCTCACTTTTTCATAAAATATACTACCATAACTCAACATTGCGCTCCTTATAGGTTCAACCATCATCCTACATTTCATTTCGCCGTAATCGCAGTCAAAACGTAAACACTCCGCACTCAAACACAGTTGCCTATTCTAACTCCTTCCTTCCCCGGACCTGTAATGATTGGAATAACCTGTCTGCATCTCTAACAAATATAACTGAAGAAGAAAAATTTAAATCCGCGCTACAAACTTTCTTTCTTGAATTTAAATCCGCGCTACAAACTTTCTTTCTTGCCTAGTATTAAAACTTATTAAAACTTATTGTATGGTTATTTACTTATCTTCATTGTATACTGTTTTGTTTATTCTAGTTTTATATTTTGTAATCTTTTTTTACATATATGCTGTCTTCCTAAATTACCCATGTACCTCGTTGTTCTTTTTTATGTGCTTTGTTTTTCAGAGATTTGTACGCTTATTGTATTAACCTTGTATTAACCTTCTGTTTTATATATATATATATATATATATATATATATATATATATATATCCTGTATGCGCCCCTCCCCTCTGTAACGTACATCTGTACCCTGAGGGTATTTTAAATGAATAAATCAATAAAATGTCGGCTCCTGGCACACATGTCTACGTTATCCGCACCATTGTATCTACTGCTTGAAGACGACCCAGTAGTTTTGGGGAAGCAAAATACCAACTCGGATGCTCTAAGTAAATATAGTTGCTCGTACTGGCCACAGGTGCTTGCCATTTGTAAACGTGCAAGAACACTCACTCACTATAGAGAGCCTAGATAGCTCTTTCATGCCGGCTAGTTCCTTAGGGTAGCAAGCGAACGCAGACAAATACCGCTGTAGTGTCTCGAAATAGTGGTCAGTAAATGGCTTAAGCACCTTTTACCGCGTCACAGTAACCTTCAACCTAATTTTCGCTGACTACTACAGCTGTCAAGAACAGGCGGCCAGCTCTGCCGGTTCATCGAATTCTTGTACCACGTAAAGCTTGAGGCCCCATGCTGACTAAGCAGCATCAGTAGGCTTGTCTGCTTTGAGGACTGGCTTACACACTATTTTTGTGGTTATCGTGGCCCGGTAGGACAGATAGATTGAAAGCCTTGCAAATTCTTAGACCCTATGCACACAAGTGCAACCAGTGTACCGCCATGCGGCTGCTATCAGTTGGCCAGGAAGAAAAAGAAAAGTGGTCAGAGCTTTACATCTATTTCGTTGGAGCAATAAGCGGACCCATGTTTGTGATAGTCGTCGGCTTTTTCACAAGTGGCTCCAGGCACTCCCTTCCGGTCAGTGATCCCTGAAGTCGAAATTCCGTGGTTTCGCGGACTGTTAGCTCGTTTCGTTTTCCCGGAAACAGTCATACAGTTGAATCCCGCTATAACGAAATTCACGGTGCACGAAAAAAAATTCGTTCTCGCGGAACTTCGTTATCGCAAAAATTTGACGTGAAACGCAGAAAGAATTGCCCAAGCAGCAGCAAAGGCGTTTAATGCCAAAAATCTGTAAGCTTGGTTTGCTTACGCTTCACGGCGAGCAACGCCGTCACGCGATTTTCGCACTCGGTCAGCAAACCCATTGCAACATCGTCGTCTCGGACAGCAACGAAATTCCTGATGACATCAAAAGCGTCCATCACCTGTACGGCGGTTGCCGCAGCCGGCGCTTCCTGTACGTCGTCGTCTTCTTCATCGGAAGAGTCCTTATCATTCCGGGCAGCTTTTATGATCTGCTCATCACTCACATCTTCGTGAACAACAACACAAGCGTCAGCGCCGATGTATTCGTCGAGCTCGAGATTAGGCGGCACGGTTCCTATTTCTCCCAGCGTTTTCCAGGCGGCCGCGATCCCCGGAGCCGGTGACGCCTCTTCGTCGTCGTCTGTAACGCCTGGTGTTAGGCCAGCAGAGTGTACGGGTCGACCTTCGGCAAATCCGGCGTGCCTGAAACAGTTCACAATTACTGAGCGCCCCAGTGTGCTCCAGGCAGCAGACATAATCTGCAGTGCCACGTACAAGTCCACCTTCGTGTCTCGGCCGGTTTCAGTGTTAAAAAGCAGCCGCTGAATTAACCTCCCGCGGTAAGCGCGCTTCAGGCTAAGAATCACGCCCTGATCGAGAGGCTGTAAGACAGACGTGCAATTGGGAGGGAAAAACCTCAGCTCCGTGTTAGTGAGCTTGACTTCGTCGGAGTGATGCGCTGAACAATTGTCCAAAAGCAAGCAAACTTTACGGCCCTGCCGCTTCATGTCGCGGTCGAATGCCATCATCCACTCGGTGAAAATAGCGCGGGTCATCCATGACTTGTTGTTCGCCTTGTACTGCACAGGTAGGCTACGAGTTCCCTTAAAACAGCGCGGCTTGGCACTTTTGCCTATGACTAACGGCGGACGCTTGTCCGAGCCATCCATGTTTGTGCAAAGCAGCACTGTGATGCGTTTTTTGCTGTGTTTGCCGCCGTGACAGCGCTGCCCCTTGAAGTCGAGCGTCCTAGCCGGCAACATCTCGTAGAATAGCCCGGTCTCGTCGGCGTTGTAAATGTCTGCAGGCGCGAAGTTGCTTAAAATTCCGGCCATGTTACTCGCCTTCCAAGCAGCTGCTCCGTCCACGTCTGCTGACATTGACTCGCCGCACAACACTTTTCCAACGATGTTATGGCGGGCCTTGAAACGGTTTAGCCAGCCAATGCTGGCTTTAAAATCATCAATGCCAAGTAGACATGCATAGTTCAAGGCTTTCTGCTGGACGATGCTTCCGGACAGGGGGACGTTGCTGGCTCGTGCTTCCACAAACCACGCATGCACTGCTTTGTCCAACTCTTCATGGAGGGGCCGCGTCACCTTTTTGTGCTTCGAGGATGTGCCTGAAGCAAGTGCCATTCTCACGCTGTCCTTATTGCCTAGAATCGTTGACAGCGAACTTGCAGGAATTCCGAAGTCTTCAGCAATTGCCGCTTTCTTCCTTCCGCTTTCTGCTTGGGCGATTATTTGAGCTTTTTGCTCAAGGGAAAGAGTTTTGCGTTTTTTCACTTGCGTTGCCATCGTGTCCTGCGGATGAAAACTCGTCGTTGTCGAAGAGAAAGGCAGCGAGTGAACAACGCGACCACGACACAAAGCCAAAATGGCGGAACTGCAATCACGTGATTTCATGCTTAATGTGGCTTTGGATTTGACTTGGACTTCTCGCCAATAAAACTAGTTTCGGTTTCGATTTTGAACGCGAAAATTTCGTTGAAGCGGAAACGCTCTGCAAAAATGGTTCGTTGTGCAGAGAAATTTAGGCCATTAATTCTTATAGGATACTCGCGGGGAATAAAAAATTATTCGTTGTCGCGGAAATTTCGTTGTGGCGGTATTCGTTGTGGCGGGATTCAACTGTATTAGATAACGTGCGTCAATTTTGAAGCCACCACTTTAGAAAGTTCTCATGGCTGACGATAACATAACGCACCTACGCAGTGCGCCGTTCCAGCCACAGTCCAAAGGCCTTGCGAAGCGAGCGATGTTTGCATCAAAAAAGACAGCTTCCTCAAGCCCTCGGCGATGAACGATCTCGAGACGATAATTCGCGCGAGCATTGCTCAGCGACAGACGCAGCCCTTTCCTTATGGCGAGTTCCTGTAAAAAATGCTGCTGAACTACCTACTTCGTTCATGTCTACACGTATGCTTGCTCTCTGTTTCTGTGAGTTCTTCGCAGCCTTCCAGATTCCAGTACAGGTATCTCACGTGTGTGTGCAACTTTGCCCAAAGGAGAAAGTGTTGTGTCGGAGACCTCAAATGCCTCTAAGTTTCTCGGCTGGGGACGGTTGATACTCCATAGGGGCCGACCCGGCGTCATTTTCTCTACATTCACCGTTGTGCGCCTGTGTTACTGAAGGATGTAACGACTGTAGAACCTGGCTCGGTTAACCTGGCCCGCGCAGTGACGGAAGAGATTAAGAAAATCATGAAAAGGCACAGACAAATCAGGCACTCGCGCTAGCTGTTTCCTGACTTGTGCAGGATAATGCAAAGCCACCTACTCTTCTAGCAAATTTCTTTTTTGCGAAAAACAAATCCCACATACCCTTTCTGCGCTTACCGCGATTCATCACGATTTCGTCGTTATTTCTGCTGAAGAGGACAAAATTGCCTTGAATTAGAATTCATGCTTTCGTTTACGGTTTAAGTGTTTAACATCCTGAAGTCACTCAGGCGACTCAGAGACCATAGTGAAGGGCTCCGGAAATTTAGACTACCGGAGGTATTTTAACGCGACCTAACACCGGGAAGTACAAAGGCGCCTTGCTTTTTGGCGCCATTCAAATTAGGCCACCGCGGTCGGGATTTGATTACGCGTCATTTCGTCTAGCAGTCCAGCGGCCCAACTACTGAGCAATCGCACAGGGACGCTGCGATATGCGGAGCAATAATTGCCCTTACTTTCAGTCCGTGTACGTGTGTTCGAAATTGAGGGTGGATTGTTTGACTGGTATTCGAACCCACGCCTTTCAATACCTAGATGGTATAGTCGGAAAGCGGTGCACTGAGGTCACAATTGTGCCCACAGCAACAGATGGCGCTACTTTTTATGTGGTATGCAGGCCGTAGGAGCTTATGAAGGCGGCACTTGCCCAGCAATTGTTACCTTTCAAGTAGGGTGATATGACTACATTGTTAGTAAACACGGACGATAATTTTAATTTCCTGCCCACCGAAGCACAAGAGGGGAAATAAAAATAAAGGCATGGAGGGCAGTTAGGTCTACTCAGGAGTTCTGAACGTAACAGCATTGACTACTCTTAAAAAGAAAGCCTTACTTGCATTATACATGGCAGGAGCCGGATTAGCAGGAAGGGACGCCGTAAATCACGCGATTTCGTAACAAAATTGTGATGTGACCGTTTTTTTTTACTGATGACGGGGATGTATATTTAAGTTTCCTATTAAGCATTCACATATAGAGGCCAGCTCGTAACAAAAGTTGAAACCGTAGACCTTTTTAATAATAATAATAATAATATTAAATAATAATAATAATAATAATAATAATAATAATAATAATAATAATAATAATAATAATAATAATAATAATAATAATAATAATAATAATAATAATAATACCCCGCCGGGGTGGCGCAGTGGTTACGGCGCTCGACTACTGTTCCCAAGGACGCGGGATCGAATCCCGGCCTCAGCGGCCACTCTTCGATGGAGGCGAAAAGCAGTGCCCGTGTGCTGTGCGATGTCAGTGCACGTTAAAGAACCCCAGGTGGTCGAAGTTTCCGGAGTCCTCCACTACGGCGTCTCTCATAGCCTGAGTCGCTTTGGGAAGTTAAACCCCACAAACCAACCAACCAAACAACCAATAATAATAATAATTGGTTCACAGGAAGGGAAAGGCGCAGTATCTGTCACGCTCTGTGGATACCTGAACCGCGCCGTAAGATTTCAAAACTGATTTATTTATAGGAAGGGAAAGGCGTGGTAACCGTCTCGTTTTCTGTGAACACCTCAACCGCGCCGTAAGAGAAGGGAGGAAGGTGGGAGTGAAAGTGGAAAGAGAGAAATAGGAGCCGTAGTGGAGGGCTACGGAGTAATTTCGACCACCTAAGGGATCTTTAACGTGCGCTGGCATCGCACAGCACACGGACGCCACTTCGTTTCGCCTCCATAGAAAAGCAGCCGCCGAGGTCGGGTTTGAACCCAGGTAATCCGGCAGAGTAGTCGGTCGTCGCGCCGTAAGGGAAGGGAGGAATGTGGGAAAGAAAGTGGAAAGGGAGAAAGAGGATCCGTAGTGGAGTGCTACGGAGTCATTTCGACCACCTGGGGATCTTTAACGTGCGCTGTCGCCCCGCCGGGGTGGCGCAGTGGTAAGGCGCCCGACTACTGTGCCGGAGTTCCCGGGTTCGAACCCGACCTCGGCGGCTGCGCTTCGATGGAGGCGAAACGAAGTGGCGTCCGTGTGCTGTGCGATGTCAGCGCACGTTAAAGATCCCCAGGTGGTCGAAATTACTCCGTAGCCCTCCACTACGGCTCCCCTTTCTCTCTTTCCACTTTCACTTTCACCTTCCTCCCTTCCTTACGGCGCGGTTCAGGTGTCCACAGAGCAAGTGTGACAGATACTGCGCCTTTCCCTTCCTGTGAACCAACCAACCAACCAACCGACGTGCGCTGTCATCGAGACTTTTGCACCTTTAGTTGTATGCTGTTAACTCTAAGAGGTGTCCATCAGTAAGTGATTCAGATAATGCGCCCTCCCCTTGTTCAAAACCAACCAATTTTGATTTCAGGAAAGGCCCATTTTGCCTAACTTTGTGCGAGTCTCTCAATGTTAGACCTCCAAACAAAACGATGCCAAACTATCCGAAACAGTGCTTTTACACACCTTAATTGGATGAAGCGAAATTAAACCTCGGGCTAATTTTCATTCTCCGTGATCCACAAGATTTCACTCCTAATCCACCTTAACCCAACTTAATCCCCGGTCATCAACAGCAATTCACTCCAACATAATTCATTGCATATATATTTCTTATCCACCAGGAATGACCTAAATCCGCCCTTTATTCACCACGATACAACGCAATAAAAGCTAATTCACCTAAATTAAAAGCAATCTACCTTGAGTCAACTTTTTCCAACGTAGAGCACTCTTAATCCACTCTCATCTAAGAGAATTCTCACTTAATCCACCGAAATCACCCATGGTAAACATAATAAGCTCTCAGTTACCCATAATACGAAATCCATTCAGCGCAGTCTACTTTGATCCAAACTTATTGTAAAGAAGATGACCTACTGCCAGCGCGCCGGCACGAAACCCGAGCACCAGCTGTTCGAGCGAAGACTTACAAGCGCGTATCTTGACCTAGACCAAGCAAACGAGCTTACCCTACATTAAAGCTCGTTATAATTTGGTGGTCTGTGCGAAGACTGATCCTGGAGTTACGCACTCATACCCTCTTTACCGCGATGCCATCTGACGCCATGCCCCGCCGGGGTGGTGCAGTGGTAAGACGCCCGACTACTGTGCCGGAGTTCCCGGGTTCGAACCCGACCGCGGCGGCTGCGTTTCGATGGAGGCGAAACGAAGTGGCGTCGTGTGGTGTGCGATGTCAGCGCACGTTAAAGATCCCCAGGTGGTCGAAATTACTCCGTAGCCCTCCACTATGGCTCCTCTTTCTCTTTTTTCACTTTCATTCCCACCTTCCTCCCTTCCCTTACGGCGCGGTTCGGGTGTCCACAGAGCAAGTGTGACAGTTACTGCGCCTTTCCCTTCCTGTGAACCAATTTAACTTAACTTTATCTGACGCCACCCAACTAACCGCTTCTTTACCGCCACCCGTAACCTGCCCCGGTGCGCTTCGTCAGCGGGATCATGCCATTTTTAGTGGCACGGATGACCATGATATGGGGGACTGGCCGTCCTCCCACGACCGAGTGAGCGCTCACAACCAGTGGGGCGACAGCATGAAGCTGGCAAGTGTGTTTTTGTACTTGACGAATGTTGCAATCCTTTGCCTCAAAAAACACGAACCGGACTTCGCAACCTGGTCCCCTTTCAAGACCACCTTTATTGACATCGGGCGTCCGGTTGTGCGCAAACTTCGGGCTGAGCAGCGTCTCTGCTCTCGCTCGCAGCAGGTCGGTGAAAGCTTCACCATTTATATCGAAGACGCCCTCGACCTATGCAAACGCGTCAGTGCATCAATGACAGAGAATGAGCGCATCAGACATGTGCTTAAGGGCATTGAAGAAGACGCCTTTCGCATGCTTGCAGCCAAAAGCCCCATCTATGTCATCGAGATCATCAACTTGTGCCAGAGGTATAACGAACTGCGCCGAGGGCGAGTTTTCACTCGGTTGCCCTCAATACAGGCCGCGACTCTTATAACATCGGCGTAACGAGAGACGTCAACAGTTCTCTCATGTTCCAGATTGAGCAGTTTTTCCGTGTGGAGGTCTCCCGGTAGCTGTCGCTGCTTTCCTCTATTCTGAACCAGCCATCGAATCTAGCACTGACACTTCAACTTTAACACCTGATCCGTGCGCAAGTGTCCGAGGCCATTCCGTCACTTTGTCACCTGCCTCCCGTTGCGGCGCCTCCCGTTGCAGCACCTCCTGTTGCTGTGCAAGCGCCGTTCACATACGCTGAAATAGCTCGAAAGCCGCCGCCAGTGTTTCCTCCTTTTCAATCTCTCTCTCGGGTCATTCCCGCGACTGCTATTCGGCCATGCGAACACCATAACGCCAGGCAACTTAACTATTTTCTACGCCCGTGGCACCGCTGGACACGTGATACGTCACTGCCGCCACCGCTTCATGACTTGACGAAGCCGACCAGCGCGCATACGCTTACGACCTTCCTTGGCGTTTTACCTGAACCCTGACTTCCGAGAACTTCGACTCCGAATACCATCCATCTGTTCGTCGCCGCTCTTCATCTCCGCGTCGCCGCTCGGCATCTCCCGTGCACCGTCGTTCAAGCCCGTCGCAGGAAAACTAGTCCGGAGGCAAGAACTGCGTTTTCAACGGAAGATCTAAACCCTCGTTTCTCGCCGCCGAATTTGATAAATGCTTCCTTGGAGGGCATCGATGTTCTTGCCCTTCTTGACACCGGTACTGCTGTGTCCGTGCTAAGCGAAAAATTATGCCGCCAGATGCGCAAAGTGACGACGCCGCTATATCGTTTTTCGCTTCGTGCCACTAATTCTCCGCTCACCTACCCTGCGGCCGTCTGTACAGCGAGAGTTTGTATTCAGGGCGCTATCTACATCTTTGAATTCATCGTCCTTTCATCATGCTCTCAAGACGTCATCTAGGGCTGGGACTTTCTGTCCCAACATCAGACCGCTATCGACTGCACTCGTGCTGAAGTAGCGCTGTCCCCCTTTTGTGATGCCACGACGATCGACACCTCATACACGCGTCAAATTCACTGCGGCTCACGACGTTTCAAACACGCCATGTTCTGCCGTTTTTCTGTCTCTTTTATCTGACTCTCTTTCCGAGGGGTCTGTCATCTTCACGCCTTCAGACGGCTTCACGCATCGGCATTGCCTACCCCTGCCGTATGGCTTGCTTACTGTTGAAGATGGCTGCAGCGCCATGGCCGTCATCAATCTGTTCAATTGCCGGGTCTCTTTTCTTCGTGGCGAGTGTCTGGGACACGTCCAGCTTTTTGCCTCGATGCTACAATGCGACAACTGCGATGACAACCTTTGCCATATACCGGTCGCTGCGCTTACTGCTACTTCTGCTGATTCATCTTCAGTAGACATCTTTGCCAGCTCTATTGACAGATGGTGCCACATGCTTGGACGGCGACGCGCAGGCTTGCCGCGTAGGGATCAATCAGCACGTGAGTAGGCGTGAGAGGTTACGGGTTGCGGTGGCTGGTCGCGCCACTCCATAATTCTTTACCAAAACATTTTTTTTAGAACGCCATCTTGGCCCGCAGCGCTGGCCAACCGGAATGAGAAGCAGCATCTTCGCGGTAATCAACTCCTTTGTTCAACATGTCCTAACAGTTGACATTTCCTGCGCGTCAACCCACCAAGCTTTCATGGCTGCTGCTGATTCCTGCTTAGTCGCTTGAATCGCAGGCACGGAGCAAGAAATCACTTAGGAGTTAGGAGATGAAACTCCCGTCAGCGCGAGCGAGCGCGGGCGACCAGAGAAGGTCAAAATTGTAGCGCCGATGGCACGGAGCATGACGCGGCCGTATGCAGTGGCGGCGGCATGCGGCGCATCGTAGAAGCCGAAGCTACAAAAAAAAAAAAAAAAAAAAAAAAACCTTGACTGGCTGCCTTGGCAACCGAAACGGCGGTAACTTCTTTCCACGCCGACGACAGGCGCCGCCAGCATGATAGTGGCGCCGCGGGATGGTGACCTTTTCTGGTCGCCGCAAACAGCGTAGTTTCCACTACTAAAGGTTTCTTGCTCCGTGGTCGCAGGCGAGCAGGTCGGTATCAAAATGCTCAGCAATGTCAGTAACTTCCTCGCTATCGGGTACGTCACAATACTAATTATGATATGCTGAAGCGCTGCTCGACGACGATATTTTCTTGCACGTGCTACCGCAAGCAGACGAAAAACACGACCCGAATGCGTAATCAGATTCGGTGATTACGCGATCACCAATCTTGGAAGTAGGAGCCGCTCGTGTGGCGTTCTCGTTAGAGTCACTGGAAAATTTTCTAGTGACTCCAGTTCTCGTATCTTTGACGTCATCGCGCTCATACCCGGAGAGATCAAAACCGAAACAGGCCCTGATAAATGCACTGATAATAAATTAAATTCATCGGTTCCGGGGCTTTTTGGGTCGCAGTCTTGGACTACTGTGGATAGATTAAAGCAAAAATACCAGAACACAAAATGTACGTGTCTATACTCCATTAAACGTGGCGTCATTCATCCTTCGCACGGTCTATGGGCCTCCCCCGTCGTTCTCGTCACCACTAAAGACGGCTCCACGCACTTTTAAGTTGACTATCGGCTCTTGAACAAAATCACCCGTAAGGACTGACTGTTTGCAAAGCGCGATTTTTTCTTATCTTTGGACCTCCGCTCAGTGTACTAGCAAGTCCCGCAGGTTAATCCAGACTGTGCCAAGACAGCATTCGTGACGCCAGACAGACTGTACGAATTTAACGTCATGCCGTTCGGACTGTGTAATTCACCTGCCACGTTCGAGCGCATGATGGACACTATATTGCGTGGCCTCAAGTGGAAGACCTGCTTGTGCTATTTGGACTAAATTGTTTTTTCTCGCCGGATTTCCCGACGCATCTCGCTCAATTCGAAAATATTTTTGAATGGATTACTGCAGCTGGCCTCCAACTAAATTTGAAGCAATGTCACTTTGCCTCACGCCAATTGGCAATTTTGTGCCATGCCGTTTCTAAGGACGGTGTTGTCCCCGACTCAGCTAAACTTCGTGCTGTCATGGCGTTCCCAAAACCATTAACGATGAAGGAACTCCGCAGTTTCATAGGTCTCTGCTCCTACTTTCGACGCTTCATCCGCAATTTCGCTTCCATGGTCCGCCATTGACAACCCTCCGTGAAAGCAATGACCTCTCCGGCTGATGCTCTGCCTGTGACAAAGCGTTTAGTACACTGCGCCGATTGCTTACCTCGGCGCCCATTATGCAGCATTGTCACTCTCATGCTCGTACTGAGATATACACTGATGGTTGCAGCACAGGTATCGGTGATATTCTCAGTTCAGTTCAGTCGTTCAGTCGTGTCCGACTTTTCGTGACCCTATGGACCATGTCAAGCCACGCTTTCCGGTCTCTCACTATCTTCCTAACATCACATAACTTCATCTGCAGTGCCTCGAGGATGCCATCTAACCATCGCGTTCGCTGCCTACCCCTTCTCCGGCGACCCTCAACTTTTCCCAACATCAAATCTTTCTCCAGCGACTCGTCTCTTCTCATCAGATGACCAAAGTAGCTGAGCTTTAACTTTAGAATTTGACCCTCCAATGAGCAGTCAGGGTTTATGGTTGACAATACCGACTGATTTGATCTTCTGGCAGTCCAAGGAACTCTCAAGAGTCTTCGCCAGCACCACAATTCAAACGCGTCAATTCTTCGGCGGTCAGCCTTTTTCACAGTCCAACTCTCGCATCCATACATCACAACTGGAAAGACCATAGCACAAGTTATGCGGATCTTGGTTGGCAGACGCAGTCGTGGCCGAGTGGTTTGGGCGCCCGTCTCGGCTGCGGGAGGTGGTCAGTTCGAAACCCGCCGCCGGACACCCACCGGTAAAATTGGGCACAAGCGTCCCCCGGCCCGGCGCCCGGCTCTTTTAGGGGTGTGCGTTTGAAAGAGGCTCTGCTAACCCTGCTGTGCCCCCTCGGGGGCTTAGTTTCGAACAACCATGGCCTGCAAAGGCCGTGCTGAAAAAAAAAAGGGGCCCCATAATGGGCTTTTGCCGCGCGGGGCGGGCTTATTGTTGTCCGATGGCGGAACGGATCACTGCCACATTGGCGCAACTATTTAGGCCGTGACTCCTTTTCCCAAGCATTTCACCCCAGAAGAGCCGAGCGCCAGGCCGGGGGAAAGCTTGTACCCATTTAAAAACCGGTGGGTACCCGGCGGCACCAGGGATCGAACCCGGTGCCTCCCGAATGCGAGGCGGATGCTCTACCACAAGGCCACCGCTTCGGTGGCCTTGTGGTAGAGCATCCACAAATAGGCAGGGCGACAGTATGCAGCCTTGCGTCACTCCTTTTTATTCTAGCGCCTTTTTATTCTATGGTGCCGCCTACGCGAGCCGCTCCTTGACAAAGCCGGAGCTAAACTATTCAGTTACCGAGAAGGAGTGCCTAGTCATAGTTTGGGAGATAGGGAATTTCCGCCCTTATGTGTACGGCCGACCCTTCTAAGTCTTCATGGACAATCATTCTCAGTGTTAGCTGTCCTCCTTAAAGATATTACTGGCCGCCTCGCTCGTTGGTCATTACGGCTTCAAGATGATGATATTCGTGTTGTGTATCGATCTGGAAGGAAGCACAACTACGCCGACGCACTGTTTCGCTCTCCGCTACCTCCTGAAAGTGTTTATAATTCCCCCATCGACTGCAGTTCCTTGTCTTTGACCAACATGGCAGTCAAGCAGCCAGAGATCCCTGGATTGCCTCCCTTCTCGCTTTCCTTTCGGACCCTTCGCCCATTTCGACGCCTGGTGCAAATCGCCGCCAGGCTGCTCATTTTACAATACGCGACACACTCATACTTCCGAAATTATCTTTCTTCCTGCCGAAAATGGCTGCTTGTCATTCCTCGACATTTGCTTTTAGAAATCTGTACTTCATTTCGCACTGATTCGCAAGCCGCTCAAGCTGAAGCATTCAAGACCTATATTCGGCTTCACTTGCGTTGCTACTGGCGCGGAATGTACATTTACGTCTGCAAGTTCGTCTACTCAGGCCTTAATTGTCAACGCCGCAAGGTCGGCCATCGCCATTCCACGGGCTCCATGCAGTCTCTCCCATGCCCATCAAGACCTTTCGACCGATGAGGCATTGACCTCTACGGCCGGCTTCCCTACACTGCAGCCGGAAGCCGTTGGGTCAATGTACAGTAGATTATCTCACACGTTACGCCGAAACCACCGCTCTACCTGCTGCTACGGCACGCGATTGATTGAAACACGTTTATCGACAGCCCTGTCGTGCACTTGCGACAACTGCGATGACAACCATTGCCATATACCGGTCGCTGCGCTTACTGCTGATTTACCATCAGTAGACATCTTCACCAGCTCTATTGACAATAAGCTCATGCCGACTCAACGCACCCAGCCTAAAAACGCTGCCACAACAATAAGATTATCATGGTACCGGCTCAGACCCGGCTCGGGCTCGGCTGTGTCTCTTCGGAGGCGGTACGCCTGCAATGATTTCTTCGCCCGCGTTTCCAGGCGGCGAACGGGACGGCTCAAGTAGCAGCTAGCGCGGCAATCCTGTTCTAACCATCGCCAACATGTCAGCCTGCAGCTGCAACGGGACCGTCGTGTCACTGCCACTGCTGATTTTATTCGCTCAATTCATGGCCGAGAGCACCACAATCGTGGCGCTCAAACGCGCTAGTCACGTGATAGTATTTGCATTTCGCTAACTTTTTTTCGAGCTTGGAAAAACGATACACGTAAGACATTCTTGATCGCAAATACTGGAATGGGGTTTCTGAAGATGCTTTCCAACTTTCCACATCTTGTATTTGGAGGAGCATGTCTTGCGCCGAGAGTTTTCCTTTGAAGCCGAATACGGTATGGGGTACATGGTCATTATCTTCCATGTAATTTTTGCAGTCTGAACGTCACTACCCGCTCGTAAAGTTTACCAAGGCACAGTGTGAGAGAGATGGGCCCGAGATTTTCTATTTGTAGCTTTTTGCCAGGTTTAGAAATCGTAATGCGTGTTTCCAGTCTTTGGGAACCATCTCCGCCTCCCAGTGCTTGTTTGCTTCGAAAGCTTACGAGCTCACCAATGTCCCGAGCTCTGGCGAGAACGTGGTCATGGCCCTTGATATTAAAGGAGCCTTTGACAACGTTAGCCACGCGGCTGTAATGGAAGGACTCGACAACCTCCACTGTGGCGAGAAGATTCACAGCTATGTGAAGGCCTTTCTCTCCAACCGAACTGCAACGGTTGGGCTCGGAGACCTTCGCAGTGATAAATTCTCGACCCCCAACAAAGGCACACCTCAAGGGTCCGTCATCTCGCCACTACTTTTCAACGGGGCTATGATCGGACTCTCTAGACAACTTGAAAAGATCGAAGGCATACAGCACGCCATGTACGCTGACGACTTCACGGTTTGGGTTACCTCCGGATCGCTCGGCCAGAAAGAAGAACGGCTGCAAGCAGCGGCTACCTGCGTAGAAGAATATGTCCGCGCACGAGATCTCGCCTGCTCCACAGAAAAATCCGAACTCTTGCGAGTTCACAAAGGGAAACACAAAGAAGGGACCCTCAATGTCTCCCTCGAAGGACAGCTACTTCCCGAACGAGACAAGATACGAGTCTTGGGAATGTGGCTTCAGAGCAATCAGCGATGCGGCCATACGCTCGGCCTTCTCAAGCAATCGACCACTCAGGTCGCCAGGATGATTACGCGTGTCTCGCAGAAGCGGAGCGGTATGCGAGAGGGGGATACCCTGCGCCTGGTTCAGAGCCTGGTACTCAGTCGCGTAGGCTACGTCCTCCCGTATTTCAACCTCAACAAAGGAGAAGTGGAAAGTGCAGATATCATCATCCGCAAAGCTTACAAGACAGCCCTGCACTTACCTATGAACACCTCTAACGCAAAACTACTAGCTCTTGGCGTTCGCAACACCTTCGAAGAGATCAAAGAAGCCCAACTGGTCACGCAGATAGCCAGGCTCCAGCAGACTCCTACGGGGCGCTCGCTTCTTCGGCGACTGGAGATAGGTGCAACTGCGGAAATCGAGAATCGTACTACGAGCATACCGGACGCAATTCGCCAGACGCTAAAGGTTAGCTCCCTTCCCCGGAACATGGACCCCAATTTGCATGTCGCCCGTAGAGCAGCCCGGGCGAAGTATGTACAAATAAATTTAGCTACAAGATCCAAAGCGGTATACACGGACGCGGCTCCGTATACAGGAAGATCACATAATAGCGCAGTGGCGGTAGCTATTGATTCCAACCTAAAGGAACTAGCTAGCGCCTCAATCAGGGAATGCACGGTAACCGAAGGGGAGGAGCTGGCCGTTGCTCTTGCGGTGGTAGCCGGGTATCGAAACAACACGTCCCTTACCATTCCTAAAGATTCGAGAGAAGCGTGCCGTAACTACGTGAACGGCCGCATAGGTCGCACGACGCTCAGGCTCCTCCAGAGCGCGACCCCATCAAAAGTCAAACACAACATCTACTGGGTGCCAGGACAAACCGACATAGCGGGGAACGAACGCGCCGATCAGGTAGCTCGAGGGTACACGAGCCGAGCTTCCTCCCAATCGGACGATCTACCCGAGCGAGTCGGCCCTACGTACTCAGACATTCTGAACTACTATAAGGGGGTACGGATCCGCTATCCGCCGCCTCATCGGGATCTAAAACAACAAGAGGCAGTGTACTGGCGAAGACTGCAGACAGGAACATTCCCTAACCTGCATATCCTAAGCAAAATTTACCCGTCACAATATCGGGACACCTGCCCATGGTGTGGTAGCAAACCTTCGTTATACCAAATCACGTGGCAATGTAGAAATAACGATAGCTTTCGTAAAGACCCGAGTGCGGAACAGTGGGAGAGCCGGCTCTCCAGCGGCGATTTGGATTGTCAACTAGGTCGTTTAATCCAGCACGCCCAGCGAGCAGCGAAGCTCAGCAAAGCCCAGCGGAGCCCGGAGCACGCCCGCTCTCATTGTCGACGTACAGCGCACTCCTGCTTGGTGTCCCGTGATCGCACTCTCTCGCACCAAAACAGGCGTCTGTATCCCTGCTTGCGATTTTACCAGTGCCCCGAAGCGATCTTGGAGACGGGCCGGGGCGGTGACACAAAGGCCGTACTACTGACACCAAACAATGAGCCGGGGCGCGCGGCAGACACGGAAACGACCGCGGAACCTCGTCCCCCCTCAGAAAATGCTGTTTTCTTTTTCTCTTTTACGGTGAGCTTTTTTCGAACTTCGACGAGTCCGCACCAGATCCGCTCTGCGGCCCGACCGCAACGTCGCCCCGCATCGGCCTTTCGCTGCCGGCCAACTGTTTCCTCACTTGTCAACGGAGTCGATGGGCTGCGAGAATGCACGGGGATGAAGCGGGCATCCCCCGCCTCCATAACCTCACTTTTCTAAACTAGAGAAAACATTTGCTTGTTGAGAGCTTGTTCGCACATGAAAAAACGGATTGATAAACCACTTACTACTTTGACTCAGCGCACTGGCAATTTGCAGCCAGGCATCATTTTACACTTCTCTCTGTGCGATTTCAGCTACTCGTAGTAGAGAGCCGGCCTCTGCCGAACTTTTTTTATGAGAGGCTGATAATTCCACAGCGAAGATTCCGCACTGCACATGATCAAGCTGCGGACAGACACAATTACCGACACAGACACAATCACCGCCACAACACATAACACCGGCGAGTCGAGACACTGCAGCAGAGTAGGAGCGTTGGATGATGTCGCGTACAAGGGTTTGCGTGCGAAATCTGGGAGGACCGGAAGCCCCGTGACCGGAAAGGGAAAACCGAAACGGCTGTGCGCATTGGTCGCGCGTAACAGACGTATCTGTGCTAGTCGTAAAAGTCGCGGGTCCTCCGACATTTACGCCCACGCTGGCTGCGTACGTTGCGCATTTTACGCTCAATACGACAGCAGTCTGAACCGACACGTTACGTTTTTGGCGATTACGCTTACGATCCTTACGAACGATACGTGCGTTGCGCACGTAGTCTGAACGCGGCTTTATGGGGCGGTCGAGTCTCTCGTTCTCGGCTCCGCGATAGGTTCCTTGGTATCGTGAGGGGCTGTAATCACCGAAACATTTTTTCGTGCCTTCTTTAAAAGATCGATGTCCGAACCCTCGAAGGAGTGGATGAATGGATGAGGCCTCTTATGTACAACAATATCTCAGAGAAAGAGGGCTCAGATGCTCGACCAAGAAATCGGAACTGCTTCGAGTGTGGAGAGGGAAACAAAACCGGACCGTCCCAGCCAGTGACGACCTGAAACTCAACATCTACCTGGAAAGAACGCCCATCCCGGAAACGACAATAAAATAGTATTGGTTGCGTAGGTTCAATCCAACCAACGCAATACTCACACTTTTACCCTGCTCAAAGCAACAACGTTACAAGTAGCACGCATGATCACTCGCATCATCAACATGCGGTATGGCAAGCGCGAAGAGGACGCACTAAAACTAGTCAGAATCATGATAGTGAGCCGAATTATGTACAGCCTACCCTACTAGTGCCTCAACAAGAGAGAAATAGAACAAGCGGATACCCTGCTACGCAAAGCGTATAAGACAGCGCTCCGACTACCGCGCAAAACTTCTACAGAAAAACTCGTGGCTCTTGGATTGCAAAACATCCTCGAAGCGCTACGCGAGGCGCAGCTTGAGTCCCCAAAACTCAGGCTGCTGCAGACAGTGGCTTGAACAGCGCTCTTACTGAGAGTAGGGTACCTCGATCAGATGCGAGAAATAGTGAGGACGGAAACGATCTCCGCCGAACATCGCAAGTCTCTCAAGGTAGCTCAAATCCCGAGAAACATAGACCCCAACCTCCACCGAGGCAGAAGAGAAGCAAGGGCCGAATTCATTAAGACAAAATACGCTCTTCAAGATACTACCGTGTATGCAGACGCATCCTCGAGAGGAAGACACAACAAAATTGCAGTGGCCACGGTGGTCGATTCGTCTCTGCGCGAAGTGACCAGCGCCTCTATGTGGCACTGCACGATAATAGAGGCCGAGGAAGTAGCCGTTGCTCTAGCGGTGGCGAAGGTCTATAGAACCGGGCGGTCGCTAGCGATATTCACGGGCTCTCAAACAGCCTGTAAAAATTACATGAATGGTAGGATAGGTCGCCACGCGCTCCGTATACTCCTCGAAGCGAGTGACAAAATTAAAAACCACGAAGAAAACAAGATCACACACAAAACTATGTGGGTACCGGGGCACATAGGGGTGGCAGGGATCCAAGAGGCCGGCAGGACAGTTCGAGCATATCCTACTTTCCGAGCATCCGACGAATCCACACAACTTTTGCCAACACCTAAGGTATACTCAGTCATACTCATACTAGAAAACTACAGAGGCAGAAGAATACGATATCCCCCACCGCACAGTTCTCTCAACAGAGAGAAAGCTCTCATTTGGAGACAACTACAGACGGGTTCATACCCAAACCTACGCATGCTAAACAAAATGCACCCTACCATATACGCAGACAGATGTTCGTGGTGAGACGGAAAGCCCACACTATATCACATCACATAAGCTTGTCAAAACATAGACGTGCTCCCCAAAATTCGAAACCTGAGTGCGGAGCAATTGGAGAATCTGCTCTCCAGTGACCGCTGCGAAGACCAGCAAGGTCTGGTACAGCGAGCTCACTGGGCGGCAGTGACCAGCGGAGCCCTGGACTGCGGAAACTGACCATTGTGTGGAAGTGGACGAGGCTGACGGAGTGACTCCTGGGGATGCAACAAGGAGCTTTGAAGACACCCCAAAAACCGCCCAAAAATAGCATACGGCTCAATAAAGTTTTTCCATCCTTCCTTCCAGATTTCCAATTCACATTTGTGGTCTAAAGTCAAGATTTAGTAAATTCGAAAAATTGACATAACTAGCTAATTAAGAAATTGTACTATAAAAAATTTTCCGTGGCGCGCAAGGCGGCTCACAGCTGTATGCAACTGGTTTCCCTGGCCTACATGTAATATTTTATTTTTGAACCCTTGTTCAAGTTATCTGCGACACCCGCTATATAAATGGCGCACACATGTCGTTGCTAACACACTCTCGGTGACTGATGTTCGGACGCTAGGCTACTGAGTTTAAAAACCCGGGCTAGAGGCCAAATCTCATGGAGATGAAATGGAGGAGGCTGTGTACTGGCGATGTCAGCACCCGTTCAAGGTCTTGATGCGGGCGAAATTATTCCAAATCTCTCCACTAAGGTGCCCTTTAGCGTTCTTTATCTTTTTTCCCTTACCTTGGTACCTTCCTTCACTGTGCAGTGCAGGTGCCTATTGACATTGGTGACACCTATCGTACCTTTCCTTGCTTCAAAACCAATCTAAATTTTTCAACAATGAGAAAAGGCTCCATGTGAGAGGTAAATAATTGAAAGAATTGAAAAGAATGGTCCGAAGGGAACGACCGTCCCCTGCTTCAGAAATTGGGGCATGCGCACAATGATCGAAGGCGCACCCCCGCTGCCTCCAGTGGCAGGCTATCTGCGGCTGCACAATGCGCACAAAAAGGACCCCCTCCTCTTCCTCGGGTGTCCCATGTTCAATAGCCGTACTACGGAGGCGAGAGAGCAAATCAGCAAGGGGCCACTGAAGACCGCGAGCGCGCGCTCACAGGAGCAGTGCCAAAAGGCGTGAAAAGAAACTGGAGAGGAGGACTGCGAACGGGTGCGAACTAAGGAAAGCAGTCCGACGCTTTTGTCCCCTGTCCTCTCTTCACACCCTTTCCCATTGGGGAACACAGGCGAATGGGAGGGGGGCGGCGAGAAAAGGACGAGCAAGATTGGGGCGCGAAACCGCAAGCGATGCAATGGACGCGGACAACAATGACGTTATTGTTTGGCCGACGGGGCGCCGTTTTCCGCCGGCCGAAGCTGGAAAACAAAAGAGCGCGGCGGCGGCAATAGCGGGCCGAATGAAAGGACAGCCACCCTTCCCTCCCTTCCTTTTCCCTATACAGCACGGCGCGCTCCCTCGCGCGACCGCTATATTCTTGCAAGGGCGGCGTCCACAAAAGAGCGCCACTGTGAATGGTATGGAAGGGAAGTTGCGAAGCGGACGCCCCCCTCAACCCCTCTTTTTTGGGCGGGAAACAATGACTTCGACGCCCGGCACGAGCCGAGGGCGCGATGCTATCCTTCCAACACTCTCGTCTTTGTTGCGCGCCCGTGTCCCTAAAACCGAGCGGAGCACAGCAGCAACACCACAGTACTGCTGGTGCCAGTGTCGGAGACCTGCCGATGCCGATGCGGCTTTTGTTCCCGAGCTGCTTTAACTCCGCGAAAAAGGGCGGGAATTGAGGCACCGCGTGGGAGTGCGCTCAATTGGAGACCCAGCCGAGACTTGAGGCCGTCGGGCTGCCCTAGCCGACCCGCCAATCTGCAATATTCCTTCAGCTCCGTCTCATCGTTGAACTTGAAAGACAAAGAGTCGGTGTAGACAACGATTGACCGAAAGTGCTATATCTGCCTTAGCGGTTTCACGCCTCGGAAGTTTATTTATTTATTTTTTAACTCAGACTGCGCCTCTGAGCCGCACAGTAAATTAATTCGCCATCATCAGCCAGGCTATGTCTACAGCAGGGCGACGGAATCTCCATTTTTTCTCCAATTAACTAGGAACTAGCTGCGTCCACTTGACCCCAGCGAACTTATTAGCCTCCTATACCTACCTAAATTTCTGCTGCCGCTTTCTACGCTTTCCTTCCCTTGGAATCCAATTTATTACCCTATGCGACCATCGGTTGTCCTCTCTAGGCACATTTTACTGCCCATGCCCATTTCTTCTTGATTTCGACTAGAATATATAATTAACGTTCTCTCTTCTCTATTTCTCTGACACAATCTGCACGCATCTTATCTGTTAACGTAAAACCTACCAATTTTCGTTCATAACTCTGCGTTGTCCTCAACTTGAGTACAACCCTTTTAATTAACCTCCATGTTTCAGCTCCATAGGTGAGTGCCGGCAAGGTGCAACTGTTATATACTTTCCTTTTGAGCGATACGGGTGAGTTGCTGGTCCTAATGTGCGAATACATTAATATGTGCGAGTACGTTAATTAGCAAGACAGAAACATTTCGACTGAAGGCTTTCAAAGAAATGTGAACGAAATAAGAAAACACAAATAAAACTAGAAAAATGCTAAAAGCATATTGGTGGGGTACATTTTGTTCAATGCGGAACAAGATATATAGGGAGGAAATAAATAATTTAATCTCGTGATTCTCTTACGTAGCTAACATGAGAGCATTAACACGGATATAGAGAGAATATACACTCCCAACAGGTGCTCGCTTTTCAGGTACAACACAAGCTCCCTCTTGCTTCCTTAGCAGGCCGAATAGTACACAAGAAAGCTGTCTCGAGAACATCCGCTTACCTCACGAATGACAAACTGCCCAATGTCTCAGAGCTGTCTAAATTTTGTATTCATGCCCTCCACTACAGGGCATAATTTATAAATTTTCGCAAGCCCTCGATTTGAAATTTTCAATGTTTCAATATGAGTCAAGCTTACTGTCCTGTTCACTGCTAAAACCTGCCTTCTATCAGCACTCATGCGAGCCCTGGCGCTAGCCTTGCTCTTCCATTATACTCCAATTCCGACGCCTAACACGCAATGGAAGATTAGGAATTTTTGAGGCGCGCCAGCCATATTGAGCCAATTTTGGGGCGTATAGGTACTCGAGTCAACGCCTCTGCCTGGCTGTGTGGAGATTGTTAGTAGAAAATTCCTGTGTGTCTCCACATAGAATATCTTTGTGCTGGTTGAAATGGAGTTATCATTGCACATTGCCTTTCACCGCGGTGGCTCAGTGGTTGGGGCGTTCGATTTATGATCCGATGTACCCGAGGTGGAGAGGAGGGGGCACAGGGAAGGCAGGTGGAAGGATCCATGGCGTGAGAATTACTGGGCGCAAGGTGCCGGGGTAAATTCTTGGGACCACGGAAGCAATAAATAACGTAGCTTCTTCGGGGGCTTCAAACGGCGGTGCTCCGGGCCAGCAAGACACTGGGTTCGCCGCTCATTACGCTGGCGCTGGACCATGTTTCTGTTGTTTTACTGCCGTGGTCTTATTTTGTAATGACCCGTGCTGTAGGAAAGAGGGAGGGTAAAAGTTTTCTGGGACGGAATTTGGCGGGAAGACGAAAGATCGCGTATGGACACAAGTTGTTGTTTTTTATAGCTATACTTAGTGTTTGTATGCATGAAAACTAGAAAGTAATTTAAATGTAATTTATTTACTCAGCAGAAGTAATTGCAACGTAAAGGAACGAAAGGCTACGTTTTCAAGGAGATAATTATTATGCATTCTTAAAAGGATAGAAATAATCTGTCGCTTTTCGTCTTTTTCATAATGTTGCCGAACATTTTATGCGGTTTGGTCATCGAGTTCCTTCCGTTAGCATCACAAATTCACTGGGTTCACCTTATTGAGAATTAAGCAATACGAATAGGACTCAAGCTCTCGAATTGGAAGCCACTACGCTACCATAGGTTACGAACGACCCTTCGTAACCTATGGTAGCGTAGTGGATTCCAATTCGAGAGCTTCAGTCCTATTCGTACCCATCCAAATTAAGTTTTTGTGTTTTCAGCTTACTTATCGTGCTGTTGCAAGACACACCACGAAAAATTTGGCATCAAACTGGGTAGTTTTCTACTGTTGTCGAAGGTTAATAGCGCAGTTGAATTAGTAATTTCGTCGAAGTTCGACGGGCAGACGCAAAAAAAAGGAAGGTAAAAATGTGCCCGTTAAATAATTATTCCTTAAAAGGCTGAATTACTGCGGGCACTAGCCATACCTTTAACTAAATGAATATGCAATGGTGGGGAGAAAAGAAGACAAAAGCATCCGGCCAACATTAAGTCTTAGTGATGTGTGCTTTAATCAGAGCTGTCGAATGCAATAGCCATACGTGCTAGACTAAATAAATCATGATAAAGAAAAATATGACCCATGTGGGACAGCCTTTCAGAAAAACTGCGTTAAGATTCAGTAGAAACGAGAGTAAACGCTATTTCATGGCGTTGTTCGAACTAGATTTAAATGTAGAGTGCTAGCTAAATCTGAAATATACCGAAGTTTATTTAAGAAATGAATAAATATGCATGATAACTCCTGTGCACCATTTCGTTTTAATAATCTTGTCTAATAATAGAAAATCGCTCGTTATCATCAATTCGAGCGGAGTCATACGGCTAGAAAGAAAGGATACACATCTTCCAATCAAGCATAGCTACACAGCGGCGCTAGGGAAGATGCAAACGCGTAATTACTTTCTTATTAAAAACCTACTCAATCTTGGTGGATTCCCCAAAGAAATATGGCGGCACCGTTCCAACATCAAATTGTTCATCAATTCGCCACCGCCCTACTATTGAATTTACTGGCCGTTTGGGGAGCTCAATTAGTATAGATACTGCTCCGTGTATTGACACTTCCAGTGCAAACATTTCATATAGTATAGTCTCAACTGTCCTTGAAGCACGTTTCGCGAGCGTTAGCCTTCAGTCGCAGGCGCAGTCGCTGCTGCCGCTAACGCTTCGAACTTGGATCACTTTTGCGCTTGGTAAGCCTCTCGGCAACGAGCTAGGCTGGCTTCTCCTTGTTTGGCGGTCTCGGCAGCACGTCTGGCCAGGCGAAGGGCTCTCTTGTTAGCGAGATGGCGTACGTGTATGGCCCATTTACCTAGGATAAATGGAGGAGAGACACAGATGGAACTGCATGAACGCGGCCATGTCCACTGCAGATCGTGAAGGTATTTTGCAATTGGAACTTGGTGGAGACGACGATGCTTACTGCACAGCGCGAGAGTGCGTTGCAATTTTACACGAGGCGTGATTGGCTGCGGTGGTATCATATAGTGCCTTCCTGCCTGAGCATGACAATGGATATGACGATGTTTGCTGCACAACGAGACAGTTCAACTTCCCGATTGGACCTTGATATTTGTGAATGAGAGGAGTACAGGTAACGACGTTTTTAAAATTGAGACAAATATAAATGTAGAAGTCAAAACAAGCAGCTGCGAAGACACTGCCCCGACAGGTGGTGCTCTTAGGGTCGCACCGAGAACCAGAACAAAGTGGTTATTAATTTTTATTCATTAATAACTCAAAGGCCACTTTCCATAGGCACTACATGAGGGAGTGATTTTGACCTTCCCGATGCTCCGAGAATTTGCTAGCTCCTGCGGAGCGGAATGGCTGCCCAAGCGAATGGGACTACGCGCTCAAACTTCGGTATGCATTGCAAGTACCTGCATGGCTTTGCTTTGGGAATGACTTGCGCAAAATAAGAAGTTGATGAAAATGGCGATGCACAGTGCTAGAAAGTGGTCGCTTAGTGCGTGGTTTGCCAGGCTGTGATAACGGCTTAATTTTCTAATGCAGGAGCCAGTAAACCTGGACTAGCCATGTATTCACACTGGGTTTAATCATGGCCGAGGCCATGTGCTATTTTTCGGGAATTCGCTTTATTCAATAATGCGATCCTCACGTCGTAACTCGGCGGATGTCACATTGTGACGATTGCAGAGCGGGTTCAGTATCTGGGATGTTCATGCCAGACGTCCGCTGACATGCGACCTTTCACAATGTTTACGAGAATTTTGTAGCGTAAAGCTACACTACGCGGATCATAGCCGAGTTTCGTGTGGATGTGTGCCACCCATTATGCGCATGCGCGAGAGCCTCCAAATTCGAAGCGACCAACCAGAAGTCTTATGCCTAATCATCATTGAATAGATACTTAACACTGTTTATAATTCCCCTTGTCTACAGTGATAATGATAGCGGGATTCCGCGAGTGACAGATACTGCGCCTTTCCTTTCCTGTAGACGAATTATAGAACGCTGATGAACTTCAATGTGTCAATGAAATGCTGGTTGTGTACGACAAGGGGCGTGCGATGTAACGTCACGACAATACGCTTTCCCCGAGCGACCGCGAGAGAGGCCCGGAAGACTGAATCTTTCCAGAGCGCACTGCTTCGGGTGCTTTACACTTTACGCTACGTATATCCAGGTATAGCAAAGCTAAGCAATAGGCAATATTTTTGGGGCGGACTGAAATCCACTGTTTCCGTTGTTCCATTTTAGGTTTCATTCAGTGATTGCTTTAAGCCACAAATACACTCGAGCTTGGAGGGGAGAACCGAAAGTTTGTTTCATTTTTTTATTCATTCTTCAAAGGTCCGGGGACATTACATGAGGGGTGGGCTATGAAATTTAATATGAATACAAAATATCTTCGATGGCGGTTTTGTATTGACTGAAGTTGGTGATAGTTGATACATCGAATTGAAGGCTATTCCAGTCTTAAGCTGTTTTCAAAAAAAAAAAAAAAAAGAAGAAGACTGATAATATGTATCGGTGCGGGCTTTCATTGGACAGACGGCGTTAGGGTGAGAGTTACGAGAAACGCGATGAGCACGTTTGATTGGAGTAGTTTCAGGATCAACCTTATTGAAGTTTTCGTCGAAGGTGTTTCTGTAATGGCCCTAATTGACACTGGTGCTGTGGTTTCGTTAATGGACGCAAAACGTTCTAGCTCTTTAAAGAAAGTGAAGAGGCAAATTGCAGGACTTTCGTTGCGAACAACCAGCGCTCAGCAAATCAAGCCTTTAGCAGCGTGCACCACTCGAGTAGTGGTCGAGAATCGCCTTTATATAATTGAGTTCATCGTGCTGCCAAGCTTCTCACAATTTTAAGCTGGAATTTCATGTCGAATCATGCCGCTATAATCCATTGGGCTCGCGCTGAAGTCGGATTTTCTGCGCTGCCCAAGCCCGTGTCAGACAATGCTCCTTCTAGTCTATTCGCTAAAGCCCTCGTCGCCGAAGACATTGACATTCCTCCCTCTTCTGCCCTGCTTGTAAATATCACTTGTGACTCTGTGTGCGATCAAACTGTCCTCTTCACGCTAGCACATACATTTTTGCGCCAAAAGTGCCTTCCGTTGCCCTATCCTTTACTATTCCCGCCGGCTCCTCTACGCTCTGGCTCTCTAACCCGGTTAACTACCACACTGCTTTGCGCCACGGTGAATGTCTCGGGAGCCTACAACCCATCGGATTTCTTCTCCATGAAGATACTGACGACGTGCCGCGCCTCGCCATGGCTGCACTCAGCCCTCCACTTTCTGTATCACCTCCCTCTTCCAGAGACCTGTTCCGCCACTCCATCGACGCCAGTCTTCCTGAGCTTCAGCAAGCACAACTTCTCGCCTTCCTTCAACAGTTCAGCTCCTCCTTTGCCTCTCATAAAAATTCCCTGGGCCAAACTTCAACTGTCACTCATCGGATCGACACTGGAGACCACGCACCTCTGCGACAGCGGTCTTACCGTGTCTCTGTAACAGAGCGCCAGGTTATTGAAGAGCAAGTATACCAGATGCTCCAGAACGGTGTCATTCAGCCCTCAAACAGCCCTTGGGCATTGCCTGTTGTGCTCGTTAAAAAGAAGGATGGTTCCACTCGCTTCTGTGTAGATTACCGGCGACTTAATAAGGTTACAAAGAAAGACGTCTATCCTCTTCCGAGCATAGACGACGCACTGGACTGCTTGCAAGGGGCTGAATTGTTTTCCTCCCTAGATTTACGTTCCGGATACTGACAGGTCCCGACGCAAGCGGCCGACCGCTCTAAAACCGCTTTTGTTACTCCAGACGGCCTGTATGCATTTACTGTTATGCCTTTCGGTCTTTGCGATACTCCTGCGACATTTGATAGAATGATGGTCACCATTTTGCGTGGACTGAAATAGAAGACCTGCCTCTGCTATCGCGATGACATCGTTGTCTTTTTTCCTAACTTCTACACTCATCTATACCGCCTGAAGCACGTTTTGTGCAGCCTTTCTGATGCCGGATTGCAGCTCAACTTAAAGAAGTGTCGTTTTGCACCCGTCAATTGACCATTTTAGGCCACGTTGCCTCCAAGGAAGGGGTGCCTCCAGACCCGGCCAAACATCGCGCTGTCGCTGCTTTTCACAAGCCGAGATCCATCAGTGACCTTCGGAGCTTCCTAGGCTTGTGCTCATACTTTCGTCGGTTCATTGGAAACTTCGCCTCTATTGCTGCTTCTTCGACACAGCTTCTGTCAGGCAGTTCCAACGCTCTGGATCACCATCATGCGATGATGCCTTCAATACGTTGCGCCGCATCCTCACAACACCGCCAGTCCTGCTTCACTTTGACCCGACGACCCCTACTGAGGTACACACCGACGCCAGTGGTGTCGGTTTCGGCGCTGTACTCGCTCAGCGGAAATCTGGATTTTCTGAATACGTCGTCGCCTATGCAAGTCGAACGCTCACGAAGGCGGAGTCAAATTACTCAATCACTGAAAAAGAGTGTTTGGCAATAGTTTGGGCTCTGATCAAATTCCGCCCTTACCTTTATTGCCGCCCCTTTGAAATTGTGACCGACCACCAGTGCTGGCTTTCCTCCTTGAAAGACCCATCCGGCCGTCTTGCTAGGTGGGCTCTTCGTCTACAGGAATTTGATGTAAACGTAGTCTACCGTTCTGGCCTCAAGCATCATGACGCTGATGCCCTTTCTCTCTGCCACCTTCCAACTGACGGGACTAGCCTTAACTTGGATGTCTCGGCAACGTCACTTCACATCAGTAACATGCCCTCTGATCAGCGAGGAGACCCCTGGATCACTTCTCTTATCGAGCTCCTCTCAGATCCATCGGCTGCTTCTCCATTGCGTGCACTTCGCCGCCATGTATCGCACTTCGCCATTCGCGACAACCTTCTTTACTCCGCAACTACAGCGCTGATGGCCGCAAATCGTTGCTAGTCATTCCCCGCCACTTACGCTCGCAAGTCTCGACTGCTTTCACACTGACCCACAATGCGGCCATGCGGGAGTGTTCAAGACATACCATCGCTTACGCTTGCGATACTACTGGAGGGGCATGTACAACTTTGTCCTCAAATACGTTCGCCCAAGCCCAGTCTGTCAACGTCGCAAGTCCCCTAGTAATCTTTATGCTGGCGAGCTGCAGCCATCACCTTGCCCATCACGCCCCTTTAATCGCGTTGGTATTGATTTATACATCCCGCTCCCGTACACTGCCGCTGGAAACCGTTAGGCCATAGTCGCGGTCGACCACCTGACGAGATATAAAGAAGCCGCTGCCCTTCCATCTTCTACAGCGTCGGACGTAGCCTCATTCATTTTGCAGCGATTCGTCTTACGCCATGGCGCACCTGGTGAACTACTCAGTGACAGAGGACGCGTTTTGTTATCTGACGTTGTTAAAGCTCTACTGAATAAGTGCCACATACTTCATTACTTCGTAGAACCTCTACCGCCTATCATCCGCACACTAACGAACTCACCAAGCGCTTTAACCGTACCCTTGGTGACATGCTTTCTGAGTACGTCTCCTCCGACCACTCTGACTGGGATCTCCTCATTCCATATGTGACGTACGCATACAATATTGCTACACAGTCAACTACCGGTTTCTCTCCATTCTATCTTCTTTACGGCTGTCACCCCTCTGCTCCACTAGATACCATTATTCCGTACCAACCAGACGCATCTGAGTATACCGCTGCTTCTGAAGTTGCCCGATATGCAGAGGAGTGCCTCGAAATTGCCCGGTATCTCACAACTGAAAACCTATCCCACCAAAATTCCCGCCGCGACAACCATCATACGACCCCACAATTCTCTTCTTGGCAGTCTTGTGTGGCTCTAGATTCCATCAGGGACTCCCGGACTATCTTCGAAATTTATTTTTAAGTGTCACGGCCCCTATCGTGTCCTGGAGCGCATGTCTCCTGTCAATTTTATTGTGGAACCACTGACGCCCTCACCTGATCTCGAAACTGTCCACGTCCAGCTCTTTAAATAATATTACGATCCTGTTATTTTGCCTACGCCGTAAGTCGCCAGGATGGCTCTTCTTCTCCCCGGGGGCCCTTGTAAAGAGGAAGATGTACATTCGAAGACGAAGAAGAAGCTTCTGTGCGCTGTCGCCAGTGACATCGCTATCGCCGTGTGCTCTGGATCTGCTCGTTCGTGAACGGTTCCTGGCGTGCTTTTAGATCGCGTCCCAGTACCCCTTTAATAAACCCTCATCCTACAATATATATATATATATATATATATATATATATATATATATATATATATATATATATATGATTTGCGCATTATGCCGCAGCTTACGATAGCATGCTGATAAGTATATATGAATAATACCGGAATAAATCCACACATGAGATACATGGGCGTGCGGATGTGTACGTGCGCACCCGCTGTTCCGCTGGAGGATCTACAGATGGATGCTGTTTAACACCGGAACCGTTTAATGTGGTGCTTCTAATTCCGCCTTTACAACCAACCTGCTAGCTCGGCCATTTCATGGGGGCACATGGCATCAGACACCCGTTCGGCCAATCAGCGCTCGTTCACGTCACGTGAGCATGTGAGGTCTTGAAAGCAGCTGGAAGGCATCAGCCGGAGAACCAAGACTAGGGCCGGACATTTTTTCTGTTGTGATACTTCTAAAAAAGTTAAAAAAGGCTGGCCCCTAAAAATGACAGGAATTAAATAAAAAGAAGGGTGGTGTGAGCTGCGCCATGTCAGTTGCTTTCTGCGAGTGGCAGAGAAGAGGGGGCGAACCAGGATGTAAGATCATCAAGCTCTTCTATCTTACCCCATTCCCTGCGCACGGTGCAGTCTGATCTACCTTAGTCTTTTGCGCTGGTTATCTCATTAAAGTAGCTCTCGACAAGTAGATAAGATGTGGCTGTTATTTGCTTTTCACCGTAGCGAATGCAGTTTTGCTTAAGAAACCACCAGATACTCAAGTGCTCTGGCCACACCGAATGTCAGGTGTGTGGTGCCTACCCTAACAATACACAAGCCCAGATTGGCCCTACGTGCATTACACGCAGTTAAAGTACGTTCAAAGTAGGTGCCTTCACACTCACGCAACCCTTTTCTTGGAAGAGCGGGCCCAGTCTCCATTCTGCACTCTGTCCAGTACTGGGGCGCTCCGCCGGGGTGGTGCAGTGGTAAGACGCCCGACTAAGTTCCCGGGTTCGAACCCGACCACGGCGGCTGCGTTTCGACGGAGGCGAAACGAAGTGGCGTCCGTGTGCTGTGCGATGTCAGCGCACGTTAAAGATCCCCAGGTGGTCGAAATTACTCCGTAGCCCTCCACTACGGCTCCCCTTTCTCTCTTTCCACTTTCACTCCCACTCTCATCCCTTCCCATACGGCGCGGTTCAGGTGTCCACAGAGCAAGTGTGACAGATACTGCGCCTTTCCCTTCTTGTGAACCAATTATTATTATTGTTATTATCATCATCACTGGGGTCGCTGCTGGCTACCCTGTTCACCTGCGTGTTCAGTGATGTAGGTCTCGACTCTTCGACTCAACGCGGCGTTCCGGACTAGGGTCAAGTGATTAAAGCATCATTCCCCCGCATATCGTCTCTCATCTTCCGCTGCTATTTTTTTCGGACAAGCCACAAATCCCGTAGTCCCCAGCGCCTTGCAAGCTGGCTTTGCCTTTGTATGATCCTTTATGCAAAGATGCACGCTTTACAGGGGAAATTTGTGCACGCTTTGTAGCAAGCTCGGTCGAAGGCAAAGGTTCCCCAGGATATTCCTTGCGTGCAAGAAGCTGTACCCATTTGCTAAACTGATAAAATATCCAATGATCGCAATTACCACAGCAGGAATCTACTAAAGGTTTGATTACTGCTAACCCCATCAACTGGAGTGTGCTAAATGGCCACTATTATTGTATAAAAGCATATTGTAAAGGATTGCATAATATTTTCACAATGATGAGGTAGAGATGCCCGATATCTAAAGATTTTCCTGAATTCGCTCACTTTCTGCTCACCCTGGACTCTTTGATCTGCTAAATATCCGAGGGGACATTACTGAGTGACCTTTTCTTCTTCTTCTTCTTTTTTTTTTTTTTTGCAGTGTCGGTATCCCATTTGTAATGGTGAAATTTCTCGCTCTTGTAATCCATGCTTGAGCTGAATGTCACGATATTAGCATTGAAACTTGATCAACGAAATTTGTTAAAATTCCAGTGAAAATTCCTTCAACTTAAAGTGTGACTAAATTTTCGTGCGTTTAGTTGAGATATAAATGCAGCTAGTTTTCAACATCACTTTGTTCTTTGCGAGCTACTTCTAGTACATCACACTGAAAACTGTTAATTGATACAGAACCCGTCTAAGGATTCGATCACTACGTCTCGAGAGAAGCAATTTAGAAATAATTGCAACAAGAAAGGAAATGTCATCCAAAATTTGGGTGCCATTTTCAAAAACGCTTAACGAAGGTCGCGGGTGTGAATTCTGGCCTTGGCAGGTACCGTCTTTGCCAAAAGTAACCAGGTTGCTCCGAAGGCTGCCGGAGCAAGTGCGCGGCCGTGTGGCGGCGTTGCGCTCGCTGTGGCTTATCTGTGCTAGTCAGCTCCGAGGGTATAACAGCTGACGTAACTTCGCACCCTCACTCTCGCTCGTTGGATGACAAAAACTAGGTGCGTATGATGTGTGGGCTGCGTTTTCACGCTTGCGAAGCCTGGTTGTGCCCAGCGAGGGCGCTCAGTATAGCGACGGGGCTATTATATCTTCTCGGCAACTGTGGAAAACAGAAAAGCAGGTAATAGTTGACACGGTGAGCTCTTGTTCGTTTCTAGAACGAATATGTGCTACATTTGCCAGACAATGGTGCTCTGAAATAAGGGTTCCGCGAACGAGAAAGCAGTCATGTGCACATAATGGCTGAGCGTGAAGAAGCTTTCATTATAGTTTGTTACCTAAACCAAAACTTACCTAACAAGCAAATGCAAGAATTTATTAGAATCAATCATTGCTCTTATTTATACACAGCCGCCCCAAGGGACTAGCACAATTTTACAAGCCTAAAAGAGAGATAAGGTGGCTTGAAAGGGTTCACAAGCTTTCCCATAACTAGGTACCGGAGTACAGTACCTAGTTTCGGGGTACCGTACCGTAAAATGGCAGTACGCAAGGCACCTCGGAGAAAGCATGTTGAAATTTCAATGTGCGTTATCATTCTTTATGTACAGGCGCATCAAACACGCAGGAAAGCGCAATTCTGCTGGTGTGTTTCAGTAGGGGATTGCTGAACACAAGCACGTATATTATATAGCGAGAAACGCGACATCTGCTTCAGGGCAGTTGACGAGAAGAGCGAATAGTCCCGTCGCTATAGTGAGCGCCCTCGCTGGGCATAACCAAGCTTCGCACACGTGAAACCGCAGCTCGCACATCATACGCGCCTAGTTTTTATCATCCAACGAGCGAGAGTGAGGGTGCGAAGTTACGTCAGCTGTTGTATCCTCGAAGCTAACGAGCACCGATAAGCCACAGGGAGCGCAACGCCGCCACACGGCCGCGGACTTGCTCCGCCAGCCTTCGCAGCAGCCTGGTTACTTTTGGCAAAGACGGTACATTGTTTAGAGACGAAAAGCTAGAATAGCTCTGGGTAGTACGAAGGCAGCGTTATTAAGATGGCAAGGTGACCAAATTTAGGCTGGTCCACTCCCTTAAAGCATTTTATCGAGCCGATGTGCGTCTTTTCGACATTAACTGTGCATAACAACAACACCTCATTACGTTGAACATTAGTCTAGTTGGCAAAGACACGCAAAGAAAAACGGTTGCCACGAAATCACTGTTTGTCGCCTCCAGGAGCAAGTTTTGGAGGACCAACGTAGAAATACAATCCAACTTCAGCGCGTCACAGCCTATGAATACGTATAGATGCTGCTATCCACTCTCATTGAATCCCTCTATGCGTACGCTGCGGCGGATCCTACCTTCTGTTTTTCGATTGGCTGTTGTAGTGGAAACAGATGCGGCAATAATCGCGAACCCAAAAAGTGGTTACATTATCAGTGTGGACAAGCGTGCATCGCAACCCCTACGTGCTCAATTTGGAGGCTTGTTTCTTGCCTCATGTCATGTGACTCTCAAGACCAGCTACAGCACTACAAACAAGCTCTTGGTGAGCTGGTAATGAAACAATCAACCATCACTTCAAAGCAGTTTGGCAGTAGCTGCCCCCGAACAGAAGCCGAAGAAGCAGCACTCAATTTTCTCCCATTGAGGCATAGCAATACGTTGCCATTTGTGGTCTATGTTGTTTGCTCAAGCAGGTTGCGCGTCTATTATATTGACGGTGCTTACAGGAAACCAATATTTACTTTGCAAGTAGAGCTAAACAAAGACCTTTGCAAATTTTTATTTTCTAATTAATAATTGGTGCCCAGTTCACAGGCGCCTGTAGCATAAGGTTGAATACACGGAACGTATTACATTTAAAGACTTCCTGTGATCGACAGTGAAGGGAAAACAGACATATCCTGCTGAATAAAATCAGTTGCAATAAACTCCATAATTAAAACAGTGGCACTGCATACAGTGCAGTATTTTTATAATCAGCTTACTCCAATATATCCCTTCGGGCGTTCGTTGGTGTTTTATTGGTGTAGTACTAGAATCACCATGGGCCGGTATGTTTTCATTCCTTAGCATGCGGCAGGTGGTAGCTGGCAAACGGTACATAATTGATGGTAAATAATGAAAAAAAAACATGCATTTAACACACACACACACACACACACACACACACACACACACACACACACACACACACACACACACACACACACACACACACACACACACACACACACACACACACACACACACACACACACACACACACACACACACACACACACACACACACACACACACACACACACACACACACACATGTATATATATATATATATATATATATATATATATATATATATATATATATATATATATATATATATATATATATATATATTCGACACTTCTATATCGACCCTCAAGCCGGTGTTCCCGGCACGAATGTTTTGCACTCTGCAAACTCATGTGCTAACTCCCCCCTGCTATTCCTAGAACCAATGCCATAGTCACCTACTGCCTGGTCTCCTGCCTGCTTTTTCCCTACCTTGGCATTGAAGTCGCCCATTACTACAGTATACTGCGTTTTTACTTTTCGCATTGCCGATTCTACATCTTCGTAGAAGCTTTCAACTGCCAGGTCATCATAACTGCATGTAGGTGCATAGGCCTGTACAACCTTCAGTTTATACCTCTTATTCAGCCTAATTACGATGCCTGCCACCCTCTCATTAATACTATAGAATTCACGCAGTGCTAAATTCTGGGGCCGCTTAACGCAACTTCAGAAGGCACTGCGATAAAGGTGCCTTCTGGATCCATTGCGCGCGGTTGGGAACTGATGAAGACGACGACGTGCAAAGAACAAAAGCTCAGCGCGAATTGGATTGGATTGGAAAACATTTATTGTCAGCAATGACCGATTTGTGGGCGCTACACTTAGATGGCCTCAAGTCCGTTGCTGTTGGCGACCTTTTGAGCCCACTCAGTAGCCCGAACTAACGTTAACGGGTCTGAGCTGGCCAGTATAGCCTCCCACCACTGTAAAGAAGGGACTGGTAGTAGGTGTACTGGTGGCGGCGCTTTTTTGCAGCTCCATAGTATATGATCGTACCTGCTATTTTGCCGCAGTGTTTACAATTTGGATAGTATTGTGCTGGGTACATGTGCGCTAATTTAGATGGGCTGAAGAAGGCACGCGTCTGGAGCCGACGCCAGATTATTTCCTGCCTTTTGTCTAGTTTCTTGTCTGGTGGAGGATATATCCGCCTTTCTAGTTTAAAGTGATTAGTGTAGTCACGAAAGGAAATAAGTGGATCTCTCGAGAAATTGGGGGAATCAACCTGGCTCACTGCTCGGCTGACATAACCTCGAGCTATACTGTGAGCCAACTCGTTTCCTTTGTTCCCCGAGTGTGAGGGCACCCATATTATTTCCACCTCTTTTTGGTTCCAGTCTTCATATCTTAAAATTTGCTCTGTCTCTTTGGAGATCATGTCCCTCGCAAAATTGTTTATAGCAGATTTGGAGTCGGTAATTATGGTAACTTCTTTGGTGCTGACCATTGCCTTGGCAATAGCCGCCTCCTCCGCTGTCCCTGAGTTGTTTGTTTTTATTGAAGCCGCCATTAAAGTTTTACCTGTGTCATTCACACTCATGGCTTCAAAACAGTTGCTTCTGTCGTATTCCGCCGCTTCTACATAGACAGTGTATTCAGAGCCTTCTAACTTGGCCTCAAGGGCCTTTGCTCTTGGTTTTCTCAAAAAGCAGCGTGCATGTTTTTTGGTAGCGGTTTAATAGTGAGGGCGTTCCTTACTTCAGTCGGCAGGTCTACTTGTGAATTTCTTTCCGGGATTCTATCTTGTAGTCCTAATTTACCCAGGATTTTCCATCCCGTGGATATGGTGGCGAGCCTCTTTAGGTGTGTTAGTATATGTGCCTCGCATAGTTCCATGGTGTTATTGTAGACCCCCAGTTTAAGAAGTCTTTCCGTAGGGGTGCAGTGGTGCTGCTTTATATGCCTGCCTTATGATTGTTTCAATTTTGTTCTTTTCTGCCATAACTAGCTTGAGGTAGGGGATGGTGTACACTAATCTGCTTATCACAAAAGCCTGAACAATTCGGCACAAATCGTTTTCTTTGATGCCACGTATTTTGTTAATTGTTGGCTTAAGTCGATTTATTATTTCTGTATTCTTTCCATTGTCTTGGATTATCAGTCCCAAGGCCCTGATTTTGTCCACTCTGGTTATCGGTGTGCCATTTAATTCCACCAAAATGTCTGCAGCGTTGATATTGCGTTTTTTTTTGTTCCTCGGGTTACCAGAAGTTCCGACTTGCTTAGTGAGCATTTCAGCCGTGCCCATTCAGCATATTCTTCAACAATGTCGATTGCCTGTTGAAGATTTTCTTCTATTTCCCCATTGTTGCCTGTGCATGTCCATAACGTAACAACATCAGCATATAGCGTACGTTTCATCTCTTTCACAGTTTTCAGTAATGGTGGAAGGTTCTTTAACGCTAGGTTGAAGAAGAAAGGGGAAAGAACTGAGTCTTGTGGGGTGCCCTTGTTTCCTAGCTTAATTGTTTCAGACTTGATGTCTGCAAGGCTTATTTCTGCTTTTCTTTCGGTTAGAAAATCCCTAACGTAATCGTAAATCCTCTTGTCAGGGGCAATTTTCTCCAGATTATTTAATATGGCTTCGTGTTTGACATTACCAAATGCTTTCTGTAGATCAAAGCCAAGTACAGTTCTTTGCCTCATTTATTGGGCGCGTCAATTATGTCTGCTTTGAGTTGAATCATTACATCCTGTGTGCATACTCCTGAAGTCGGTTTAGTATTACATGCTCCTTCAGCTTCCCTAGGCGCGATGTTAGCGATATCAGGTCGACTGCGGCCATGGCGCTGATGTCTTCTGGATTGTAGTGGATTTAACAGAAACAAGTTAAGTTAGACAATTTCAAATGTGGCATGTCTGCTTTGTAACCACGAATCGGCGTTGTCAAGAGAAAAACTCGTCTCTTGTAGACATTTCTCGGTTAAGAGGCGGCGCTGTGTTAGTACTAGTCCAGAACGAAATAAATAGTTTTAGTTGTGTTTTAACTCTCGTTAACTGTAGTTGAATTGCAATAGCAACGGCGGTAGCTTCTTTTGCCTGCTGCATTGTTCCCCTACCACGCCCTATCAGTGTAAGGTGCTATATTATTGGGGACACTTAAGCTCATACTTTAAGAGTATGACGCGAGAGCGTAAGTTACCAGTCTTCTTCGTCTTCTTCTGCTCCTCCTCCTTCACCTCGGCTGTTCAAGGTCAAGCGTGGACTCCGCCGGGACCACACGACGCTCAAATCCTTGCGCAGTATTACTATCGAAAAAAGGGGTAAAGGTGAAGCTTTCCTGGCGTCCGGAACTCTTGTATGATTTCTTTGTAAGCGAGGCTCTCCAAGCTAATGGCGAAGTCAGCCCTATGTCTGGGGGACAACTGGAAAGTTGCGAACATGGAGCAGATGAACGCTCAGCCGGAATGTGATTTTGACGTTTGCTGAAGGGGTTAGCGTCGATGACATGCCACTTCACTGCCGTGGTTCACTGCCTGAAAAAGGTGGCAGGCAGGTATGAAGTGCCAGTTGTTTTTTCTGCGCCCCCCCCCCCCCAAAAAAAAAAAGAAAAAAAAACTGGGTGGTTTGTGTGCAATAATAGGGAGAAGAAAGAGAGCAGAATGCGATAAGAAGCATGTAAAGAGTTTTATTGGCTGTTTAGTTGGAGTGATTTACGAGATTCTACTGACATGCGGTAAAGTATATAAAGGGCAGACTGGAAGATGTATCAATGATAGAATAAGGGAACATGAGAAGTCCATAGAAAATGGGAAGGGGTCAAATTTACTCCTGCACTGTCAGAAGTGTAAATGTGAGTCATTGTTTAGCAGGCTTAATATTTTAGGGAAGAGTCGGGACAAGATGGCCCGCGAAATTCTAGAGTCGGTATAGACACAGAAGAAAGAAGACATAAGCGTTAGTGAAGCCTCGCTGTGTTTACGCAGGAAAGAATTTGCTTTTATTGAGGAATATTCCTTACTAATGGAAAGAATTGAGTTAATTATCAGCCCTAAAGTTGTTATTTTTAGACACCTTTCGTGTAATATGGCCATGTTTGTTTTTTTATCCTACTTTCCCTCAAGCACATGGGCTCAATGCTCGCATTGCTTCTTAGACATGCTGGGAAAGTTGCAGTTCATTTTGCTTACATAGGGACTTCACAAGGGAAGCGTTTTGGATGGGCATGTCTTATTGCACATGTGTGGTGGTTGTTTGCTAGTGTGTGTCTATGTGGTGGACTTTGGGACTGTCCTGTTTGGATGATGGTTGTGTTACACTGGGACGATTGTGGTAATTGCTGATGGGCAAAGAAGAGGTGTCTGGAGATGTACTTGAGTGAAGAATTTGTGAATGTCAAGCTTGGATGATGTTTGAGTTCTGCGGGGAAGAAATTTATACTATCTCCTTGGCAAAAAAGAGGTGTGTGAAGAAGATGTACTTGGGTGCAGAAGAGGATGAGTGGTGAAGAGGAAGTGTGAGTTCAGGTTTAAGTTATAGTTCATAGTGCGCGCCGTTGTTGTGTTTCTTCTAAGGTGATTGTGTTTGCTGCGCCACATTTCTGGGTACTAAGCGGAAATAAAACACAATTCATTGTTAAAAGCACAAGGGAGAGCTTCTCCCTGCTGTGTTCATAGTTAACCCTGTTAAACACATTCGCTAGCACAGCACTCTCGTACACCGTATTGCCAAAACCGCCGGCCTTTCGGTCACACAGCGGGGGAGTGTATGGTTCGCAGGTATGTCTTAAGGGCTCATATCATTCGAAGTAACGTACACATTACGCGCACAATCCTTTAATCATGCTCATGTTCTCATGATCAGGACTTGAGGTCGGTCTCGAAAAAATATTCGAACGTGTTCACCACTCATTTCTGTTCTCGCTTCTAGAGCAAGCGAATGTTGGGTCTATTTTACTAGGAGGTGTACAACTTTGCTACATGAATTGTTTGACTCGCTTGGTTTTAAATGGGCATCTCCACTCTTCGTGTGAAACAAGGAGGTCCGGTATCTCTGCTGTTTTTCGCCCTTTAATTGCAGCCACTTTTGAGAGTTTTACGAGATAGTAATATTTATGGCTTCCTTTCTCCTGGGAATGAGATCGAAGTGCTTGCATGTGCTGACTATTTTGCTTTCATCTACACTGATAAGCTCAGAATCGAGAAAGTTGTATCCAAAGGTGAACACTGGTGTTTTCTTTGGTGCTCAAATAAATCACACCAAAATGTCTGGCCTTTGGTCTGGTTCGGGGGGCTGAACAGCATCCCTATAGGCAGGAGTGAAATGGTCATGTGTAGTCATTAAAAAAACAAACTTGGCGTTCCACTTCGTGCATTTAAGTCAAGTCCATATTGCATAAGCGACCGGGTTCCAGTGTTCATCGTTATGCTCAAACTTTTCTCCCAGATCGGCTTTCAATATTTAGCCCGGCCCAGACCTGCAACGTCTTTCTGGCGACAAAACTGTATTATGTGGTACAGTTCCTCCACTGCGTAAGACCTTGATCGAGGGTTTTCACTGCATATTTGCGACGTTTTATTAGTCATCAAATTTTGAGTCGGTCTAATGTGATAACCTATTCAGGCGTTATTGTGCCCGGATGTCGTGCTTAGTGTACCTGTATATGGGGCATTTAACGGCACTTTCCTTCTTCTTTTATGATTCTTCGAATCCGATTGTTAGAGCATTCCTGCAAGTTAACTTCATGATTTAGCTTTTCAAACTATTGGTTTCTTCAAATCTTACTTACCGCTACTAAATATTAGGATTTATGCATACATTTTATACTTCGGAACGGCTTTTTAGAGGCCACTTTTCAAATGAGTACTTAATGTTTGTATCGGGGAAGGTAATACCGAAGATTTATAATGATTCTCTTTCCGCTCCCATTATTGATACCGACGCATATTGTCGTTCTTTCATTTACGCACCGAAGCTCTCCCTGTGAACATATGGCTTCATAGGAAGAATAATTTTGCATCTTCCTTGAACTGCCCTCTGTGTGATGTGGCTAATACAATTTAATTATAATGCAGAGCCAAAAAGAGATCTTCTTTTCTAGATTTGCACAGTTAATAGTCGGATTACAGACTATTCTCTTCTGTAGTCTGTAGCTTGTGGAAGACGGGCACGTTCGATCACAACGCTCAACTTGTTGTCCCACCTAATTTTTTTTTTTATGGGGAATAAAGCTTCGAGTAAACCACATTTAGGACGAAAATGAGTTTCAACCAGGTTGGCTTCGGCCTTTAACCAGGTGTTATTTTTTTCCGTCCTTTTCGTTTCTTTTTCTGTGAATATAGTACTCCTCATCAACGGCTGAGTGATTTGTTTCCTTTTCTGTGACTATAGTGTTCCTCATCAACGGCTGATTGATTTGCAAACAGTATATGTGTCCATAGGCGTTTCTGTGCATACCCACGTGTAATAAATTTGAATGCTAACACACACACACACACACACACACACACACACACACACACACACACACACACACACACACACACACACACACACACACACACACACACACACACACACACACACACACACACACACACACACACACACACACACACACACACACACACACACACACACACACACGCACGCACACACACACACACACACACACACACACACACACACACACACACACACACACACACACACAAGGTGGGAGGCGTTTATTGACGGATGGGGGAGATGGTGAAGGGTGGCAGTTCCTGCCCCTACGGGGCTGGGACGGTAGGTCAACGGCGCTTGCGGCTGGGGCTAGCCAGCCACCCAATTTTATCTGTGTTAGGCCATCATTTCACCTGCCACTGCTTCGGTGGTGGACGACGGCTGTTGTTGCCGGCGTGCGTCTTTCTCTCTCTGTTCTTTTTCTTTCTTCTCTGTTTTCTATTCTGTCCGCACGATGGCTCAGCTACAGAGCCAGTAGCAGGCCCGTTCATTTTCGCTTCCTTCTTCCTACAGCCACAACAGCATCTATTAAAACGGAAGCCTTTAATGACTCATGCTCTCGTTGTCATGCTCTCGTTTCCTTCTTCCTACAGCCACAACTATTAAGGCGGAAGCCTTTAATAGCTCATGCTCCCGTTGTTGTGGCTGTAGGAAGAAGGAAAAGAAAATGCATAGGCCTGCTACTGGCTCTGCAGCTGAATCACTTCCGCTGCCTCGTGCGGACAGAAGAGGAAATAGTGAAGAAAAAGAAGAGGGAGAGAAAGACACGTGCCGCAACAACAGTCGTCGTCCACCACCGAAGCGGTGGCAGGTGCAATGACGGCCTACAACAGATAAAAATTCGGTGGCTGGCTAGCCCCTGCCGCAAGTGGCGTTGACCTACCGTCCCAGCCCCGTAGGGCCAGGAACTGCCATCCTTCACTCCCTCCCCGCTCATGCTCTCGTGGACAAATTGTGCCTCGCTTTTGCGGCGGCTTTGATTGGCCGAGGCGGGATGACGTCATAGAGGTCTCGACCAATCACAGAGCACTACCACAATACGCGTGAATGCGTGCCTTATATAGGCATACGCCAAACTATCACCAATAACTAAATAATGAATCAATAATTACCAATTGATTACTAAATAATTATTAATTCGTACGTCCTAATAATGATTAAATAATTAATTATATAATTATTACCCCGCTGGTGTGGTGCAGTGGTTACGGCGCTCGACTACTGTTCCCAAGGACGCGGGATCGAATCCCGGCCTCGGCGGCCGCTTTTCGGTGGAGGCGAAAAGCAGGGCGCCCGTGTGCTGTGCGATTTTAGTGCACGTTAAAGAACCCCAGGTGGTCGAAATTTCCGGAGTCCTCCACTATGGCGTCTCTCATAGCCTGAGTTGCTTTGGGACGATAAACCCCACAAACCAAATAATTAATTATTAATCAGTACCAGTTGCGTAGCAGAATGCGGCACTCAGGCTTTCGCCTTTCACTACTTTAGTCGCTAAAGTCCCTCGTAATTTTTATCATCGCCATCACTCGTACTACTAATAATCATTATCAACTGAATGCACTTTCACTGTGATCGCCACTATCACCAATTATGATTTCCACTAATATAATCTCGTTGTGACCGCTACTCTTATACTCAGGCTAAGTAAGGAGAATTATGAGCGGTTTGTCACAAGCAAGACAGACAGAAATAGAGACCTGCATAGAAAACAGGGTCCTATGGGACCACGTGCGCCAACTTTCGCTACCTTTCTAGCCGTTGAAGGCGCTGGGTTGACCTGTTCGTGTGCCATTATAATCATTAATAAATTATAAATTTTTTAACTATTTAACCAGCAGATCAACAATATTGTTGACCCACTATAGGCGGCCACAAAATGCCTCTCCCTAAAATTTAGAACGGGTTCATCCAAATTTAGCCTTTTTATAAAGTAGCCTCTGAAATAAATATCTATGAGTCGTCAATAGATAGCAGTAATGACCGTGTTCAACCTCAAAGTGCCGTCGTCTTCTTCTTCTTCGCGCGCCACGTTGGCAGAGTTCTGGCCTCACTAGATGCCGATATCCGAAGTTAAGGGTGGCGACAATTTTATTTCTTAGTAGAGGCGTCTCTAAACGTGGCCCTTGCAGAATAGCGTCACCTATTTCGCAACAGAAGCGGCAGTGCAGGACGAAATACATAGTCTAAAAATTGTTGAGCTGCCAGAATAAGGTAAAAATTTACCGCCAATGATGTGCAGTCGACTTTTTTTTTTTATTTCCACAATTGGTTTGAATGTGGTAGAGGACAGGTAAATGAACGCGGAAAATTTTGTTTAGAACTACCTTTGCGTTGCCGCTTGTGTGTGAGCTGCTCAATGTCACTTTTTTTTTTTTTTTTTTTTTTGTAGGGAACGGTTTATGGCGGGAATCTGAGTACTCGTGTTCATATAAAGGTGAATAAGCTTCGCGGAACGTTAGCTTTTCATCACTTCATATTTTTTTGTTCTTGCCAACAAGAAAAGTACTTATCTTCCTGGAGCCATGGAAACAACGCTGTTTTATGGAAATCGTAGTCAACACAGGAGGTCAGAGGGCGCTGTGCTCTCTGCCATGAAAGTGTGTCAGGCTTCAACTGCACCAAATGTGCACGTCTTTTTGTGCCTGAAAAGCGGCGACAACTGTTTTCTTCAATTCCAGCTCAAATAGGACATGACTGACGCATGTCAGTGTGCCAGCTTTGTGCTCCTTATCTTGCAATCAACAAAATTGTTGACGTAATGTATTTTTTGAAACCTTTTTCAAATGGATTCCCATTTTTTTAATGTACATTTAGACTAATAAAAACGAATACAAACCAAGGAAAAAATTATAGCATCGCTTTATCTGGTCTTGCCAGTTAAAGGGTTAAAACAAACCGTAACTAAATTCTAAAAAAAAAAGAAGTTTGTCCGAGTTACACTTCAAAACTTTTGCCTTTTTGTATTTTAGCAGAGTGTTTATTTTTATATATTTTTTTCTCGCCAGAGGATATGCCGCGATTCCGCTTTGTGCGACGACACTGCGGTTACCCGCTGCGCATGCGCAGAACAGATGCTTGCCCAATACAGCGTGGACAGATAATTAAACTATAACAGGTTTACAGTAGCGCCAGGCTGCTCGTAGTGTTCCTTCCCTAGCGGTGAAGGCTATGAACTAGAAGGTTCGGGCTGTAGCAGTGCTATCTGTGCAGGTCTTAATTTCAGTCGGTCTTGGTCACGGGCACGGCGTGGAGCAAGCACGCTCAACTGAGAATCGGAAGAATAGGCGTAATTCTGATCTCTCAAGATAGGATCCCGGAGCTTCTTCCCCCTCACCGGTTATATGCCCGCAGGTTAAATGGTGATTCCGGTGCAGAGGGGCATTTGAACAAAGCCTAAAGTTAACACGCATCCACTAAAGGCAGGAAATAATTACCGCAATAGTTGCAGAATTATACAGTGTGGGCTTTACCGTCCCAGCAGTTGATGTTTTCTTCCTTCTCGTACACGCACGGCTGGTTTTACGTTTATTTATAACAAAAAACACCTTTAAAAGGAACAAATCACTTTGGAATATGTTGATAATTTATTTTATTTGATTTCTGTTGAAGAGGCTTGCGAGGTGGATTCGAACCATCGTTCCGGCTTTCGAAAACGCAGCGTTAATCCATTGCACCATAGATGCTTTTTTCTTTATTTACTCGAAATATACCATATTTACACAGGAATCCTCAGCCGTAAGTTAAGATGACTAAAATTATTTCAATGTTTGCAATGTTTCAGTATGTGGGAGCCAGTCAGGGGCTGGGTCCGCAGCTGTTATAATTTCACAATGCCTCGCAAGTGTTTCCTTAAAATGTTTGCTTACTGGTCGTGCGCCAAGATATGCGCGGCGCCCCGCCCTCGTACTTCTCTATATACTGTGCAGGCCCAACGGCAATACAAGTGTAATTGTAAGACCCAGCGCACGAAAAACACACGGACGAAGGTAGAAGGGATAACACGAACGCCGAACTTCACCTGAGGTGTATTCAACAAGCAGGCGTATATGTACAAAAGAGGGCGCAAAACCGTAAAAAAATTCCGCGGCCGGATAACAATATCGGAAACATACATATCAGGCACAAATGTCATGCCACTCATTTTCCTCAATTTTCCTCGCTTTTTTCCTTTCTTCACATCAGCACACCTTCTATAGTCTACCTGGCTGACGATAAAAGGGTGTGCTGATGTGATGATGGAAAAAAAAAAAGACATCTTTAGGTATGACTTTATTTAACTTTACTTCAACACCTTAAAGGCCACCGAGATTGCGGGTATAGGGCTGGATAGCACATAGAAATAAATAAAAAAAACATTTACATGGGCAGAAAACGCTAAAACTTATAGTCGTTAATGACGGCTCTACACGGTTTAAAAAAAGATTAGTTCTGGTTTAACTTTGATTAACCCTAGTTGAATTGCAACAGCAACGGCGCATGCTTCTTTTGCCTGCTACATTATTCCCCTATCACGCCGTATCAGTGTAAGGTGCTACATTATTGGGGGCACTTAAGCTCGTCCTTTAAAAGTATGACGCGAGCGCGTAAGCTACCAGCCCGCATATAGATATATAAGAAGGGTTCACTGCTGCTGAACCGAATGTGGAGCGAAATCATTAGATGCCGCTGACCGAGCGTCGTTCTTCTTCTTCTTCTTCTTCTTCTTCGCGGCTGTTGAAGGTCAAACATGGTCCTTCCCGGGACGAAGCGACGGACCGAAACCTGGCGCAGTATTGCTATCGCAATAAAAGATGAAGAGAGAAGTGATTGCGACGATGTGGTGCGGAAGGCCGTTTCAGTTCAAGGCTGATTGGGGCAGGAATGAAGCGGCAAATATGGTAGTACGAGAACGTGGCGTGGCCAACTTGAAGGGAGATCAATCAATCAATCAATCAAACAAAGTGATCTTTATTTATTATACCAATGCGGAGTGAAATGGTTGCTGGAGGGTTGGTGTAGGGCGCGAGATAAGTGAGTGTAAAAAAAAGAAAAAAAAACTTCTGAATTAAACCAGTGCTGAAGGTTCGACGGCAAGAAGCCAGGGTTGTTAGACCAAATTTCATTTTTCAATCCTAATATAATAAGTTATACGAGTAGCATAAATTAATGAATCCGGAGCCTCGATTCTGAACAGATTCCAAGAAATTTGTTAGTGTACTGTGATAGTCAGCACTTCAGCCATCAACATGCACCAGTGCGTTGTGCGACGAAGACAAAGAAGAAGTACGCTGGGCTCGCCGTTGCAAGGTCCTCTCCTCACAGCTCTCCATCTGAGCGTCAATAAACGCCCCATTACAATTGGTGGAGGTGCTGGGTATGATCACATTCAAACTGGAACTGCGAAGCCGTACACTACCCTCTACGACCGCCATGCAAGACGAGTCCACTTCGACGCTGCCGGCCGTTCCACCCACGATCATGTGTTTTGCCGTCGTGCGCCAGCGTGACCCTTGCCTCTTCAGTGGCACGGCCGACCAAGATGTCGACGACTGGCTGTCATCGTATGAAAGAGTAAGCAGCTACAACAAGTGGGATGACTCATATAAGCTCAGTAACGTCATATTCTATCTGACGGACGTGGCGAACCTCTGGTTTCGCAACCATGAGGCTGACCTGTCATCTTGGTCGACATTTAAAAAAAATTTCGCGGAAGTGTTCGGCCGCCCGGCAGTGCGTAAGCTTCGTGCCGAACAACGTTTACACGATCGTGTTCAGCGCGCTGATGAGACCTTTACCAGCTACATAGAAGACGTCGTTGATCTCTGCAAACGAGTCGACCCGGCCATGCCGGAAGCGAACAAAATCCGCTACATCCTCGAGGGCATTTCTGAGGACGCCTTCAAGATGCTGGTAGCGAAAGATCCCACCAGCGTTAGTGAACTCGTGAAGCTTTGCCAGAGCTACGACGAGCTCCGCAAGCGGCGCGCTTCTAGGCGCCGCTCCGGTGTGTGCGACGAAGGCGTAGCCGCATTAGCCCTGGGTGGTTCGCCAACTTCTGAAGGGAGCCCGCTGAATCAACAGATCAAAGATTTTATTCGTGAAGAGGTCGCACGTCAAATCTCACTCCTTCCCCATTTTCAAGACTCGGGCCGCCTTGTTCCTGAACTGGCTCCATCTTTGGCCCCTACTATACGTCGTGTCGTGCAAGAACACGTCGCTGATGTCTTGCCGTCCAACCCCGTGCTGCCGCCTGTGACGGCACCTCTCACGTATGCCCAAATAACGGCTAGGCCACCACCTTCGTCCACGTCTGGCTCCTATGTGCAGGTCCCTGCCTACCGTTCACTGCCGCATGCTGAGCCTTCATTCCAAGCCCCACCCTCAAGGTTCCGCCCACATCCTATGAAACCTTGGCGTACTACGGACAACCTTCCGATTTGCTATGCCTGCAGTCGGCCAGGCCATGTTGCACGCCTTTGTCGCCAGCGCCTCCAACCTTCACAGCCTGACATTCGACTTTACCCGTACGATACCGACTCACGCTCGCAAATGATTCCGCCCGGTTCTCAATTTGTCTCACAAGATCGCCAAACCTATGCCACTCGTCGATCACATTCTCCTCGGCGCCGATCGCTTTCTCCAATGCTGCGACGTTCTAACAACACCGTTGAGGGAAACTAACAGTCGCAGTTCCGGGGGCAAGAACTGCGCTTGTTTCGAATTCCTCAAGTCCTCCGTGTCGCCCCGCTAATGTTATCAAAGTTTCTGTAGAAGGCGCCACAGTTCTCGCTCTCGTCGATACCGGTGCAGCCGTCTCCGTCATCAGTGAAGCGCTCTGCCGTCGAATTCGCAAAGTGACCACTCCGATTTCCGACTTTTCGCTCCGCACCGCCTCATCACAGCACGTTCACCCCTCCGCTTCTTGCACAGCCCGTGTGCTCATTCAAGACGTCTTGTACCCCATCGAGTTTATTGTTCTGCCGAACTGCTCGCATATCATCCTCGGATACGATTTTCTATCGACTCATCAAGCCGTTATTGACTATGCTCGTGCGCAAATTGTCTTCGCCCCCCTCTGTGATGCCCCCTTCTGTGATACCCCTCCCCGCACTGCAAAACTTCTCGTCGCCCATGACACCGACATTCCTCCGTTCTCTGCTGCCCTCGTACCACTGTCTTGTGAGTGTGTAACTCCTTTGACTGCGATTTTTACACCTTCCGAAGCCGCCTCCCGTCATCCCTGCCTCCTTTTTCCGTTCGCAGTTCTCGAAATTCAAGACGGCAAGAAAGCACTTTACGCCTCGAACCCATTTTCTTGCCCAGCAGTCCTGCTCCGTGGCGAATGCATTGGACGTCTTGAAGAGCTTGATCCCGGTCATATCACCACTCTTGCTGACTCAACCCCCTCCTTCGACGTTAGTCTGTGCTCTTACGATGTTGCGACGGCTTCGACGCCCTCCGACGTTTTCCAACATGCTATTGATGCTGATCTTCCACTTGCGCAACGTGATCAACTTGTCGCCCTCTTGCAGAACTTCGCTTCTTCATTCGACCTTCCTCAAACTGACTTGGGCCGCACGTCTGTCGTAGAGCACACCATTGACACCGGTAAAACCGCACCTTTGCGCCAGCGCCCCTATCGCGTGTCGGCTTCGGAGCGCCATGTAATTGCTGATCATGTGGACGACATGCTCCGTCGTGGTGTCATTCGGCCATCCCACAGTCCCTGGGCGTTTCCAGTTGTGTTGGTACCTAAGAAAGATGGCTCCTTCCGGTTTTGTGTCGACTACCGCCGGCTCAACAAGATCACGCGCAAGGACGTCTATCCTCTGCCACGCATCGATGGCGCACTGGACTGCTTGCAGGGCGCTGAGTTTTTCTCCTCGTTGGATTTACAATCTGGCTACTGGCAGGTGCCAATGGATGACGCTGACCGCTCTAAAACTGCCTTCATCACACCAGATGGATTATATGAATTCAACGTCATGCCCTTTGGGCTTTGCAACGCCCCGGCCACATTTGAACGCCTCATGGACACTGTGCTTCGTGGATTCAAGTGGCGAACCTGTCTTTGCTATCTCGATGATATCGTAGTCTTTTCTACCGATTTTCAATCCCACCTGCTCCGACTGAAGGACGTTCTCACTTGTCTCGCTACTGCCGGCCTCTAACTGAATCTGAAGAAGTGCCGCTTTGCTGCTCGCCGACTAACTATTCTAGGTCATGTCGTTTCTAAGGATGGCATTCTTCCCCAATTACAGTTAGATATATTGGGTTAGAGTTCAGATGGCTGAGGCATATTCCAGCTTAGACCGCACAAGTGGTCCGTAAGCAAAAAATTTAGGTTTCATCGTAGACGGCCTAGATGACATTTTAAGAATCCAATACTTCTATTAGCAGATGATATTACATTAGTGATATGCGCGCTCCAGGTCAGATCGTTGCTCAAGGTTACGCTCACATATATGTAAGGTTTGGTTAATTCAACCGTGGCGTGTGAGATAACATACGAGAATATGACACGATGACGTTCGTGGCTAAATGATATCAGGTTGAATTTACTGGGGTTAAGTTCCATTGGCCATTGATTACACGAGTCGCTTATATAATTGCGGTCATTTTGCAGAGTTATTTGACAGGATCATTCATGAATTTTGCGGTAGAATACACAGTATCAGCGAACATACGGATTTACGGGACTAATGCTTGGGTAAGTCATCAATACATATGAAATATAGAAGAGGACCAAGGACCGACCCTTGTTGGACGCCTGATGCTACTAATAGGATGTTACTTCAACCACAAACTCTGTTTCTTCATTGCACTCAATCCTCCGCGCGTATGAAACGTGCAGACAATTACGTGGGAGCCAGGCTGTTAAATACCTCACCACCAATAGTTATTTATAAGATATATTTGAGGAAATGCACGGGAAGCTAAACGCTGGTGTGACACTTCAAAAGGTGCATACACGAGCAGGTATTGAAGGCAAAGTGTCGACCAAGAGCGAGGAGCGAGCAGGGGCACACAAGGTGGCAACCGTCCAGAGGCACACGTCACCTTGGCACGCAAAAACAAATGTCGGCCGGACCCCTCAGTCTTTTGGGAGAATTGAGGAGAAGCGGCACCAACCGTGTCCTTTCACCCCCGCCATGCCGTCTTTTCATGCCGTCGCCACACTCATCAGCGCTGCCAAGGCCGCCGATGACATTTGTCATGCGCGTCTAGTCTTTAAACCTTTCTTCTCGCATCGCTTTCAGCTCTCTTTTGTCCGAAGGAAGCATCGGTGGTGTTGCACCAAGAGTGTATCGCCAGACCCCTACTTTTCCTCTTCTTTATTCCTATATTGGCGATAACAATAACTACAGTCTAATGACACGAGCGCGCTGATGAACTTGCGTGGCCTGTTCCGCCCATGCCGAAGCAGCTCCGGAGAGCCACGGCTACTCTTATATATCTCCCCGTGACTGATGCTGTGTTTGCCGCCATTCAGTCACCAGTTTTTGTACAATTACCCCAATGGCTGTATGGCCGCCGTAGCTGCCTATTTCCCGTGACAGCTGGCCACATCGCATTGACTTTTATGAATTTTCGGAGCTATGGATCAAGATAACAAAAGAAATTCTTGCGATTTGCCCGGCCGCCTACAGCGACTGGGTGCTTCTAGCAATACTGACAGCATGGCACCGGGCAGGAAGCTCTGCAGCAGTCAGCAGCGACTCACTGAGCTCGCGCTGCTGTCACCGTGAGAACGACGGGGCCACACGTTGGCAAAGGTATCTTGAGCAGAGCAAGTGGACACAAAAGAACATGATTATGACGATGATGATGATGACAACAATAATAATAATAATAATAATAATAATAATAATAATAATAATAATAATAATAATAATAATAATAATAATAATAATAATAATAATAATAATAATAATATTAATAATAATAATAATAATAATAATAATAATAATAATAATAATAATAATAATAATAATAATAATAATAATAATAATAATAATAATAATAATAATAATAATAATAATGGTTAGAAGTGAGTCGGGCTATATTCTACTGGGATCTAGCTTACGATAGCAAACTGTAAGGGATTTTCTGGAACCAAAATGTTTTAGTCTCGTCGTTTAAGGGCGGGTGTAGCTCCTAGTCAGTTGTTACAGGGACTGTTTGTTTTTGAACTTTTGAACATTAAAAACTTGAACAGTTGAACGAGACGGTGGACGTAGGGAAAAGGAGGAAGCCTGGTTGCAGAAAGTTGCTCTGTGAGCAGTGAGGCTAGGGTGGGGGGAATGTGTAGGCAAGAATTTCTTGCGTGTGGTAAATCAGTTCTCGTGACAATTAATCTCTATCATCCTCTCCACGTCTCTTGCGCTCAGTTAACAACGCAGCTCTTTGTCGCCCAGTTTTCCCACCCTGCCTGCCTGAGCTTAACACCGCAAACAAAACTATACTCGACATCCTTAAAAGAAATACCGGAAATAAGCGAAGCGTGGATTGGAGGTTACAATGACACATACCAAACCATGCGAAACCTTCCACATCGAGCTATAGACCCCCGTTTTATTGAATATGAACAGAACTACCAGTGAAAGAGTTTTCGCCTTAGCCCCAGTGTGCAATCCGCATTTTTAGGCCACAAAAAATAGGTAATTAACATTTACAGCACCACAAACACGCGGCATGCGTACCCACGTCCCCATTCACTGCACTGCAGCAGCCCTGTGCTTATACCGTAACGCTCTTTGCAAACGTCCCGTCTGAATAGGTCGGTCTCGGCTCTCGTATGGCCGAAAGTCTCAGTCGTTTTAGGAGCCTACACTGCGCGCCTTTAAAGAGAGCTGAAGATACAGTGGGGAATGCAATGCGGAGAAAGAAAGGCGCGGTTTTTCTTCGTCAAAGCGTACACTCCGTACAAACACATAGCTTTTCACGTGCCCCTGGCATTCAGATCTACGGGGGCGCGTGCACGGCAGCTCGCACTCGCGTCAGCTCAGAAAGCAACGACAAAATGTGGGTTCCTTCCATAGCGGGCACGCGCTCACTCATACACATGAATATATCTTTCTCTCCCTCCCTTTTTCCGGCTTCCTTCTTTCCCCCGAGTGTTTCTGAATAGAGTCGCCATACTTCCTACGCCCATGCCGCTTTTCTTCGAACCAGGACATCCCAATTCAACGCTGCTGTCACGTGCGCGACTTCAAAAGCCATCGTCGTCGGTGGCGGTGGCGCGCTTCCCTTCAGCGCCGCGCTAGAGCCCTGCGTAATGGAAAATGCGGCCAGAACCTATTACGCATACGTATATTTAGTGGCGCGCATGTGAACCGCCTCCACCCAACGTCGCCACAAAGCCACGCTCCGAGATTTGAGGAGCAAAAGGAGCGCTCACCGAGTGATAGGCAGTGCGTTACATAAAGGAAGCCTGTCTTCTGTTTTGTTTCTTTTCAAGCATCGGCTTCGCTTTTTATTCTGACCTCTCCCCCTTTTTTTTTTGCGAGCGTACCGCGACTCGCCACGTACAACGTCAGCTGAATGCGGCCCGCGCTGCTAAAGAGTCTGAGTGAGGAAATGAATGCAGTATAAAATAGGCGGCAAATGCACTTGAAGTGGCGGCTCTCTCTTCCCCTTTATTTCCTCCTTCCCACTCTCCAATTCAACGGACGCGTGCAGTGCGCGTCATTATTCCCCGTCTTCCCTTGTAAATAATTCGCCCCGATAGAGTTCCCTGAAAGAGACCGGGCCACGCGAGCTGAGACGAGTGCGCTCCGAGAGGCCACAAAAGCAGTCGCTCCGCCATCTCCTTCTCCCTCTTCCCGCACTCCCTCTGAACTTTCCCCATTATTCCCTGCCCGGCCCCGTGTGCACTGGCGGAGCGGGATGACATGGGGTGCGACGGGGAGGAAGAGGGAGGCGCGCGCATTGTATTCTTTGCATATCTTTCGCGACGGACATTTTGCCCTGAATGGAGGGGACCGTGAGTGCACCCGGCAAAAGAAAGGGGCCTTCTCTTCCCCGTTTCGGCTGCTGGCCCCATTGTGGACCGTGTAGGCAATATTAAAGGAGAGATAGTCCGTGGAATATATGTGTGCACAGAGAAAGGGGGGAGACGTGGGCGGCCGCCGAAGAAAGGGAAACCCACTCGCGGCCGCTTCTTATACCGCGCGAGCCATAATAATAACTCCGCTCTGGTCTCTTCAGCCACTGCGGCAGACCGCTAAACAATGGAAGCCGAGAGCGCGGGGACTGCTGTCTCTGCGGAAAAGAACGCGGCGAACTCTCCTTTTGATGCCATCGGGCCGGACGCCCGCCGAGATTGGCCAACCATTCAGCGGAGCTAGCGAAGAGGTAAAGAAAGACCGAGGTTCAGGGAGTAATGTGTGGACCAGGAACAAAAGCTTTTGTCGCGACATGTCGTTTTCGAGCTGACACCTTCGTCGCCGGTGGATGAACTGTGCCAGTACAATGGTATCGTAACAGCAGCCGAAGATACCTGATCGTATCCGCAGAAGAATGTCTTGGAGAAATAAATTTTGGGAGGGGGGAGAAGGGGCTAAGAGTGCCCACGAGTGGTTTGTTTTAGGCGAATAGCGTAGCGAACCAAGTGACGTGAAAGCCATTCAGCACGATGGTTGAATGTTAACTGAAACCGAAATACCTTAGAAGCTCTGTAGTTTTTCCTCCACTCCGTCCAAGTATATCCTGCGCTAAAATATTTGCAGTCGTTCGGTACTAATAGAGACCGCTTGAGCCAAAGAGGTTTAAACGGCGTATTCGGATTTCGCATAGCACCAGTGGGATCTGCAAACGGACGAACAATCAGCCTACGAATGGAAGTCTTGAATATAAATGAAAACAAAAACGTCTTGCACTCCCATAACACGGAACATTGAGAATAATGCCTCTCTTACGCTTCGTAGACCAGGCCTGTCCGCGAACAATACCCCAACCCCCGCAAATAGCAAACATTAGAGGGTGTACACACCGTTATTTACAAGTATATATACCGTTGGGGAGATATTAGGAAGAGGGCGAGGAGTGGGTGAGATCTCACCCACTCCTCGCTCCTCTCTTCAACCCCCCTGCTCCTCGCCCCTCCGTTCCTTTACGTACTTATAGCTGCAGCAAGTCCCGTGTCATGCATCCCTGAAGAAGGAGCCGAGCCGGCTTTGAAACATCGGGTTTCTGTAAAATAAAAAAAGTGATGGTTGGAGGAGTTTCAAGCACTTAGTTATCAACCCAACCAGACAGGCAAGGCTGTCAAAATATTTAGCTTTCGACATTTCTTCTCGTGTTGTAGTTAGAGAACAAAGGTTGAATGTTTGCATATCCAATTTCAATACAATTCAATTTTATTCAATCAGCACCTCAACTTGGTACTGGGAGCGCGGCAAAAACAAGAAACAAACTCGTCGGTTTCACGGGGACCGCACCCCCGTTACAAACAAAGTGGCAGCGGTAGCGTCGCCGCATTTGGTGGCACTGTTGCTCGGCAATTTGAAGAATATGTCTAGTGGCTGAGGAAGTGGTCGCATTCTTAAGCAGGACGTAAATAGCAGCAAGGTACAGTATTGTATACTGACTGTACTAACCAAATGTAGTAAAAGTAAAAAAAAAAGAAAAAAAAACGCTGCGTTCTAGGCCAGTGAAACTAAATGAGGTGTGATGAGAGTTGGATGGCCTAGCCTGCATAACTTTTTTTCGAATGCAAACTTTATTATTTTCTAAAAAGTGCTTAGCTGGCACTTTTATTATTTGCTGCACCAATAAAATGTCGATGCAGAATCATCTTAAAGCCACAAACCGAAATGTTTCACCTATTTGTCGCCTACGAAAAATTGCATTTTTATCGGCCTTAACCGATAACACTCGAAATGAAGTTTCAATGAAAACAGCGGTTCCAATTCAGAGAGCCGAGATGCATCTAAATAAGCTCATTTCCTTTAGTATGCTCTTCCCAATGGAATTTCGCGTACGCATTGTTCGAGACACATAAGCAAGCAGGTGGTGACTAGCTAGCTATCACTTGAAGAACATTGAATAAGATTACATAAGTTGTACCTCGACGAGAACGTCGCAGCCAGTTGTTCCTCAGGACGATCTGCAACCGTTAAAACGGCACTTTGTTCCTCAAACCAATAAATAAAAAGATATATAACTATCGTTCACCAATTTTTTAACTTCCACAAAAGAAAAATACTACACTCTTATGTGACTCTCAAAGGCTCTCAGTTGATATCACTGGAGTAGGACAATTTGTGTCTTATGAAGGCTTAGACAAGTTTACCTGAGACACGTACATTGTTAAACTCTTGTTGTTGTTTTTTAATATTCAAGAACATTCAAAACTGTTTTTAGGAAAAAAATGTGCATTTTTATATTAGCTAAATAGTTCCTTTTTTTGTCCCTACAAAATTTTCTTTGACGAAGTTCCAACCTTTCATACAGGAAAATAATTCGTAGACATAGCACGAACCTACAGGCTGATCGAACTATTTTGGCGCTCACTAAATCAGGTGTCACATTAACTTAGCAACTGAAAAAAAAACAACTCACTGCAATCATTACAAGTCTTTTGGTTGTTGATAGACGAGAGACTCGATTAGAAACATGGCGCACAGCTGCCAGAAAGCAGAACGGCTCCGTTTCAAAGAGGGTAAAATAATTTCAGTCACCTTAGGGAATGGAAATTGAAAAATCGTTTGCTGGCATGATTCAGAATTAGGATACTCTAAATTGTAAAGATGGGGGGGGGGGGGGGGGGGCATAGTTTACGACTTTTTTCAGACAAGACGCGTTACGCCATTGCAGATAGAGACGGCAGGCACTCCCACGCTACAATATATGTATTAATACGCTAATAGAAAGACGCTGAGCGTCCTTGGCGAGTGCGCGAATGTCTCTGAGAACGAGAGCTCGTAACAGGTACTCATGTCATGGAAACTTGAGATAACTCATGCTTTGTGCAATACGCTGAAGAACTTTTCAATGCCGCGGCCACTAGTACAACACCCATTACTATTTCGTTTGTAACTCAACACTTGGTTAACTACAACGTTTATTGCGTTGCTGTGTTTTGAAAGCCGATAGCTCCATTTTAGGTCAATATTGAAAATAACCCAATCTAGACTACCCTCATCCTGTCGCCAACCGGCACTCACCGTGAAATTTCAGTTTTCTTCGCTTAATATGTAGCAGAATTCATTAGCCTTTGGATCACTTAAGCATTCTCGTCTACCCCATCTTGTGTGTCTGCATCAGTTTTAAAAATGGGCAAGGCAAACCATTTTTCTAACATTTTGCCATGTATCTACGACTTCAGGGAAGCTCTGAAGACTTTTTATTCCAAGGCAGTAGAACTTCACTATGTTTTAGGGACAAAGTATTATCCCCGAGGCCACCGACGACGTAACTAATAGCCCCAATAAGCTCTTGCTAGGAAAAAAGAAAATATTACGAGCGGAGGGGGGAGGGAAGGAAGCACACGGCTCGCTTATGCACTTTCTCCCACATTACGCTTTCTGGTCTCCGTACTGCGCTACATCTTTACTGCCAAGCTTCCTCCCTTAACCTCTCCACTTGCTCTCGAACATCGCGGATTGTGGGAACTGTTCGAGTCTCTTTTCATATAGGAAGCTAGGGGCACCATTCAAACGGCGCCCCATTGAATGCCCTCACTCACTCGTGGTCGGTCGGCGGCTCCCCAGCTCCTCCCCCCTCAACCAGTAAACCCTTGTCTCCCCATTCGGCGTGTGCGGCGACGCAAGCGGGTTGCGCGCGTGCGGTTCCCGTCGTGGGTGCAAACGGACGGAACGGAATTTCTCGCTGCCGGAAATGAGAGCGGCTCATTGTCTTGTCGCAGCGGGACCCTTTCTTCTTCGTCAGGCCTTCTCCCCCCCCCCCCCCCCCCCCTGTTTCCCCCTCAGAATGTTGTTCATTTTATTTTTTTTATGATTCCTTAAAAGGATGGCCCCCTACCCTCCTCCCTGCTTCCCTGTTCCTTGGAACTAAACGCTGCGCGCCTGTGGGGAAGCCAGTCAAACAAAAGGCAAGTGTAGACGTACCCCGCATCCTAGATGATGAATTGGCATCCTGAAAAGGCATTCTTCATTCCTTTCAATTTAGTCTGGTGGATAGGAATGCTCTTTCATTTGGGCTGATGATTTTTAGTGATATGTATTAGATATTAGCGCTTAATTATGATTGGATCTGCGTAATACCTCAGTGATAAATCATTTGTCTTTTAGCTTAATACCGGGGCTATTCTTCTCATTTCCTCGCTCCCTCAGATGACTAAGAAAATTGGTGAATTGATTAAGAAATGAAAATAAAGTTGGAATGTTTAGTGAGGCTTAACGTTTCAAACCGATGAGAGATGCGGTAGTGGAGGGCTCCATAAATTGATAACACCTGGGGTTCTTTACCGTGCACTGACATCACACATCACACAGCATACGAGCGGCTAGCTTTTCGCCTCCATAAAAAAGCGTCCGCCGCAGCCGAGATTCGATCCCACATCCTTGGGCACAGCAGTCGAGCAGCCTAACCACTGCGCCACCACTGCGCTATGTTAGTGTAAATATGGCGTGACAATGCTTCTATTTACGGCGAGGATTTATCGATATGGCCGTGTATTCAATCAGGGAATCTATAGCGTAAGTCGGAAGCCCCTATTGACTCCATGAAATAATTTATTAGACATCTATGGTGAGAAGGTGACAGCTTAAAAAAAATTAATGACCACTTGTCATGGTGCGTAGATACAATTGAATTAAGCCTTATTTTAGTTAAATTAATTTAAATTGATTTGTCCCAACCGTGGTAAGGAGGGCCACTTGCCATGGTGAGCAGGCAATGAAAAAATGGTAAGCCTGCTTCGCACATTTATGGGAGGTATGGGGAAGCCCAATCGCGAGAGGGAAAAGAAAGGCCGAGAACTCAAGGGCGGACATGTGGCGTTGCGTAGTAAGGAAAAAATTTGGAGGATGCTTAAGCTTCGCCTTCAAGAGTGGAACGCGATAGCGTTATTGCACCTCGTTCGCACCGCCCACTCATTCGCTCGGTATGCTCTTGAGTCACACAAAGACATAGTTTTCATACTCAACACTTCTAAGTGCACTGTACAACTTTTTTCTAATTATTTGTTCAAACAAGTGCTTCTCACAATCTACATTATCGCACTGTGTTGTGCACACTACAACATTTCTTGCTCCCGTGTTCCTTTAGCGTTCGCACGCACTGAGTATGTCGGTCAGTCAGCACACACATACACACACACCAAACTGGCATTGGGGCATCCTCGCACCGGTACCCGCGCGGCCCGAAGGGGAGAAGCGGGTGAGCGAAGATAGTGATCTAAAGAAAGGAGAGACGCTTGATTCTACAACCCGTGAGGGTGCACGGCGAAACGTCAGGCGCGAGTGGCGTTCCACGTGTCGGGGCAGCGCCGCACATTGCGAGGAGGGGTTCTTCTGTGTTTGCCGCAAGATGGCTCTGCATGTGCGCAGAGCGCAGAAAACATGTAGCGGAAACGTACTTCGCTACTCGTGTAACTGCGACTTCTGTAAGTAACATGCTCATAATTACTGATATACACCGCAGTACAATGTTCTACGGCACGTTTCTAAGGCAACACCGCATTCACTAGAAGCGCTTTTGTACCGCTTTCAAGCATCGAACTCGTGGCTGAGTGGTAGCGTCTCCGTCTCACACTCCGGAGACCATGGTTCGATTCCCACCCAGCCCATCTTGGAAGTTGCTTTTCATTTATGAAGTGCATGCCGGGATTTATCGCTCACGGCCAACGCCGCCGACGCCGACGACACCGGCTTTTCTGTGACACGAGCTCCTTAACGTAAAAATGGAGGAGCGCTCTACCAGAAGGGGACTTTCGCGAGAATGAATTCGGTGACTAGCAACCTTGAAAGAAGGAGGATATCACGGAAAGCAGAACATAGGGTTACACGAGCATATGCAAAGCTATATGTATAATGCTGAACCACAACGGCTTCTTCTTATTCATGCGCTAAACTCTTCAACCAATCTCTAGTAACGCTATTTCACCCCTTAGGTAACGAACCCGTGCTGTCTTCGTTCGGTGAACGACAAAAAAAAAACATTTAAACAACACTACGTTGTTAGTACTAACCGCAACAAGATTGCAGAAAGAATACGCTTCTCTTGAGCTCAAAAACTTAGACGCAGTTCACTTAATTAGTGACTTTTGTTAACCACTAGAGCGTCAACCAATAGGGATATGCAGTTACCTGATACGAAACAGAAAACCATGTGTTTTTATTTTGCAGCCAAAATTAAGCGCACAAAAATTGGCCTAGCCATCTCAGCTGTGTTATATTGGCAAAAGAGAGCAATACCTGATTGACTACCTGAAGGAACACGAACGCTTCCGGAAACTTCCTTACAGAAGGGATCCGGGCCTATATTGGCTGCCCCACAAACATTTCAATCCTGTTTTAGTCGGACGGCCTTGCTGTACAAACGCAACGATCAGTGCCCTCAGAACACCTTTTAAGCGTTTCCGGTTAATCGCAAGACCCAAGGAAGGAAACAGAAAATCCTTTTGTGGGCTGGCATGAAAGAAAATATTTTAGCACCTGAGGCATCTATGTCGTCGAGTTGTACTACAAATATATTCTTGTACAATTTGTCTTCGTCTTATTCTATAGTGTTTTACGTGACAGCGGGAGGGCTACATGTCGCTGGAAAGCAGATACCGGCGTTGTTGTTCTCCCAAGTTGTAACGCGAAAAATCAGCGCCAGCACGCAGCGCCCAGAGGAAAATCCAGGATCGTACTGCCCTGCCGCAGTACAGATAGCGCGCAAGCTGTATAAAAAGGTACGCCTAGAGAAGAAATTCTCTAAATGAACAGGCGGTCTTAAAGGCGCCATGGCGTCTACTCTTAAGTCAGAGCTTGAGCGTCCCCCCACTTTTTTAAGCCCTACCTTGTCCATCTACATGCGTTTATTTTCATTTGTTCTATACCTTATGTGATGCCAAGAGCTTGTGGGGTTTCTTTTCGCTTGTTTTCGGCTCTTATTGCGCAAGTGTGATTCCAGCTGTGATTCTGAGGTGTGTCTGTCTATCCCTTCAACCTGTCCCATTTGCATTGTGGCTTAACGCTGAAAAACAGTGGCATTCAATAATATTGGGTTGATATCGTTTCTAATCACAGCATTTGTCTAAATTTACCACTGGGTCTAAATCCACAGATGATATAGCTTATTTTACATATTTCCCAGTCGGAAAAATTTACAGAAAATTTTCTGTTGTTACGACAGAATTTCTGTGTGGTTTTTGACGGGAAACCTGTTGTGACAACAGAACGTTCTGTAGTAACATCAGAAATTTTTGTAGTTACAACAAAAAAGTGCTCCAGAACTACAGACAACAAAAATATGCTTCAGAAAAACTACAGAACTACAGAAAAGTACTACAGAACTACAGAAAAATCTGATGGTTACGACAGAACTACAGGATATTTTGTCGTAGTTTTGACAAAGTTCTGTTGTTTTTTTCGACTGGGTTTCGGCTTAATTTTACTGCTAATTTATAATAAATATGCTGTCAGCGTGATTCCAGCATCGCCACGTTGCGGGTAAGTCTCTCGTGCTGTTTGTGGAATAAAGCTAATTTTCCTTTGCGTTTCTCACAAGCCATCCTTAGCAGGAAAGGACTGCACATTGTAGTCACGCAATCTTCGTAAAAGGTACGCATCCTCCCGAAGGCGGCCAGAGTCGCCTGTATCCATCAGTGCATACCGCAGTTTTTTGTTAGCTCCGAGGGCACACGTGAACGGTAGACATCACTGACAGAACATCAGGTATGCCGAGCCACTAGTTCCGTGAGGAATTTAAAATCCAGCACATAAATTTGCATCAGACTGCCAACCCGCTCAGTGTAGCGGTGACATCAATGCAAACTCGCATTCATAGCGTGATCTTGCACCCCAGGCTAAGCCCCTAATCATGACTTATAACCCGCTGTCTTAAAGTTTTTCGGCGTACCTCTTCACTGTGACGCATACAGAAACTGCTTAGCTTCCTTCGTGACGGAAACCTTTCCGCCTGCGCGTTCTCGTCTAACGACGTCTCCTGCACAGCCTTGCTTACCAAACATGCCGCTACCAAGCGAGCTAATTTAACCTATACTTTAAACATCGTTTCTCGAGTTGAAGAAACGAAATTAGGCATCGAAGTATCCTGTTTTATTTCCACCGTCATCGCTGGCTCTGAGGAAAGCTAATGCCAAACAAAATGGATCATCATCCCGACTATATTTACTGGAGGAGGGCGAATGTCTCTCTCCTTTTCTTCAAATTAACCTGGTCCTGTGCTAGCTGCATCCACTCGACCCGTGCGAATTTGTTTACCGCAACCACCTGCCTAATTTCCTGCCGCCCTCTGTTGGGCTAAACGGATAAATATGCATAAAATATGTAAACTGAAGTATTGCTTCTCAGGGGGACTTACATATATACACTGCGAAAAAAGTGTGATGTTACAACTGAAATGACGTTATCATTGAGTTCTCGAAAGTATATCGCCGCTTAGATTTCTAATATTTGCTTTTCCACATCCTTTCCTCAACGCTGCCGCTACTTGACACTAACACACTAGCACGGACAGCGGAGCCAGATTTATCTGGAATGTTAGTAACCGCTCTCATCACGTTGTACGATGATGCTGGCTGACGTCAATTTTTTAGGTGCTGTATCTAGAAAGGTACTTGCCCTTTTCCAATTCTGGGCAGCCGAGAGCTGCGACACTGTAACCTTCGGTAACCTCCCCTCAAACTTGGTGCTCTCAGCAAGAACGTTTTTTTATTTTTTATTTTTTTTTTAACATTCCCATATATATACAAGTTTGAACCAAAGAACGTTTATTTCAATGACACGCATCCCTATTCTTTGTCGTCTAAAGTCACCAACCCCCTCTTGTGACTTCTATTTGAGTTGCTGGGTTAGTATAGAGAACTTTCAAGCAAAGCTAGTGCTGCAGAACTGCTGTTGGGTAGTTTCTGCGGCAATACGGAAATTTGAGCTAGCTTGTTCATCTTCATCACTTTTACCAGCCCTGCGACAGGAGACAGAGAACAAGAAGAGACGAAATGACAAGCACGTGTCCTTTTCTCTCTTCTTGTTCTCTGTATCCTGTCACAGCGGTGGTAAAAGTGAAGTTTCTGCAGCCTACTCGACAAGAAATCTGCCAGTATATTTATGGGATTATGCCTGTATTATACATGCTTTATTTATTTATATATATATATATATATATATATATATATATATATATATATATATATATATATATATATATATATATATATATATAGCGAAGTATACGCTTCATTAAATGAAACATTTTTTATTTTTCATTTCACTCGACGTTTCGATTGGAGACCGATCTTTCTCAGGAAGATCGGTCTCCAATCGAAACGTCGAGTGAAATGAAAAATAAAAAATGTTTCCTTTAATGAAGCGTATACTTCGCTATATACTCTTTTAGCAGGCTAGTACGTTATGTTCTCGCAACCCATATATATATATATATATATATATATATATATATATAAATATATATATATATATATATATATATATATATATATATATATATATATATATATATATATATATATATATATATATAGATGCTTCACAAGCAAGTTAATGTCCTTAGCAATCCTCATCGCTGCTAAGATGCACGTAGACATGATTTGCGCATGCGTTCACCTTCATGTAAAAGACAGAGGCTAACTACTGAAAGGTTGAAAAAGGTTAAAGTTCCACCTTAAAGTTAATTATTAAGTACTTTGTTTAAGTAACCACTTTCTCTTACATATAACGGGCACTAGTTAATGCCCCACTGACGAATCATCATGTGACTGACCGGTGAGCTACGCTAAGACTTGAGGGTATTATCGCTAGTGCTGTCATGGCGAGAAAGCAGCATGTGGTGTGCGCGACGCCAAAAGAGCGGCACATTTATTCCCTGCACTTGCGCTCACATTGCTTACAAGCCCGAAGCATCATAAAAAGCCAACCGCATCTTACACAATTGACACTGCAATAAACCGGACAAAATGATTAGACTTTATGCACTGTAGCAAAGTCGGCTAAGTGGGTTGCCACGAAGGATCTCTTAAAGAGCTGAGACGTTTGTTATTGCAAGGATCCCTATTCTTCGCAATCGCAATCAGTAAAGAGTATGCGGCCTAGTCGGTCGATTTGATTTTATATGATATGCAAAGTTCTTTAACGAGATCATAGTAATATTTGCCTGTCATGCGCGATATTTTGCCCCACAAGATAATCCAAATGGAAAGTGCGGTAACCCGGATGATTCCGAAAGCCGAGGGGGCTATGTATATTTTATCTGACGCGGTTTTATTGGCTGTATGTTCAAAAAAAAAAAAAAAAGAAAACATAATAAGGCGATAGTGCTCTGTCTAAGAGTTGATGTGACAGCGAAGATATTGTTTTTCTTAATTATTTGTGATATTTATTATTTCCCTGTTTTTCACTGTACGCAAAGAAAAGCGTTCACTAGATGCCCCTTTAACAAATCTGGCACCGATGACCCTTCGTGGCCTATCATGCATTGCCCACCCAGCATACCGGGTGCGAACCTTAAGGTGAGATTTATTTTGTCCAATAACTTCTTTCTTCTGAAATACACCAATCAGAGGAACCTCCTCAACAATTTTGGCTTCATTTTGATTCTGCCCGAATTCACTGGCTTCATTCGAATTACAGATGTTTGAAATTTCAGCATGAGGCCATGCTGTTGTGAAGGCATGACCCTGTCGACCAATCTGAAATTTCTCCGAAAAGTTTGGCGAGTTCTGGTGCGCTGCTTTTCGGCACAACCAGCCAAATGCGTTTTCTGCTTAAAAAAAAAAAAAGAAGAGAGAGACGATGTCGTTACCTGTCCGCTGCGTTAAAACTACCTGCGATGTTTGAGGTTGTTTCTTTTATCTACATCGATAACGGCGCAGTCGAGGGTTTTATGCGCAGAACGAGAGATCAGTTTGTTTCCTTGATGCCGTTACAAAAGAAAGATTGCACGCATTTCTTAGAGTCTGGGACGCTGAGGAGGTTGATAGACACTCACATTTTCAGAAGCGCGAGAGAATGATAAACAAAGAGCGCATTTTCACAGGGCTAAGCGCACTCACAGGTAATAATTTCAGCACGCAGACTCAATATCCAAACAGCTGGATGTTTTGCGTAAATAAAGAGACGTAAGTGCAGCCCATTTGTTAAGGACTTTTGGTGTTTTTGCGCCCGCCCTAAAAGATGACCTTCAGCCCCTTCACAATAATTATTGCTTGCTATAAGCGTCAGAACGATTTCCCAGACCGTTGTTGCAGCGTTATCCACACGCCACCACTGAATTCACATTGACTGCTTTTGTCATTCATGAGTCGAATCGTGTTGTCAAGGAGCTTAAGGCTAGAATATCGGATGCGTTCGCTTCACAGTTATAAAAAACACACAATATCGGAGACATTTTTCCATTTAGAATACAATGCCAAGCTTGTGATAACAACGCTTGTTACTCAGCAGATTTCCTCAAGCCTAAAATCAATGCTGACGTTCCAATATGCTACTGTAACGTGGAATTCTCTACATAGCCCGCCGCTTGGAGCATGCTACCTATGCGAAACTGGTTTTTCCGGCGCACATAGTACACTGGGTTTACCAATGAGAAATTTTCCCGGTTGAATGAGGGGCAAAAAGAAAACCTATGCTGCACGCGACAGTAAAACTTGACGCATATTCACCCATCAAGAAGAGAAGAAAAAGTTGAAACACGCAGCCAGCTTCGCTTTTCAAAGCAGGGTTGAATGGCCTTTTCGGAAAGTACAATTGTATTGATTAGCAGCGCAGCTAACAAAGAAGCGGACCTTAGAGAGAGGCGGCAGGTGTAGACGCCGCGTACAGCCACGGAGGATGGAAGCGGACCGTCTTCAAAAGTGATTCGCTCCAAAAGCGCCAGCCGGCTTCGTCTACATGAAAGGGAATCTTTTCAGCGACACAGCTTATTCAGGCGTCGTCTTCATAGCCTTACGAAATAGGCAGAGCGTGGCACAGAGCGGAAGAAGAGTGGAGTAGTCTCTCCTCTACTATAGTAAACAGTTCGTCAGGCACCACTGGACTCCGATAATGCTGGAAGATGCTCATCGTCATTGAAGATATGCCTCCCACTTATCATACCAGACAAAGAGCCTTCTCCTCTATCTCACTGATTCCTCGGTGCCGGCTGTTTAGCGCGCTATCTCGGCGCGGGAAAGTACGGTGCAAATAAATGTGCTCTAAAAAGAGAAATGGGCCTATTTCTACTCGAGCTGTTTAACCGTGAGCGTGAGGGCAAAACATCGATGTCTTGGCAGCTGTGGAGGCGAAGGTGGGGAACATAACTCTGGTTTTCGGAAACCAAACTTCTCTTGACAGCATGCAGCAGTCTCCTAGGTTCGTCCTATCGCCTTAGGCTTCGCCTGTAAGGATATCAAACAGCGTTAAAGGCTCCATTCTGCTGCTTGTTTAATTATACTTATGTATTGATCTAAAGCCCCGATTTAACTCATTTAACGCTATTGCTTTAAATGTTGCTTCATAACGCCGCCAGTTAGCAGGTACCTGCGACAATCAAATGAATAAAATAAATTAAAGGAAAATATACGTAAACCTTCCATTGATGGTACGTGGCAAAACGGAGAAAAGGAAATTTTCTTCGTCAGGCTTTGTGGCTAGTAATATTTAGTAAGGGATACGGCAAAACGCAGATTGGTCACCGAGGTTTGAGTGTCGTGAGACTACGGGGCATGTGCAAGTTTGCAGGTCCTAAAAGCAGGGGTACAAGGTTGTATATACAACCATATATACATGCTAAAAGCAATCAAACCCTTCTTCCTTCCTATTTCCTCCTTGGTTGAGCAAGAAAGAAATAAGCCTGCTATATTCTCGCGTTCCGACAGACTACGATAACGTCAGCAAATCAGTTTTTCACTGATACACGAGCGAATATCTCTAGCGTAAATTGCCTTGTAGCACGTCATTAACAAACTTCGCGCTCCCCGGATGCACATTAAGAATGTCGCAGATATGACATGGACTAAAGGGTGTGACACATGCTGCCTACGATCCAGATGTACGTGGCATTTGGTGCATATATAACTGGCATGTGCCACTCAAGTTCCGAACCGAGTAATAATAATAGCCATGTAGTGCAATAAACTATGAAAATAGAACATTCTCCGCATTATGATCCTTCAGTTTTATAGTTTCGTATTTCTTCTATCTTTTTGTTTCGGATTTATATTTTTTTGGATGTTGAAATGAAAAAAAAAAAGTCATAGCAAGAAACGGGAGGCGTTGTTGTTCTTCATCTGGTGTCACGCTCAAGGCTCAATATAGTGTTTTACAGCTGAAACAGAGCACCATTAAAGGTTAGCAAAAAATGTCTGTGTGAATGGCTTCCATTGGAGCTTCCAGTAAACACTCAAATGCTTGTCTGTTGAGCACTTATGTTCCTTGTAATCGGCGGGGCGTCCAATATCAACAATGTCCTGTAGCAAAACAAATGGCGATGGCTTAACTCGGCTATGCCAGGATATACGTAGCGAAATGCACTTTTCCCTGGCTGAGCTTCTTGCGATCATGTATGTTTATCAATGAGAGGCATTGGTCATACCCATCGTTTATTCATTTTGCTTGACAGAGACGAAAACTGCCCCATGATTTGTGAAGTAGCATGCAGTGGTCTCGATTTTGTCTATATAGTATTTCGATTTGGCAGAGTTTCCAAAGGCAAAGCCTCATACATTGGATTACTCACCAGTTTCAAGTTCATTTGGCGCCACAGTCTCTCGCACACACTACACGTGTCTAAACAGATTGTTCATAAAGTCTGGCTTAAATGTTCGGGTAGCAGATGCACTTTCAGAAACTCGAATTGAGTGATCAGTCACACGACGTGCCTTCACATCCTATTTTGTTGGTTCCCGTTGACTGAACGCTTCCATAGGCCCCATCTCCGCGGCTATGCACCATCTATTAGCTCCGCAGTCTAGCATCATCGTAATTGGCAAGCCGTTCCTTTCTTTACTAGAGCGTCTCCGTTGCTCTCTTAGCCTTCTTACGCTCATTCTCGCTTTGTTGCTGCTATGCGCAGCTCTTTACGCTCTGCCGGCGGTGGTGGTTAAAACATTTATTAACAATTAATTGGTTACAGTGAGGTGGTTAGGTTAGAGCCTTATCGGCCTCCTTCCCTCTCAATACTAGGTGAAGCCCCTACTCCGGGGCCCCATCAGCAAAAAACGCCGTCCGCGTCCGTTTAACCAAGGCCTTTCGAGCATTGAAGTCTTGACAACCGAGCAGGGCCGCCTCCCAGTCCTCTCTAGTTGTATTGGGGTTGGGAGGAATAGATGGGTTTGATTGGCACGCCCAGACCATGTGGAAAGTGTCAGCCACCTCCCCACAGTACTGGCGCACGCCATCAAAGGATGTAATGAAATGTTTTAGGCACCGCCGGACGCAGTACAGTATTGGTGAAAATTTTGATGAGGAGGCGCTCATCAACGCGATACAGTCCCTTACAAGAGGCTGGGTAGTGCCTGTGCTCCTTGTTGTAATAATTAATGTTGTCCCTGAATTTAAGGGCCAGATTGTCTGATTGAGAGTAGGCATCCAAAAGGACAGGGAGATAGCCTGGGGAGAGAGTGCGCGGGCAGCCTGATCGGCTTGCTCGTTTCCCTTGATCGGCCTGTTTGTATACCACCACCCGTGGTATGGGCCGGTAACGTCCCCATAATACACGTGTTGCTGGTGACCATAGTATCGCTCCAACGCTTCCGCGCGTGCCTGGCAACGACCGTTATGGTCTCCTTTGCACATGTTGCGGGGAAGGGATCGGACCCAGAGGGCGCGTCTCAAGAGTTCTGGAATTCTCACCCTTTCCCCAACGTGGTAATCGCGTTTGATGTGTAGTCGGTCCAAGAGGCGGCGACCGGGCGTGGTCTGTGTAAGACACGTGTACTGTTTTAGTAAGTGGGCTTCTCTTAGCTCATGGAAGGTGTTCACCACGCCCAGGGCCAGAAGTCTCTGGTTGGACGTGCTTACCGGAAGGTCGAGAGCCTGCTTGATGATTTTCCGGAGGATAGCCTCCAATTGGTCATCATCGTGTTTGCGCAGGTACAAGTAGGCGGTCGAGTAGAGGATTCTGCTCGTTAAAAAAGCATGGACAAGCCGCAGTGCATCCTTTCTTCGTAATCCGACCCGCTTGTTGGAGACCCGGCAGACCATACGGCCCACCTGGTCTCCCACCATGCGACGTATGGCCAGAGTCGTGTAAACCTTGCGTTGACGGTGTATGAGGAGGCCAAGGCTGCGGATCTCTTTGGTCCTTCCGATTGGTCCCGAGGGGAGACTGATGCGAAGCTGAGCTGTGTCTCGAGGGGAGAAACTTACGCGCACAAATTCAGATTTAGCTGTGGCACACTGCAGTCCGCAGTAGGTCGCGTAGTCGCCGACTACAGTACCTCTTTCTGTACGCAGGACACCATGTGGCCCAAGCTACCTTGCGTGGCCCAGATTGTGATATCATCTGCGTAAAGTGTGTGATGTATTCCGGGAAGAGAAGCCAATTTGGAGGGAAGATGAAGCATGGCCAAATTGAAGAGGAGGAAAGACAAGACAGTGCCTTGAGGTGTTCTCCTCGAGCAGATGGTGTAGGGCCCGTGTTTCAGATTGTAAGGCTAAGCGGTTTGTAAGGAATTATTTTATGTAATTGAATGTTTTGTGGCTATAATTGATGTATCTGAGGTGATCGAGTAATTACCTGATGCTTGACGTTATCGAATGCACCCTTAAGATCCAAGGCCAGGACCAGCTTGTCGTTGTGGTGGCATTCGACAGGGTCTAAGGTGTCGTGGTGGAGCTGCAGACGGATATCTTGTACTGATGTTTAAGGGTGGAATCCGAACTTGGTGTACGCGAAAATGTGTTGTGTTTCAAGAAATTCGGAGAGTCCGTCACGCACCAGTGTCGCCATCAGCTTGCCGACACCAGACGTGAGAGAGATGGGGCGAGGGTTCTCGACATCAATAGGTTTACCGATGAAGGTCACGAGAGCCAACTTCCAATCGAGAGGGAGAGGAGTGTCTCCATCCCAAATACTTTTGATGTATTTGAGGAGCACGACATATGCTGCTTCGGGAAGGTTGGCGAAAAGCTTGACTGTAACCTTGTCGCGCCAAGGTGCAGTGCCGGGCTTCATCTTGCTTAAGGCTGCTCGGAGGTCGTGGTGTTGGAACGGAGTGTCCAGCGCAGTGTTCTCTTTGCCGGCATACGAGCAGGCAACCGCCCGGGGGTCCTTGGTGGTGCACATGTATCGGTCCCTGAGGGTGTGCGCTAGCTGTGTTGTCGTTCCTGTAAAGGTGTGCATGACTTTATGTAAGTGGCGTTGGGTTTCCGTGCGTGTTTGTGTTGGATCGATGAGCGCGCGGGATAGGCGCCACGTATTACGACCAGACATCTGGCGCGCAGCCGGGTTGCACCTGTCTACCCAGTTAGTGTCGGCTAGCCGAGCAGCATATTTCGTGGCTTGATGTGCGAGTTCGAGGATGCGTTTTTTGAAGAGTTTGTTATGTTTCTGTTTTTTTTTTTTCATCTTTTGGTGAGGCTGCGGCGGGCTTCCCAAAGATGTAGGAGATGGTTGTCTTTGTCCGTTTGCGTTTTCGTGAACTGTATCTGCCTTTCGTGTTGTTTCAGTGCAGACATGAGTGATTTGCAACAGATGTCATATCTCGACTGGAGGGGTTCTACGATAGACAGAGAGGTGCGGAAATTTGTCAAGTCCGGGACACAAGCTTGTGTTTGTGGGCGTTTAAGCGGACGCATGTAGATGGTTGCGTAGATTATACAGTGATCACTAGCAAGAGCTTCCTCTGTGTTCAGCCAGTCGGAATGGCGTATGTTGCGTGTAAATGTGAGGTCCGGGCAAGTGTCGCGTTGAATTTTATTTCCTACACGTGTTGGGTTGGCGGGGTCAGCGTGGAGGGTGAGTCCGCTGCGTTTCGATGGAGGAGGAGGAGGAGGAGGAGGAGGAAAAAACTTTATTTTAAAAAAATGTGAACACTCCCAGGAGGACCTCTTAGTCCAGGAGCCCTCTGGCTTTTCCTTCTAGCTTAGCCCGCTCGACCAGCCGAAATGGAAAGGCGTTCGTGCGCTGCGCTATGTCAGTGCACGTTCAAGATCCCCAGATAGTCGAAATTACTTCGTAGCCATCCATTACGGCTCCCTTTTAATCTCTTTCCACATTATCTCCCACCTTCCTCCCTAACATTACAGCGCGGGTCATGTGTCAACCGAGCGTGATAGGTACTAAGCCTTTGCTATTCTCTGAACCAATTATTATTATTATTATTATTATTATTATTATTATTATTATTATTATTATTATTATTATTATTATTATTATTATTATTATTATTATTATTACTATTACTATTATTATTATTATTATTATTATTATTATTATTATTATTATTATTATTATTATTATTATTATTATTATTATTATTATTATTATTATTATTATTATTATTATTATTATTATTATTATTATTATTATTATTATTATTATTATACGCTATGCATATTGGCGTCTCTGCTTTGCAAGACGTTCTTCTCTATGTTCGGGCGCCGTACTAACAGATGGCGAAATGCGCTGCTCACTAGCATAGTGTAGCTCTCACTACATTTAAAAAAAGACAAAAAACCATAGCTTTTACAGAATGCCCTCAAATCAAATTCCGCCTTGCTTTCAAAACATAGACTATTCTCCGGATGCCATTGACCACCTGCTAAAATATTTTCTGGTCGCTATTTCCAAATGTTTTCCCAAGGCGCAGATAAATCAGTGGTATTCACTTCAATCTTGGAGGCAAAAACTACGCCTGTGTGTCTCTCATTGCCTAAGTCGCTTTGGGAAGTTAAACCCTAAATCCCAAACCGAAGACTACGTCCGTCACAGTCAAACCTTACAAGGCAATTAATGGCGCCCATGAATGGACCGAACCAGAAGCGCGATATAGGAAAAAAAAAAAAAAATACCCCCCTCTCCCTATTAATCTCAATAGACTGACGTTATTGTGGGTAATTAAACATAAAATGACACCGAGCCTGCACCGCCTAAACGACGACGACAGGCTTATTCAATGGACTAGAGACCACAAAAATGCGTTCTAAACTTATTCTGATCTTTCTAAATTATCAGATATGCTAGCATATCGGTATACATAAATGTCCGCTGGGTAATTTACTGCCAGTAAATGATATCTCGTGACACCACCAGCTCTAAATTCTTACCGGCACCTAGTCGCCGTAGCTCTGCAAACACGATTTTAGCCAATAGAGACACGCGACGTCGTGCATAACTTGCTACTAACTTACATGCTGTGCATTGCGCTCCTATTATTTATTCGCGCATTTACTAATTATAAGATAAATTTGTTGTTGTTAGTCATTTCGCATAGCAGTACGCTCATTTATTTGCGCTTAATGCTACAGTCGACTGAATTAAAAATTTAATCTTTCCTTGCTGTGACTTTCATATTGAGACGCAGTGTTTGGGTGTTGCGTGAATTTTTTCGGCTACTACCGTTTGGTATCCAAGTCACGGTACACCACAACGCTCGATCTAAAGTTCTTATATTCCTGAATCAAAAGGTGTTATTGCATCGGCACTTACATCACAAAATATTTCACTTACCCACAGCCGTGCACTAGCGATAGGTTGCTGCCCGATTGGGAAACCTAGTCTCTAGCAGTTTGCTTCCAAGCGCAATAAAAAAGAAGATTGCACTTTTGTTTCACTGCCCTATGTTTGCTTTTATATTTTTGCCGTCCACAGAATACAAATGCAGTCCTCGGGGCCCTGTGTTTTAACAGGTTTTTGTTTCTCTGATGTTTTTGTGGTGCTCACTAAAATTTTATTGAGTGTTTTTCTTTACTCCACGAAACAGAGGCACGAGCTTCCATTGCACATTTCTGAAACCCCGCTTCTGGGCAGCAGTTTTTCTAGAAGAAACTTAATATTGTTTTTGCAACAATAGAACGCCCTTACTAGCCCAAAATATGCAACAAGCCTCGTATCGAGGCGTTGGCAATTGCAATAGAAAGTACCAAATCGCAGAGATATGAGATTAATGTACCGGTGACGCCATCACAGAGATATCGTTGAAAATTTACTGAGTGAGCGAAAATGTGGTGGATCTGCAGTGTATAGTAATATGCGAACGAGAAGTCAATGAAGCGGTCGCAAAAAATACCTGAATCAAATCTTCCTAGCAGTTTGTGCGCACCGAGCATAGGAAGAACTATCTTTCCGGTACTGCAAAGCACTCAAACTTGCCTATGGCGCTTCACAGAATTCAGGGCCTTTGGTAAAGGTGGCAAACAAATCAAGAGAATCTACGGTAGAGAAGGTGTAGGAATGTTTGTAGACTTTGAAGAGAACGACAGCTGCTGAAGCAGCCTTTTTCTGGTTTTAATTTGTCACACACCTAGAGACTGCGACCTCCCCCCCACCCCCCCCCCCCCCCCCCCCCCAAAAAAAAAAGAAAAAAAAAAAGCCTCGCTGAACGGACAAAAAAAATAAATAAATAAACCTCCGCCGGCGCAAACAATTCCGATTCACTCAGCGTTTCACAACCACACTGCGTCCACGCACAAGCAAATCGGGCAACATGCTGCCAAGCGGTGCGAAAGCCTCGGCCGTTGGCTGGCGTTGTTGTACGTAGCGTAGTCGCTGCGCACAGGTCTTCGTTCGGAGGCGTTGCATCGGGGCCGGCATCAGCAGCAGAAGCGGGCCAAACTTTTGCGGCTGGTCAGCGCGCTGATACGCGTTCCCGTGCTGATTTATGGGGCGCTTTATTGTGGCCGCAACAAAAGCCGGCGGTGCGGACCCCAGCCGGAGCCGAGATATGAACGCGCGCGCCGACTTCCCTTTGTGTCCGGCGCTGAGAAGGGAGCGGGGGATGTGCGGACAGAAAGCGTCCCGCGAGCGGCCGCGGTGGGAGAGGAGGGCGATGCTGTGCGAAGAAAAAGTGGGCGCGCTTTGCTTTGGTCTGGCTGCCCGGCTGCAAGGCCCTCGCCATCTTCGCGTTTTGTTGTCCCGAGCCTCGTCCTAATGACCCCTGGACGCCATATTGATGTCCACGTCGATCGGCTCAGCGCGGGACGTGTGTGGAAGAGAGGAGGAAGAGGCGGCCGTCGCTCATCGGCCAATGATCTGCGCACCGACGCCGAGCCGGCTTTGTGCGCGCAGACAAACGCCTCTTTGAGGCGGCTGCTGCGATGACGGAGTCGCTCTCGCGGACAGGTCGCTGGAGACGAGCGGTTCGTGGCTGCCAGACAAAGAGGCAGGTTGGCTTTGCGCTGGTAATGCGAGCGCAACACCCAGGACACGGAAACTCAGTTTTCGCTTAGATCGTCTGTGACAGCGTAGACAAAACACGAAACGCGGCTCCAGACTCGAGTAAAATAAAAATGTCGAACTGTATAAAGAGTAATGATATGAGCTTCTTGACGAAGCCTTGTCTCTGCCAAGTGTATCTTTTGATAACCATCGCTGTGACATTGTCCTCGCGAGGTACGACCTGGAAAGGTGCTAATGCATCTCATTATTTTTCATAAGTACTTGGTACACCGCACGGAGATGGTGGTCAACACACTAATAGATTGCAATGGTAAAAACATTGCTGATGGTTTAGCTTTATTTAACCTAGTGTGCAAGCGAAAGCTTCATTACTAATTATTACTCGTGGTAAAGCTCTTTATTTACAGTAGAAGCCTTTCAAATGGAGAAAGGTTCGGAAGACGCCAAGAAAAAGAAGATAGAAGACGGGAAGCAAGAAGATTAGAAAGGCGACAAAAGAAAGGACAGAATAAGGGAAAATAATAAAAAGACATGGACGCACAGCTGTGGCCTGCGCTTAGAACGGTAATCTTGGTTTTACATGGCGTAGCGAGGTTTGCGTTTCAATATCAAAACATTGAACGCATCTCCGAAAGTGCGAGTCTTCCGCTGCAGCAATCTAACCTTGAATCTCAGTCATAAGCTTAGCGGGAAAATAGGGGTAAAGTTAATGCGGTGAAAATTAAATAAATTAAAATAAATAATAAATAATTAGCTAGCTAAATAAGTAAAGAAAAAAATAATATTTTGCAAACAAATGATTCCTCCTGTAGAAGTAAGGCAGTAAAGTCATTTTTCCGCTTTTCGTCATATTAAGTGGATATATGTTAGTTAGGCTGACGCAGATTACATTCTTTTGAGGATATTGGTTTAGTTGTTCGCTTTGATTGAGCTTTTGCTAATATAAGCCGTAAGGTATAATCGGCTTGATTGAAACATTTTTAGCGTATTTCTGCGAGTGCGAGCTTGCACTTTTTGCACTTACCGCAAGCACCTTTACAAGAAACATGTGGGAGGGTGTAAGCTTTCGGTGAAGCCTACGCCCTGTGTTCACGTGGTACAAGCTTCTGTTTCCGCCTGCGCACTGCACATCAAGGTTCATAATTAGGGTGCTGTCATAGTTGGCAACATGCGCAGCAGCTCTCTAGTTCGTACTGGGTCGTCGAAGCTGGCTTTTCTGCATAGGTAGTCTTTCAAAGGCGGAGCGCACTTCCAGGCGAAAAAAGGAAATATTGTGTTGGTGTTAGGTACGACCCTAACGAATAGATCAGATGTGAGCTACATAAGTTTCTCAAAGTTGAAATGAAAGGTTAGGCGTTATTAGCAAGTTCAGTAAAATAAAATTAATGCCAGGCTTATTCTGTGCTTTACTACAAACTGCCCGCTTTTGATGCGCGAGCACAGGTTTTATAATCTGTGAGTCTTGACATCGTACAGGTGGCATGCTTAAATTCATGCTAATTTATAACTATTTTCTGGAAGAAAACTGGTATCAAAATTATGTTACGATATGTTCCTGAGACCAAAGTGGTAAAATATGTATAAATCTACGATCCGCGTGAAAACACGTTGCACTTCCACAATCTTAAACCATCGCTATGCGCTGCCCAAGCATAATAATTTCATCTTTTTTTCAACAAAATTTTGTACACAGTATAACCCTCATGCTATCAAATCAAAACTATCAATGGTTGAGGGGAAGCCCCAGACCACAAGCTAATGTTTTTAAAAGGGGTTGTCTTCATCACTTGCGACTTTGTGGACGGAAAGGTCGCTTCGTTAAGATGTGAATTCAAAAGTTTACATTTTATCAACACGTGTCCCCCAATTATTTGCTTATCTATTCAATTATTGAAATCGTATATCTGGTCCCATGATGAAAGAAATAGAAGAAACAGAAGGTATAAGTCACTATAAAGAAAGTACGAATTTGTAAGCCATTTAATCAATTTTGTGTGGCTGAACGTGAACCATTACTTTTGTCAGATACAGTCCGAAGAAAAACGGACAGCATAAAAATGAGCCCAGTGAAGAGGCAGTATGTAATGGAGATTTTTTGTGTGCTTAGGTGATAAAAAAGCGAGCGGTGCATTTCAAGCTTCTTACTGAAAATGAGCGAGGAAAACCGTAGCTTCAGCCACTTTCGGCGTACTTAAAGGGCAGATAAGTGATTTGTACCGTACTATAAAGCCAAATTTCAGCCAGGATAACATAGCGGGACTAGACATAACTCAATGTTTTATATTTTTTCAAGGAGCTTAACTTTTGACTTATCATGGGAACCTCATGTTATACACAAACCCCCAAGCTCACTCTAAAACTAAATCTGACAGGGTGACTTAATAGGAGGAGTTACAATTTAAAGTTTGTGCTAGTTAGAATTAGAAGAAAGCGGAAGCGAAATTTTAATAAGTCTGTTCTCAGTCCAGGCAGATTTCAAGAAAACACCCAAGTTTTTGTATTTTGTTAGCTTCGGGCAGTGATGATGAATCAAGGGTGTTAGAAGCTATAAGTCGCGCTCTTTTTTTTTTTTTGCGATTTGTGCGAAGATATACTCTTTCAGCATTAACAGGCCTCCCCAATTCACGGCGATACTTTATTGTGCTGTTTAAATCCTTTTCAATGTGCGTCATCAGCTGTCAGTAGCGACTGTACTGCATAACGCTTAGAAATTGGTGTATCTACGCCTATATAGCTAGCCTCAAACTCGGGGTTTGTTACTGCTTAAACATACACAGACAGCGCACAATAAAAAAAAAATGACGGAGATCATGTTGAACTAATTCGAAAAGAAGAAGGCTTGTGTCTGGCGTGGCACGATTTGACAAGGCCGACGTGTCGGTAAGCCAAGGTATAAAGAGAGGCACTGGAAAGAAGTATGTGACATTCGAATGTGGAGGCGGCAGCTGATGGACAATTCGGGTTCCCTCGGCCGGGGTGGCGCAGTGGTTACGGCGCTCGACTACTATTCCCAAGGATGCGAGATCGAATTCCGGCCTCGGCGGCCGCTTTTCGATGGAGGCGAAAAGCAAGGCTCCCGTGTGCTGTGCGATGTCAGCGCACGTTAAAGAACCCCAGGTGGTCGAAATTTCCGGAATCCTCCACTACGGCGTCTCTCATAGCCTGAGTCGCTTTGGGACGTTAAACCCCATAAACCACCAAACCACCAATTCGGGTACGTGCTGCAGAGCACTTCCCTAGGATCGCCTGCGCCAGGCCTCTGCCGCCATCCACCATCGCAGCTTCTGATACTGAAACGCTCAAAGCTCCGTCATCCGATGTCCTCCTGAGTGTGTGCACGTATTATTCTTCATGCTCCCTCTTCGGCTGCGTCTCCCACAGTTTGAGCTGTTCATCGCTGTGCCGTCGACGATTCCGCCCCCATACGTAGAACGCCTCACCAGCTTTCGAATGAGACATCAGCGAAATGCCAGTTGACAACTACCACTCGTGAACTGGTGAAAACTTTTATCGTGAAAGCCTTTCTAGCCTCATGGAACGAATTTCCGTGCGCGAGATCTGGGCGCGAAATCTGCCATATTCCGTAAGATGCCGCGAGGTGAGGTGTGTTCTTGTCTAGCATTCCTGCCATCTACAATCCGACATTTGAATGCGCGCCAATGAATTCCAAGCGACAGGAGCGATGGTGTACCGTCCAAACACATTTGCAATCTTTTATCCTGCCCGGCGTCTCCTCCCCCCGCCGGGCCGGTGCCTCTCCAAACCTGGGAGGACTGGGGGACTTCATGGCGGTCAGGGGACCCAGCCAGGCAGAAGATCGTCGTCAGTCGGGCCGCATACGTCATGGATCAACATCACATGAACGTTTAGGTCGCGAGTAGGGTCGTGCGGAGACCCAGGAGGCCTGCGTGCCTCGAATTCTCTGTAAAATAAAGTTTGTCCTCCTCCTCCCTCCTCCGGAGAAAGCGTGACAGATACTGCGCCTTTCATTTCTTGTAAACCAATGATAATTATATGTAGCACTGCAACGAACACCGTTAAGAGGCAACCGATGAGAGGCAAATGACTGAAGAGGAAGGGTAGCCTTTTGCCGTCCTCCTCTTCAGAGAGATCTAAGAGACCTTCTGATTTTCTTTTTTTCTTTTTGCTTAGTCTTCTTGTGTATTGTGTCCCCTAATTCTTCATCATTGTATGTATGTATGTATGTATGTATGTATGTATGTATGTATGTATGTATGTATGTATGTATGTATGTATGTATGTATGTATGTATGTATGTATGTATGTATGTATGTATGTATGTATGTATGTATGTATGTATGTATGTATGCTTGTTCTCTTCTCCTCATCCCGCGGTTGATATCGCACATCTTTGCTCTCAGCCGCGGGATGAGGGGAAGAGAACAAGCCTCCTCACTCTTTATAGCTGCGTCACCAGGCAGCGCCGGCGAGCGCAGCGCCGCCTCTCGGGAGCGATACTGCTCCTCCGCCCGGCGCATTGGGCTGCAAACTTCTACAACAGACGGTATGTATGTATGTATGTATGTATGTATGTATGTATGTATGTATGTATGTATGTATGTATGTATGTATGTATGTATGTATGTATGTATGTATGTATGTATGTATGTATGTATGTATGTATGTATGTATGTATGTATGTATGTATGTATGTATGTATGTATGTATGTATGTATGTATGTATGTATGTATGTATGTATGTATGTATGTATGTATGTATGTATGTATGTATGTATGTATGTATGTATGTATGTATGTATGTATGTACGTATGTATGTATGTATGTATGTATGTATGTATGTATGTATGTATGTATGTATGTATGTATGTATGTATGTATGTATGTGTGTGTGTGTGCATTCATGTATTAGGCAGCATCTTTATTGGTTTTACTCTGCAAACATGGCTCGTTTCGTTTTTTTTGTGTCCTTTCATGATCCGGTTTTGTAGTTCGTGCAGCACTCGTACGCAATAGTCATAATCCCAAGCCGCTGATTAATAGCGACAATATCCCATTCATGCAGTGCTCCCCTCGAGCCCCGCTCCATCGTTTGATAAGCAACAGCCAACTCAAAAGAGTGCCGACCAGAAGTACCTTAACGAGCTAAGAAGGAGGAAGATGGGCGGCTGGTCAGGATGGAGTATCTTTTTGATTTCCCTTTATGACCTTACAGACCTAGAGGTAATGCTTAATGGCGGGTGCGAACATCTTTGTAATCGAGTGCGAAGTCAAGAAAAATCGTTGGCAGGAGTTTCGGCAATTGAGAAACCACACTTGATGGTAGCGATATCGTCGGACTAGTTCTATTTATAGAAACGCAGTTAAAAAATAAGCAGCAAAGATTACAGTGCGGCCACGTGGTTGACAAACTTGGAAAGGGCAATTATTGCTGGGATAATGAAAGGTATCAAAAACCTCAGATATGCGAACGATACCACTTTAATGGCAGAAAGTGAAGTAGTTCTGATGCGCGTACAAGAAGAGAACATTAAAAAGACAAATATCATGGCTTCTTGTCCTATCAAGTCCTGGAGCATCAAGGGACAAGAAGTGGAAGCTGTGACAGATTTTCTCTTCTTGGGCTCCAAGGAGACTGCAGCCAAGAAATTAGGAGACGCCTGCTTCTGGGAAAGAGAGCAATGGTTAGCCTTGACCGCCTAGTAAAGAGCAGAGACATCAGTCTGCCAACGAAGATCCGTATAACTCGTGCTATGGTCTTTCCAGTTGTGATGTATGGATGCGAGAGTTGGACTGTGAAAAAGGCTGACCGCCGAAGAATTGACGCGTTTGAATTGTGGTGCTGGCGAAGACTCTTGAGAGTTCCTTGGATGGCCAGAAGATGAAATCAGTCGATATTGTCGACCATAAACCCTGACTGCTCATTGGAGAGCCAAATTGTAAAGTTAAAGCTCAGCTACTTTAGTCATCTGATGAGAAGAGAGGAGTCGCTGGAGAAAGATTTGATGTTGGGAAAGGTTGGGGGTCACCGGAGAAGGAGTAGGCAGCGAACGCGATGGTTTTATGGCGTCCTCGAGGCGCTGCAGATGAAGTTATGTGATGTTAGGAAGATAGTGAGAGACCAGAAAGCGTGGCGTGATATGGTACATAGAGTCACGAAGAGTCGGACACGACTGAACGACTGAACTGAACTGAATGAAAGGTAAGGTGCGCAGAGGAGTCATCAATGGAAGAAATTTAAAAATAAGGAGATAGTGGCAGTACGGTCAAGAAGTCAGACGTGCGGCGAACCGGATTACACCTTCAGAGATGACACACTGAGAACTTAAGAATATGAGAAGGGAATGTGTCTCGCCGCTTTAGTTGCAAGCGATTCGAGCGCGTTGATAAAGTAAGCTGGATGAAGAATAAAACTAAGCGAAACGTAATATAACTTATACCTGTCGATAAATTTCCATTGTAGTACAGTTTTACATTTTAGGGCGCATTGCAAAGATATCATTTCAAAACCGGAGAGTGTTATTAACCAAAGAAACAACCTTAGTGATATGCTTAGGCCAGGAAAATTCGTTACCTGAAGTGCAGCGTAAGTACTGCTTGTATGAGAGAGACAGCACAGGTGCGTTAGCGATTAATTAGGCGCAATCAAGGGAGCTAGGTCACTGGTGAAAATTAAGTGTCTAAATTTGTGAGAATTAAGCATTAGACACCTGTCGCACGATTCCTGGATACTTTTTGTGTGGTCAAGTCAGTAGTACGTTTCATGCTCCAATGTATGTAGTGGCACCACCTGCCGCTGCATCCAGTGAGAGCTCATTCTTGATATTAAGTATGGCACATGGTACATGTTATGGTACATAGTACATGGTACATTGTATAATACTGGTACCATAGCTATGATACATGGTATTCAAAAATAACCGTCTCAAAGCGGTACATGAGCGACGAGAAAAGCCGCAGTGGTCAGCTTTAAAAGAGCCAACCTTGAGCGAAAAAAACTAGCTGGAACAGCATGAAATGACTACAGCACCTATAGCAAGTGTTACTTGAAGCCCCGCCCCCTGAGAGACTAGAGAGCAGTTCTGACCAGTACTCCGTGAATAAAAAGAAAGGTAGACTAATTACGGATTTGCCTGCAGCAATAGACGACGCGAATTGGATAAATTATGACAAGCGAGCATGAAGTAAGTCAGAAGTATTCGTTTTTATAATTTCGTAAAAATGCTGCCATTGCACAAAGCCGTCTGTACCAACGCCAGGTATGAACTAATGCATGCAGTCCATGCGTGAATGAAATGTGCAAAAAACAGAGAATAAAATACGGACTCTGTAATTTTCATCATTATAAAGGAAGCCACAGACCATACCATGCGCCTTTGGATCAGATTATTCCAAAAAAGGTCCCAGCAAAAAAAAAAAAAAAGAAAAAGAATTAGCTGTGGTTTAGCTTGTGGTTATTCCTGAGTTTTCGCGCGAGCCATCTGCATGGCAACGCTTAGGTTCGGCTTGAAAGTAAAGACATGGCTTTTGCACATAGTAGTTTACTCTAAGGTTTCAGATCTATTTATGCTATAGGGGGCACTTTTGACCACTGAAGTGCGATTAAGCGAAAGCCTTTATCGCGCGATGGTCCGATGCCCTCCACTACGCCATTTCTTTCTCTCTCTGTTTTCACTCCCACCTTCGCGATGACGCGATAGCATAAGCGGCCAGCCAAATATAAAGCCCCGCTTTAACCGAGCCATGTGAACATGCCTGCGTGGCCTAGGGATAACGTGAACGCGAGGTTTTTAGCTGGCTGATTGTGATGTCACCTTTCCATGTGAAAGGAGAAGCCCTAGTTGGCAGCTCCTGCCAAACGTAATATCAGGAATCCCTGCGTCCAGTTAGTGCTCGGCCATGTCCGCTGCCAGCTACAGCCTCCCACAACTTCTTCTCCTTCTTCTTTCGCTTTTTAGACAAGGCACGGACAAGCATGGCGAAATGGCGAGACTGTGGCCAGTATAGCTCTCGCGACAAAATTATTTCAGGTGGGTTGTAAGCCGTTACGAGAATAAATTATATATGGGTTCTATTATGACTTCGTTAACACGTGATTGAAAGCCACTAACCTTTAGGTGCCCACCAAGAAATGAAATACCTTCGCGCCTTTTAGGTTTTGTGATATTTTGTCTGGTTTGCCTTTGTGTTGACAACGAAGCTTTTTATTGCGAAAGCAATACTGCTCGCAGTTTGAGCCTTCAGCGTGGAAAGGCGGTGACCACCGTTTACCTTTATACGACCCCCGTAGACGACCCCAAGCTGGCAGGAGCTGCCAACTTGGGTCTCTCGTTTCACATGGGACGGTTATGTCACAATCAGCCTGCTAGGACCCTGGCATTCACGTTACCCCTATAGTCCACTAAGGCACGTTCATATTTGTTGGCTAAAGCGGGGGCTTTATATGTTGGCTGAGGAAGAAGAAAAAAGCGGAAGTACGCTCGGTCACCCGCACCTAATGATTTCGCTAAATATTTGGTTCAGCAGCGTTGAACCCTTGCAATTTTTTTAGCTAAGCTGAATGCATCTTGTCACTCAAATATTATAGCTGATTATCGTGCTTACACTGTAAATCCTCCATTTACTCTAAAATGCTCTCACGAAAAGACATCCAACGTCAACCTCTGAACCATAGGCTTAATATGGTTCTAATAGGGATGTCTACAATCTCTTGGTTGGTTGGTTGGTTTGTGGGGTTTAACTTCCCAAAGCGACTAAGGCTATGAGAGACGCCGTAGTGGAGGACTCCGGAAATTTCGACCACCTGGGGTTCTTTAACGTGCACTGACATCGCACAGCACACGGACGCCTCTTCGTTTCGCCTCCATCGAAACGCAGCCACCGAGGTCGGGTTCGAACCCGGGTACTCCGGCACAGTAGTCGGGCGTCTTACCACTGCACCACCCCGGCGAATGAGCTATTGATGTCATGTTTCAACCAAGAAATATTATCCTGCCTGAAGGGCCTAGGAGTAGCGTGACTCACTCGGCATCCAAAATCATTGAAAGGTTCATTCTTCTTCCTCTTTCGCACATCAAATGAGCTACTCGAGTTAGTAGATCCTACCAACTTTGTCACATGTGGTTTTGTTAAGTCGCACAGACCATCGAATAATCGCTGTTCAGCCACGTCAGTTGCTAGCCACCACCTGCCGGTACGATGCTCGTTATTTTTCTTCCACAACGCCGACGCTGACAACTAAGAAGCCGGATTTTGTAGTAAGCGGGGCCTTTAACCCTATCGTGTTAAAGCTAAGTATTATAATTGTACTAAGTATGACAACATATATAATAAATTTACTAAGTATAACAATACTTGGAGTCGTCAATGATAAGTTGACAGTAATCTATTATTTTAAAGATAAAAGGTCAAACTATTGATTTTGGAATATAGCCAAAAGGACTCCTCAAGGTAGAAATGATAAATCGATCATCTAAGTGCTGGATGGGTTATTTGAGCAAGAAAAAGTTTTAAATAACACTTTGGACCAAGTTCCTTGGGTTTCAGTGAACGAAATCAGCTGTGGCCTTGGCTCCACGACCCATTATAGCGGCATGACGATAGTCTGCGGTGGTTTGCGTTAGTCACGTGATATTTTTTTGTATTTCGCGGGTTTTCTTTAGAGCTTGGAAAAAAACGACAAACGTGAGGCTTTGTTTATCGAAAATAAATGAAATGGGGGTTTCAGAAGGTGTTTTCCAACTTCGCAAATCACATTTATTGTCTAAACGAAACAATAAGAAAATTAGAAAAATATCTTAATTACTAATTGGCCAACTGCAAAACACAAAATCACCTGTGGTGCGCCAGATGACTGGCAGCTGTACACAGGTAGTTTCTCTGGCCTATCTCAAACATTTTAGTTTTTAACCCTTGGCGAAATTTGTCTAAAAAAACAGCGATCAACAAACCAAAGTAGTACCAAAAGTTCCACTGGAAATATATTCAAAAATTGGACACTATACCCGGAGACACCTTTCCTTGGAAGTGGAGCCAAAGCTAAAGAGCCGAAACACATCGTCTTCCTTCGCAATCGCCTTTGCACTTTGGCACATCAAGAGTTTGGGTGCAAGATTTTTGTTTAATACAATTTTGACAATCTCATTCGTGCGCGAGGAATGGCGCAGATATCTCCTCATTATCTCCCGTTATGAATGAAGTTTGCCAGGTGTGTGAAGAAGCAGGTGTGCGAAGTAGAAACGAAGCAGATGCTGAAGAAAAATCGTGCGCCACTCGCTCCGTACACCATACGTGGACGAAGCGGGCGGTGAGCATGTGCGCCGCTAGTCACGTGGCTAAAGGTCAGTTGAAGGTTAAACTATGGCGCACGCATCATTCTAACCAGCTTTATTGCTTTTTGAATTACTTAATAGTTGGGCCTACCTTTGAATTTTGCTCGCTATGTCTTAACTTTCTTTTTTTCGACACGTAGTTTTCAGGCAATGCTGACGGCAGACGTAAATTAGAAAAAATATCTTAATTACTAATTAGCGAATTGTAGAATACAAAATAACCTGTGGTGCGCCACATGACTGGCAGCTGTACACAGGTAGTTTCTCTGGCCTATCTCAAACATTTTAATTTTCAACCCTTGGCGAAACTTGGCTTGGACACCCGGTATACCATCTAAATGTACCTAAACAAATATTATACTGTACTGAGCTTCATGGCAACCCAAACAGTCTCTCTTTACTCTGAAAGAAAACAAATGGCACCTTTGGAAGTGCTGAATGCCCGCTCTGCAGACGCAGATGACGAAGAGCTTTTACATTTCTTTTTCTTTTTTACATTTCAGTGTCCTCTGTGGACACAGAAGACCACCTTTTGACGGACCTTGCTGTCCTGCCTTACTTATCTGAAGAATTCGCCGTCCGCAGTTAGTTGCTGGTACTAGCGTGACTTTTCGTTCGAATTCGCCAGTCCCCCTCCCCCCGAAGAAGAAAAAAGCAGCTGATAACATGACTAGCGTACCAGAGTGCTGTTCTTCGCTACCTTGGTGTTCAACTAAAGGCCTGACGAACGCTGACTTTCATTAAAACTTACACCCATTGCTTTCTTTAAAATGTTGCGAAGTGGCAGAAGGAAGTATTTGAAAGAGAATGGCTTGCGCAGGTGCTGGCAAAGCTCCTACGCGTGTGCTCAGTTGAGGATGCCGGGCTTGCGGAGTGTCAATGCTTCTGTGTGCCTGGCGAGAAAGATGCGCCACGTTTCATTCCTGGGTGCACATTTACTGGCTCGCTTGCTCAGGCCTGCTACACTTTGTATTGCACTGGAGGCACCCCGACCTGGCAAACAACGAGCAAAAACTTTTGCCCATGCAAGCAGCAGGCGTGAATGTCGAATAAAAGTCATTTTAAGGGAAAAAAAGTTTTAGCTTCAAATCTACTGTCCATTTCTTTCTGTGTGCTCCGTCAAAAATTTAGCGCTGCTTTTTCCTTTGGTTAAACACAGTGTCACACCGACTAGCCAAGCAAGAGATAAATATTAGTTGCATTACAAATTACTGGAAGAATGAATTGAATCGAGTTTTAGTACAGTAATTTATAAACTGTCATGTCTGATGTAAACAAGTTTAAAAGCAAGCTGAGCGCAAAGCTGTAACATTTTGTGCTCAATTAACTCATCTCGGTTGAGCGCTGTTAGCAACGAAAGCTCTGAGCGGTGTTGACAAAACGTTCCCAGGCCACAGCCCCTGCTTTTCAGTGCTCTACCCCGGCTCTTGATCCACCGAATATTTATTGGCATCTGATAAATCGCCAACCTCCCCTTGAGGTTTTGAGCTTCGGAGGTGTAATACTCCGCAAAAACTCTCCCCGAGCACTGGGAATACTTTTCCAACTTTTTACTGCCCTAAAGAAATACTAGGTGAGCAAAAGAACTGGAATACTAACAAAAAAACATTAAACACATATAACATTTTCGGAAAACGGAGTACAACCGCGGGACTCATTAACACTTCTACACACATCGTTTTTACCTTTGCAGAGAACTGAAACTACGCTATTAAGTCGAAAGCCTTACATGAATAACGCAGGGCGAATACAAAAAGTGCGAACAGTAAATGTCCGCAAAACTATAATGTGATAAGAAATCAAAATTTTGACCAGCCCAATCGTTGTGCAGCGTTGAGGATGATATTCAAGCTGGAGGCTAGTGCACGAGAGGGATTTGAACTGACGAATTGTGTACCTCCAATTCTGGTTTGGTTTGTGGGGTTTAACATCCCAAAGCAACTCAGGCTGTAAGAGCCGCCGTAGTGGAGGACTCCGGAAACTTCGACCACCTGGGGTTCTTTAACATGCACTGACATCGCACAGCACACAGGCGCCTAGCGTTTCGCCTCCATTAAAAACACGGAAAATGTGCTCCCGACAAATCAGCTGCAATGAATTTGGACGGCAAAGGAGCTATGCATTTTAACTCTTCAAGTTTGTTTTCGTCTTCTTGAACGTAACCGCAGCGACCGGATATTAGTCAATGAATATTGACAAAATGGTTAAACGTTCGGCTAGTTGGGGCTCGTCGCGTCTCTTTGTCGTCCTGTCTTTTCCCGCTAAAAATATGCTTTTGAGTCTGAATACCATTGCATTGTTCTCACGTACATCCTCCAGAAGCTTCTAATTATTCCTGCCCTAGGTAATTAATGCATGGTAAAGCTACGACGAAAGTAAATCCAACAAAGCGATGGCGAGCAAGAAATCGAGGAGTAAGAAAGATTAACGTAGACTACAGCCGTTATTGCTCAAGTTCATATCCCCCTATCAGACTTTGCGAAATCCTGTGCGTTTTAGACTATAGCCGTTATTGCTCAAGTTCATATCCCCCTATCAGACTTTGCGAAATCCTGTGCGTTTTTGATTTCCAGTGATAATAAAAGACCATCTCCTCCTTTGTAGCTTATGAACGTCATTTAAAAAAAAATATTAGAATAGTAATGAAAAATAATGGATGTCTCGGCATTCAAGCATTTTCAGTTCCTATCCAAAAGGTCATTTCACTACAGAAAACGGACCAAGCCACCCGAGATATTGCTATTCACGATAGAAGGATGACATGAAAAAGGAGAAATTTATTACCTGAGTAATAGTGGACACCACTATCTGTCCCGTCAAAGTGCAATGTACGTATACTTGCGGTGTTTCCGCTGACTGCCCGTTGGGTCTAAAGACGTCCGATAGGAACCGGAGGACCCCGTGGTCCGGCCGTAGCCGCTGCCCCGCGTACGAATATAGCGCGGAGGGTACCGAACGGAAAGTTACGGGATATCGCCGGGCCTTATCGCGGTTCCATTTCCGCTAGACTGGAGGCAACCGTGCCGTCGTTAATGAGGCTGCGAATAATTGCCCACCACGCGTAATTAACCAGTGTCGCCGGGCGGCGAGGCGAGGGGGCTGCGCCCGTGAATATCTCCCGCCTGTGCCGCGGCGCGAACAACGCTCCCGATGCTAGCGGGGATGGCGCCGAGGCAAGAGGGGCAGAGCGAACAACATCCAGCGGCCAAACGGCGGCGGAGCGTTATTGTCCCGCGGCAACGCGAATAGAGTCATTATTTAGACATCGCTGGCAATCCCCTCGTTATATAATCAGTGTTCTGTCAGATTCTGTGGGACAGTGCCAAAGTTACTGCCGAGCGAAGGCGTGAAAGGTGCAAAGGAACGGAACGCAAGACTAGAGTCCTTTAGCGTGAGCACAATTTGTTGGTTGTACGTAAAAATGGCTCCGGCTCTTTCCCTTGCTTACATAAATAGTTATGTTCTCTCACCAATGTAAAGCCGTTTGTGTTTTTCGTCCTCTCTCAAAGTAGGACGAGTAGACAACTGGTGTAATTAATATTTATCAAGCATTTCTGAGCGGGCCAATTCAAATGTTCTGGCCAAGGCTAATCCGTACTCTAGGGGATTGAACTTTTTTTTTTTTTGTAGAACTCTTACCTTTCAATTACCTGCGAGCTCGCGTGTAGATTATTATAGGAGGTGGAAATATGTACTTCCAGGCAAGGTGGAAAAAGGTCGAACAGATGTGGAAGAGATAACCTGGCAAATTAAATAAATGTTACAATCGACGTCCCCCTCATATCGTACCCTATATGCAGTGAAATTCTTATTGTCACCATTCTATGGCTGAACGCTTTTCTGACTTCGTTTATACCGCATTCACTATTCTAATTCTGTGCTTTCACTCTGGGCATATTTGTGCATTTTCTTGTCAGAATTTGTTGTTGCTGATTTTATTGTGATGGTAAGTGTTCCTTGGCAGGTGACAGGGCCGTGCGCTGACTGGTGGTCGGGATGTGGGACGTCTAGGCACCACATGACATGGCCGGGCTGCCGGGCGCTGCAGACTCGGTACTCGCCTTTATGATGGGTGGGGGAAGACTGTCTCAATTTCTTCCAGCACCATAGAAAGGAAACGATCTTTCATTACCCGCGCTGCACATTTTCCCCTCTCCGCCCCGATTTTCTTCGGAGGCAAAAACGCATATAAAACCCTGCCGGTAATAATCGCGCTGCCCAGACGAAGACAAGTCTCCTTGCCTCGCGAACTGAGGCACCCCTCAACTCTTGTTAGGTTCTCTTTCATCCTGTCTGGTCATCTTATTCCCTTCGTTCTACCGTTGATCTTTGAATCCATAGTTATGGTAGATGGCTAACTGCATGAAGCCACTACGCTGTCGTGTCATGTCATTTAATGCTAAGCTTAAATGTTCCCCCACGTCCGTTCCAAGCTGAACTCTGATGACACCACTTTAAAATCACGTGTGTGATTTGTGGCTTGAATTACAAATACGTTGAGTGCGTTAGGCAAGTGGCTACTTAGGCATGCAACAAGTTTCCGAAGGAACAAAGAACTCCAGGGCTAAAATGAAAAGTCGACGTCACAGATTAAAGTTCAGCGTAGGCTGTAGCCGAGGCAGAAATGGAGTGACGTGAGGCGTTTTATTGGGTAAGGTATATAGTTGCTTTTAATTCATTCGATTTTGTTATGTAGCCTATGCGGTTAAACGTGACTATCTCAACGGATGCCATTGACTGGATGGGAGGACATTGCGAAATGCGTTGAAGCCTATGCAGGCCGAATATTTTCCCGACAAGAAAGAAACAATTAAACGACCAAAAAAGAATTCTTGCCACAATCTGCGCTCATGCATATTTCGACCCCATTTCTATAGAAGACGAATTCGTCTTTTCAGCAGGGCGGTCGGGCAGATGAAGCTTAATTTTTGCAAGAGTACGGTAACAATCGACTGCAAGTAGGGGCGGAAGCACGAAGATGCCAACTCTTTTTCGCGTGCGCCCATAAACTTTCACAAATGTACATTTCAGGAAAGGAGTGCAAGCCTTTCAAGCTTTAAAGGCCCCTTCATGGTTGAAGCTAGCTCGCAGCGCTCGCTGCAACTTGCACCGTCACGTGCGCCGACTGGCTGGTGCCGGCGAACAAACCATAGCTTATCAGCCTGCCACTGCAAAGGGGCCGAGGAGCCAAGGACACAGTTGATTTCGTTCACTCAAACCATGATTGGCAGCAGCACAATCGTGGCACGCGAATGCGCTACTTATGTGAGTTTATTTATTACGCGGGCTTTCTTTTGGGCTCTGAAAAAGGTACACATAAGTCTTCCTTAATTGCAAGTGACATTGCAAATGGCATTTACTGCCTAATGTCAATATTTAGTCATATTGATAAATTACCATAAATAAATAGTCAATTAATTGCAAAGAAAAAAATGCCTGTGGTGCGTAAGACGGCTGGCAGCTGTATTTTACAGGTTTGCCTGGCCTATTTTATTGTTTGAGTCTTGGCTCAAGTTAGCTGGGACACCCGATATAACAGTTGCACCTTACCGGTATCCCACCTATGGAAAAGAAACTTGGAGGCTACCGAGAAGAGTTCCACTTAAATTCAAGGCCACACAGGCAGCTTTGGAAGGAAATATAGTAAGTGTAAGAACGTTAAGAGGCAGAAAGCGTGCCGGTTGGGACAGGGCTCCGTACCAGGGCTGCGTACCTAGCGCGCTCACACACACGGCGATGGACGAGGAGGGAAGGCCCGACCCATGTAGGGCGACAATACACGGTCCCCGCCGGGCTGCTTCCAACGCTCCAGAACAACGAAGGGCTCACGAGGATGTTTTTCGCGTAGACCGATAAGCCAAGTGGGCCAGCAGAGATGTCGGAACGGAAGACCAGCGTGCGAAATGTACGCGTGAGAACACGAGAATCGCGGAGGGATGCCACTTAATCGCTAAATTTGCGGCGCTAAACTCTGTTGGCAGGACTACGCATGCTTCTTCACGATCGAATGCGATATTACAAGTATGAATTACTTTGGCGGCAGCCTGTTGTTGGATATGTACCAGTGTTTATGGAACAAATAAAAGTGAGTGGCAGAGGCTAACATATTTGCGTCTTAGCGAAGAAAACAAGTCAAATAAAACATGTTTGGTAATAGTGATGCGCATTACTCAGGCGCACAATGCCGTATCTGCATTCTACACTTCCCGAGCAAAAAATGATTCGTTTCTTGCTAGGCTGTTTTTTTTTTTTCTTTAGTTGGTCCCTAACTTGGAGGTACTGTGACAGAGTTATTTGCCTTGACGGATTTACTTCAAATTCTTCACTACTTTACACGGAGAAACTGAAGCACTGTCAACGTTCTTGCTTGCTGCCACCGTGACATCAAAGAGGACGCTACGGTCTCGGTCGGCGCCGAAAAGCATTCGCGCAGTTATTTAAACTAGTGAACCAAAATATATATTTCAGCTTTTCTAATTTAGCTTTTTTTGCCTGGCCATAAAACATTATGTTGACTGATATGGGAAGGAAATGTTCCATTTTTAGCGCCATCCTCACTAATATTTCTTCTCATTTAGCTTCGAAGTTTGTTTCCGAAATGAGTGTATTGATTATGTGCTGCCCCGCCGGCGTGGTGCAGTGGTAAGACGCCCGACTACTGTGCTGGAGTTCCCGGGTTCGAACCCGACCTCGGCGGCTGCATTTTGATGGAGGCGAAACGAATTGGCGTCCGTGTGCTGTGCGATGTCAGCGCACGTTAAAGATCCCCAGGGGGTCGAAATTCCTCCGCAGCCCTTCACTACCGCTCCCTTTTCTCTCTTTCCACTTTCAAACCCACTTTCCTCCCTTCCATTACGGCGTGGTTCAGGTGTCCACAGAGCATGTGTGACAGATACTGCGCCTTTCCCTTCCTGTGAACCAATAAAAATTATGCTCCTATCTCAGAAATGACATTGACAATAATCTGATTTGCTATAAGTACTTTGTACACAAGCCTTTCTATCAAGTACGTAGTTACTCCACCTAGGCAGAGATGGCGCGAAGCCGTCAGCCAACGTCTATGATATGATCGCTCACTTTAGAAGCATCTGATAAAGCATAACTTCTTGCTTTTTAGTGTGAAAGCAAGTCTAGCAAGTCCGACGAAATTCGCCAATTTCCGGATTCGGTTCATTTAACCGAGTGTTTCTATGGCGGCTACCAAGCCTAGGTTTGATATACATGATTATACTACCATTACGATGAGTAGCATAACCATGTTCAAAAAGAACATCAAGGTCAAAGCTAATTTAACCTAATTAGCAAAACATATTATTGTATGTTGCTCAAATTAAGAAATAAGTCTGAACCTTCATGGGTACATAATGGGATAATTACACTTTCCAAAACTTAATTCAGTCTGTTAGGCTTAGCCAGCTATGGCACAGCAGAACCCAAAGTTCCGTAAGATAACATTACAGTATCACGTTTGTCATAATTAAGCATTATTGAGCTTAATTATGCTTGGTTACGCTTAGATGTGCCTAGTGGGATTAACTAAGCAGCTATTTAAGGCAGGGGCGTTTCTAGGTTTCGCAGGAAAAACTTTTGCTTAGCTATGGTTAAAACAAGGTAATTTATTTACCTCAGTATACATGCAGCATACTGAGGTAAACAAAATTTTAAAGCGAAAGATTTAAAGACCCGTCAGCGGCGCCCCACATTCCCGGTCAGTCTGCAGCAGTACGAAGAAAGTGAGTACATGTTGAAAGAGAAAGATGCGGTCCTTGCGTGTGAGGGGATTAGTGGCGAATGTTGAAGATTCTCATCCGACGATCGCGATAAGGACACCCTACACGCGGATTCTTGTGCGCTCCTTCTCGCATTCACGCGTCAGTACTCACGTGGATAGCGGTCCGTTTACATAGGCAGTGTCTGGGGGCTGGCGTCTTCGCCACGTTCCATGCAGGCCATGGCGCTTGTTACGCGTTCTTTGCAGCCGCAACGCCTGTTAGACATGTGTGATCTTCTGATGAAACGTGTACGTTGCTAGCATAAGTATCGATTCTTTCGAAAACGTGACAAAAAACACAAGTTAATTTCGAAGCATCTCTCAGTACGCAACCGGAGAGTTATAAGCGCCGACTAAAGAATATTGCAAGTGAATTCCATCTTGCGAATGCTGGCATAAGCACCGGAGTGTTCATCTGTGCCGGCGTTGTAAGGTGCAGTGTGAAGGGGCTTCTGTGGCCTTCGAGGTCGTGCTCATGCTTTCGCACTATCACATCTAAGCAGTTCGAAATGGCTCCATTAAATGTTTGAAATTAGAAAATCGAAGCAGACAGACTTGGCCTGCCCGTAATGTATAGCTGCTCTTCTAACAAATTTTGACAAGCGTAGAAGTGTCATTCGGTTGTCAATATACTGAAACGTCTTTCCACATATATAGGCTTCTATGTCTACGATAATGTAACCTTTCTGAAGATTGCTTAGCTAAACATTTTTGTTTCTGATACACTGAATTCGGCGGAGATAAACTTCACCAATGGAGAATTAGCCCCATGCTGTCATGGTACTTCCACTATGGCATAATGTGGAAAACTGATAACGAGGTATTGCAGTGCCTAATATTACTTGCAACCAACGAGCGTGTGGCTGCCGTGATTTCCGGACGCACGGTGTTGTCTCAAGCGGCGCACTTAAAAATGAAGTTAGTTATATGAGGTTCTATGGCGCAGGAGCAACTATGGCTATATTGCGCCAAACACAAGGTTAGATCATTTGTTACGTGAAGTGCTTAAGAGTTATGCCAATCACATTTTAATCTCATGCATGCAACTTGAGAATCCCAGAAAAAAAAATATTTTACTGATTTTATAATGAACACATTCTATTTCATCCTGCATTGCTTTTAGGGGAACAAGCATTCGTCGATTTTTCTCTAGTTTATACATTTCCTAAGAAAGCCAATGTTTTAAATCGAATATGAGAAACCATCACTCTTAAAAATGAATTGGAAATGGTTCCGCTGTTCCGGTAGTCACCCGCATCGTCTGCTTAACGCAATCGGAAAAGGCATAGACCTTGACCGCTCGGAGACTTAGTGCACGTCGAAATCGCACCACGTGTGAAACGCAAGCTGCATTTCCCTCAAACTTGCTACGTCACTGGCACAACATGCAGGTGCGATAAACGCCCACGACAGTAAGCAGACTAAGTTGCGATACACGTCTTGTGTTGTCAAGCATCGTCATGCACCATGACGCAGGCGCTGGTTATGCGATAATGCTTGATCCATAGGGAACACTTTGACACTGCCAATAGGAAACGAAGCAAAGAACGCTAACATCTGAAAGAGCAAAATCCTTTCCCTTCGATCGTTTACACTGGCTCCACCTGTCGACTTTAAATTCTTTCCAGTAAGCGTTGAGGCCACGCTCCTGGGCGTTGCAAGTCATACTCAGCGCGATAGTGCATATAAATGGCGCTTCAGGCATTCCTTATAGCTAGCCCCATCATTCCCACGCGGTAATAGCGTCAATTTCACCTAAAAAATTAACTCTTTTTCATTGATAACCTAACCACACCAGGTATTCACTTGCCTATACCATCCAGGAAACCCAATAATTTTTACAGATAAGGATTGAGCTAGGCTCATCATTTAGCTCAGAAGATGACACTTGTCATTTCATAGTCTGTGGAGTTACCGTAGAACATGATGCCAGGGAAAAAATCTTCGGAGATGTCTTTAACAGACAGTAAAGAGTACTTTTGGTTTACGCAAACGGTGTTTCATTTTTTGGGGGGCAACTTAAATTGGCGATTTGGCTTGTCCTAGCGAAATTCGAAAAACGTATTCACTCTTGAATCCATAATTCTTCAAATATTGCAAATCATTAAGAGCTCGACGATGAAATGCTTTGAAAGCAGGTGTGGTTCCATTCCGGAGCGGTGGTCATAAATGATTGTCATTTGCGGCGTCTCGGAGACGTACCGCGCATCTCGCACTCCACCGGTGGCTTATAAAAATTATCAGCACGTACTCACAGAGCACAACACTTGAAGATATGAGCAATTAAGTTATAAATAGTTTGTCAGAATAAAATTGAATGGACTAGGAATTAAGTTTTTAATAAAGGACAGAAATTAAAAAGATGAACTGAAGTCCCAAATTACTCCTCCTAAAAGTCCTGGCTGAAGGAGACGTCCTAACTTTATGAAAATATACTGAGAAATAGGAAATGGGTATTTTACATTCAGAATATTTTGAACATATTGGTGAAAAATGAAAATGAATTTTCTTCACCGCGATATAAATGTTTTCTCCTCCAGCCCGACGGCTGCAGTGCTTTTGTGGCATTCCAGAATAACAGGACTTGAATTAAATGATCTCTTAGTTATGTTGAAAGTAGAGGACGGCAAGTCTTGCAAGCTTCACGTAGTACTTGAGGTCAGGGACGGGTGGCAGATTTTCCTTTATTCGTTGGCATTGCCATCCTTTCACATTACACTTTGACTTCATTACTACTTTTTCAGGAAAAAATAACAAAACGGTTATCCTCATGGCAAAATTGACGGAAATGGTCGAAAGCTGTGAGGGTCGAACTGCAATATTCTTAATAGTGTTTCTTGAAGTAACAGTGACAGAAGAAAGAGTTTTGCCGTATTTGCTGTGTAATATTCCTTCCAGTGCAGTATTCATTCTTTATGACATCCCGAATCCCAAAATATTGTTTTATTCTAATTTGTCGTTTTATATATTTAATCAAAGTACCTTAACAAACAAATGAATGTATTTTAATAAACTCGTAATCGAAATTGAGGGCGATACTTCTTAATGGCGAATATGTAAAGAAATGGTGGAGGAGGTCTTTTCCATTCCTAGTTACAAGAAAAAAAAATAAGTACAGTTGAGGGTCTTCTGTATTTGTCAAAATGCCTCTTGATCGTTTTTATTTTGTTCTCATCTGCTATGCGTCTCAAGAGTTAGGTTTGGTAACTCTCTCCGGAATGACACGTTACAACCGAAACCGTAGCAGAAAGAAGCCTTACAATCCGTTGTTCACGAAAGCCTATAGCAGCATTGACATCTTTCAACTTGCTTTGAACAGTGTTCGGCAACTGCAAACGCAGGCAAACGCGGCGTACTGCGCGTGTCACTCTTGCGAAAAGAGAAGCCACAGACTCGTAGGGAGTTAGTAGAACAGTTTTCCTCTTTCCCATATGCAGTACCGCCTACTATTTCTATTCAGGATGAACATAATCCAAGTATTATCAAAAGAACAGATAACTTGACTAGTTGGTAGCTTTTACACTATGTAACATAATGTTACTGCAAGAAGAAAAGGTACGATGGGAGAGCAGACACCACGATATTCGGAAGATAACTTTTTGAGGACAACGTTTACAGTTACTTTCTTATAGTTGCTGCAGCAAGGCTAGGCTCATCATTTATTTTAGTTTCTTCTTATGCTTTTATTAGTCTCACGCATAAGACGTCAGATACATCGGGCTCAGAGTCACCTGCTCTTCTGAGTTTTTCATTTTCATTTATATACTGGAATTAGCTGCCAGCCAAGATAAAGTCCAATAAATAAAAATTCGGACGCTGCTTCTGTTCAAGAGGCTTATTTTGCATGATTATCCGCGTTGCTTAACGTTCTTGCACAATGACAGGAGCCGAGAAAACCACGTGCTAGTAGCCGGAGACATCAACGCCGCCACACGCCCACGCCTGCCGAACACGGACGACAAACATCTCAAGATATGTAGTAACTCACCCATACTGGCGGAGCGGGACAGTGGTAGACAGAGACTCGCTCAGGCCGTGCAAGAGTCCGGGGCACTCGGGGGCGCGTGGCGCCGATCCGTTCATGTATCCGATAGGGAGGAGCGATGCACGGGGCCAAAGCGGCGCAACGTCGACTGAGCGGGAGCGTCGAAACGCTGCTGCTTGACGCTCGCCGCTCGCGGCGCCAGGAGGCGCGGTGTTCGTACCATGCGCGTGGGCGCGGGCGCGGACCTGTGGTCCGATTCTTCGCACCTCTTCTTCCCCCATCGATGTCAGGTCGGAGGCGTCACAGAACGTGCACCCTAGTTGGGAAGCTTGATCTCACTGGTGAATTAGAGCTGGCAGTTGGCTAAATGAGGCGGAATGCTATGTGAACACAGGTCATGACTCAGTTATAATTATCTTCTGTCACAGTCAGCAAGATAGCTGGCCGCATGCAAGAAGGTTATGCATTGTTGAGTATCGGCGCCGGTCGGTCTCATATCGAAAGCTCATGAGAAGGCAGTTTGACCATTATGTGTGGCATCATGGCATGTGGCGGTACTAAGAGTACATAACGAAGCTCTATGCGCGTCTTCGATTGGTTTCTCAGTGGGTGGACATTTGTAGTTAAAAGTGTGGAACTCAACACATGAAATTTCTTGAAGATGGAATGAGAGAATAAAGAGAATAAACGAAAAAGAACTAGCATAAAAAGAATAGAATGAATGACGAACAAGAAAAGAACGACTAGAAAGAATGCGAAGTAAACAAAAAAAAAAGGAGAAAATATAAGGAGTGGAAACTGTTGAAAATCACACGTGGAGTCCTGCAGCGTTTCTTACTTCAATATAAGGAGCGACATAAATTGAGACCATGCACAATTACTATAGTATCAAAACTACAGAGGGGAAAAAGGCAAGTGCGAGCTATCGGCAAAATTTATATACAATTTGTTATTTAGTGCTGAGCTATACACTGTCTGCGTCGCGCTCTCAAACTTAAAACTTATTACTTTGAAAACTTATTACCGCTGTAGGATGCTTAGTTAGGCCCAGTTAATGCAACAGGACTGATTTGTTAGATCTGTCTCAGTATCCAGTACGGTTCTGTTCTAGCAAGCTTCACGGTATGGTATTACATTTGGTTACATACCAATCCCACAGACGTGTGAACATCTGCCTGACCGTACTCGGTAGAGCTACGGCACCGAAGAATAATAGAGAGTGAGCGTGGCAGGGCGAGGACCAATGACTGTCAGTGGTTCTAAAATGCCCATGAAGAGAGAAAAGGGGCATGAAGCGTAGAAAATGAAAGAAATAATAATTAAATAAAAGCTAAATTGTAATTTATTTTAGAACTAAACACAACTGGAAGTTTTTAAACTGGTAAGAAAATTGAATACTGTTAGCAAGGGAGCCTTCCATAATTGAATCCAAAAGATGCACCTAACACGAATAATTTTGCAATGCTAATATTTGCAATGGAGTGTATTAGTCTCCGTATGAGGCGACCTTTGTCGCTGAATAACGCAGGCCCTTTATATCAACGCCACCTCAGGTGCGCTAAGCACTCTGCAGATATTTTTATTACAGGCACTTTGCTGGGACAATGTAGCGAATACAATAGCGTACAAGTGCACCTTACATGGGGAAAGTAATATTGGTGGTCGGTTCGCAAGTACTGCACAGTCAGTTTTTCTGCCAATACATTTAGTTTTGTTTGGGTACTTCCAGTGGCGAGGAACTTTAATTCTACAGCCCCTAAAGGACGCGCCTCTAATTATCCCGATCTCGTACCTGATAAAGTCGAGCTGGGTAAAATTATATGACTGGAAGCTCACCTGCACTCGACGATAAAGTGAAAACGCAGAAAAAACAAACGCTACAAAATATACAAAAACTGTAGATTACACAGCCGCGCTGTTCTATAAAAATGTTCCTGTTCGTATTAGTTCCATTCACATAAGCTACCATCGTTTCTCAGCATTTTGTCCATCTGTCTCGTTTTTATGCAACCGATGATCTCAGTGCGGTTATCTTGGCCCTTGAAAGTCCTGCTCCACGTCGTGGCATTCGTGGTAACTAGAACACCTTGCCTCAGATTTCTGGTCTTTTGAGTGACGAGTAAGCACTTCCCTAGTTACAGCAAAAATTTCTCCACTTCTGGAATTTCCACGAAAATCCGCCTACTTTGAGTTGCGTGCTTATTAATTCAATACAGTGATTGAGTAAACTCTCCACGAAAGTCACCGAGGGCCACAGAGCGGCAGCGAACTAGTAGGGTAAGCGAATGAACGTCAGAACTTCGATCGGTTTCCTCGCCTCGAGGAGGCACGCAATCGCAATCAGCGCAGAACGAAGACCAGGATTGCACCGTGTCATTGCCCTCCCCCCCCCCCCCCCCCCCCCCCGAAGAAGCATCGCATCGATACTGGAATAGTATGCTTGAGAGAAGAAAAAAGATAGCACGCAGTCGCTCGGCGCACACAAAATGAGTCAACACTATCGGCCGTAATACGGTTCCAGGAGGACACGTGGACAACCTCAGGGAGTGCGGAGTGTGGCGACCTTTTGAAATTTATCAGTAACGATCTCGTACTGTATCTCCGCAATAGCATTTTGTACAGTCCTGAGAGCGGAGTCCTGCGACTTTTGAAATTTATCAGGAACGATCTCGTACTGTAGCTCCGCAACGGCATTTTGTAAGGTCCACAGTATCGACGGAGCAGTTTCTCGATGAGGTGTTGTCGGCGTATAAGAAACAACACCCAGATACGGTCTCCAGTTGTGTACAGAGCGTCACGGCATCGGAGGTTATAACGTTGGGCACCTCAGCCCTCTTGGCTCTAAATACACACCCTAGCCAGCTAACGGGCCTCATCAGCGAGGTGCAGAAAGGCGCGACCATCAGCTTGTTGGCTGTCATCGTCCAGATGTGCCAACATATCGCGTCAAGTACAGTGGTCACCTGGCAGCCGTGGACTAGGCGGAAAGGTGACATGTTCGCTGTTTCATTGACCGCTGCATTATATACGAAAGTGGCGTACGGTAGCACTACATCCCAGACGTCGTGCTCCCCATCGACGTACATTGAGAGCATGTCAGCGAGTGTTTTGTTCAGCCGTTTGACTGCTCAAACCTTTCGTTTGAGGATGGTATAATGTCGTACTCCTGTGTTCGGTATGGCTGCGAAGCAAAATCTGCTGCAGCACTTCAGTTGTGAATGCGGTACCCGTGTCGGTTATCAGAATCTCCGGTACGCCGAAGCGCAGAACAATGTGATGGATGTAAAACCTTACAAACTTTAGGACTGTTCTGTTGGGTAGAGCGGAGGTTTCCGTGTATCATGTAGGTGGTGGTGGAAAGCATTTCTTACAAAAGGACAGGTTGCTTGGAGAGCCACCCCTAGTGGGCCGCTCCCCTTTACAATACTAGGTGGAGTCCCTTATTCCGGGACTCCATTGGTCTGGGCCGCCACACGAGTTTGCCGGACCAGCGCTTGTTGTGCCGCTAGATCCAGGCAGCTGAGCAGGGCCGCCTCCTAATTCCCTCGGGTAGGGGAAGGGGTTATGGGTAAAAGAGAAGAATTTAGCTGGCATGTCCAGACCATGTTAAAGGTGTCAGCCACCTTTCCGCAGAAACGGCAGAGGCCAGAAAAGGAAGGGTCGAAATGTTTGAGTACTGCCGGGCACAGTAGAGTATTAGTAAGAAGTCTAAGAAGTATTCTTTTGCTCGCTTTCCCTAGCCCCTTGAGAGGAGCCGGATACTGACTGTGCGAGTCCCGGTAATAGGCACATATTTCTTGAAAAGTTAAGAGAGCATAAGTGTCCTGGTCCATGTCGGTAGGGTCTACGCCGGGGGCCTGGTTAGTGAGTACGCGGGCGGCCGAGTTGGCGGCTTCATTCCCTGGTAGGCCCTGGTGGCCTGGAGTCCAAATGAGAAATCGGGTCTGGGGATCCTCATTCCGAGCTGCTCTCCGAAGTATTCTTTGTGCTTTAGGCGTTATCCAGCCCAGCTCATAATTCTGACAGGCCCCTCGCGAGTCGGATAGGATGAATTTAGATTGGGGGTGGGAGACAGCCAGGGCGATTGCTACCTTCTCCGCGTGGGTTGCGTTAGGGACCTTAAAAGTGAGGCCGTCCACCTGTCTTTCCTCGTGAACGACTGCAGCCGTGTACCATCCTCCCCTGGAACGGTGCGGGCCCTCAACATCCACATTGAAAACATTGCGTTTAGAGCCATAATGGCGGTGCAGGGCATTCGCCCGCGCCTGACGCTGTCCATTATGGTCCTCTCTGTCCATTTTGGTAGGAAAGGGTCAAACAAGGAGGGAGCCTCTCCATAGCTCTGGCACTCGTACCCTTTGCTCAATGTGATGGTTGCGTTGTATATGTAGCCGGTCCAAAAGGCGATGACCAAACACGGTCCGGGTAAGACGCGTGTATTGATTAGTGAGGTGCGCCTCGCGTAACTCCCGATAGGTGTTCACCACCCCCAATGCAAGTAGCCTTGCATTTGAGGTGGAGATCGGGAGATCGAGCGTCTCTTGATCATCTTGCGGAGAGTAACCTCCAGGATGTCTTCATCAAGCTTACGCAAGTGCAGGTATGGAGTCGAATAAAGAATTCGACTCATCACAAAAGCATGGACGAGTCGCATCGCATCCCTGCTTCTGAGGCCCCCACGCTTGTTGGAGACGCGGCAGGCCATTCGGCCCACTTGGTTACGAACCTTACGAAGCTTGGCTAGTGTTGTGTCAGCGCGACGATTTTGGTGAATAAAGAGTCCGGGCAATTAGTAGCAAGGATGACCAACCTGTCACCGGGGTGCTAAAGTGGGATTAGTCCCAGCATGTCCACGCCAGTCTGCTGGAAGCGCCTTGATGGATGGGAGGTCTATATATTTTGCCTTCAAGAACCCAGTGGGTTTTGTCGGCGGTACCTTGTGACACTGACAGCCACATGTTTTGACATAGTCTGAAAGGTCTGCGTTAAACGAGGCCAGTAGTACTTTTTCTGGATTCTTGTGAGAGTTCGGGTGAATTCCTAATATCCAGAAGTTATTGGTCAGTTGTATTATTGGAACTTCGCATTGCCAATCTCACTCTATTTTACGGCATTACGTCACACGGCTGAGGAGCGCGGAAACTTGTATAAGATGAAAGTATTGCAAAAAGAACGATTCCTTCTCCAGCTGTCCTTACCTTTGTATTCAACCATTTATAACTTCCGCAAACTTAATTCTAGTGTTAAAACTTTCTTGAGGGGCATTATAGGGGAGTGTCGGTCAATACAAAAAACTTTTAATTAAACTTGGGCGTGGTTCATGTTCAAGTTCAAGTTCAAGCTCAAGTTTGTTTCCTTTTAGCAAGAAAAGGAGGGGCCGGGCATAAAAACTGTAAAAGCAGCTTGACGGGGTCCTGGTTCCGTTAGAAATTTGGCAGAGCAGCAGACAGGAGAAACATCAATTTACATGTTTATAGCTAAACAGGCTTATACAAAACAAAAACGGGTAAATCTATGTACCATTCCTTCTGTACAAACAAAGGAAAGTTGTAAAATACAGCACAAAGATACAAGCAAAGAAATAAGAAAGCACTGCTGACACATGGAACAATTAACAGCTCTTCTCGACAACAGATGCTTATTTCGTGATTCATACGTAAACTGGCTCGAATCTGGCATAATGTGCCTTGTTCAAAAATTTAGTATGGTCTGACGTAGTGGCTGTGTATATGAGTATGTGCCAGGTACATTAACAAGGTATTTCTCTTTATGTAAAGTTAGCCTGCTTCCGGGTTCTCGCGCTTTAGTAGGGGTTGATTATTTGAAGCCATTCACCACGCCAGTCAAAGCGTGAAAATGAAAAACATGCTCAACAGAGATGTTTTGCGGTTTCCTCACACTGTCCGGTAAGCACACTAGACTCGTAGCTGCACTAACTGCACTAATACACTGTTAATGGACGTAGTATTGATTTGAGGTATTTATCCTTAACAAGAAATTGTACAGACTTTATATTATTTTAAGACATCTATGTACGGTGTGTGTGTGTGTGTGTGTGTGTGTGTGTGTGTGTGTGTGTGTGTGTGTGTGTGTGTGTGTGTGTGTGTGTGTGTGTGTGTGTGTGTGTGTGTGTGTGTGTGTGTGTGTGTGTGTGTGTGTGTGTGTGTGTGTGTGTGTGTGTGTGTGTGTGTGTGTGTGTGTGTGTGTGTGTGTGTGTGTGTGTGTGTGTGTGTGTGTGTGTGTGTGTGTGTGTGTGTGTGTGTGTGTGTGTGTGTGTGTGTGTGTGTGTGTGTGTGTGTGTGTGTGTGTGTGTGTGTGTGTGTGTGTGTGTGTGTGTGTGTGTGTGTGTGTGTGTGTGTGTGTGTGTGTGTGTGTGTGTGTGTGTGTGTGTGTGTGTGTGTGTGTGTGTGTGTGTGTGTGTGTGTGTGTGTGTGTGTGTGTGTGTGTGTGTGTGTGTGTGTGTGTGTGTGTGTGTGTGTGTGTGTGTGTGTGTGTGTGTGTGTGTGTGTGTGTGTGTGTGTGTGTGTGTGTGTGTGTGTGTGTGTGTGTGTGTGTGTGTGTGTGTGTGTGTGTGTGTGTGTGTGTGTGTGTGTGTGTGTGTGTGTGTGTGTGTGTGTGTGTGTGTGTGTGTGTGTGTGTGTGTGTGTGTGTGTGTGTGTGTGTGTGTGTGTGTGTGTGTGTGTGTGTGTGTGTGTGTGTGTGTGTGTGTGTGTGTGTGTGTGTGTGTGTGTGTGTGTGTGTGTGTGTGTGTGTGTGTGTGTGTGTGTGTGTGTGTGTGTGTGTGTGTGTGTGTGTGTGTGTGTGTGTGTGTGTGTGTGTGTGTGTGTGTGTGTGTGTGTGTGTGTGTGTGTGTGTGTGTGTGTGCTTGTGCGTTTAAATGTGCGTGTAAATGTGCGTGCGTGCTTGTGGTCGCGTGCGCGCGCGTGTGTGTGCTCCTCCGTCATCATCGCGCATTGATACAATATTTTTGCGTGATTTTTGTGTGCTGCCTAGAGCACCTATAGAGGAAAGTAACGAGCAATATGACGCGTTTTTTAGAGGAATAGTTATTATAGTGTACATTCTGAATACACAAAGAGACGAAGTCAGTTGATGCAACAGAAATCTTTCTCTAATGACAAGCAGATCTGTTTTTCTAGACGTTAGCAGTGCCTCTAATAAAACGCGTATTTCTAGTCGCTTTTTGCGGGAGGTGCAGCATGTCGTCTCAAGTAATAGCTACAGCATCGCACATTTCTCGCAGGTTCCACGAATATGCCCGAAGATGCACCATCAGCCCGACCAGGCGTTGCATGATACTGCAAAACAATTTCGCACACTAGCAAAAAAAGAAAGGCTATATGATATAGGTTGATAAAACCACTCCTTTTGGAATGGGAATCCCTCGCGTCAGTTGTGCAAATAGGCTGCTCGCACTCTCGTACTCACGCCCCATCCCCCTTCTTTATTGACGCGGGAAGGAAACAGGCAATCAATGCGTCAACTTCTTATATTCTTCTCAGGCGCATTTACCTTTTCCTATTTCTTTTTTAAACGCACCAGCTCAGCCTAACTCTTCTCTCTGAACTACAGCGGCATCGTTTGAGGTGCTACTTCAACATTTGAAATCATCCCAAAAATCACTCCGGACATGCAAATAAATACATCGCCGAGCTAACAGTATTATCTCCTTTTCTGAATACAGGCGCGGGCTGCAGTTGATCAGATTGTGCTTTTGGCAGCTTTTTGAAACATGTCACCGCGCAGAGTGTCAACTGGCGGTGCCTGCGTAAGAAGCAGCAGCCTATTGACGCGCTTGACAAATAGGGAACAAGAAAAATAAACTAGTATTTAATATTTCGTTATGGTGAGGGGTGCTCGTTATACGTGTGTCACGCGGGCATCTCGCAACTCTCTCAAACTTCATTCCCATGAAGGATCGCAATGAAGTTCCTTCTGGAAGCAGTCCTCTCCGAGTAGCACAGCTATTAATGAGCTTTTTTTTTTTAAGTTCCGATGGGTTCTTTGCGCGTTCACTTGCATATGTGCACAAAAAGATCACGTTGAGAGCAACTCGAATGTTCATTATTTTATTCGAACAAAGTACCGTTATTTTGACGCTGAAATAAAAAGAAGGCATTCGTTGCTTTCTTTCAACGCGAAACGTGTATGCTCTGAACTTTAGCATGTAGCGGGTTTTTCTATTTAGTTGGCTGCCCACAAGATAATCGTGGTTTGAGAGATGAATGAAAAAAGTAAACATAAATATATATTTTATTTATGTTAATAGATAAAAATATTACCATTTCTTTTATAAGCTATACATGAACGCCAGCGCTTATCTTTAATAATCAGAACTCAAGAAAACAATCAGACTTCCATTCATGTCAGGTAACGCATCCCCTTCGAGATAAATGACCTCGGTTGAAAGGATTTAAAAGGGGGTCAGCTGCGCATGTGTGAGAGGGGCATTATTTCGATCAAATGAGTTCTTCGATATGGAGTGTAATTTCTACCGCCATCGAACGCTTCTGGGTTACATCCCGTTACGAATAAGGCCATCGTGGCTGAACTCAATAGAGGGATGGCGTGTCGAATGAGGCACCGCATCAAATTGTTACTCGGAATTGTTGTGCCAGTACAAGTTCACATAAGACATTAAAAACGATTCAAAATTAAACTGCCAGGAAATGTAAAACGAATGAAGCCTAATGCTCTAACAATAACCAAAATATAAGGCGAGCCCAACGGAGCCACGGCTAGTCTTTATATTCATGCGAGTGGCGTTGATCCCGTGTTTATTTCGTAAAAAAATTACGGACCAAGAGTGAATCGGTAAGATGAAAAAAACAAAATACAGGAAGGGAATCCCCTTAGTATTCAGGACCTCAGCGACGTGGATGTTGGGGTGGCAGGCTCATTGTCCACACTCCGCTTTTGTCTTGGCGCCGCACAAATGCGGGCTTACACGCGCAACACGAACACTGGTAGTGTCCCTTTTGTGCTAAAGAAAAAATATATATAAAAGAAAAGAAACGGAGTCGAGTCCGCTCGCGCCGCAGCCCTTTCATAATGTCAATTGATTGGCGAGGCCGCAACGAGTCTCTTGCTCCGGAGCCGAGCGCGCGCACAAAGCGTAAGACAAAAGCAGCCTCTCGGGCGATCGCTTTATCAGCGCTTTGATTGCGACATGAAGAATCTCCGTGGCTATTGTTTATGACGCAGCCATAAGCAGCGCAAAGCTACTCTTATAAATAACTTATCTTCGTTCATATTTGGAATACGTATTATCTGTTCTGGGTCCGTAACGGGTACGCAACGGGTTCTGGGTACGCAACACTACTCGATATGCTCGGAGTTCTTGCCAAGTTATTCTGACCGTTGCATTTTCAACAGCTACCCCAGAACAGTGTCAACTTGAATGCAGCTGTAAAAAGTGGAAACTCGATAATCGGTTTATTGGGAACTTGTGCGAATTTTTAAGCAAAGCAAGTCGACACTCCTTCTAACTTTCTCCCACATCCCCCTTCCCTTTCTCGCTATGCCTGATGCCAGACAGTTCGAATAAAAATAAAAAATACCCAAATGTAAAAATACAAAAACCACTTTAATGTTATCAATATAAAGGCATAGTATAGATAATTTGTACATGCTTATTTTAAACAATATGTTTTCACTACTTTGCTGTTTGTACCATTAGGATTCAACCGAATGTGTTTATTTACTCTCTTCGCGATGAAATTCATAAAATTAGTCTGCCACACTGCACACGTCAACACGACTGCACTCATACTAGTAGCGATTGGAATAACTTATTCGCATAGTGCACATTCATAAAAGAGTAAATTTCAGTGACGCTGATGGATGTTGACATTTCAAAACCGGGATAATTAACTCATAAGTGTAGTGTCAACCTGCCACTGCTGCGCATTTTTTCGTTTTGTTGGCAGTCCCCTCTTAAAGACCCGTCCGGCCGTCTCGCACGATGGGCTTTCAGGAATTTGACATGCGCGTTATAGATCGCTCTGGCCGTAAACACATACACCCCGATGCTGTCCCTTGTTCAGCGACGCTGCTTGCTCCTCGGCGGCTGATCCCGTCCTCTCACCTCTAGCTATCGCTGATATGCCTGTAAAGCAGCGCAAAGAACCGTGGCTCGCATCTCTTATCGACATTGTGTCCACTTCTCCCAACGCTGTGCCTTCTCGGACTTCACGCCGCCCAGCACCACACATTGCCTTACTAGACGGCCTTCTTTACCACCGCAACTATATGCCTAATGTTCGACGGTGGCTTCTCTTCATTCCCCGCCATATACGATATGACATTTGCGCCCCTTTCCGTGCCGACCCTCGGTGTGCCCATCCTGGTTTGGTAAAGACGGTTCAAAGAATTTCTCAACACTTCTATTACGCCGCATGTGCGGTTAAATTCGCAAATACGTTCGCTCCTGCATCGCCTGTCAGCGCCGGAAGTCATCCACACCTCGTGCTTCTGGCCCTTCGCAACCACTTCCCCGCCTTGGTCCGTTCTTTCGATCGCGTTGGCGTTGACCTTTAAGGGCCACTTCCCTGCACGTTCTCTGGGAACCGCTGGATTATCGTCGGCATCTACCACCTCACCCAATATGCCGAGACCACCGCCCTACCCCCCGCTACTGCCCGTGAAGTTGCCCTGTTCTTGCTATATTTTGTTCTTCGCCACGGCGCGCCGTGAGAGCTGCTGCTGAGTGGCAAAGGCCGCGCCTTCCTTTCCAACGTTGTTGAAGCTCTACTGGCCGAATGTCGCATCATACATCGGACGCCACAGCCTACCATCCTAAACTACCGGGCTGGCTGAGAGCTTCAATCGTACTCTCGGAAATAAACTCACGGTACGTTGCCGCTGATGTACAGTGCCGCGGGCAGCGCAGCGGCTCTTCGTAGTTCTCATCCTCGTCTTCGTGATATCCTCTCACAGTTCAATACAATTTGCTCTTTAAGTTTGCTGTTTCATTTTGTAATTTGTTGCTTAAATATGCTATTATTGCTTGGTACTCTTATTGTTTGATCTTATCGTTGCAAATATCTTCCCCTCCCTTTGAAATCTACTTTCTTCCTCGTGAACTTTTGACGAGCCAAATAATGAAGGCGTTCTATGTGTGTATGATTAAGTCGTCGTACCACCCCATTCGATAGTGTACATCCAGGTGTCCTACTCCCTTAAAGACTCTTTTGAGGTTACTGTTGCGCCTCGTCCTTCACAGTGCGCCAAGAAAAAAATGTGTTAGTGCCGCACTGCTTGGTTTCAATAAACGACGACCGTACAGGACTGTGGACTATAAATTGCCCACCGGAACCGGCTGCTTTTACGGCAGACTCGAAACTAACCTCATGTAGCGAGGCTATCTGGAATTCTCGTTACTATATACTTCCGCTACAACCCCGCTACTCACTCGCCTGCTGATCAAAAGCTTCTTCCGATATCAGCGCATCGTTGCACACATCACAACGTCAGATCTTGAAGAACCTCATACCTCAGCACGCCCCCGTCTCTGAGTTTTCTGTTAATACATAGTTATCATAAATGACAAATCTAAGTGGTATTAGTATTCGTAATCCTTGATCGGCATCGATTACATGTTTCCTCTTTTGTTAACACTGTGTGTTTATGTGTATGTGTGCGTGCATGTATGTGCGCGTGTGTGTGTATACGCGTATACGTGTGTGTGCGCGTGCGTTTGTGTGCGCGCGCGTGTGTGTACGCGTGTGCGTGTGCGTGTGTGTGTGTGTGTGTGTGTGTGGTTACTCCGCTGCCCTTTTTCACCACCTGTACATTCTGCTGGGGAAATTAACGATCATTGATTTAGAAACTTATTTACTGGGATATGCGCAAAACCGCAAGAAATTGAGGTATTAGATTCAACCTGAAGGCCACAAAGCAGATTTTATCGAAATCGCAGGTGGGTGGTTTGTTCGAAGAGCCGGTCATTTCTGACGGCACGGAGTCCCATCACTGGTGGCCGGTGCAGCTCTACGCCGGAGTGGTCCCCCAGCTGCTCAGCCGGGAGCAGGCCGGACATCCTGGGGTGCTCTTTCTCCCCATCCATTCGCGGCCAGCCAGGCGTCTTGCACGGCGAGCGAACCTAGGGGCACACCACTGCGGTGCTCTTCTTCATTACGCAGGATTCGAACTCCTTGGCGCGTAAACCACGCCGCGACCGGTGGCGTGCAGCCCAATTTGGGAGGCGCCGCGTCTCAGATATTCTACCGCAGAGGAGGCACAATGCCTGGTGGGAGAAAGAGAGAGAGAGAACAGTGGTCTCTCAACATTCCTCCTAGAGAGGTAGAGCACCAGAGAAGAAATAAACGCCGGAGACGAAACCGGGAGGTGTGTAAAGAAAGGAAGAAAAAGAAAAGTTGAGGTCTAAGGGGAGCAACCTCGTGCGTCCGAACCTCAGCTCTGGTCAAGCGGAATAAAGAAGGAAACGAGAAAAATCAATGAAAAAAAAAGAAAGAGAGGACCGGAAGTCCACGCATTCGCGCCCCCTAAGGCGGTAGTTCGGGCTTTGTGTACGGCACTGGCATAAACCGGCCGGTTGCGCTGGCCGCCTTACTGACTAACGACGCCATGCGATGCCAGCTCCTTTGGCTCGAGCTTTGATCCTGCGGGAGTATGTGAGTGATAAAAAAGCTCGCTGAAACCCATGTGCTTCAAGGAGAGATTGGTCAGATTGTTAATTGATCCTTTTTCAATGTATTTTTTTCATGAATTTGAAAGCAAATACATTCCCACAAGCTTCTATTGCTGTAGAATTTCAGCTGGGAGACAGCAGACGCGTCTTTTCTTTTTCTTGTCTAGCCCCGATGTAAAACACCGAAAGCGCGGACTGACATACAGTCGAAGCTGACAGAGTTACGCATTACAGGTGCTACAGAACAAAACGCCAAAGTGCAAGTTTTAAGGCACAAATCCTTTTAATGTATTTCAGATATTTAAATGTATTTTAAAAAACGCATTGGAGAACTGTGTTCTGCCACAAGTTTATTGTTTACTTTCATTGAGCAGTTTTGGCAACTTTACCGCTAGCGACCACCACCTCTGCTACCAGTGCTGGGAGCTGTCAAGAAAATCTACTATTGCGACAATATCAGATTGCGACAGTGAGCAATCTGATATTCTCTGTGTCCCAAAAATTGCTGGTAGGTCGATATAACAACGACATCAGCAGGTCGAGTGACATGGCCGACAGTTGTGGTGCAGTCTCGGTGGCAACTGCGCTTTTCAGGCTGCATACTTATGAAGATAGCTCCACGCATCAGGTTATGATCATAGAATCAATGCGGCGTGTGTATTCCGGAGTGGTAAAGCAACCCGACATGGCTAAAATGAATCGAAAACCTACTAACTATGCTAAAAACTAAAATATAATAATGACAAAGCAGAAATGTAACATAAAAACATAAAAAAACGTCAAAAGATCACGTTAAGATGGAGTAAAAATTCAAATTTTACAGACATTTCGGCCTAATCTGCACTGCGTCTACGTTAACCCTCTGTACGAACGCATGCGTGTTATTTAAATGTCTGACCCAATGCACACGGAAGGGTGGCAGGTTTTTTTCCCCTGATGGGGCTGGTGCAGGTGGGTCACCGCCGCTTGCGGCGGGGGCTAGCCTGGCACCAATTTTTATCTGTTCTAGGCCGTCATTGCACACGCCACCGCTGGTGGTGGACGACAGCCGTTGCTGCGGCGCGCGTCTTTCCAATGCACACGGAAGGGTGGCAGGCCCTTTCCCCTGATGGGGCTGGTGCAGGTGGGTAACCGCCGCTTGCGGCGGGGGCCAGCCTGGCACCGAATTTTTATCTGTTCTAGGCCGTCATTGCACACGCCACCGCTGGTGGTGGACGACGGCCGTTGTTGCGGCGCGCGTCTTTCTTTCCCTCTTCCTTTTCTTTCGTATCTATATTCTCCTCCATCTGCACGAGGCAGCAGAGGTGGCTCAGCTACAGAGCCAGTAGCAGGCCCGTGCATTTTCTTTTCTTTCTTCCTACAGCCACAACAACAACAACAAGGGCGGCAATTTAGTGGTCGAATGTGCCCTAAGGACGTTTTCTTCCGTCGTGGCCGGCTACAAGCCGTCACCTTGCTAACACGTGCTGCTGGTGTGCTTTTAATCTCGACGTCTGGGAAGCTTCTGCGATCTGCCTAAGAAAGGTAAATGTTGGAACCATCTGATGGGGCTAGGACAGATAGGTCATTGCCGCTTGAGGCGGGGGCTAGCCTGCCACCGAACCTTTATCTGTTGTAGGCCGTCATTGCACCCGCCCCCGCTTCGGTGGTGGACGACGGCTGTTGTTGCGGCGTGCGTCTTTCCCTCTTCTTTTTCTTTCTTCTCTATATTTTCTTCTGTCCGCACGAGGCAGCGGAGGCCCCGCGGGGTGGTGCAGATTTGGGTTTGCTCGGTACGGTGGCTCCGCAAGGGACAAAACGACAGAAGAGACGAAGAAAGCGGGCTGTTCCGACTAGCATCTACCGCCCCCAGGAGCCGAGCAGTCTAGCGATTAGCGGCGCATGCGAGTTCCCTGGTTGGAACCCGACCTCGGCGGCTGCGTTTCGATGGAAGCGAAACGAAGAAGAGTCCGTGTGCTGTGCGATGTCAGCGCACGTTAAAGATTCCCAGGTGGTCGAAATTACTTCGTAGCCCTCCACTACCGGCTCCTCTTTCTCTCTTTCCACTTTCACTCCCACCTTCCTCCCTATCCTTGCGGCGCGGTTCAGGTGTCCACAGAAACAAATGTTACAGATACTGCGCATTTTCCTTCCTGTGAATAATATTAATAATAATAATTGGTTCACAGGAAGGGAAAGGCGCAGTATCTGTAACACCTGAACCGCGCCGTAAGGGAAGGGATGAAGGGGGGAGTGAAAGTGGAAAGAGAGAGAAAGGGGAGCCGTAGTGGAGGGCTACGGAATATTTTCGACCACCTGGGGATCTTTAACCTGCGCTGACATCGCACAGCACACGGACGCCACTTCGTTTCGCCTCCATCGTAACGCAGCCGCCGTGGTAGGGGTAGAACCCGGGAACTCCGGACAGTAGTCGGGCGTCTTACCACTGCACCACCCCGGTGGGACCGACTATTACTATTAGGCAGCGGAGGTGGCTCAGCTACAGAGCCAGTAGCAGGCCCGTGCATTTTCTTTTTCTTCTTCCTACAGCCACAACAACAACAACTCAAGGGAAAGCACAAGGCGTGCTGCCACTAAAGGAACCTTTGTGGACGTTTTTCATTATGCCACTTGCAGGCACCTGCATAGCAGCAGTTATGACGGTATTCACAAACACGCCTTCACTCGAACTTCTACTCCAAGCGGCCCTCGAGGCCTGTTTTTCGTTTCACAAAGCAATCTCCACTCGAATCGCTCCTCCAGTGGCGGAGAAAACTTGAGTTTTCTCGAGAATCTCGAGTCTGCGATGACGCTACCTTGGCCGCTCCTCGACCGCCACTCCGCTTGTAAACATGGCCGACATCGCATCGCTCGCTCGCTGTGTGGAATTCGTTCTACCGGTATACCAAAAGTTTCACGAAAGAAGATACGACAAGGATGCACCGAGCCTTTCTCTAAAGCATCAGCTGAGAGTGACAGTGACCCGGGACTTCTAGCACGCTATCGTTTTACGAATGTGGTCATGGCTAGCCTCCGGCCGTCCCTGCCGCTCACGCCGAACATTGATAACCGTGATCAGCCACCGACGTCTGTGTTGTTTGATCGTCGCATCGTCGCATTGCGCGTGTGTGGCGCGGGCACAAGTCGTCACTGGATAAATGGATAATTTTTTCGGGGCCCACCGAGTGCAGAGTTGAGGCCCGATTTGGCCAAATGGTGAGCTCGCTCGCGGCCGGAGTCGAGCTGCGGCGGCGCACTTTCCGTGGCTCGCCCCGCGCGCTTCCGCAGACGGCGCCGAACTTGTGGGGGAACAGCGTGCTGTATTGTGCGGACATAAATGGCTTGCCTGTCGCCCGAGGGTACGTAGTACGTCTGCGGACGCGCGGCCGGCGCGGCGCTGTTGAGGGAGCGCGTTGGTGTGCTCCTCCTACGGAGGGATATTCGCGGCCGACGAAGAGCATGGCTTTTCAAGCGCGTTTTCAATGAGGGCTCCCTACTTGTTTGGAAACCGCACGCGGCATTTTCTTCTGGAGGGTCGAATTCAGCGTGCATGAGCTGCAATGCGCTGCGAAGCAGCACGCATGTTTAGCTCGCCTCCGAGCAGGCCAGAGCCATGCTGGTAGGAGTTCGCGGCTTGTACTTTTTTTTTTTCCTGCAATGTATTTTGACGCCCGGCAATAAAAAAAAAAAAAGCATGGTAAAAAAAAAGTCGGTCAAGCCTGTCAAGAAAAAATAAAAAACGTCTGTCAAAGCCTGGCAATAAAAAAAGGCAAAGCGGCAAAGGCCGAGCGTAGATCTCACACCAAAAAATAAACAGTATTCACACCATTTCTTGAAGCTGACGTCACCAGCAGCGACTGTTGCCAGATGCGAAAACATTTCAAGCCATTTTTCACAGCCGCCCTTTTCATCCAGCCCACAAAACAAGTTACACTATGCTGTTAACGTCGAGGTCGGTTGCGAAAGTTATTTAGAACTTGACATGAAAAACTGAGCATGTTACACAGTTCAGCACGCAGTTTTCGGGCCAAAAGTTCATCTTAATCTCGTCCCCATATGCCACTTGCGCTGCTCCGAGTGGAGGAGGTATTCTCGAGGAGAACTTGTCGGAGGAAACGCCGAGGGGCGTTCATGAATCCGAATCGGCCCTGGAGTGGAGTAGCGGCTGTATTCTCCGCTCCAACGAGTGGAGGTGGAGCGTCAAGTCAAGGCGCGTTTGTGAATACGGACGGAGCTCTAACTATTCACTGCACAGTTGTGTCACTTGCTCCAAGCTCCAAGAGAGGCAGGCCTAGCGGACAGAATAGCTAACAAGGACGCTATAGCTATATCATAGGCGCAACTACATTTTATGTAGGAAGCGAGACTATTTACAAAATAATCATGCCCCTCGAAATGCAACAAAATAGAAACAAAGAAACGGGGCTTCTAGAAGCACGCCCCATTGTGGGTAAGAGCACGCGCGAGGGGGGCTACGAACTTCTTGCATGAATGTGAGAGAATTCACTATAAAGAAAGAGGCTCAGCGCATTCCAAAATGATGAAAATCACCGTTTCAAGAAAGAGAAAAATGATAAACTATCTTCTCCTTCAGCAAGTAGCAATCAAGTGTGGGGGTATAGCACAAAGTGGCAGTGAGCACGCGTGGCGCTCAGAGATTTCTAGGGCTCTTGTCACGCTAATCTCGCGAGAGTAATGATTGATTGAATGTCCTTTATTGAATGGGAAGGCTCATGGCCATGTATGGGGATAGAGGGGAGTAGACATAATCTTCATTGTTTAGGTCGTCACTCGAATCACATTGCTCTAACCAGGCCACTAAGCGAGCCATACTTGGCAAATATCATCTGTGTGTTAGCATCAGTTTCTAGAAGGGAACGGTAGTTCAGGCGGTAGGGTTCGATCTCGGGGCGTCCAGTAGAAAAAGCAGGGCAATCCCAAAGTAAATGAGATATGCCGCCGCAGGTTAGAGTCGTACAGTGGGGGCACGTAATCATTTTCTCCGTATACTGACGCCAGCGGGCCATAATACGTGGCGTGTAAGCCACATGGGCGATGAGCTTATTCAAAAAGACTTCTTGACTTCGGGTGAGGTGGGTTCTTCTCGTAAAAGGTGGGTCTGGTGTGGCCACCTGCATGCGATGCTGACTGAGGTGCATTCAAAAAAACATCTAATTTACCTCTCGTGCGACCGCTTACAATCTTTTAAAGCGATAGCTGCACTCCTCTGGGTACAAACCCTGGGAGAGCCTGGTTCCGTCCTATTGACCTTGAGATGAGCCAAGATCAAACTGACAAGTATCGACCTGTGTGTCATTATGCTATGGTAAGCTGGTGCATGATCATATGACTATAAATGGCCACTTCATCATGGCTAATGAACTCTAACTTTTAAACTTGTTGTTTAAAGGTGATTTATTCTCCAAAACGTCCGAGATCACGTGATAAGAGCGCAATGACGTCAGTTGAGCACGTGGTAATAGCAAAACCAAGCAAAACGAACTATCGCTCATCAAATGTGGTTTAACCGCGTTTGAACACTGCTAATATTTAATATTTTCTGGAGTAGGAAATCAATGCACACTCGGGGCTATAAACAAAAGACGTGCTAGTATAGAGTAGGAGAGAAAATGCTCTACCTAGAATCCGAGGAGAAAACGACAGACGGATTGCGCTTGTGCGGCCGTCTGTCATTTTTGTCCTCTCCCGTTCTCGAGTCGCGCAAATTTGGAGGGATGGCCAACCGAATGGTTGCCGTGTGAATATTGATAGCTACTTTCCTTGAGTGCGATCGTTTTATCATGTCTTTCCCATTCGAACTGCATATTCCTCAGGTCCCCCTTTATTAAGTTTCAACCAGCGAGCCCTCATGGTATATGGGCTGCGTACCCTTGTCGTGATCCGAATGTCCAGGATCGATTCCCACCCCATCGAAATTAACGCAATTTCCTTTTGAGCTCAATGCCTCACTTTCTTTATACAATATTCACCCATGATTATCAAGATATGAACCTCTTCTTGAAACTTCAGGCGCCAGTTCAGAGAATGTTTTCCCCGTGGACTGGACGGACGAACAAAAGAAAGTAAAACTGTAGCCGTTAAATGCAGTTGTGCATTAAAAGCAACTGAATACGCTGAGTTATAATCGCAACCTTCTATAAATGTCTCCACAGCAGCGGCGAATGCAGACTCGCTACCAAGTATTTCTGGAGTAGCGGCCGCGTCACCCGAACACCTATTGAAGTCCAAGGAAGTCTGCCGCCATAGAAGAAATGTCCGAAGCAACACACCTAAAATGGCCACGATGCCTGCAGTGATGGAGACTTGTAAGAGCAATTCTGCTTCTATGCTGTGACATTTAACTCTTAGCAAGGCTTTGATGATCTTCCCTGCCCGCTATTTGTTTCCTTCTCTTTGGATCAAATAATGAATAGTACAAAAATATTCATAAAATATGATACCAGGGATGATGTTTCTTGACGTTTTCCTAATTCTTTCATTGACTTTTTACTATTGGTATTGGCTCTATTATATTTTGACTGGTTTAGGTTAGCTATTATATCTAATGATGGGGTGGGCGTTCCCTCGTGTTTATTTCTGCCTTTCCTCCGCGTTATGTTTATGATGAAGGGCACCAATATGAAGCTGCGATATTAATTCACGACACCTCGATTTATTGTTGAACTGCACGCATGAATTAGCCTAGCCTGCGCTGACCACGCCGCTTTTCGGTGATGCTCTTCTTGGTTTGTGGCAGAAATGTCACAGGAGTGCGAAGTTGGGGCAGCTATAGTATTGATCAGCATGACCCTAATAGCTCTATCAGGAAACTCGTGAGGCAATGAAAATTTCATACTTACTCACCATTGACACGCTTTGTGGGCAAGAGTGTTGACGTGCATTGGCACAGACGGATAGCTCCTCATTTTTCTCCGCTGTTAGACATTTATTTGAACTCAGCAACCTCATGTAAAAGTCGAAATGACGTTAGCCAAAAACTACTCGATAAATATTTATATAAAATTTATTTTCCAACAATCCGGTACTATTACTTTAAAACAATAGTGTTCGATTCCTCGATTCTTAAATTATAAAAACCTATTTTACAACAATCCGGTATTATTATTTTAATGCAATAATATTAAAGGTCCCTGTCCTCCAAAAATTCGAACGCTATCTCTGTCAGCAAAAATATATATATATATATATATATATGCTGGACGTCTATGCATGGTTTCAACCTAGTTAAACGAGAGAAAGTTCTGTTATTGTTTTTTAACCCGCCACGGAGGCTCGTTGGTTCAGGCGCTCGGCTACAAAACCAGGATTCTCGGGTTCGAAGTCGACTGCAGCGGCCGGGTTTCAGTGGAGCCGAAACGCAAAGGCATCCATGTTCTGTGCAAATTCAGTGCACGTTAAAAACCCTCAGGTAGTCGAAATCATTTTGAGGCCCTCCACTACATCCCTTCACTTTTTATTTCTTTCATCCCACAAGTCGTCTACACGTCACAAGTACCCGCTTACAATTACAACGAGTCCTTCTGAAATGTAACTGATTACAGTGGTCAGTTACAGCTCCAGCAAGGAAATTGGATAAGCTATTTATTTAATATTTAAGATATAATAACTATATTAAAAATATATTTTATCTCGGTGTGAAGCCTTACATATTATTGCATATATTGATCGTTATTGCCTTTGCGATAAACTGTGCTACTGCGTCGGCTAACTGTGGCGCAGTGGTTACGGCGCTCGACTACTGTTTCCAAGGACGCGGGATCGAATCCCGGCCTCGGCGGCCGCTTTTCGATGGAGGCGGAAAGCAAGGCGCCCATGAGCTGTGCGGTGTCAGTGCACGTTAAAGAACCCCAGGTGGTCGAAATTTCCGGAGTCCTCCACTACGGCGTCTCTCATGGCCCGAGTCGCTTTGGGACGTTAAACCCCACAACCCAACCCCAACCCCATTTATGTAGTTTATCCAGTGTCAACAGGTCGCCTTACTCCAACACAGCAAAAAGCAGCCATTACTAAAAAATATTAAATAGGCTCAATATAGAGCAAGAGTTAGCTAGTTTTTTTGTTTTTTTTTTAATGGATAACTGTTATGTTTTACCTTCAAGAGACATGGTGATGTGCAGCGGGCATGTTCTTTTTTGGCGTAAGAAAAATAGAAGGCAAAGCGACTTGGCTAATGCCGAACATTTTGCGAGAAAGGGTGTCTCAAGGTAAACGCAATCGTATCATCTAATGTTTCCTTGTCATGATCATTATTTACCCTCGGGCCTCTGAGAAAGACTTTAATCGACGATTCGATGACAAAGGCCGAATCTGAGGCCATACTTTTTATCGCCATTCTTTAAACTAACAACTGCGGGAGAGGACTTAGAAGAGTATATATCGTCGTGCACAGTTTTGCACAGATTCTGACTGCACTTGTATGGGCTTTTGCAGCAGCTATAGGCAATGGAGCGTGATCGCCTGATAGAAAATAGAAGCCCCACCGATCTACGCGCTCACGAATAAAATGACGAAAGGTACACGTGTCATGCGAACTTTACGACAGGTAACTAAAGGGCAGGAAACTATACACACTTTACAGACAGCTTTCGTTCCCGCAGTGGGCCCTCGACCAACTAGATAATGAACCTTCGAGGACTTTAAAATATCACATATCGAACTGGGTCTTTGAAAAGGAGTGACCTGTTGTAGGGAAGGAGTGAATTTACGCTTTCATATATACATAGAAAGAAACGACGCCGTGTCATCGCTGGTAACAGCGCATCGTCGTCGCGGGTAATAGCCACGTCTTTTACAAAAGAAGTCGATGAAATCCGGATCAAAGGCGAGGAACGACGATGGGAAGGAGTGGTTCTATATCGACTGGCTATGAAAAAGGAGGAGGTGGTGTGAGCCGGGGGTAACCACGCATCTCTTCCTTCTCTTTTCTTTCTGAAAGAGAGTAAACGGAAGATGAATTCGACGGCCCATTGTTTAGGCGAACCCTCACTCGTCGGCTGTCTGGCCGGTCGGCTGGGTGGCCATTTTTAAGAGGAACGGGACAAAGGGAGCGGCGGCGGACACGAACTACAATGGAACGGGGCCCTGCGAAAGGGAGACGAGGAGATATGGCGTATGAAAGGCAACGTCATAAATGCACCCCACAGAAAAATAAAGTGGGGAATGGGAAAAAGTGCGTTTGGGACTTCAAGAGAAACAGAAGGCGGAAGGAAAGGTAGTGAGAGCGTCATGCGATGCACTATCAGCTTCGTTCGGAGGTGCTTACTCACCAGGATAGAATAGTAGTGCTGTACAGATTAGGACATTAATTTTATCTTGCAGAGTTAGTCACCAGGAGATCACTTGCCATCTATCTTATCCCACAGGCTACTTGGGGCATAGATATTTGTATTTTATAGGGTAATGCGAACTTCTGAGACACTCACAATCCTCGTCAGATAAATTAATGCAAAGAATTCACGTTTCTGTTCATTGGCAGAACGCAAACACACACCTAGCCGAAACAGATGGTCCACCAGAAATAGAGGATATTAATTCCAAAACTTTATTTCCACCGGTTAACTTTGATAAGTTAAAAGTAATCAAAGTAGTAAAGGATTTGCCTTTCTTTCAGAAAGTAACTCGTGAGCAGTCAATATCAATGAAATCGGCAATATATCTCATCTTAAGTATGTACAGGGCGCAGCTGCTTATGGAACATCTTCAATGTTGCCTCCGCTGCCCGCTTCAACCCTGTTGTGCCTTGAAGGGCGACTGAGAGTGTCGCTATTGATCGCTATTGAGGCAACTTTCAGGATTCAACTCACATTCATGACGCCCAGCTCAAAAAATAGTGATAGACAGGGACTCAAAACTCTGCTAATTATTGCGACATATAGATTTATGTTTAAAAGATGAGGTCATTTACCATGCCAGCTCTGGAGATATCCAGCTGCATCATATAAAATGCTTCTGCATATAACACCTCTCTCATTACCGCACCACCGCATAGAATTTCCCCTTGTATGTCAGTCGTCTATATGGATCATGCGTCCTAACACTCGAGGCACATCACTTATTTGTGAAGGCCATGTCTTAAAGGCATCAGGCGGTTCCTACGAATTCCTCACGTCGGCGAGCAAGAGGTGGCGCCTTATAACGCGCCAGCAGTCCTCGTTGAGGTCGTCCAGCTGCGCGCGGTCGTCGACGGCAGGGAGACACACGACGCAGCGGTTCACGACACCGGTCAGCCTCATGTATTCGTTCATGTCTTCCAGTGCATTCAGGGCGTCTCGGATCATGGCGGCGGCCTGGGCCTCGCTCACCGACGCCAGCTCGGCCACTTGCTCCACAAGCGCTGGATGCCGGTGCATCAACTCCACAGCTTCGCCGCAAGGCCTGTAGGTGGGCGGAGAGTTAATACCTGGTGCCGTCTGCAAGCCTTTAAAGTTATAAATTTAACTAGTTCTCTTCAGGTATTACTTACAAAAAGAAAGTTTCAAATATATAAAAAAGATTTTTTGAAGAGGCAAGTCAAAGAGGTTTCGTGCGTGCATTAGCTAGACCTGAAATATATATACGATGTGCTATCAGCAGTACATGATGCATACAGAACTGAAATATGCACGTCAAAGTGAAAAGTTATAAGTTGGGCAAAACTCAATACCAGTGCATTTGGCCCCTTTGTATATGTTTCTTGTGTGTCTTCATCAACTGGTGGCTTCATCGCAAACGCGGTCTGCAAGGCCCGGTCACTTTCATTCTGCATTTGAAACAAGATTCTACCACAAAATTTACGCGCCTTGTTCGGAGGATTCCTACCTTCCGCTAACCACGCAGCAAGTCAGCGCTCGAGTGTCCTATGCGTCTTCAGTTTGTCCTCGTACTTCTTTGCGCCGAATTTTTTCCATCATGAATAACCAACACGCCCAGACTGTTACGGTTCATTTCGAAAGCACAAAAAAGTGTCCTGCAGACATGTTATTGATAAATGGCTTCTACGGCCTCTTCACGAATCTGACATATTTGCGTCTGACTTTGGTATTTCAGAAATATTTCTCGCTCTTAATTTTTGCTGACACCCATTGGTAAAAGATGCTAAAATTTTAATAATAAAAAAGGACAAGACTACTTCGAAAATAAACCTTGTTTGGTTGTGCGTATGAATTATTTCATGTCGTCACATTTGGACACAGACATACTAGCTCTACGTTTATATGATACCATACCTGAAAAAAAGTATTCACAGATGATCAATGAGACTCATATGACAAGTGGCAGATGCAATAATGGTCGTTTCTGGATCACTGATTGTCATGTCGCAATATTATTTTTTTAGCAACTGCACCTGCGATCAACCGATGCAAGCCTTTGTAGCCTTCAAACTTGCGCCTGCTAGAGTACAGCTCATGACGTTTCGAGGCTCTGTGGCTTGAAACTGAGGTTGCAAGGGTCTTCGTGAATTCGCATCCCACGTCACTCTTCCATATAAAAAGAATTCCGTGAGTTAGTAGCTAATTTTAACGGAGCAATGCCATCAGGTCTCGTCAAATAACACAACACATCGAACAATCGGTTGGCTGACTCTGTTACCTGAAAACTAACACCTGTTGAAGGCATTAGGTTACATTTTTGAGCCTGTAGGCTTGAAGCAGGGAATGCGAGGGTATCAGTGGTTGTTACTTGTCCACCACGTACTGCTCGCAGGCATGCTCATGATTCTCTGAGGTTTCCAGGCTGTTAATGGTTGACGCCCACGTTGCCCGAGATTTTTAACGGGATAGCGTTGACAGCCCCGTTCCCAACAAAATCCTCTATGCTTCCCTATGAAGTCAACACAGCGCGACACTAAGAAAAGCAAACTCCTCGCGCTAACAAGTAAATTAATTTGCTTGCATAAGTCCGACCTCTTAATACATTAAAAGAAAGCCTATTTTATCTTTATCTTTAAATCATTTATGCACTGACATTAAGTGAGTTGTACAAAATGTGCAGTATAGTATAGTCCGACCTCCTAATACATTGAAAGAAAGCCTATTTATCTTTATCTTTAAATCACTTATGCACTGACATTAAGTGAGTTGTACAAAATGTGCAGTATAGTCGGCGCTTCGGTGTTTTTAATTCGAACAACTGTTTGATCAAGCTCATCCAAAGGTAAAGTAACTATGAAACTAATAAGAAACAAATATCTGAAAATTTTTGCATGCCTCACGTAACCTCATCTCGTCAGTAAGATACCAGTCATTGTGCGGCGGCTGAAACCGCAATCAAAACGTCACCGGAAAAATTTAATACGAAAGCATTTAGCTGGTTTTAATGAATTCCGCGCAGTTATTCCTAAAAATTTCTGCCTTGCACATAGTTCTAAAAATACAAATACCTACATCAAAGTTGTTTATGCCTTTACTCCTTTAATTAAGCTCTTAGAAAAGTTATTTGTTACATTAAGGCGGAAATTTCTGTGTGCTGCAGGTATTTAACGCTGAGGTGATTATTTTGGGAGCTTAGTTGTTCAGGTTACACGTTTAGCCGCTGCGCAGCCTACCTCATTGCGGTAGACTAACTCGATGTATTGAAAACGGCTACGTACGAACATAGTGCAGTGGTAGAGCTCTTCGTTCAAGTAGCCACTGAGCCCATTTTTCTAACTTTGTATCCTGCGATAAATGCGAAAATGATTCTCGGAAGGTAGCAACAAATAAATATTAAGTTGAAGGAAAGCAGAAGTTAAATAGAAAAAAAGCTATGACAAATTGTGAACTATGAACAATATAAAGTTTTGTTTTGAGGTACGTGCTCATGTTATCTTATTTATCAATTAATTTTACCCTCAGACCATTTGAGAGTATATTATCAGCAAGCGCAAATATGAAAATTTATTATCTAGAATTGGACATGAGTTAACAGGAAAATGAAAGCACGACCGACATTTTCGCAGCTCTGCTCCCTCTCACGCACACATAGACATCCTCAATTTTTTCACAGCACGAAGCAGAGTATCTTCTCCTCCGTCATACATATACTGTTGATCCTCCATAGAAAGTTGTAATCGCTAGTTGTAAAAGGAATGAACTTTTTAATCCGTTCGTCCCAAAGGTTACGCTGACTGGAATAACTTTTGCACAATATCGTTTTTCCTGAAGACACGTCGTCCTTCAAGAAATTCATCACCAAATATACTACCAAAAAATGCAGACGCTTAAGCGTCTGCATCGTCATTTTTCATTGTGCCTGTCCTTTTTGCTGTTTAAAAATTTGTTAATTTTATTCTCACACCTGCCCATTCAGTAACGACTTACAGGCGTTTCGGGTAATATAATAAATAAATATAAAATAGCATGTTTTGGCTCGAAGCTCTGTGTTTCAAAACAGCGCCACTTGTGCATGAGCGCCTACATAGCGGCAATTGGCAATTTGCTCGCCTGAACAGCCTGCAAAAATCTAAAATCTAAAAGTTCTTGTCTTAAAATCTTTTCGCGTTTTCTACAGTACTCGGCGACAGATTTGATTCGCAATGAGCAGATAACTGGACTGTAGGGCGGGAACGTCCTTAGGCGCTCCTTTCCTCCGAATAGTAAGAACAAAAGATGATGCCTGGCCGCCTACATCGTTGCTATCTTCACGGCATCTTCAAGGCTTTGATGATGTGGCTCGCGCATTCGCACACGTCCTTAATAACAATTCATGGCTCAGTTTATCTTGTCCAACAAAAAAAAATTCTTAATTTAATAATACTAAATTTGCGCGATTTCGTTAGGAATGCTGCGTATACAAAATGCGGATGACACACAGCGGTTTAAACCAAAACTAATTACTTCTAGCCTGCACTACGTGGCGACTGCTTGCCTTCATCTCTACTACCGGAAAAATTTGCCGGCCGAGTGTAATGCATCCCTTTAAATAAAGCTCACATCCGACTGGATGGCTGTACTGGGTGCTAGATGTAAATCCACTAAATCCAATGAAACGTAACCACTATCAGCTTAGAGGCTCTGTCGCGAACACACGTCCTGAGTAAAGGACAGGGATAGTGTTGCCGTACTACTAACACCATGAAAGAAGATGTATGCCAGATGTGTGTGCGTGTGCGCGCACATGTGTGTGTGTGTGTGTGTGTGTGTGTGTGTGTGTGTGTGTGTGTGTGTGTGTGTGTGTGTGTGTGTGTGTGTGTGTGTGTGTGTGTGTGTGTGTGTGTGTGTGTGTGTGTGTGTGTGTGTGTGTGTGTGTGTGTGTGTGTGTGTGTGTGTGTGTGTGTGTGTGTGTGTGTGTGTGTGTGTGTGTGTGTGTGTGTGTGTGTGTGTGTGTGTGTGTGTGTGTGTGTGTGTGTGTGTGTGTGTGTGTGTGTGTGTGTGTGTGTGTGTGTGTGTGTGTGTGTGTGTGTGTGTGTGTGTGTGTGTGTGTGTGTGTGTGTGTGTGTGTGTGTGTGTGTGTGTGTGTGTGTGTGTGTGTGTGTGTGTGTGTGTGTGTGTGTGTGTGTGTGTGTGTGTGTGTGTGTGTGTGTGTGTGTGTGTGTGTGTGTGTGTGTGTGTGTGTGTGTGTGTGTGTGTGTGTGTGTGTGTGTGTGTGTGTGTGTGTGTGTGTGTGTGTGTGTGTGTGTGTGTGTGTGTGTGTGTGTGTGTGTGTGTGTGTGTGTGTGTGTGTGTGTGTGTGTGTGTGTGTGTGTGTGTGTGTGTGTGTGTGTGTGTGTGTGTGTGTGTGTGTGTGTGTGTGTGTGTGTGTGTGTGTGTGTGTGTGTGTGTGTGTGTGTGTGTGTGTGTGTGTGTGTGTGTGTGTGTGTGTGTGTGTGTGTGTGTGTGTGTGTGTGTGTGTGTGTGTGTGTGTGTGTGTGTGTGTGTGCGCGCGTGTGTGCATGCGGGTGTTTGTGTTATGCGGAGCATGGAGGGGGCTATATAAAAGTCAGAAGACCGAGCTGAGCGAACAGTAATGAGACAAAGCTCCCAAAACTGAAAAATACAGTAACGCTGCTTGAAACGTAGCTTCGCTCATTCTTCGTAATAGTAGCTAGCAGCTGAGGTCTCATGACGTCATGCTTTGCTCTTTAAAATGCGTATTCGTCAATCTTGAGAAGTAGAACACGAATACTTTTTCTCGGACTGACACATTGCACGAATGTACAAGGAACCGCTCCACAAATATCATGCCTTCGCACTGAGAGCTTTACTTAACGAAACACAAAGCTTACTTAACTACGATCTTTTATATATATATATATATATATATATGGCAGTACGACCTTTTCAACTAATCCACGTAATCAGCATACCTGTCGCACCGAGTGCCGCTCACAAATAGGGCGGCGCGGATGAGGAGGCCAGAATTCCGTCGTGTCGTGTCCCAGACGGCGAACCAGTCTCTCGCTGCTTGCCCATCGTCGAGGGACACGTCTACGGTAAGACTAAGCAACGTGTAATTGCTCGCGATGCCTTCGCACAGGACCCTGAAGAAGGCGCTAGCGTCGCGTGCTCTTTCGGGCACAAAGTACATGCGCTGAATATTGTGCAGAGTCTTGATCGTGCGCGCTAGCAAATCAATGTCTTCGTCTTCCATGTCCGGAACTTTGATGTGCAGCTCCTTTACGCTTCTGTTTTGAGCCAAGGACAAAGTAATAGCGTTCAAAAAGCCGTTAGTCGGAACCAGAAAGGCTGGGTCACAATATAAAATAAGGTGGAGTTTTTGAAGCGTGAGCGTGCTTCTGATATAGTCAGCGACTGCTGATGTCAGTGTGTCATTTACAGCATGCGTCGATACGCCTAGCTGCACCGACGTAACGTGAGAAGCGGAGCAGAGCTTTTGCATTATGCGCAGAAACTCGTTTGTCGTATCATTTCGTAAGCACGCATATATCTCAGAAAATCCCTTGTAGTCAAGCATGTCCGCACTGTTTGGAGGGAAGTGGGTCTCGAAGAAAACCTGCTTTTCTGCGCCTGCTTCTCTGAGCGATTTGCAAATTTCCGGCAAAACATCATAATGGGTGAAGTTCAATTCGATAGTGATTTTGAGGCTTCTTTTTGACGGCAGAATGGCGAAAAATGCTCTCCATTGCTTTACTTCGCCGGCACAGAAGGGAAGCCTAACGACATCTATAGTTCTATTATATGATAGTGCTTCAAGCCAGTCGTCGTACATGTCGGTGGCAGGCATTTCCACGTCTTGCCTTGTTGAGATCATATTGAAGACTCTTAGCGTCATATTCTGTTCAAAGATCTTCGGAACGATCTTAGCGCTATCCTTATCAACAATGAAGTTTGTGAGGGTCAAATTCAATATCGTATTGTTAGCTAGCAAGCCTTGGAGAACGTACTTCAAGGAGTCTTGCAGCTTATTGCACGCCACGACAGTCAGTGATGTTAGCGTCGTTGTAATCTTGAGGTATTCTGCGAACTTTTCTCTGTAGGTTAGAGAAGCCTCGCCTATGAAAGATTCGTCCAGAGACAGATTCGCGAGACTGGAGTTGCCTCGAAGGGCGTCCAAAAACGTTTCCGCGCTGTGACTCTTGATGCATATCATGGGAATCCGCAGGGCTGTCAGAGAACCAGTACTACGTAGGAGCTCTGACAGCACGTCCAAGAATGGCGCTGGACATTTCCATGCCGTAGGACACTCGAGCTCTTCTAAGCTGGTTAGAGAAGCAATCAGCCTACAGAGGTCCTCTTGTGTTTTCGCACTTGCGAATCGAGGATTACGAAACTTGAGAACTTTCACGTACGAGCGCTCCGGAAGTGCTTCGACGATGCGGGTCAATTCACCAGACTCCATTGCCACCACGCAGATGTCCAAGGTCGCCACGCACCGATGCGTCTTGAGAAGGTGGCACAGGAGCGCAATGCCCTGCTGCCGCTGCTCTCTCAGTGGAACGGGCAGGCAGGGTTTTTCGAAGCTAACCACGGACAGCTGACCGCACCTTCCTGATGATTCTCGCAATTCGAAGCGAACCTGGCAGAGAAGTTCGTTCCATGTAGACAGCGTCCCGACAATCTTGCAGGTTTGGTTCTCGGCAGCAGTGCAGGGCTCGATGTAGTCGAGGGCGGTGCCTGTATAGCAACCGCGGACGAAACAAAGGTTTTCAGCGGTTGCGCCGTAGGTTTCAGCTTGCCTTGGCTGATAGGACGCCTCTCCGCCTCGGGCTGTGGTTCCCCGCTGAGCCATGTAATCTGCGTACAGAATTGTTTGTTTCCAGTTTGCGACAAAAGAATACTCCGAGGCTCTAAAACTTTGTTCTCGTTATTATCGACAACCCCTTTGCAGGTAGGGCAACGGCCCATTTTGGCGCGTTACTACAGCCCTGCATAATTACATATTAATACTGTGCGAAGTCCGGTCGATAATAGCCAGTTTTCTATGAGAGCGTAAGACTGCTGCCTAAGATGATGTTACTTCTTTTTATGTGCGACAACACATGTTCTACGCAACCTATTAAAGTATTTTTATACACGCTATGCTCGATGTTCAGCAAAATAGAGCGCTGTTTTTTTAAAGTAGATGCGAACGTTAAACAACATTTAAGCTCCGAGTTTGGGAGCGTTCCTCGATATGATTACGATTCCAACCTGCGGCTTTTCTTGGGGGTCTTTGTTTGTGTTTATCTACTTTGCTATTCGCTTAATATTTAATGCCTTATTTTTGTGCCCCAGTTATTGCTCCCATTTTCAATAGAATGCCGTCGTAAGCTACCCAGCTCTGTGAAAGACCGCCCGACGTAGATATCTGTAAAGTCACACTGACTGAAGTACGGTGAAAAGGGTCCTGGAAGGTTTTGTTCGCATCTCGCCCTCTGATGTGGAAGCCAATATTTGAGTTAGGAGCTCCTGCCATGACATCAAGTATTGTGACATTGGGGCTCAAATCGACTAGTTAGGACGCGGCAAGATCATTTGGAACGTACAGTATTTGTCAAAAATATACGGCCCGAGGGTTTTGCTTCTAAACCTCATAACAAGGCTCGTTACGTATCTGCAGCGCTGAAAATCCCGTACACGGGAAATCTAGTCGTCACTATTTTCTATGATAAATTTCATATACATATATTGCTTCCAGGAGCCTAGTTAGAGTGCTTAGAAGTGAACCTCTTGGGCTGAATATTTTTGACAAAGACTGTCATCATCACCATCATCAGCCTGACTATACCCACTGCAGGGCGAAGGCCTCTCCCATATTTCTCCACTTAACCCGGTTCTGTGCTAGCTGCATCCACTTGACCCTCGCGAACTTCTTAACCTCATCTGCCCACCTAATTTTCTGCCGCCCCCTGCTACGCTTTCCTTGTCTTGGAATCCAGTTTGTTACCTTAAGCGACCATCGGTTATCCTCTCTTCGCACAACATGCCCTGCCCATGTCCATTTCTTCTTCTTACTTTCCACTAGAATGTCGGTAACTTGAGTTATTTCTCTGACCCACTCTGCACGCTTCCTATCTCTTAATGTTACCCCTACCATTTTTCGTTCCATATCCCTCTGGGTTGTCCTCAACTTAAGTAGAAGACAAAGACTGTACCTCTTGCCAAATCCATGATCGGGTATTTTGGTCACAACGTCGGATTTCCTGCAGATGTCATTTTGGGCTTTAACGGTGTCGGGTTAATATGAGGCGTGCTGCACTGGGGCACCTTAGATCAATTCTGACAACCTGAGACTTTAAAGTATGCACCGATATTTGGTGCAAGCGCAGACGGACTCACTGCCGTAACTACCAAGCCTCATTCGGGCGTGGGATAAAATATGTCATTCCATGCTCAATAACAGCATAAAGAAATTAAGTCGCCGCACTGCCCACACACATATAAACTCTGGCTGAAAGGCGAACATAAAAAAAATAAACAGTAACTACTGGAAGAGAAATATATATTAGTTCGATTATCACTTATAAATGATAGTCTACGTGCCTGCAAAGAAATATCAACGTGGGACACTATCGAATTTTTAACAATTCCTCGCGTGATTCTCCCGTACGTCGGTAAGCCGGCAGATAAATGATGACCTTTGAGGGTGCGAGAAGTTACGAGAAGAGGTGAAAAGGCGCAGAGACGCTAAGACTATCAAGGTTACTCAACTTCTACAAAACGTTACGAAAAAATTGTGGGAAAGGGTATTTGTGAAAAAAACGTCCTCAGCTGCAACCCCAGGCATACTAAACCTTTACTGGATAGTACGTAGCGCAGGGCCTTTTGAACTTTCGAGGCCACTTTCGCGGACGGTGAGGCAGGCCGCGCGAGTGCCGCTATCCGTGAGGTATTATTACCCTGTATGATGAATTAAGGATAGTTTAGGGGAGTTTAACGTCCCAGAGCAGCGGGTTGCGAGAGACTGCGCACTTGGGAGGCCCAGATCACTGTACGCCACCTGAAAGTTCTCCCCCACCCCCCTTATTTGTCGCGTGCACGAGGTCCGTTTAAGGCCATGATCAAAACGACAAGGCGGAAAAATAATGAAACAGAGAAATGTGTTGTGATGAGAGATACAAAGAAAGAAGTGTAGAGAAAGAAAAAGATTGCGCAGTGCTTCCAATTGTGTCCTGAAGACACGACTTTCACTGCAACGCGGGAGTAGGAGGGAGGGTGAAAGAAGATTTAAGCTATGCAGTCAAGGGCAGAGAAAACGAAAAAGGGAGTAAAATGCTACGCAGTAGTAAAAAAAAAAAAAAAAAGAAAGAAAATAGAAACAAGAGCAAAAAAAGCGTATCAAAAAAGAAAGAAAGGATGCAAATGGAACGAATTGACGGGTTGCCTTGCCTTTGCGGATAGAAGAAAATCGGTCTAAATCTGCAGCTGCTGTGGTAGCTTTGAAAATTGCCATGCAAGCGCCCCAATTACGAGCGGCGCTCGTCTAGCGCATTCATCCCAATCAGAGCGCGCAAGACCACTGGCAAAGTAAGTCAATTGAGATCGGCTCTTTTGTTTCGCTACACCCAACCCTTCAGAGCGGCTGCAGGTCGGAAGCGAAAGTAGGCAACTAATGGAGCTTAGCCAATATTTACTTGTAGGCGGCCGGAGAATAGGAGGACAATAGCGCTCCGATAAGGCTATGCCCGATAGCTCTCATTCTATTTTGATCACATCCGTTTCTTTGCCTATTATTAAAAAGTGATGACAATTCAACTGGGTGTCTTTGGCTTTACGGACCAACTCAGCCTCGCGTTCGGAATGTACCATTTTGGATATCTGGTGCCGCCGAGTACCCACCGGTTTCTAACGGGTATAAGATTTATCCCAGCCAGGCGCTCGGCTTTTCTGGGGTGAAATGCTAAGGAAAAAAATTGCCAACGATTCCGTTACTTCCTAATGCGAAATTTGAGCGCAGCTCATCAGCTGTTTCATATTTTCGATAGATTGAGGCAAATCTTTCGAGCAAGACATCTATGTACAATTACAGACATTTTTTGTTTTGTTTTTCACACATATCCCTTCAAGAAACACTCCACTAACAGTTTTTGGCTGTCATAAAGGAAGCTTTGTGGTCGGAGAAATGAAGAGAGAAATTATGTTATTGGGAGGTCGTGGGAGGCCTCGCGTGGGCCCATAGGAATGTTGTGCGGCGAAAAGATACCAGCGACGGACTTATGCCACTGACGCAGCTAGCGAGTCGTCAACGTGGCTCTGCGTTTCGTGCATCCACGATGAGCCGGCACTTCGGCAACCGCAGAACACCGTAACCACAACGAAGGGGGGGGGGGGGGGGGGGTACAGCGGCAGGAGCGGAGGAGCGCGTGTTGCCCCGGCTGCGGAGTCGGTTACGGTAAAATGACGCGAAATGCAGGAACGGGCGCCGAAGAGCTGCGCTCTAAAAAAGTAATCGGCAGGAGACTAGCATATAGTCTCCTGCCGCACGAGACGGACTTCAGATTGTTTGATGGCTCTGCATTTATGATTACCGGCAGCTTCCACACGACATGGACGTTTCAGCTCGGCAAGTTCCGCTTTACTTACCAGAGTAACCCTGCGTTTGGACCTTCGAGAGTTTGCTGGCATTCAAGTTCGGCTTCCTCGCACACAGCGATGCTTTTTTTTATTTCTCTTCTATTGCTCGTACCTCGGCATCACCCCGTCTTATTGTATTATACCGAACTTTCTTTCTCGCCTTCTCGGCATCCGTCTTACGACGTTTTCCTAGTCGTCGAGCCCCATCATCTCGAAATGATGAATCCTCAAACGAAGCCCCCGCATCTGGTACAATCTCAGATGACGTTGTCGCACTAGTACCAGGTACAGGGCATCGCACGTGTTCGAATACAACGCATGTACACGTGAGATTATTCGTCGACACTAAGCTGGTTGCATTCAAAAACCACAATCATCATTCACTAATCAGTAAGTCAACCAGTCAAACTACCAACCACCCTCAATGAAGAAACGAAGGTATCCCAGAAGGGATAGAGACTCTTCCGACAGCCACGTCAACAAGGAGACTAACTTCCCGAACTGTCCTCTTCGACGACGTTTGCGATAAAAATACCGCGCAACATCGAGATCGCAGACAGCGTTAGAGAGAAGCCAAAGCCTGCAGGCACTGGGTCAAACTGATTTCTTTACTATGCTATTACCCAGTTTATCAACATAGCGGAAACAACGTTAACACAGGATGGAGCAATTACACAACACAGACGCTGGGTTGTGCTCTTTCTCCGTCCTGTGTTAGCGCTGTTTCCACCATGACCGTAAACCAGCAAGCCCAATTCTCCACTCTTCTCACTTTGTCAAGTTTTGTTTTTACAACCTCAAACACAGAACATCACACAGACGCTTGCGCGTTAAGTCATCATAACAATATGCGACCATGTCTCAGCACAGTGTCCCTGGGGTCAGCAGCTTAACGCCGTAGAAAAGAGGTTACGATACTTGCAGATTGACCGTGGAGTGGTAACCCGCCTTACAGATCGAAATCAGACATCGTTTCGTAAAGTGCAAACTATATTATATATGATAGATTGAAACCGAACCAGGGCTCGTATTCCGAGTTTGCGTCGTTATCAAAGTGTCGCTATTTCACGTGACCTCAAGTCATCTGACTGGTCGAAACGCCGGAGCCGGGTGTTACCACTACGGATCCGGTAGCCGTGGTAACATCAGGTTCCGGCGTTTCGGCCAATCAGGTGACTCGAGGTCACGGGAGATAGCGACACTTCGATAACGACGCAAACTCGGAATACGGGCCCAGTCCTCTTTGGTAACAGCGGAACTACTCTTCTACTCAAGTGTTAAATCAGATCTTAGAGCACATAAATTTGGGTAGAAACAATTAGGAACGCTTAGATGCGATGATGCGAAACCATGAACAGAAGCGCAAAGACTGCAGCAGCCTGCGAGATTCCGTTCTCTCAACGGTAGGGTCATCTCAGCAGCGTCACCTGGCAGCATATCGCGGAAATATTGTAAAAATGAATAAGAACGCGTTCAAAGCCTGCATTACCCGTTGCTTTAGTGGCGCAATAGATTGACGCTACTTACCTTCGCACTGAGCGAATAAACCATCTTTTAGAATCCTGTAAGTGCAACGTTTTTTTTTTCATCTTTTCTTTTTAAGTGCCAACGTTAAAATAAGCTACCAAGATCTTTCCGGGGGGCTGTTCAACTTTAGGTTGCATTCTGTTATGTTTTCAATTCTTAATAACCGCAAAACAAGCCTTGAACAGAACCACGAGGTGACGGCATCACAACGGTAACACTATTCAATTAGCTTCACCGTAATCATTTCCTGCCTTTAGTGAGTGTATGTTACCTTTAGGTTGCGTTAAGAGACACCTCTCGGTAACAATCGCAGTTTAGCCTGCTCAGAGGCAACCAGGGAGGAGAAAGAAGTTGCGGGACCCTACCGTTGAGGAGACGGAATTACGCCAGCAGTCTTCACTCTTGCAACGAACCCCCCCCTCCTCTTCTCCCCTGGTGTTTGTGGCTGTGGAGGATGCGCCGCGCACTGCGGAAAGGGCGCAACGACCTACAGAGAACGTGGGGTGTGCCAATCTGCCGGTCTCTCGGAGATGCGAGTCATTGTTCCCAGCTACGTGTCGCTACTCCACAAGTCTTGCCACGCATGCCCATAGAGCCGAATCTCTAGCTTTCACATGTGCCTGCTCTATTCGTACTGCTGCCGACGAACGGCTGGTTAGAGGCACTGTAACAGTGGCAGTACGCCGACGGCTCTTACGATGAATGAGCTTTCGTTTTACAAGAATGTGTCTAACTTTATAAGAGCGCTAAGAATATCGACTCACTCAGCGGCTCAGGTGGGACGAGACAAGCACTTGTGTCGACGCTGCCGAAAGCGGGAGGCTCCTCCAGTAGCTGTGCCTTGCCTGTCGTGACCAGTCGCAGCCTTGCTCTTCTTCTTCATCGTCTCCCTCGGCCTTGCCAGCATGCAGCAAGAGCGCAAGATCAGTTGCAGCTCTGAAATATTTCTTACCAATATCTAGCACAGGATAATGAACACAAATGTAAATCACGTATTTTATCCTATAAAAGGCAAATATATAAACAAGTTTGACTTTCTAAAGAACATTAGAATAACTGAACTCTTGTATTTCTTTTAGGGAAAATTGCTCCTAGGACTATTCTTGATTGTTTTGCAAGAAAGTTATTTCAATCCAATCAGGAATAGTCCTAGAAGCGATTCCTGACCATGTTGAAGCTGTCTTCCGGCAGCAAAAGACAAAAGTGGTGCTCAGAACAATAAGGTTAATTATTGCTTTTCCTCTCATTTCAGTAATCGAGTGCACGCTGAAAAGAAAATCGTGATCACTGCTTCGAGAAAAAGAAAAAACGGCGGACAGAGCACAGCTTTGTTTAGGCTTGGGAGACTGAAAAAATATGTCGAGCTGGTAGTTTACTTCGAAACTTGCCGGGAGTGGGCGAGGACTGTTCTCCTGCCCTTACATATGAGCGTCAATTGCATTTGTGTGTTTTTTCCTTATAAAGCTTTGTTTTTCCCGACACGTGCAGTATTCTTGTTTGCGGTCTAAAATCCCACCCGAAATTTGTACGTCCTCAGTGTCTGGTGTCTGAATGGTCTCTGGAGCAGTTAATGAAGTGTTTGTTAATTGAGTGGCTAATTATTCACCGCGTATCACTTCATAACAAAAAAATCACTACGAATTGGCAAACAGAAGCGCGCAAAAGCTCGTGTTTCCTTGACCCATGTAGACTTATTTCTATTCCTGTGACAAAAATGACAAGCTGATGAGAGACAGGAGGTTGGCGTTTAAGTGCTTACATTAGCCAAACTAGTGCTGTACATACTGGAAGGGAATGAAAAAGGCGAATAAAGAAGTTGAGAACAGAAGCCGCGATGACTGGAGCATAAAGCGAACTGTTGATGAACGGGCTGAGACACAGGGGCAACAAGGTAACATTACATGTCAAAAATGAAGGAAAATGTTCTTGAATGCTTAGCTCTTGATCAAGAAATAAAAAAAAACTTTGAATTAATTAGGTTAGGGCTACAGATGACAAGGTGCTTGAGCTGTTTACACCAGGCACTGCTGTAACAGATCCTCAAATAAACTATGGCTGTGGTAGATGGGGCCGCGTGTTGTCCTAATTGGTGATTCCCATCAGCACATTAGGCAGTTTCATTTGGGCAAAGTATGTTGGAGCACATTTAATTAGAATGTTTTCAAATGCAAAACCACTTAATACTCTTTCGCCAAGAAGCAAAATGTCAATATAAACTACGCAAAACAACTGCCCGTGAATCTGTATTCGCCGCTCAAAGGGTTCATCCGCTTCAAAAACAGTTCCTCCGATGTCATCGCCTCCCATGGAGCTATGCGAAGCTATCATCGGCATGTGCTGCCATGTAAGAAACTCCGCTTTCTGCACAGCGTTCACACATCTCTTAGTAACACTGGTTTTGACCATTGTGTGAAACTGAGGCATCTTCCTAAAACTGCTGATATTCTCGCCTCCGATATTTCGTCCCCGGACCATCTCGCCGACGAAGATAAACCATATTATACCAGGTGTAAAATGAGATACGTGTGCCACAGCCCTAAAATACTTATCGGAGTTCCACGACTTCATTGCTTGATCGAGCATCGCTTGATCGACTCCATAGGAATCTTCCTCCTGTGGCCTTTAAATGCCTTGGACAGACCAAATTTGTTCTGTTTATCCGCTGCGAAAGATATCTTCATCAGCAGTACAGATTAGCGGCATTAAAAAGCTGCCTTTTATATCGTGTGCCGAAGCCCCGGCAGTCAGTATATCTTCAATGGGGACATGAGAGAGCGGAACACGACAACCGAGCTTGTGTCTAAACAGCACACGTAAAAAAAAAGCATGCGTGAGAAGAGAATGCATGAAAAAGAAAAAGCATCAAAACTGCGCACGGACGAAAAGCCCACCCGAAAAACAGCAAGATGAAAGAACAGCACAGATCATTATTGTTCAGTACCCCGCGAGCAGCGATCCATCATAGCAATCATAGTAACCGCGAAGGGTGAGGAACAACACTTACGGCAGCGGAGTTTGGTGTTGGATATTACTGTTATAGTTGATAATTTAAATGAACAGTGTTGCAATTTAATGTCATCAGCAGAACAGAAAGCTTGGTGAGTTGGAGGCTATTAAGCAAACTTTGCTCTTTTCACTGCGAAATGAAAAAGAGAGGCTAATGAATAGAACAGGATGTGTGTGAATAGAATAGAAAAATGAGCGATTTGGTAGTGGCCGGCGAAGCTGAGTTGATCTGTTCGCGTTTTTGTTTCAGTTAGTATAATTTTAAGTCGAGCAGCTGTTGGCTTCACAAATTGACTGACAAAGAACAATTACAGGAATTACATTAAGAGCTAAAGCTAAGAGAAGTGACCCAATGAGGTTAATTTGTTTTTAAGGGCTCCTAAAGCATAAGATTTGCTTCTCCAATAATCACAGAGTTCTGAAAAACCTTTGTAGAAACCTGAGATATCTAGACCCACAATGTAAGTCTAGAGCTGTTGCTGAGTTATCTCCTTATTGGAAAATTATTGATGCTACTTTCAGAAATCCCATATTAGACACAGTTATTGAATATCGATGTATACCAGTGTACGTCCTTGCAGAACTGGGAATTTCAAACCTTTAAATTCTCTGTATTGAATCTAAGTTCTAAAACTGTGCTATATCCACAGAACACGCCCGAAAATAGCAATAAAATTATTAAACTTATTTTTTACAGCACGAACAGTGGTACGAAGTAGCGATAGGTAAACTAATTTATTTACAAGGTTTGCGTGCGTCGCGAAACATCAGCGTACCGTCAACTACTCAGCCCGCATGCCTCCACTGTTCCACTGCTTCCCCTTCATCCCACTGCTTCAGAGCACAACGTATCACTCCATCAGTTCAGTCAAATATCGTCCTCGAGCACCTACGTTAATCAGCATCATGTAGACAATTCACTAACACAAGACGAGACTTGTACGTGCGTCAACTTTCAACGGTTTATTACAAGTACTTCTCTCCTCATATACACACATACAAAGAAAACATGTACAAACACGCATCAGAAACAAGTTTATAAGTGCAATTCATCAACCTGTAACACCTGAAGCACCGCTTCCCATCACGCTGCCTGTTAACAATTGGATCTCTCAGCTTCTCAGCGCTATCGACGGATCGCTTACGCATTCCGTGGAACCGGCCCGTGCCATTTCATATGCTTCAAAGATTATTGTTTTCGCGTCGGTCTGTGAAATGTCCGATTACAGAAATTTCTTCGAATACTGGGACGCATTTTTTACAGCTAATAACGTGCTTAGCGAGATTGCTTGGGTGGTTATTTTTGCCGCAGTTCCTTCGACGCTCACCCAATCTTATGTTTATGCATCTTTCGGTCTGGCCCACATATCTCTTGACGCAAGACAGAGGAATGCTGTAGACAACACACTTATCACAGTTTATGATCTTCTTTTGATGTTCGCTTACGCTTGTTGTGCTCTCTTTTTCTTATCCCAGGAGTTAACTTTTCTGCACATTGAGGTTAGTTTTGGGGGGGGCTGAAAAGACAACGGGGGTTTCATGCTTTGCTGCAATTTTCTTAAGTCGGTGCAATACCTTGTGTACGTAGGTTACCACGACCGGCCTCACCCTTTCTTTTTCCTTCGTTTTCCCAGTTTCTCCTCCGGTTACCTCTTTAATCTACTTCTCTGCTATTGCACCAATCAAATATTTGGGAAAACAACTTGCGGCCAGCCTGTCAACTTACAGTTGTACACTTCTTCCCATTTCGTGATCACATGATTTTTTAACGCACTGTCGGAAGGACGGGTATGCTACACTCCTTTTAACGAGCTTAGATTGGCATGTATCATATCTCATTATTGGCTTTTCACCTTTAGTTCTGTAAATCCAGCATGCATGATCCGGGTACAAGTGTATTTCAATGTCGAGGAACCTGATACTGGAGATTTCCGGTATTTCATGCGTAAATTCTAGACCTGCGAACACCGTTCTAAATTGCTGTAATACAGGACCAATATCAAGCGATTTGATCATACGGTAGGGCAAACAAAGTAGAAAGTCATCCACATACCGGAAACGGGCCACGAACCCAAGGGCCTCTAGCTCGTCTCAGCGTACGGTCGCCTTTCGCCATGTACAGATTAGAAATCAAAGGCGCTATGCATGAGCCTATGCAGACCCCGTCTCGTTGGCCGTACACTATGCTATCATGCTCGACAAACAATGATGTCATGTACACACGCAGTAATTCCAAAAAACCACATGACCTAGTTCCACACTGCTTCTCAAATTTTATAACCCCATATTCGTCTATGCAGTCCTCCACTACTGTGAGTGCGGCTTTCTGCAGAATGTTATAAAACATGTCTTTAACATCGATGGATAGGCATCCTACAGGTTCATTTTGCTTGAAAAATGCAATAATTTCTTCCGATCCTGGCACCATGAACGGGTCATTGATGGGGAGCGCGGATAGGTGTTCCTGAAGATACTTGGCTACATGCCTTTGCCATGTGCCCAGGTCCTCGATCGACGATAATTCGGAACGGCGACCCTTCCTTGTGAGATTTCACGGCAAAGAATGGTCTCAGTGAAAGCTCACTACTTCATTTCACCTCAATCCTTAGCTTATCTAGACTCATACGGCCACCACTCTTCGCCACCTCCAAGCGTGCCTGGTTAAGATGCTCCTCACAGAGGTCCGTTGCCTCGAAGGTATTGTGGATGGCTTCCAGAGCTTTTCGGTCGTAATCATCCTTGTTCATGACCACGAATCTTGCTGTCTTGTTTGATAGTAACAATCTAAGGTTCCTCTGCTTCAAGAAAGACAGTTTTTGCCTCGACGCACCATCTATTCTTCGGTCTTCAGTATTTTTGGATGCACTGCAGTCCTTTAGACACACGAGAGTCCTTCTGGTTAGCTGACACCCGGTCCGCAACTGCGTGCACCATGCTGATCAGCTGCAAAGGCTTCATGTGCTGCTGCGGTGCGAACTTGGGGCCTTTATCCAGAGTCGTGGTCACTATGCCTGGTAGGTAGCAGTCTGAAAGGATGACATGTCCAAACGCATCGTTGCAGATGCGGACAGGGCGCCAGCTAACCAGAAGAACTCTCGTGTGTCTGAAGGACTGCAGTGCATCCAAAAATACCCAAAACCGAAGAATAGAGGGTGCGCTGAGGGAAAAACAGTGTCTTTCTTGAAGCAGAGGAACCTTATGCTATTGCTACCAGACAAGACAGCAAGATTCGCGGTCATGAACAAGGATGACTACGACCAGAAAGCTCTGGAAGCCATCAGCAGTTACTTCGAGGCAACGGCCCTGTGTGAGGAGCACCTTAACCAGGTACGCTTGGGGGTGGCGAAGAGTTGGGAACGTATGGGTCTTGATAAGCTAAGGACTGAGGTGAAAGGAAGTAGTGAGCTTTCACTGAGACCATTCTTTGCCGTGAAATCTCACAAGCAAGGGTCGCCGTTCCGAATGATCGTCGAGGACCGGGGCACATGGCAAAGGCATGTAGCCAAGTATCTTCAGGAACACCTATCCGCGCTCCCCATCAATGACCCGTTCATGGTGCCAGGATCGGAGGACATTATTGCATTTTCAAGCAAAATGAATCTGTAGGATGCCTATCCATCGTTGTTAAAGACATGTTTTATAACATTCCACAGAAAACCGCACTCACAGCAGTGGAGGAGTGCATAGACGAACATGGGGTTATAAGATTTGAGAAGCAGTGTGGAACTAGTGCATGTGGTTTTTTGGAAGTACTGCGTGTGTACATGACTTCGCTGTTTGTCGAGCATGATGGCATAGTGTACGGCCAACGAGACGGGATCTGCACAGGCTCATGCATAGCGCCTTTGATTTCTAATCTGTACATGGCGAAAGGCGACCGTACGCTGAGACGAGCTAGAGGCCCTTGGGTTTGTGGCCCGTTTCCGGTATGTGGATGACTTTCTACTTTGTGTGCCCTACCGTATTATCAAATCGCTTGATATTGGTCCTGTCTTACAGCAATTTAGAACGGTGTTCGCAGGTCTAGAATTTACGCATGAAATGCCGGAAGTCTCCAGTATCAGGTTCCTCGACATTAAAATACACTTGTACCCGGATCATGCATGCTGGATTTACAGAACTAAAGGTGAAAAGCCAATAATGAGATAGGATACATGCCAATCTAAGCTTGTTAAAAAGAGTGTAGCATACTCGTACCTCCGACAGTGCGTTAAAAAATCATGTGAGCACGAAATGGGAAGAAGTGTACAACTGTAAGTTGACAGGCTGGCCGCAAGTTGTTTTCCCGAACATTTGATTGGTGCAATAGCAGAGAAGTAGATTAAAGAGGTAACCGGAGGAAAAACTGGGAAAACGAAGGAAAAAGAAAGGGTGATGCCGGTCGTGGTAACGTACGTACACAAGGCATTGCACCGACTTAAGAAAATTGCAGCAAAGCATGAATCCCCCGTTGTCTTTTCAGCCCCCCAAAAACTAACCTCAATGTGCAGAAAAGTTAACTCCTGGGATAAGAAAAAAAGAGTTAGCACAACATGCGTAATCGACCATCAAAAGAAGATCATAAACTGTGATAAGTGCGTTGTGTACAGCATTCTTCTGTCTTGCGGCAAGAGATACGTGGGCCAGACCGAAATATGCATAAACATAAGATTGGGTGAGCATCGAAGGAACTGCGGCAAAAATAACGACCCAAGCAACCTCGCCAAGCACGTTAACAGCTGTAAAAAATGCGCCCCGATATTCAAAGAAACTGCTGTAATCGGACATTTCACAGACCGGCGCGAAAGAATAATCTTTGAAGCATATGAAATGGCATGGGCCGGTTCCACGGAATGCGTAAGCGATCCGTCGATAGCGCTGACGAGCAAAGAGATCCAATTGTTAACAGGCAGCATGATGGAAAGCGGTGCTTCAGATGTTACGGCTTGATGAATTGCACTTATAAACTTGTTTCTGACACGTGTTTGTGCATGTTTTATTTTTATGTGTGTATATAAGGAGAGAAGTACTTGTTATAAACAGTTGAAAGTTCACGCACGTACCAGTCTTGTCTTGTGTTAGTGAATTTTCTCGAGTTAAAGTTTAGCGCGCCTACATGATGATGGAAAATCAATTAGCCGCCATTACAGCATTGCTTACGTTAATCAGGTGGCTGGCGACAAAGACTTCAGGCGGCTGGCATGGGCGACCTGGGTCTTACGGTACCGGCGATGGCTAGTGGTAACTTTCGAAATAACGAAATCAACTTCCTTGGGGTGCTCGAGAATGACGAACGGACCGAAGTACGTGCAGAGAAATTTCTGACAGTGGCCTTTTCGGTGTAGAGGCGCCCAGAGCTAAACGTAATCACCGCCTGGGAGCATACGGGACGGCGACGCCGCCATCATCGTACCGTGCCTTAGCGCGACCTTCTGCGTAATTGGGGGGTCGCAAGCGAGCAAGTAGGCGCGCTTCCGGCATAGGGTCTCCGAAACGGATGTATCGGGATGAACAGAAAATGACAAAATCGTGCCGAGAAATGTGCGCGGCGAGCGGAAAATAGATAAGTGTGGTGAATACCCGCTGGTCTCGTGCTGGGCAGTATTGTACGCGCAGGTGACAAAAGGCACCACTGTATCCAAGTTCATACGTCTTATGGAGTGTGAACGTACATCGACAGCGTCAAGGTGCGATTTATGGACAGTGTGTGGCCATTCGTCTGTGGATAATAGGGTGTAAAGTGCGATAATCACAGTGTCATGGTCGGAGTAACTCTTCGAGGACATTTAACGGGGGCATTTGTGACATAAATAAATAAATCGGCAGTTAACTGACGACTACGGTCACTGATTATGACTCGAGGGGCGCCGCGGCGAAGAATGACGGAGTGCAACAAAAAGTTGGAAACGTCTCCTGTTCTGGCAGAGATGATAGCATGCAGTAGTCTCTACGTATCGTGCGAAGTAGTCGACGCTACACTAACCAACGGACCCGATTTCCACTCGGGAAGCGGGTCAAGCAAGTCGATGCCAATTTTCTCAGATGGCGAATGCGGCCGGCTGATCGGCTGCAGGAGTCCAACAGGAGGAGTATCGCGATGCTTAAACCGTTGGCACTGGACGCAGCTTGCAAGGTACTTACTGCCACGCTGCCTTGTATAATCCGGGCTAGTAGAATCGTTACCGTTTTCTGTACTATGTACCGCCAAAGCTGAGATGGCCGGATGCAATATTATCGTTCATAACCTGAAAGACAGAGCCGTGAAGAACCAGAAGGAGGCGGGCACCCTTAAAAGAAGGTTCTTAAAATCAAGCCTTCATGAATGACGAACGAAGTTCGAGGTACAGACATGCGGACTTTGTCGAAGAATTGCTCCAGAGCAGTTTCACTCCGCTGCTCTGGCCTAATTCTCTCAATGCCGTAAACTCCTCGGAGAAGGGAGATATACAGTCATCAAAGTCGTCGGCGCTTCTCGTTGTATTTGGCTGTATTAATAAGTGAATATCAATATTTCCAACATTTCCAACATTAGGTCATAGCCATTAGCATCAACGGCTTCTTTTTTGTCTAAAAACTGTGTCAATTTCATTGTACAGTTGACGTGATCTCAAAATTTTGAAAACATATTTGCGTTTCTCTCCTTAGTATAGCTGTGATATGTTGGCGTATTTGGGGATTTTTTTCATAAAATTTAATGAACGATGCACGTGTTTTCCCGAAATATATGCAAGTGCCAATATTAAAGCTCTCGGTGTGTTGCTTGCGCTATTATTTTACTTGTTTTTTTTTTATACACATTTCGTACTACTACAATTTTCACTCGTTTTGGCACTGTGTCAGCATCTTAAGGTACACTTATTATCCTAAAAACTATATCTTTTAACACGTTAAAGTTGTATTAGAGATCATGATATTGGATCTTATTAAACTCTAGTGGCTTAAATTTTTTCATTCAAATTATGATGTTCCATAGCTCTGATGTTTTGCGCCTGGCGTTCGCGAGTTGCTTAGATTATGTTAGGGGCACCATCCAAGCCGATTAGGTTCTGTAGTTCAACGAGTCATGACCCGTCGTAGGAAATGGGGATCTGACGTGTCCCACCGGTGAATTCTTCAGCTTGGAACGAAGAGATGTGTTTGTCGAACCCGCTTCATCCGAGCTATCAAGGGAAAGCGGCCGGCGTCTTTCATGTCGTTGCCGCCAACGCTCAGGCAACGTACCCGCTGACTCTCAAGAGCAGAGCTCAATTCCCAAGCCTCTAAAAGAGCCCCATTTCTCATCGCAGACACCTAGGACTGGCTGCTTGTATTGGCACCGTTACCAGAAGCACCTACCACACCGGCATCTCTTGAATCTCCTTCGGTTTAAGTCAATAAAAGTGTGGATTGTGAAGCAAAGGAACCGACATGCCAGTTGAACTTTGTCGATAGCGCAATCGTGGAAGAAGCGACGTGTTCTTCTATTAAACGCAAAATACGCGATGAAATAAGTACGAAACGTTACCGAATCGACTTATATTTGTATAGCCATTTTAAGTACCTAGGCCACTCAGACATACTGAAGTGCGCCAATGTCACACTTCTTAGAGAAGTGGAAATGACAAATAAAGTTCCATCTTGCACCTTATATATTTTTTGTGCTTTATAGTGAGAGATGTTTAGGATTTCCCGCACTGTTTAGCGCCAGAACGACTTTACATTAACAAACAGTTATTTGCTCAATGATTCAAAATCTGGACTTGATTTTGGCTGCATTGAGAACTGTCTATCCGCATAAACTTCGCGGCAATTAGTACCTAGGTCATCCTTCCCTAGAAGTTTTCCTTAAGGAAGAAAAAATATTTCATTATGGAGGTTTTTCGCATAGAACCGAAAGGAAAGAATTCGAGAAATGGCTCTCGGTGCTGGTGTAGGGATGCCACCAGTGTTGTCGAAGACATCACTTTTCGGGATAACAGGGGAAAATAATTTCCAGGCTTTATACAAATCAGCAGGTGGGCTGTAATCTGTTGGTAGTCCTTCAGCAGTGCGAAACAAAGCGAGATTAGAAAGGGTTTAGAATTTAGCGGCTCGGTTTGTGTCAGAGATTTACAGAAAGGATATCTTTGCCGAAATTTTGAAAGAAAGGCTGCAATGGGAGCTTTTGGAAATCCGTAGACGTAAGTTACGACTCAAGTTTTTTCACGCGACTTATCATTGTTCTGTTGTCATTGAAAGAGCGAAATATGTACTGGCACCTCATTTTTCTGACCGCATAGACCACAGTTGTAAAGTATGGAATATTGACTAAAAACTGATGTATTTCGATTGCCTTTTTTTCCCAAAACAATACGCGATCGGAAAACATAGCCTTTAGACACTGCTTGTATTATGTCCAATGACGTTTCCTTTCTTATTTATTGATTTATTTATTTATTTATTTATTTATTTATTTATTTATTTATTTATTTATTTATTTATTTATTTATTTATTTATTTAATTTATTTATTTATTTATTTATTTATTTATTTATTTATTTATTTATTTATTTATTTATTTATTTATTTATTTATTTATTTATTTATTTATTTCAGTACCCTCAGGGCCCGAGGGTTATACAGAGGGAAGTGGGTGCAATAAAAGCAAAAAAAGAAAGGAAAAGAAGAACAGCAGTGAGCATTAATACAAATGTGAACAGTAGTATGGCTGGCACAATATAAGAATACAAATTAATAGCTACTGGCACAGACGTATGAGCAAAATATATAAGCACACAAATATGCCACGTAAACAAAACATAAACAATTTTACGAACGGGCAGGGAACAAAGTTAATAAAATATACCATCATACACGTAATCAACAGCACAATTTGGGGGGTTGGGGAGAGAAAAAAAATGTTTACTAAAAACAGCAGATGAACTAAAAACAATAAACAAATTGAGGTGTGGAATAATTCAATGTACTATGTTAACATCAGTTTAGCTAAAGAAGATTTAAACGCAGAATGGTCACTTATTTCAACAACCAATGGGGGAAGGCGATTCCATAGTGCCGATGTGCTGGGGATAAATTAGTTGTAGAAGTGATTTGTTTGGCACGAAGGAATACCAACTTTATGACGGTGATCAATCCGAGCAGACATGTAGCAAGGTGGCGTTATGAATTTTTTCTTAAGGATGGGGTTATCATAGTAGGTCGTATGAAATAGACAAAGACTGAATATATTTCTACGTTGAGACAGTAGTGGCAGTGATAAGCTTGATTTCAGAGCAGTGACACTAGAATTACGATGATAGTTACAAAGAATAAAACAGGCCGCACTTTTCTGAAAAGATTCGAGTTGATAGATTAATGTCTCTTGATAGGGGTCCCAGATCATTGACGCATATTCCAGATTACTACGAACCAACTTTTGTAAAGGAGCAATTTTACGAAGCTGGAGGGTAGGCTAAAGTTACGGCGTATGTAGCCTAGCATGCGAATAACGTTGTTGGTTACGTGATCTATATGAGCATTTCAGTTAAGATTATGGGAAATAAATACACCTAAATATTTAAAACAAGGCACAGACTCAAGGCTACTATTATTAAGAAGGTATGAGTGTAATACAGTGTTAACGAGAGACACGCATATACTTGCATTTTTTAATGTTTAGTTCCATGTTCCACCTGTTAGTCCATTCAAGGGCATGATTGACATCAGATTGAAGGAGAGCAACGTCTGAATCACTGTTAATTTCATGGTATATGACGCAGTCATCTGCGAAAAGATTTATTGTTGAACATAAGTTATCAGGTAAGTCATTGATATATACATAAGAAAAAGAAGCCCTAGCACAGAGCCTCGTTGTACGTCTGATTCAACTGGAGAAGTGAAGGATGATGTGCTATCAGCGGTGACGAACTATGAACAATCTGTAAGAAAGGAATGCAGCCACCTGAGAACGTTAAAGTCAAGGTTAAGTTTACTTAGTTTCAGAAAAAGCAGTTGATGAGAGACCTTGTCAAAAGCCTTCGAAAAATCAAGAAATATGCAGTCGACAACGGAACTCCTGTCAAGAAATGAATTTAGATCATGCGTGAAAGTTAAAAGCTGTGTTTCACAAGAAAATAACTTCCGAAATCTATGTTGACTGTCAGTAAAAAAAGTATTAGAATCAAGGAATGATGCAAAGTGAGAGTAAATAACATGCTCCATGATTTTACACGGAACGCTTGTTAGTGAGATTGGTCGATAGTTATGTGGGGAATGTTTGTTTTTTCGGACTTATGCAACGGAATCACCCTCGCGACCTGCCAGTCCCCAGGTATGCAGGCTGTTTGAAGCGACTGCTGAAATAGGTTAGATAGTATTATTACGCTGTACACTTTGGATTTGGTCAAAGACTTGGAATTAATACTATCAACACCACATGATGAAGAAATGTTTAGTTTATCGATTATTTTTTCCACTCCAGCAGAATCAAAGACAATAGTATCCATTGGCAAAAAGTCAGCACTGATATATCCAGGGGTTTCAGAACACATATTTCGAAAAAGCTGAAACGAATACACTGTTAAGGACATTTGTACACTCATTTGGGTAGATTAGCTCGTCACTAGAGTCATTCATTAAGGCTGATGGTTGAAGTGTCGTTTTTGTTAACTAAGCCCCAAAATTGCCTAGGGTTATTTATTAGGAGAGAAGGTAATGGGTGTCATTGAAAAATACATCCTTGGTGTGCTTGAGTGCACTTTTATATTCAAGGACCGCGGCCTGATAAAGCGGTCCAACGTTCTTGGGAACCGGTTAGTTTTGCAGAGCTGAAAATGCCTTTTTTCATATTGCAAAGCCGTTTCAACGTTTTAGTAAACCATGCTGATTGTCGATTAGAGGTGATGACTAAATGTGGAACCTATTTTTCGGTGAGCGCAGCAACTTTTTCTTTAAACAGGCTCCAGTTTCTATTCACGCAACGATCGTGAAAGTTTGGTAAGTAATCATCTAAAAAAACAGAGCTCAATGTTAATGGTATCAAAGTCAGCCTTCTTGTAATACCTATGTGCATTCTGTGGTTACGTAGATGTGGAGCAGTGCAGATCAACGAAAAATGAAGCAGAAGGTGATCACTTGACCCTGGCAAGTATGATATAGGCTGGAAAAGATCAAGCGTTGTGGTGAGTACTCGAGAATATAAGAAATAGTAGGCGAATTTCGAGTTGCCTGCATTGCAAGCTGGGACAAGTTAAAGTTACTGTAGAGATTCAGAAACATGTCACATTCGCTAGAAAAGGGATCACAATAAGAAGAACGCTCGACTACTGTTCCCAAGGACGCGGGATCGAATCCCGGCCTCGGCGGCAGCTTTTCGGTGGAGGCGAAAAGCAAGGCGTCCGTGTGCTGTGCGATGTCAGTGCACGTTAAAGAACCCCAGGTGGTCGAAATTTCCGGAGTCCTCCACTACGGCGTCTCTCATAGCCTGAGTTGCTTTGGGACGTTAAACCCCACAAACCAATAAGAAGAACGCACTTTAGATCACACTATGTTGGAGAAATTAAAATCACCCATTAATATGAAGGAACTGTTTGGATAACGGACTGTAATTATATGGATCACGTCATGAAGTTTGTTAACAAAGGTGAGGGAAGCAGACGGCGAACGATAGCAAGTGCCCAATATCAATTTCTTAGAGCACGTGCTAATTTCGACCAGCACAAGTTCTAACGCATTTACAAAGTTGATCGGGAAAGGCCTAAACAGTATCTAACAGCTACAAGCACTTCTCCGCCATATCTAGACTCCCTGCCGCACCGATAAATGATGTAGCGTTTCTTACAGGTAAGTAGCTCGCTGCTATCTATCTTTGCCAATAGCCAAGTTTCAGTGAGGCATATGATGACAGCATCGCAAGCATCGATAACAGAACAAAGATCATAGCGTTTGGGTATTAAGCTGCGAATATTTGTGAATAAAAATGAAAGGGAGATAATGACCGGGGACTTCATTCCGCTGCCCCTCGCACAATGCTAATCAGTTAGAGTATCGATCGGTGGCCCAGAGGCACTATGGGTTTCATCCATAGAATCCTCAGAACGTTCGGTCAGTAATGGTTAAGGGCTCCGGATTTCATTGACGGAATCGTCAGAGTGGTTGTAGGCGTCGCACTTGTTTTTTATAAAGAGCTTATTGAAGCGAAGCTTGAATGTTAAAGGCTGGGTTTCGCCAAATTCGACCAGTTTTTTTCCTAGCGTGAGGAGTGGCGGGAGAATAGTCTTCGTTAAGCGTAATTGTTTTGTCCTTGAGTTTGGAACTATTCACCAGTATTTTCCGTTTCTAAAAGATGAGAATTTGACAATAATCGGTCTGCATTTATCTGATGCGAAACCGCCGAGCCTGTGTGCTCTTTCGATCAAAATTTCAGAGGACGGATTTACTAAGCAGGATGAAAGAACACTAACTAGATTTTCTTCTGACTGAAGCATTCCAGTTTTGTGGCACCGTGAAATGTTTTATCTTTCTTATTTTGTCTTTGGTTTGCTGCGAGTATGCCGAGGCTTGTGCCAAGGAACACACGCATAATGAAAATCTTACGGGATCCATCACTCAAGTGCTTCTAACACTCGACTATGTTTTAGGACCCTCAGTCTGCATTAGGCAGCAGAGAGGCGCAATGAATGTTTATTGTGTTATTTAGATAGCAAACTAGACAAACTCTAATGCTTGCGTGTTCCTCATTACTGCGAACTAATTTTGAATTGAACTTTGCAAACCCACTTCTAGGACGTTTCAATTCAAGCGGCTAGCTCCCCACCTTGAGGCACCTGAACTAGATCTCCATGGTCCCATTCTCCAGTTTCCCTAGATGATTTTTATGCGTTCACCATTTTGTGCACCTTTCTCACTACGTCTTTCCCTCCTGAAACGTCTTCTTCGCGAAAAGTAGCAAGTCAGAACAGTTAAAGGCCGGCTAATTACTTTATTGCTACTGCAGACCTTCTGCCTCATCACTCAAAGGAATTAAAGGCAGACTTCTGAAATCATGCCTCCACATCAAAACGTCTAGGGTACGTCCCAGCAATTGCGGCTAAGTATAAAAAAAAAAAGTTGATGTCAAGCGCTTTTCGCTAGCGATATCGTAGGCTCATCTCTCTGTCCGACTTAATGCGAATCACACCAAGTCCTGACACCTGCCACATTTGGGCGCTCCTTCTCAAAAAAGCCGCGTGAATACTTGCTTCTTTAGTCTGCATGTTCAGTAGGAGTTATTTCTCTCTGTGTGTAATGTCTATGATAAGAACTTGTTTTTACTTGAAATACTTCGGATTTTACTTACTCATTTTAGCCGCTTGCCATTTAAAAAAAGATAATTAAATCAACTTCGTTATTTTCATGCAATATGTTTCATTGTGTGCTGTGGATAACATATGAGAGACAGCTGTTGCTGGTCTGCGCCGGCGCATCCGTAAGCAGGAGTGCTCTGCTGGTGATTTTGGGTGCCTGCTCCATAAACCCTGGCCGAGAGAGGGAGAGAGAGAAACAACTTTTATTGCCAATAGAGTAATCATTTAGACAGTTGGTCTGGCGTGGCCGCGGTCTTTCCATCTACCACGGCGTCCGAAGTAGCTTCATTCATTTTGCAGCGCTTCGTCCTTCGGCATGGCTCACCTCGCGAACTACTCAGTTACAGAAGACGTGTCTTTTTATCTAACGTTGTTAAAGCTCTATTGAAAAATGCCACATAATTCATCGAACCTCTAGCGCCTATCATCCGCAGACAAATTGACGGACTCACTGAACGCTTTACCCGTACCCTTGACGACATGTTTTCTAAGTATGTCTCCTCCGAGCACTCTTACTGGCATCTCCTCTTTTCACATGTGGCGTACGCATACAATACTGCTACTCAGTCAACTGCCGGTTTCTCTCCGTTCTATCTCATTTACGGCCGTCACTCTTCTGATCCACTAATACTATTCTTCCGTACCAACCAGACGCATCTAGTACACCCCAGCTTTTGAAGCTGCCCGAAACACAGAGGAGCGTCGCCAAATTGCCCGGTACACCGTACAGAAATCCCTCCACGAAAACTATCAAACGACCCCGCAATTCTCTCCTGGCAGTCTTTTATGGGTTTGGATTCCTTCAACTACTCCCGGACTATCCTTAAAATTTATTTCCGGGTATCACGGTCTCTATCCTGTCCTGGAGCGCATCTCTCCTGTCAATTACATTTTGGAACTATATATATATATATATATATATATATATATATATATATATATATATATATATATATATATGTATATATATATATATATATATATATATATATATATATATATATATATATATATATATATATATATATATATATATATATATATATATATATATATATATATTATATATATATATTCAATATATAACATGCGCCCGCAGAAGCGCAAGCGCTTGTGGTGGAGGGCCACGGCAGTTATAGCGGTTTGCATTCAATATACACAACACTGATAGTATGCAATTCTCATTCAATGCAAAACAAATCAATGCCAATACAATGCATACTCAGTTTATTCTTCGAACTTCAGTAGGTAATAAAGCAAAGAAGAGGAAATCTCTACCTAATAAACGAAGCACAAATTGGCAAAAATCAGGATACAAATTACAGGATGAGCAGGCTTTGTGCCTGCGGTAAAAAAGAAACATAGTCGCATGGAATTCGGCCAGCGGCCAATCACTCTATTCTCTTATTACAAACGTATTTGCATGGAATTCGGGCTGTGACCAATCACTCTGATCTCTTATTATTAGCCGTCGCATAGTGCGACCAACATGCGTACGCACACTTTTTAGCGAAGAGTTCGTGAGGCTCTCTTTTTTTCCTGTGCTGAAAAAAGTTCGCAATTTTCTTTCGATTAGATATTTCCCACCACTCACAAAAAAAAAAAAAAGTGAAGCCCAGGAGCGTCTCACTACACTTTCGAAGCTCTGTGACGTTGTCATAAAAGCTTGCAGAAAATCACAGGTACAGTTGAAGTCAAGCTGTACCGATAGCTTTAGTAGCTGCTTTAAAATTATTTCTAAAATATATGCAGGCTAGCCGTGCAAGTCGGCATAAAATATACTGTAAGTGACTAACTAGTTAAAACAAACTACAAATGTTCTAAATATTATAGCCCGCTGATTGGCGCAGATAATTTCACAATCACCCGCATACAGAACGCTTTCATACCAGTTTTTTATGGAGGGCTTCAGTTTCTGAAGCTCTGAAGTGTGAGGTATAGTGATTCTTACTGTTAGCAAAAGACCCTGCCATAAGCTAGACGGAAAGTTGGCGCAGTTATGTATGAGGGTTTCAAAAATTGCTTTTCAGCAATCATGATCCCTGCGAGGATCATGTCGCACAGAGCTGCTGAGTGCAGAACTAGACATTTGAAGCGAAAATATTGCATAAATAAACAATGCTTCACAGTCACAAATATCCTAGCATCAAATGCGTTGGCTATAAATCGCAGTAGATGAACACTACCGCATTGAAATAAAAAAAAGCTTGTATAAAATAAGAGAAAGCCTTTTCTTGTATTAATCAAATATAAAAGCAGGAACCACACTATACCCACTGCAGTGTAACGGCGTTTTCCATATCCATCTGCTAGCTGCATCCACTTCACCCACGCAAACGTAACCTCATCAGCCCATCGAACATACTGCCGCCCTCTACTCCCCTTGTATTCCCTTGGAATCTAGTCTTTTATCCTTAGCAACCAACGGTTATCGTTCATTCATATTACATGTAAAGCCCACACCAATTTCTTCTTATTCATTTCGACTAGAATGTCATTAACTCGAGTTTGTCCCCTCAGCCCACTCTGAACGCTTCCTGTTTTTGAACGTTACATTCAAAAAGGCTATATATAGAACTTTATATATAAAAGTTTTATATGACCTCTTTGGTTACACCTACAATTTTCTGTTCCGTAGCTCTCTGCAATGTCCTCAATTTAAGTAGAACCTTTTTTTTTTTTTCGTTTTGAAAAAACGAGGACCAAGACGTAGGACACAGCACGACCGCTTTCTCGCAACTAAACCTATTTACTGAAAAACACGGAATAAATACCCATCTCACGAAACTAAAACAGAAGAAAACAAACGTGATAGCATCAAGTAAAGGAGAAATATAGGGCACGATACAGCTGGCATGGTGCAAAAAGCAAAAATATGATGCAGCAGAAATATTGTTAACTCATAAGGAACGACTTCAGCGTCATATCACGTAGGCTTTTTACAAATCAAGACAAGGGAGTATATGCAAAAGCGCACCTTCGATTGCTCTAACACAAAAAGAACTGACATATCTAGACGACACATGGAACTAATCTCTCCCGTCACTTCCTTCCCCTATTTTGGCAACTCTTGTTTGCTTTCGTGACTATGAGGCTCTTTGCTTTTGCACTTTATCTTAGTTAATAAGCACCCCTACCAGATGTATCGTGCCCTACACTTTACCTGTATTTGATGCTATCATGTTTGTTATCTTCTGTTTTAGTTTAGTGAGATGGGTATTTATTTCGTGTTTTGTAATAAAAGCTTCGTTGCGAAAAAGCGCTCTTGTTTTGTCCTTCTACTCCTTGGGTCGCGCTACCGTCAAAATGAACAAGATTTAACTCGCCCAACTTTCAACCTTACTACCGAACCTTTTTTCGTAGCCCTTCACATTTCTGCCCCATATCGAGCACTGGAAGAATCCTGCAATGCCGCTTTGTGGTTGTGAAACTTCTCCGTAACTCCATGAGAGAGCTCGTAAGCTATTTGAAGTGGCCGCACGGCGGCGCTGGCATCGATATAGGGGCATGTGTTTTGCTGGTGACCGAGCGGGCGGCCATCTAAAAGCGTGGAAAGTTATTTATTGTGGGGTGCGGTGATAGCGTTCGTCTAAAAGCGTGGAAAGTTATTTATTGTGGGGTGCGGTGATAGCGTTTTCGTTTCGCGTCGGTTACTTGGCGCAGTGTCGAAGTATGCGAATGGACTCATTTTCGTAAAGCCATTGCCTTCTGCGAGCGATGCCTTCTGTTTGTTGTGTTATTGGGTGCATGCCGCTACGGTTCTGGAAGCAACGACGAAAAGGTGTCGCTTTCCGTTTCCTATTTGATGCCCAACCACGAGAGAAGTGGAGACGTGTCTTCCGCCGAAAAGAACTTGGCGACCTCCGATGTGACTCATCAAGCAAGTTTGTTGTTCCTTGAAATATTCGTGAAAAGTTGCCCAAATCGAAGCCTGAAGCTATTCTGAAATATATTAAGGGCTCCCACGGTATTTATCAACGAAACGCATCGTCATCGGTCGGCTCTAAAGCAACGCCCTATTTCATTTTTTCTAAAATATCGCCTACGTTTTTTCAGTCTGGTAAAGATCAAGGCCTTGAAAGTGACTGTTCATGTTAAGTGCCAACGCAGTGGAGGCAATACACCGGTGGCTTTTATTTATTTATTTATTTATTTATTTATTTATTTATTTATTTATTTATTTATTTATTTATTTATTTATTTATTTATTTATTTATTTATTTATTTATTTATTTATTTATTTATTTATTTATTTATTTATTTATTTATTTATTTATTTATTTATTTATTTATTTATTTATTTATTTATTTATTTATTTATTTATTTATACACGCTCAGAGCCCAAGGGTATCACAGAGGTGAGGTGGAGAAAATACATTGCATAACACAACATAACAAAAAATATAAGGTTTAGGCGGCAGAAAAATACTTTGTTGCAATAAATATTAAAACTATAAGCAGCTGATCTAAATAAAGTTTACAAATTTTCAGAAAGAAATTGCATACGGCAGCCTTAAAAGTATTGAAGCCGCCATTGTCGAAGATGGCAAAGTAGTTCCAACTTTCAGAGGTGCTGCGGCAAATGAATAAAAAACAATGCTTAGTGTTACACACAGGAACGCTTGCCTTGTGGGGATGATTGATGGGGCATGAAATATATGTTGGGGTAGTCAGTAGCCGGCTCATAAAGAGCGGATTGTTAAGGCAGATCGCAAAAAAACAGGCATAGGTGAGAAATTCTTCTATAGGGAGCTTGCGTGAAGCGATGCATGCCGGGTAATCCGCCATGATGTTGTCGCTGGAAGCAGACGGCGGGCAGCGCAGCCAGGGTGAATTGAGCAAGTGTCTTGTATTTTCGATGATCCACCGAGCAAATACGCGGCTTTTCGTGCGCTGCCCTTACGTGCGTGCAGTTGTCAGCAGATTCCTGAGGAACGTAAGCGTGGACGCTGTGCCCGGAAAATCGGGCGCACTATGAAGAAATGCAATTGCTGTGCGACGCGGACTTGTTCAAGCTACGCGACGACTGATTGCCCTATGCGTCCGGACCTGGCCGCCCGTCAACATCGCCGGCATTCATGATTTCTAGTTCTAGCAAGCAGTTTTATACTTGCCGGATTGGTGTCGTTCTCGCGTACGTGCGTTGGCCCATGCGAGTCATTCCCGTCGGCGTCGCTAAAGGAATCACTTGCCTTCTCGCCCTCATACAGACGTATTGTTGGAATCGTGAAGAACCCAAAGTCGGCCTGTCCGATCAGGCCAGCATCGTTTGCGCACACTACGCGACCATGCAGTGGTAGTGCCGTGCTTCATCGTCTGCTGCCAACGATAGCATCATGGCGGATTACCCAGCATGCATCGCTTCATGCAAGCTCCCTATAGTGGGATATGATGTCAGTTGCCTCCGTTCTTTTGCAGTATATTGCCGCGGAGGATTTCACAGTTCTTTAACGCTCAAAATCCGCTGGTACGCAGCTTCATTACGCTGCAACGCTATAAATGCGACCAGATTCCAGAATTACTGTGGTCGGTTGAAGCCACGCATCACTGCTTTTACATCGTTTCAGATTGTTATTGTTCCTATTGATATTTTCTCGGGAGGATGTGTTGCCACTTTTAAACTCTGTGCCGCCGAGCATTGCATGCATTTAGTTGTTTGACGATCGCCAAGCACATCGTTGCTATAAGCGCATCCGAGTGTTTCTTTGCAAGTGCTATTAAGCCCAATAAACTATTGATTTCGGAAACCATCCGCTATTTTCCGCACCTTTGAATTGCCGTCACCCCTACATAAGAAAACGTGAATACGTTATTCTATTCGGTATAAGGCACTAAGTTTTTTACTTTGCCCACTAGTGCACTGCTGATAACAGCGGAGGCTGATGTGGATAAAATAATTAACATTTTTGCAGTAAACAATGTGGTACGGTGTTGTAATGTGTATCCAAGCACGTCGAAATTCAGAACTATCTGGTTTGAATAATTTAACAACACCATGTCGTAGCATTTTCACTTTACATAGTAGTGGGACAATACTAGCAAAATGTTAAACCTATGCTTGCCAAAATCTGCAATAATTAACTAAAAAATGAACAAGTGAAAGTGGTCTGCGCTGTGAAAGGATCGAATGCACTGGGCTTCCCAAACCTAAGGGCCTGAATGCCGCTCAAAGTAGCAACCAGTGCGTTTTCGTGAGCTATAGGGTCAGATGCGTATTTATGAACTGTCCCGTAAAATACCACGCTGGCTAGAGGTTAGCGTAATGCAAAATGAAGCGACGTAGTATTAAACCTGCATTCAGGTCGGTCCACCACATGATAAAGCCGGGCTAACAACCCAAGCGTAGCACGAGTCCCATGATTTCTGGCAGTTAACACACATTTTGCCTTACCGTGAAACGCGTGCACGGCGGTTACTCGTATGTTATTGGTTAAAAAGCACATGATACTTCTCGGTACTTGTTCAATGCCCCAGTATAAGCATCACAAATCTCCGTAGAAAACAGAATAAAATATAAGGAGTCAGCTGTGACTCTGCCGGCAGCGCCTTCTTCATACAAGGGCCCAGTGCACAATGATTACGGATATGCAGCGGATACAGAACCTCAACTTCAATTTCGCACAAAGTAATAAAAATAAAAAATAGCAAAGAATTTAGGGTGCAACCGTACGCCGCCATGGTGGCCAACTGCTCTCGGCCCCCAAAAAAGGGGGTGGCGCCCATCACGGCCGCATTTGTCACCGAACTAGGCTTCGGCGGGAGTTTCATTGCCGTTAGCAACATTGCAGGACTCTGTACTGGTAAGATACAGTTGTTATATATACTTTCCTTTTGAGAGATAACCCTGTATACGTGGACTCAACAGGACTGGGTCGAGTCTGTGGCCAGTAAACGAGGTCACTCTTCGTGAACTTCCTGCTCCTGTTTGAGTTCGTTGCTTTTATTATTGGGAGCTTAGATTATCATTTTATTGTTAATGAGGTCTGGAAAACATTCGACTTCGCTGACGCTCTTAGCCGAGCCAGAAACGTTTTGATCCCAGTTCTCCCTAACTCTACCCCCTGACTTGACAGCGTCTACATGCCTTCAGACAAGCAAGCCAAGTGAGTTAACCTACTCCGCTCGACTGCGTATGAATGAACTTCGGCAACTGGTATTTTCCTCGACAGGCTTGCTCGACCCGGCTCTGTCGAGTTCACGTGTACAGGGATAACCATGACCATCGGTTACTTGGCAAATGCGCTGCATCCTAATCTGAATCTCTTAGTTATTTCATTTCCATGTTGCAGACCTGCTGCCACGAACATCCTGACGCGGATTTTATTGCCTTCTTTACTAATGACAATGGTCTCAGTGCGACCACAAAAGACATTTTCTTGCACATGCACGTATATGGCTTATCTACATTTTTATTTCGCAATGACTGCATGACTGTCGATATTTGTTATCTCTTAAGCAATTAATTATGTGTACAAAGTGTGGTTATCATCCCAGAATTTTGGATATCTTGCATTGCGGAGAAGCCTTAATGAAATCGTCTGATCCTTTGGATGATTGAAGCCTACGGTTGCCCCGATTTTGTTAGCTGGTACCGTAGCCAATACCTTGTATGTAACCTATAGTAAGCTGATAGGTCTGTGATTTAAAGTACTTCACTTGCCCTATCTTATATGTCAAGATTCAGGTGCCCTCGAGTACCATGAATACAACACTCTCGAGTAATGTGGAATTGCGTATACAGGATACCTAGTTTTCCCATCACGACAGCCCCACCCTTCTTCAAAAAATATGTAGTCCTCCCTCTGTCTGCGGCTTCCCCTTTTTCTTAATTTCTAAACCTTTCCTTACCCCATCCTTCATTACTGGCAAAACGTTCGATTGCTCTTCACTACTTCCAATCTCATTTTATCCTGACCACTTCATCATATTGTTACGTGGCAGGAGGCGTTCACAAACACTAGTACACTAACATAGAACTGCACACAAGCACAAGGTGTATCGGAAGTCAAAACACGGAGACCACTGCCAGGGATTCGGGCCGCGAGCACGCGCCAAGCGCACACACTTTTTGTTAGTCTCACCTTTCTTGAGTCGACTTATAGCATGGCCCCCAGGCGGAGAAGCAGCGTCACGCAGCTGCTTAGTGAGTTCAGGACAAGGTAGGTTATAGGGCTGAAGGCGCGAGACGTGAACGATAGGAAATTACGGTACGGGAAGTGCTCTCGGAGAAGGCAAGTTAAATCTCGTAGGTGACGGCTGTTACTTGGCGCAGCATACGATACGGGCCCACTTAGCGAGAAAGCTTTTCCGAGAGACCAATACGGCGAGAAGGCACCCGGATCAAAGCAAGAGACCCAGGTGAGAAGGTGCTGTCGAGGTGGCGGCTGCTGTGCTCTTGTTGGGAAGTTTGAGAAGCTTGCAAGCGAGAACGGGTGACTTGGCAAGCATGGTCGGCACGGGCAATGGCTTCACTGGAGTATTCAGACTGTGGGGGACCAATGTTCGAAACAAAGTGTCAAGCGGCAGTAGAGGCTCATGGCCGTACGAGAGGTAAAACGGAGAGTAGCCGGCAGTGTCGTGGCAGGATTAGTTATATGCAAATGTAACGTGTGGGAGGCGGACGTCCCAGTCACTGTGATCAGAGGAGACGTACATGGAAAGCATGTCAGTGAGAGTGCGATTGAGCCGCTCAGTGAGGCCATTAGTTTGGGGGTGGTAAGCGGTCGTCAGCTTATGTTTAGTTGAACACGCGCGAATAATGTCGTCCACAACTGCTGAAAAGAAGGTGCGGCCATGGTCAGTGATCAGTTGGCGGGGAGCTCCATGATGAAGAATGAGGCCGTGAAGAAGAAAGTCGGCGATACTAGGGGCAGTACGCATAAGAGCGCGCGCATTATCGCATACCGGGTGGCATAATCTGTGGCCACTGAAATCCATCTATTGTCGGAAGTTGACTAAGGAAAAGATCCGAGAAGGTCCAAGCCAACACAGTAGAATGGCTCCGGAGGGATATCGATGGGCTGAATAAAGCCAGCGGGAGCAGACGCAGGCCACTTTCGACGCTAACACCCATTGCAAGCCCCAACATAACGGCTCACTGAGCGGTAGAGGCCAGGCCAGAAGAACCGACGACGGATGCCGTCGTACGTACGAGTAACGCCTAGATGGCCAGCAGTTGGGAGATGGTGGAGTTCGTGGAGAACGACTGTTCGTAAGTGCTTGAGGACGACTAGGAGAAGGCCAGGACCAGTGGACTGAAGATTCCGGTGGTATAAAATGTCGTCAACGAGACCAAAGCGGTTCAGTGAAGGGTCAGTTTGGGCGGACGTTAGGCGATTCATAACAGAGAGAAGCTCCGCATCCCGACTCCGTTCTTCACCAATAGTTGTAAACGGTGATAGAAAGAACAGATCACTGGTGCATGTACTAGTGGCAGTATCAGTGTGGCCAACAGGGTAACGAAGGAGATAGTCGGAGTCTTTGTGAAACCGGCTGGACTTGTAGATCGCAGAGCAGTCATACTCTTGGAGTCGTAGCGCTCAACGTCCGATGCGGTTAATAGGATCCTTCAGAGAAAAAACCCAGCACAGTGCGTGATGATCCGTGACAACTGTGAATGGCCTGCCATATAGGTAGGGTCGAAATTTTCCAACAGCCCAGTAGGGAGCCAATGATGCCATGGCCACTGGCATCAGTGCGGACTGCCGTAGGAGCTGACACATCAAAGTGTGCCAAGACCCATGCGGTGGTAAGCTTGCTTATAAGCTGAGCAAAGGTTTCGTTTTGGGAAGACCCCCAGAAAAAGCATACATCCTTCTTAAGATATGTGAGCGGCTGAATGTCACGCGCTCGGTAATCACCGCAGGTCATCACAGAGACATGAAAAAAGAGGGGGGGGGGGGGGGGGGTCGTTCGATGCCCGGCGTAGTCGATAAGCAAACGTGGAGAAGGAGACGAGGACGCGTTGACTTGAAACAACAATAAGAAGAGGTTTATAGGCTCAGAACGAGGAATACACAAAACATTTAGAGGGCACCAATTAACATTCTAAAAGGCAACGATATGAGTGAAGAAACAATCTAATTAAATACTTCGAATTACGTATACAGAGTCATGCTTTTTCGGGATGGAAGTAACGACTCAAGTAACAGTAAGGGAAAGAAAGTTCAGAGCAGTTTCGAACATACAATTGACCGGGGAGCGCGGCGGCAGTCCCTGAGACGACGCAGACGGGCGACACTCGAAGGCGACGGTCCTTCCGGTGCAGCGTGCGGTCTGAGGATGCTGTGCCGGCGGCGGCGCTCGGTACCCTCCGGGAGCACGCGGCAGCTCGGGTTTCGTATTTCGGGAGCGAACTGGGCGAACTGACTTTGGGGCCTCGGCGGCTCCTTTTTAAACCCTTGTCGACGATGCCTTGTGCGCAGGGTCGGGGTCCGAAACAAAACACACACACACACTTCAGCACTGCATGGCCGCCATCTTAGGTTTGAAAAACATAACACACAACAAAACAACAGTCACGTACGCCCCTAACTTCGCTTCTTCTGGGGGTCTCATTGCCAGGGGAAAAAGAATATACGGATATACAAAGGAAGTAGTAGGGGTGACTTTTTGAATGGGGATCGTACGACACAGGCAGCACGTACTCTTCTGCTCGAGCATGGAGAGAGTTGTAGCTAACACAGGGAAAGCTATACCGTTCCGAGGCAACGTGCACGTACGCGCTCTTGCGCGCCCGACCGATGGTCGTGAACATATGGGGTTTACAGAACAACAATTGCACGTGTTTATAAATGCAACATGGGCAAATTAATGGATGCCGCCTATTCTGTGACACTGAGCAATGTCGGCAAATTTTTGAATAAATCTACAAAAGTAGGAACAAAGACCCAAAAACCTTCGGACGTCATTGCTCGAACGGGGCACCGGGAAGTCCTTTACTGCTCGAATCTTGTCTGGATCGGGACGAACCCCCGTAGCATCGACGGCATGACCTAGTATATTGAGCTGGCGATGGGCGAAACGGCATTTTGAAGAGTTGCGCTGTAGTCCAGCATTGCGGAAGAGTAAAATAACTTGAGAGCTGTGTCATGTAGGACGAAAATGTGGGTTAAAACACAATTACATGGTATAATATCACAGGCAAGTGCACCGTTTGAATCCTTGCAGAGAGAAGTCCACCATGCGCTCAAAAATGGCTGCGCGTTACATAAGCCGAAAAGCATAACCTTAAACTGATACCGACCATCCGGAGTGACAAACACAGTCTTCTCTCGATCCTGGTCATCCACTTCAATTTGCCAATAGCCAGAACGTAGGTCAATGCAATGGACGAGAAGATTTTGGCTCCGTAAGGGCAATCCAAAGCATCCTCGATTCAAGGAAGTGGATAGATAATTTTCTTAGTTATCTTAGTCAGGTGTCAATAATCCACACAGAAGCACCACGAGCGAATTTTCGCTTGACCCGGACGGCGGGCGAAACCCAGGGACTATGAGAAGGCTCAATAATGATCTTCTCCAGCATTTTTGGCACTTCAGTCTGGATTGCCTGTCGTTCTGCATGGAAGACCAGGTATCGTCGGCGGCGGATAGGGGGAGCGTCGCCGGTGTCGATGCGGTGCGTGACAGTTACAGCTTGGACGAGGGCGGTGTTTTGGAGATCGAAGATGTCGGAATAGGACTCTAGAAGCGCACGGGGCTGACGAGATTGGGGCAGGGTGCAAATCGGAGGACATTATTGCCATGATCGCGTCAGTCTGAGTAGAATCGTGTGCAGGGCTTGCAGAAGCTGCAGCATGGCCAGTGTCCAATGAGGCAACTTGACAGGAGCCAAGAGGTGAAAACGTGGCCCCGCATATGCCAGGTGGAAGCACTTGTGCCGAATAGCTGGAATTAATCAACGATTGTAGCGACTTTACTGAGCAGTGCACGATGCGGCTCAGCAAGAGATCAGAATTAGGCGCAATTAAGTAGTCACTATCGGGAATAGATGAGGTAGGACACAAGGTAACGAATGAGGCGGCTTGTGAGAACAGAGAAACTTGGTCGGGCGAATACAGGCGGGGAGAAGAATGCAAAGGTTCATAATCGATGATTGGGGGATCTAGGTGCAGGACGCCTTGCTAGCAGTCGATCAGAGCAGACTGTTCCGATAGGAAGTCGAGGTCGAGTACGAGGTCATGGGCACAATGGTTCACAAATATTGAACTGCGCCGGAAGGTCATGGACACCAACACTAACGCGAGCAGTGCAGAGTCTGTCATTCCGTCGTCCGCGACGCGCACCCGAGACCGAGCCGGAGTAAGAACTTTACGTAAACGGCGACGAAGGTTTGCAATCATGACAGAAATATGCGTTCCAGTGTCTACAAGCGCACGCGCGGGGACACCATCAACACAAATGTCTAGTAGGTACAAGCGGGAGCTCTGTAGAGTATTTGTGGGCCTGGTTGTAGATACAGCGTCACCTTCGGGAGATGCATCAGCTAGTTTTCCAAATCAGATCGGCCGTAAGAGGCTGCAGCCGAGGATCAATGAGGCTGCGTGAATCGAAAACTACGGGCTCGTGGAGATTAAGAGCGGGAAGAACGACGTGATCCGGGGCTTGCGAAGTCGTCGGGCGAATCTGATAGGTAAGGCTGTGGTCGGGGCGGAAAACGAGGGGGCATATTTGGACGGTTGTCATAGGAAAACTCGGTACTCGTACCATTGTCTCGCTGTTCCAGATAAATAAAAAATTACGTTTGGCAGCATTGCGGTGGAGTCCCCCCTATTATGGGTGCTGACACGTTCGTACAGCGATAATCATTTTTCAACATTATCACCTGAGGCACCGGAATAGATGGCGGGGTCACGGAGATGAGCCATGACCATGAATGTAGGGGCAGTGGTGGTTCGCGAGTCGCTGGGCGAGTCATGGAGGCAGTGCCGGTGTATCGTACTCTGCGAAGCTCCGTGGTGGAATTGGCCAGGAAGCGGAGGATGAGAAAGTCCTCACCTCCACCAAGATGTTACGTAGCAGGAGGTGGTTACACCACGTAAACGCTGGCACACTCAAATAGAACTGGACACAAGCACAAGGCGTATTGAACGTCAAAACACACAGACCACTGCCATGGATTCGGGCCGCGAGCACGCGCCAAGCGCACACACACTTCGTCAGTCTCATCTTCTATGAGTCGACCCGTAGCGATATGTTACACCAGTATGGCACTCCTCGGCTATTTGGATTTCTCTTCTCTATATTGGTAATGACTGCCTGCCTCGTTTCTAAGTGCACAGATCTAATTTTTGCCGATGAGTAATTTCCTCTCGATAGTTTTCTGCTAAACGCCGTTCCTCACAGCATGCTCATTTCGCCAGATATTATACTGTCTCAGGTCAGACATTATTCGTTTATTGGTTAACATTCTCCAATATGGTTTAGAGGCTTTCATGCTTTGGGGTATGTCAATCAATTTTTGCGTATTTAAATAGTTTATCATTTCTGACCTTCCTGCCGTCAGCTTCTATCGCGCACTCAATCATCTCTCTGAAGTTATCGTCGACTGCGCCTAAGCTAAAATTGTCTTCGTAGACTGAAGTTCAGTGTATGTTCTGCAGCAAGATTATGAATTCCTCTAATTTCCCTTTTACAGCTAGATCGCTGATAGGCACTTTCGTTACTAGTTTTAGTTTCATGTATCAATGTATCTAATTCGACACCTTAACCTTCTGTTATCACTACATCGCACCTTTCAGATGACTTCCATGTCCTGGTCAATATCTGATATAGACCATGGTATGAAACTTGTTTTATTTTCAGTCTCCTCATTCGGACGTCCGGTTCTTCAGCTTGAAAAAAAAAGGTAATCATGAGCCTAAACTATTGCGTTCTGCAAACTTACTAATAACTCTGCCCTGCTATGTCTAGAGCTTACGCCATTGTACTCCAGTGCTTTGTATCCAGTTTCTTCTTGCCTACCTTGGCACTGAAGTCGCCCGTCATTAATAAGGTGTAATGTGCTTTTGCTTTACCCGCTACTGATTCTACGTTTCATAGAAGTACCCGACTACGTTATCTTCCGAAGTAAATGTAGGTGCGTTGGCCTGTACCATATACATTTTAATTAATCTCCATACGTTACTGCGTTGCAACACTACGTGACAGATGGCGGCACAGAATGCCGAAAACTGGCCGAAAGCAGCCCCAATATCTCTATGAACCTATTTTCACGTGGGCCTGTTATCGGCGACGCTGGGTCGGTGTCACGGGACTCGCGGGCGCATTGCTTGGTGTGGTGTCGGTTGTTTTTTGGGGGAATCGGAACAAGCCTGCAAAGGGCTGCCGACAGCTTTAAGCTTAAACGAACGGTAATCACATTTGTCGAAGATACCTGCCAAGTTCCTTTGCCAATAAACGTTTTTTCTCGCGCCCATCTTATCGAGATATCACCTCAAAGGGAGGGGGCAGGGGGCATCGCAATCGTGAAGAAAAAGGGGGAGCTTAAAATCGATTAAATTCTGTATGCAAGAGCAGGATAAAATGAGTTTTGTGGCTTTCTGACTTCCATGCATGCGGCTGCAAGCTGAATTTCACCTCGTTGGGTCAACATCCATATTGATATTTACAGGCTTTTCACATCGTATGCGAAAGTGCTCTTCTGACACTGTACATTCTTGCACTTCCGTTTTGCAAAAGGCAGACCAATAAGGTACCATTTATATTACTTGGACGCGAAAGAAACCGCCCTGAACTTGTTATCTTCAGTGGATACATTATATACCTAACGTCGTTGTAGTGTCACATCGAATAGAGGACGAAATGCTTTACATGGATGCGTTTAGGGTTCGTGCGCTGTCAGGAAATTCCTCCAAAGTGATCGATGAAAAGGCGCCGCCTTCCGGCTCTTCAGAGAACGTCTTCGCTGCAGTGGTCTCCGTAGGAGCCTTTCTGCTAGAAGATGCAGGGTCGTCCGTGAGTGCCATGGTAAGCGCGCGCCGAAACGCGACACGACTCGTTCTCTCAGAGGCAGTACTGGTGGTGATGGTGGTTTTCTCCATGGCACCCACCACCTCGCTCGACTTTATCAGGAAGAAGAAGAGTAGCACAGTGAGAACGAAGAGTGCCGCCACAATGAACAGCATGCAGGGTCTCGCCGTGCTGGGGTCGTCCATCGACACCCGCCAAAAGGAGGGCACTAGCAGGCTCTGGGCAGGCGACGGCTGCGTGGCGAGGAGCAGAACGGGCCTTGTTGTAGACGTAATGTAAACTCACCCAACACGGTAAGTAATAAATTCTTACTTATCACACAGTGACAGCCCCAAAAAAGTGCTACTGGTATACTGAGGGCGCCCTTCAAGAAGCGGCCACTCCTTTCTCATGCAGCCTACATACTGACCTCAGTATTTCTTTCAAAAACATTCTATTTCTTTTTTCGTTCTGTAAATATATTTACCTTTTACTCCGCTTGCATTCAACGATTTTCATTATTGCCAGCACGGAAAAGGCAACATCTCAAGTGAGCAGCAGTTCATTATACCTGTACAGGCGACCCGAAAGTTAACTTCAATAAATGTAAGAAGCGCCAACTTTTTAAATGGCTATTTTAGAAGTTTGCCCTACGTCTGCTGGTCACGAGACTTGGCGGAAATTTTGGCATGGAAATAGGTGCTGGCGCCAGGGCTGTCACTGGCTGTCGAAAGGCCGGGAAATTTGGTGCCGCTGGATCATTCTGTGGCGAGCATGTCATGGCTGATTCTGTGAAGATTTTCGAGTACGTCTGCACGTAAAATGCGTAGGTACAGCAGACTTACGATATGCACGAAAGAACTTAGAGAAACTTCTTTAGCGGCTGCCAAAGAATGCTTTCGCGATGCGCTGCAATAGCATGTTGAAAAACAATAAGAAATGGTTGACACTTAAACACTTGGTGGACACTTTAAAACATTGCGCCGATTCATTCCGCCATACGTCCGCCTCATGCGGCAGAAGCCCATTATGTGGCATCCTTTTTTCTTCTTTTTTTTTTTTTGAACCAACATTCTTGCTCAGTGACCCCTTTTCCAAGCATTTCACTCCACAAGAGCCGAGGCCCAGGCCGAAGGAAAGCTTGTACCCATTGAAAAACCTGTGGGTACCAGGCAGCACCAGGGATTGAACCTGGTACTTCCCGAATGCGATGCCGTTGCTCTATAATAAGGCGCTCCGCATTTGAGAGTATAATGAAAGAGTATTAATGGATGTCGACAGCGCTTCCTGTTGCCATACACACGCGGACATTGTTGCCTCTTTCACAATCGATGCGTTAAAGGCCACATGGCGTACATATAGAGCCGTGCTTTAACCGCTTCAGTGTCTGAGGGGCATATAACGCTACCGAGAGTCCCAACCACAGTGCCTGCTGCTTGGTTCCCGATATTTTATTGAATTTTTTGCATGTTATAAGGACGTTTGAGCCACATTACGACCTTCCATTCTTAGGTTTAGAAATGATTTCTTACTTTTAAACCACCGTTTCATGTGTAACGCTAACCTTTTCGACCAATTCGACTTTTCTGGTCACAGCGCCGCCGCCGCCAACTTCAATTTTCCACTTAATCGGACCCTTAATGGTGGTTGCGCAGCAGTTTTTATTTGGACTTTTGTTTTCAAAATGTGCAAATTTCGCTATTTAAGTATCGTAAATCGCAGTAAATTCAGCACGATGGCCCGGGTGCAGCTTTCTATAAAAGCAACTGTGGAGTATATATTATACCGTCGTGCCCACGTTGATCAGAAAGGTCTGTGCTTTTTAAGCGTCGACTGTGCTTACATTGTGCTTGCATAGAATGAAATGAAGTATCGTTTAGAAAATTACCGCGCAAACTTGTTAGCTTAAAACTTCCGAGGGAGAATATGCAGATGCCCCGCCGGGGTGGTGCAGTGGTAAGACGCCCGACTACTGTCCGGAATTCCCGGGTTCGAACCCGACCTCGGCGGCTGCGTTTCGATGGAGGCGAAACGAAGAGGCATCCGTGTGCTGTGCGTTGTCAGCGCACGTTAAAGATCCCCAGGTGGTCGAAATTACTCCGTAGCCCTCCACTACGGCTCCTCTTTCTCTATATCCACTTTAACTCCCACCTTCCTCCCTAACCTTACGGCGCGGTTCAGGTGTCCACAGAAACAAGTGTGACAGATACTGCGCCTTTCCCTCCCTGTGAACCCCACAATCAAGAATATGCAGATAGATCGGCAGTTATCCTGCAGTGACACATTACATCAAAACATTGCGTTCAGTAGCTCTTCACTAGATATACTACCCAAAATATTTGTGCGTAAGACAGCAAAAAGTGACGCGAAGTGCAAGTTGGCCTCCAGTAAGATGCGTTTCGTGCATAACTTCATTCAAGCGCTTGCACTGGCAACCCTTTGAGCGGAGTGACCAAACACGCAAAATCGTTTTTTCGCTACAGTACAAGAAAGTTCCTGCCGTAAAGCAATAAAAATAAGTATCGTTTTATTTTTTTTCATTGATCTGTCACCATTGAGTTGTCTAAGCTGTCATTGCTGAAGTGCGATATTTGCATGCCTGTTTTTTATTGTTTATATGCATCATTATTTATGCTGAGCCCCACTGCGCACCCAGAGGGCATGAGGAAAGGGAATTGCTTCCAGTGTAAGCGAATTGTCACCCCAAAAAATGCATTTTATTTTGAAACGAAAGCCCTTTTAGGCACATGGGTGTGGGCAGAAAGTGCGTGGTCCCAAAAGCTCTCTACCTTTTCTAGCACCGGAACTTGTATAAGAGGAAAAGTGATTGTATCATATAGAGCAGCAAAATATGATCCTATAAGCCATGTTTGATGACTGTAGAATAGGTAAGTAATTTGAGCCAAAGATGTGACATTTGCATCGAAATAGCGTGGATGTCCATATAGCCACGGGGTAATGCAAACAGCGCGGATGTCAGAAAAGCATAAAAAAGCCCAAATTGCGATTACAACCACCGGGTTCATGTCGAAATAAATTAGGAGCGTAATTAAGACTCATTAATTCTTAACATCGCCTAAACAAATGTATAATTTGGGTCAAATAAAGCGAAAAACTATGGTTGTGGCGTTACATCAGCGGGATGTTGTCGAACAGTTGGAAAATACCATATAATGTGCGAAAAACCGCCGGATTTGTGCCAAATTAGACGAAAATGTATGCAATCAAATGTATTTATACTTACGAGCACCAAGAAACTTAAAAGTTGGGTAAAATTTGTCAAAAATGAGGAATAGAAGATTTTGACATCACAAGAAATGAGAGAGGTCGAAGCTGTGTGATTTTTCGCAAGAATGGTGAAACAACTCTTAAAATATTTAATTAGTGTAAAATTAGTAATTAGCAGCTAATCATAAAACATCAAATTACTAGTGACTAAAATAATTTCGAATAGGCGTGGAAAGAGCCGCAAATAGTTTTCACGCTAGCCCACTAAACGTTACCCAAGTGCTTCATTTTTACTCGCCCAAACAACTTTGTTGCAATCGCCCCTTGAACGTTGCTTTGATTATAAGATGTAGGTCAGTTTACAACATAGTTAGAAACGAACGTGCGACCGAATTAGCCATAAAAGCCGTTATCAATTCAATAGCGCCAAGAATTATGCAAATATTTCAATCAACATATTTCTGCCCGTCAGCTAGAAAGCTGCTGGCGTTATCTTCTCGTTCTGTACCGTTGACTCTAACGCGCTCTATTGTACCAGAAGCCGTGCGAATCCGAACCAACGAAATTTTCTCGATATGGCAACGTCCTGACGCCATTAAATGTGGTGAGAGGTTCAACGCAACCCGCTTATATGCCCCGTAAGTGCCGAAGATGCGGCGGGATATTCGACAGCTGAATTGAACCAAAACTGAATCTGCCGAGCCTCCGGAAAGAATCGAGCGTTACAACGAATTATGCTTTCGGTTGGCGCCTGGACAGTCTCGGCGGCAGCGTTTCTAAGGAGGTGAAACGCAAGCCGCCCGTGTGCTGTGCGGTGTCAGTGCACGTTAAAGAACCCCAGGTGGTCGAAATTTTCCGAGTCCTTCACTACTGCGCCTCTCATAGCCTGAGTTGCTTTGGGACGTCAAATCCCACAAACCACACCAAACTTGAGCATGTTGGTTACGCGAGATGCTGCGAGCGGGAAGTAAGAAAAGTAAATTGTAACCTGTATATTACTCAAAGCTCAGAGTAAAACTGAATGTTGCAACCTCCTGGCAAAAGACGTAGAGGCAATGGTAAAGATCAAGGTCACAGCGTAATCCGCAAGATCACAACGTACTGTAAAGTTAAAGTTGAAGAGTAGTCTTTAAAAATATGGGTATTAAGCTCCGTTTTTGAGGATATGAAACAATAATGTTAATGGCGCCATCTGCGAACCCCATTGCAGCTTCTCGTTCGCGCCCGTTTTGGTCTCTGTTCACTTAATTACTAATAATTACATATTCAAATATCCCTGGGCACAAATTTTGGAAGCGTCGCGCTCATAGTAAGAGGTAAAAGGTTCTACCAGGGCGAAGTGATAACAAGAAACATCAAGCCTATTTCTGGGTGAGTACTTGCAAACAGGACAACTCGAGCTTTTCTCACCCGTGGTCGAGCCAGCACCTGAGGAGCTGTCATGTACACCTGGCTGTGCTGCAGGTTCGCTATTGGTGGTTCTTTCGCCAACGGCACACCCCTTGAGCCGGCAGCCTTGGCCACCGCGATGGCGTCTCGAGGCTGCGCTTTGAGGCTTGCCCGACGCTCCGGTTGCTTCGCCAATGGCTCGTGAAAGGAACCGCGCCTAGACTTGGGAGGCTCTTGGACAAAAGGCGGCGCCTCCAGCTGACCGAATGGAGGCGCGGGCTTCGGTGATGGCTCGTGAATGGAACCACGCCTGGACTTGGGAGGCTCATGGTTAAAACGCTCCGCTTGCAGCTGGCCGAAGTCTGGAGGCGCGGGCTTTGGCAATGGCTCATGAATGGAGCCGCGCCTGGACTTGGGAGGCTCATGGACAAAAGCCTGCGCCTCCAGCTGGCCGACTGGAGGCGCGGGCTTCGGAGACGGCGACGGCGGACGCTGCAGCGCTTCCTGATCTTTGAAGCCCACGCTGCTTCTTCGCCGAAGGTCGATGGCGGGAGACGGAGGCCTGGCTGCATTTGGTCGCTGCGCTGTGTTTTTATCCAAGACGCCCGGGTCAAGATTTGCAGCGGGCGCTCCCGAAGCCTTCATTCTCTTGTTCTTCTTCGTCTTTTAAGCCAGCTCGCTGCACGAGGGCTGCGGTGCGTGCGAAGCAAATGTTCTATATGCCAGAGGCAATGAACTATGCTAAAAAAATGCCTTTCGTTGTTCTTTTGAGAAGATGTAGCGCCAAAATGAACAACACTCGGAAAGAGACAGAAAAGCCAGGCGCCTGTCCTGTCTGTCTCTTTCTGAGTGCTGTCCGTTTTGGCGCTACATCTTTTCAAAGGAACATGCAACAACAAGCTCCTCCCCCCCCCCCCCCCCTTCAGCAAAAATTATTTAGCTAGTTATTGTTTTTGTCTCTCAAGGAATAGCCCATACCACACTAGGGGGGCTGAACAAACAGGGAAAGCACCAGGGGCGAAAGCATACAAAAAAACAAAATACAAAATTGACAAAATAACAGAACACACATACCTGTACACCATACAGGGCGATCGTCCAAGAATAGCGGTGTCGAGATGTTTTAGACGTCTAAAAATAAAGAAATTCGGGAGGAAAAGAAAACTAAACCAATATTTAAAGTGCTGAAATAAAAGCACGCCGGAGATTGACACTGCCGAATTTGTGGTATATATAGCCAAGCAGTATTGGAAAATTTGCCAAGGCAGACAACTGGATCCAAGCAAGAAATTTTGAATGGGCCCCGCCGGGGTGGTGCAGTGGTAAGACGCCCGACTACTGTGCCGGAGTTCCCGGGCTCGAACCCGACCGCGGCGGCTGCGTTTCGATGGCGGCGAAACGAAGTGGCGTCCGTGTGCTGTGCGATGTCAGCGCACGTTAAAGATCCCCAGGTGGTCGAAATTACTCCGTAGCCCTCCATTACGGCTCCTCTTTCTCTCTTTCCACTTTCATTCCCACCTTCCTCCCTTCCCTTACGGCGCGGTTTGGGTGTCCACAGAGCAAGGGTGACAGTTACTGCGCCTTTCCCTTCCTGTGAACCAATTTTTATTTGTTAATTTTGAATGGCGGAAATACAGACCTGCAGCTGAACCTAAGTAGGGGACGCCAAATGACAATGAAATCGGGCTGCCTAAAAGCTGCCCTCTACACCTGGCGCCTAGCCGAGTGCCCTTCAGGACCCCTACTGTGGGAAATAAAGTTTTACCAAACCAAAAGAAAGGAAGCCAAGCTGTTCCAACGGCTTCTCCACCAACCGTCTTCACTACACCATAAAGCAAATAGAAAACAATAATAAATTTACTCATGATCCCTGCATAGTGTAGAACGCGCAGACAGGTTAAAACGCAAAGCCAGACTCAAGAAGTATATAAAAAAACTACTGGAGTGGAAGCGGAGCGGTGGGTGATGATGAGGATGATGATAGTGTTGACAACCCTTTGGAACGGGTGATCATGTCGTTGTGACTTGCAAGAAAAGTTACACAAAGAACGAACTGCATACACTGGCAGAGTCACTAGAGTCCCTCAATTTGATGGACCTGCGCTTGGCCAGAGTCCACCAATGTTGCAGGTGTGCCTTGGTTATTACAACGTCCGTCTCACACTCACACCCCATTTTTGTGAAGCCCAGCGCATCAGGCAGGGTGGCGCCCTCCGTTGGCTGCGAAACCAACTTCTCGCAATGTAAGCGTGACTGCCGCGAGTAAAGTATCAAGTGTTCCTGCACCTCTTCAGTTTCGCCACACGCCCTGCAGAGGGCTGCTTGGGTGTCGGTGGCTGAGTCAAAGCGTCGGCGGTATTCCCATGCGCGCAACGCACCTGAGCGGGCCTAGAATAGCAGTCCGCTTCCTACGCCGTTGTCATGCAGGTGGACATCTCCAATCTCTGTCTTACACATGCGGTAAAATGGCACTGATGTCTTGGCTGTGAACGCATCTCGCCATGCCGCTTCCTCGCTATCACGTTTTGCGTACTTTCCTCGTTCAAGCTATGGCGGAGGTATCCTGAATTGGCGTTTCTTAGAGGTCGAGTTTTTTCTCAATTGAGTATAGGCGTCTGACCCAGCTTGTGCGGATGCACGTAATTTCCAAGTACTCAAGCACTCTTCGATCCCATCTGTTGCGGCCCGTGGACTGGAGGCTAGCTTGCTTAAGCTTCTCGTACCTCGAAGGATGATCTGCAAAGATCGCCCTGAATCGCTTCGTTGGTTATTGCGCCGTGGCACCTAGCTGCTCTAACCATCCTCTTGCCTCTGATAGGAGGCAGGCAACCGCGTTCACATAGGTGAGGGTAGGAACATGGACAACCTTGCAGAGGTCTCGGACCATCACGAACAGGTTTGAAGCCAGACGGCTGGGTCTTGTGTTGGGCAAAAAAAAAAAAAAAGCGCCGGGCCACAGCACGTTACGAGGCCGCACGCTGTTTCGCGCGCACAGCTGTGATTTTTCCCCGCAAAGAACAACGTTGATATCAATTCGAGCGCTTTCAAGAGCTGATGCAACAAGCATGATTGCATTATGCGTAGCATATGGATGCAGGAACAGTGTGAATTCGGCGCCGGAGATCACATTCGAGAGGTTAGTTGGCGAAAGCTGCAAATTGGCGTGGTGTCCGTTTTAAGCAATCGCTTATACAGCTCGTTCGATGAAAAAGCCGTGGGCCAGCAGCAGTAGCAGCAGCAGTAGTAGTATAACAGTACTAGCAGGAGTAATAGTGGTATCAGTCGCACCGCGTGCCGAAAATAACCGAGGGTGCATAAAGAAACTGCATCATGGTAATTTGTGGCTCTAGTGATCAATGATTGATAAGTGTGTGATAGGCGGTGACAAGTCAATAAAATGATTGTAAGTTATGGATAATTAATGAATTAAGGAAAAAAGTAGAAAACTTTGGTTCAATGGCTTCAAATTTCTCTGAATGAAAAGGCAATGTCTTATGATGTCAAGTAAGACAAATAAAGCATGTATTTGATCAATAATTGAAATTAATTAAAAATCGAAAAAGGCCGGTTGTTTTAAAATCCGGTACAATGACAAGCTGGCGAGCGCAGCTATCTTGAAATATGAACGGCGAAAAGGCTATAATTAAACCCAGCTGTTTTCCTCAAAAACTTCAAATAAATTGAAAAAATAGGGAAACACTTAAACTCAGTTAAGGGTGTGACGCGATAGCATGTCACGCACACAATTAATGTTTTTCACTTTTGAAATTTTGCCATTATTAGTTTTTTTTCTGCAGTTTTAAATAAATTTATATACCCTGGTACAACGCATCAGCTAAAATTGGCTTTCCATTGTGAGCAGTCTGAGACCATTGAACTCATTTTTCATTTTCATTATTTAAATTTATTACTTGACCAATTATACTCGAAAATTTTATTTAGCATCATCAGGCATTGCCTTTTCATTCGGAAGATTTTGACACTTTTGATTTAGTCTGGGTTGGTTTATAAGGTTAACGTCACTGCAAAAACACACAAGGATGAATGGGCTTTCACAGTAATTGTCTCTGAACGCGGGACCTGGCAACAACCGTTAGGAAGGTGCCTGCAGAAATCGCTTTTCTTGCTTACCATAGAAGACTCTTTCCGAGTAAAAAAGTCAGAAGAAGTGTCCATGTTTCTCAAGAACAGCTTTCTAGAAAAGGTGAATATCCTTTCAATAGACATCAAAGACTTGTATTAAACGCTGCCACATTCCGCCCTCTTTGAGTCATGAAGAGATGGCATCAATTCTATGCGGACAGTATACGTTTTTAGAACGAAAGCGGGATAAATGCAAATAGGTTCCAGGAGTTGCTAGCGTTCTACCTGCACTCGATTGTCGTGAGGTTCCAGGATGGCCTGTACATTCAAAGGCGAGGCGTCTGCATCGGTTCCTGCGTGGCGCCCATCCTCAGTGATCTTTTGCTAGACCGCCGAGATCGTCAATTACAAGAAGCCTTATGCCACACCAGCGCAGTAAACACTATCCGCTATGTTGACAACTTCCTTGTAATATACGAGATTTCCTGCGAAGAGGTGGGCAACAGCGCTGTTCAAGACGTATTCAAGGTATTATCCGAGGTTCTAACAGAGCTTGAGCTTACCAAAGAATTGCCACTGAACAAACAGCGTCCGTTTCTCGACCTACGGCTGGTCATTGAGAAAACCCACCTTTCTTGGTTTTATGCCCCTAGGTCCAAGAAAGCACGCTTCCCATAGGCTCACACGAAGCTGGTGAAACGATCTGTGACTGTAGGTGCATTGAAGAACGCCCTAATGAGACCTTGCGTTCACCGTCAAAAAGAAAGCGTTAATGGCCAACGCTCACGATTGCATGATGCAGGTTTTCCTGATGACTTACTGTGCAGCCTTATGTGCACGGTGTTAGACATGCGTTAAAGTAGGGAGGCGGGCCGGCGTAAGCTTGATTTGTAATGCGCCCTAGAAACTACCCAGGTTGTGCGTAATGGTGAACAACGGCCCCACAGATACCATTCGCTGCAAGACAAAACATAAAGACAAATTTATTGCTTGTGACACGGATGCAGTCTATGAGGTACCGCGTTTTTGCGGAGCGACGTATATAGGACAAATCGGAAGGTGCATTAACATTCGTTTAACGGAGCACGTCGGCAACATTGACAAAGGGTACGGCAGCAAGCTTGCCGCACACGTGACAAATTGCTAATGCAATCCTAATTTCAAAAGATGCAAAAATTTTGCAGCATTTTACAACTCATGCGTGAGATTTTTGAAGCTTACATGATTCAGAAAAACAGCGATAAATGTGTAAGCACCCCATCATTGGCGCTAACAAAAAAGGAAATCAGCTACCTGGACCATTAACGACGATAAGGAGTGACAAGAGGATGGTTTCGTGGCTTCGTGTTCAGGGCCATTTTACTATTTATTGCAAGCATGCAATAAATTTATTCAGTTGTTAGGGAAGCACTTTGTGTTGTTTTACTCCCTGTGTCCCGTCGAAAGTGCGCTGCTTTTTTTAGTGGTCCCCAAAGCAACTCAGGCTATGAGAGAGGACACAGTGGAAAGCTCCGGAAATTTGGCCACCTATAGGGTTTTTTAACGTGCACTGCCATCCCACAGCACACGGACGCCTGGCTTTCCGTGTCTACGAAAGCGGCCGCCGCGGTCAGGATTGGATTCCAAATCTTTGGGCACAGAAATCGAGCGCCCTATCCACTGCCCTACCACAGCGAGGTTTGTCACTTTGAACCCCCTTTTCCATTTTTCATTTATCAATTATTTAAAAAATAACTGATATTTTACACACTCTAGGTTTTCTTAATTAGCATCATCAAACATTATCTTTTCGTTCTGAGTTTTCTGACACCTTTGAATGGCCCTCTTTTCCATTTTTTTTCATTTCATTACTTCAACTAATAATTAGTTGCAATAATTTCATTAGCTCAATTCATCGCCTATCACACACCAATCAATCATCCATCACTAAAAGTACAAATTACCATGATAGAATTCTTATAAGCAGTCCCAGATTATTTCCGACACGTCGTGCCGAGGACTACTACTACTACAACTGCGAACTTTATCAACTGTTGCTTGATATTTGTTTCCTTTCCAGTTTTATGTCTCAAGAACTAGAATTGCTCGAAATCTGATGGAAGGATGCATAGCCTGTGTGCGGTGCTACCCGGTATTTGCCTACCACAAGATGTGTACCACAGCCTTGATGCCAGCCCCTGGTAAGTATGGGAGGCTGCCATTCTAGCAGTTTTTGATATCTTCCTAGGCCAGACTTGAGCAAATATAAATTTAACGATGGCCGACTACAGCATAAATTTGGCAATGAAACCTCCAGGTGTCGTGAATGACAATTTTTCGCTGTATGAATATCTGAAGTGCATGTAGTCACCAGATCTTAACATAGTTTGCGTGCTTAATAAGATACGTCTCCGAAGCCTCGCTTTTGCCATATACTTTGTAGAATAGAGAATGAACAAAATGGGTTCGTTGATAGACTCCTGTGTCAAAATATCAATAATTTCATTTAATGTCACCCTGGTGTGGTCTTGTATCCATATCATGTGAACAAGACAAAATTGTGGAGGGCGCATTCAGAGGAAGGTGTTTGGAGAATCCACTGTCCAAGCAGGGGTGCAACACAAATATAGAGTCAGTAATCTACAGCAGGAAATTAGGGGTGTAGTTTTGTTAGAGCCCTTCTAGAAAAATAGAAATAACAGGAGTAGATGGTTAGTCCTTTTGGGGACTGACTTATCTGCCACAACTATTAGACCTTTTGGGGGCCAACTGGAACGGGATGAACAATTATTCGACTAAGTTCAGGAACAGTGATGGTTGCTCCTTGCAGGTGCTTCCCGTGAGACTAACAGTTGATCCTCGAAAGTGATCCCAAGGAGAGAAAATGTTACTCCCACAAGAACTAAAACTGATTTTCAGGAAGTGTTTCCAGGAGTAAAAATTTTACCCTCTTCAATTTTACCATCGCTGTTTATTTCCGGAAATGATCCCTGGTAGCGCAAATATTACTGCATCAAGGTTAGCTGCTAATCCATATGAAACACTGTCAAAGGACTACCCATTAAACGAGGGAGAGCAACTATTTAACCAAATGTTGGTCATACTCACCTAACCCACACATGCAAGCTCCGGTCGACTGCGCTTCACTGAATGTGCGTAGGAATGTAAACCTCGACAAATTGGCATCTTCAGTAAACTTATCACTTATTTCGATAACTTTCTTAGCCCAATGGTGATCAAAGAGGAAAGTGGTACTTGATATAAAGCAGAGAAAAGTAGGGAGGAAGGGAAGAACAAGGGCGCATTACGGTTGTAAGCTATAAAGCCAAATGATGTTGATAATGATGAAATCACACAATGATGAAATTACACCATAAGATTCGGCGGGGCGGCCGCTTTTCGATGGAGCCGAAAAGCAATGCGCCCGTGTGCTGTGCGATGTCAGTGCACGTTAAAGAACCCCAGGCAGTCTCTTAAAGAACCCCAGAACCCCAGGCAGGCTACGGCGTCTCTCATAGCCTGAGTCGCCTTGGGACGTTGGGACGTTAAACCCCACAATAAAATATACTAACACTAGCAAGCAGAAGAAACATTAAAGCCTTATGTGGTATATCAATACAGCCGTAAGTGGCAACGTATTTCATGACAGAAGCACTAGACAAAGTGCAATTCGGAAAAATAGACAAACAAGCAATAACGCCCAGGATATAGAATACAGGAAGTATCATTTATAGAATAATAAAAGAAAACAGACAGGAACATTCGTACAACTCATAACATTTTCCTCAAAGCATAAGCTCCTTAGTTATCACGCTATAATTCAATCACACATAAACTACTGTCATCTCGTTTGGGTACAACAACCAAAAGAAATCTAAACATCCTACTCGATCTCCAAAAGAAGGCAATTAGACTGATCGCTGGTGCATGCTATACACTGCCCACACAGAAAAATTATTTCCGAAATATAGGATTCATCGTGTGCATACCATGTTTGAGTATCGTCTACTTCACTGCCTTAAATTGTCACCTCAATGCTTAACTGACTTCTTGAAGAATATATCTGGACTTAAGCCTTACGAAAAACCCTTTCACACCAGAAGTAAACAAATATGGGATGTTCCTCGAACGAGGACGTTATACGGTAAACAGAGCCTTCGTTTTACTTTACCATGCATATTAAATCATTATAGCATACACAACCCAAACGTCTTTACCGCGTCAATTAAGGACTTTAAGCTATATTTTATAAATTCCGCACTGTCTCTCTGTACTTTCCGTTCCTTGCCTTAAACATTATTACAAAAATAGTCACTTCATTTTCATTACATGTCGCCATATTTCGTGCTTACTGTTACATTATTGTGGGCCGTTAATTTACTGCGCTGGTTTTTAACTTGCTGTTTCATTTGTATATATGTGCTCTTTCTGTGCTTCATAATTTTCATGTTATATATGTATATCTTCGCCTTAATGTCACACGTCCTGTTGCTCTGCCATTACTGGGTCTCGGGCATCTCTCAAGCTATCGCTGTAGCTCTTCGCCCGAGGCCCATTTCCTGTTGTCACGAAATCGGCGCACATTTTCATCAAGCCGGCACGGCGCGAGGCCCGCGCGGCGTCGCGTGGAAAGCATGTAGAGAAAAGCCCCCTTCCCCGCGCGGGAGAGCGCGTAGCTTTGCACGCGTTGCCGTCACCCTCTTTCCCATTGCCCGGGGAGGACGGTGGTTCATCGGACTGGAATCCGCCAGAAAATTCCAGCATCTTCTATGGGACCTAGCCAATGACGACGCGCGGCTCGACGGGAGGAAGAGGGAGCGCTATAACCAGCGAAGCTAAGTGTGTGTGCGCGCTAGTTTTGGTGCGTGCTAACAGACAGACGCGGCGAGCCCTATTTAAAGAGACCGCGCCGCTTGTGAGTCAGTCAGTTCGTTAGTGTTTGCGACGTGTTCGCCTGTGCTTCGGCTGGACTCCCGGCGATCACCCGCTGCTGGCAAGCCCACGGACCTACAAGGGAGCGGCGTTCGTCTCGTATGGCGGCCACATCGTGACTCTTGAGGCGTCGGACTGCAACAGTGCCCGGTGAACAATTTGGTGTTTGTTTATGTAACTCTCTCGTGTTTCACCTGTTGTAAAGCCTCTATGTTATTGAATACCTGTGTAATTGCATGCTTAGCGTTTGTTATTCTGTGAACCTCTCGTCTGTGCATTTCATGTGATCTTGTGTATTCCTTTGTATCGTCTCTTGCTGTGCATAAATTGTGTTTTGTTTGTTACATCTCACTCCGATCCTTACTCTGGTTTGAACCGGCGACCGCTGGGCACCAAACGACCACCCCCTTCTGTCACTACAAGGTAGTTGAATTCCAGCTGAGCTTGCCACGCAAGTCGAGGGCATCTCCTTTGCGACCGGAACAGCTACCCCCACTCACTCTAAGGGTGTCTGGGAGTGTGCGCACCGTTAAGGGCGCATCGTTAATGATAACCGCTCATAATTATTAACGGGTGACACCTGTATATTACTGGAAATAATTTTTTTTTAATTTTTCAATTTTTCAAATTTTTTAATTATCGCTTGTATGCCAAAGTAAACAATCTGGGCTGCAAAACCGTGTGGCTAAAATTATTGAGAATAAACTGCTGTTGTAAAGTACGCACTGCCTTGTGTTGAGGTCCTCGACATCATCGGCAAGCACCACTGCACCAGGCAGTTAGTTCCACTCCGGTGCTGCTTTAGCTATATGTAGAAATATTTATAAGACGCTGTTCCAAAATGAGGTATTCCCACTTTACAAAGGCTATGGCTAAGTGTATTTTGATAAGTGGCGGGATAAATGTATTGTTCAGGATTGAATTATTGTGATAAATTTTAAAGAAAAAACATAAACGGGAAATACCTCTGCGTAGCAACAATGGGGCTAGTGACGATGTGTTTTACATGAGTGCTTCGTTCCATAAACGACCATAGTCGCCACCATGCGCCCAAGAGGCGTTGGATGCACGTTCTCTATTCCAGAAGCCCGTGCCTACACCATTGTGGGAACGAATGCAAGCAGACAACTTTCTGTAGCCATGTGGTTCATGCGACGAGTTCAAGCGAGTAATTTCATAGATACATACTTCGCCCGTCAATGATCGTCCGCTTAATGCTCTGCGCTGCTCACGCTCTTATATCATACACAATGTATCCATAGACCGTTCTCATCATGTATACATAGTAAACATTCAGTATGCCTACAGTAATCGAGGAGACATTGTTCGAGACTGAAGTCCTTGCAGCTCCATTACCGCAAAAACCTCATGATCATTTCTCCAACGGGCAAAAAAAAAAAAAAAAAAATGGCGTGGAGACCCTAACAAGCCAACGGTCAAGTAAAAGAAAAAAAAAACGCCAAGATGACCAACGAGCAGCGCGGTTGCAACTGCTTTACAAATAAGGCAGCAGGGCTCTCCGAACGCGGCGTGGAGAGCCTCATCGCGATAGGTAATTGGCATGTCATTGTGCATTTCCGAGCGGCAGCGACTGCGTACCTCTCTTGCCGTGGTAGCCGCCGTGTCAAGCTAAAAACAAAAGAAACCACACACAAAGTGGCGCGGCGCACTTTCGCGAGGCTGGTGGACAGTGCGCATCGGGCAACATATACACGCAATGAAACCAAAGCCGCGTGCTGAGAGAAACTGGAAGACAGGGGAGTGGCCAAGGATGAAATGAGCTGTTCGTCCTCCCTTTAGTCTTTTTCTAGCTAGGGTTAAACATTAGCTCACCAATTTACGCAGAGCGCGCATCTCGCCACAGTTGGTCCTCTCGAGGGCTAATAGCCTGATTTGACGACCGAAGTGGACGTTACTGCCCCTTGAGCCGGTTTTTTTTTTTTTCTTAGGGTGCAACACGCTGCGCTCGAAACTCCGATTAAGAAATTGGAGCGAAATCTGGAAAATGTGGTGAAAAGATGAGTCTATAGAAGCGGAAGTATTTCTCCACTCGTTTCCGTTACGTTTAAAAGCGTGCGTTGCTGTCGTTATGCTAATAAAAATACATCTTAAGTGATCCGATAATAACCCATTTAGGCTGCGAGGTGATAAATTCTTAAAATTATTGGGAAAAATGTCGTCAAAGGAAGTTTCAGCGGAAGCCCCAGTTCTTTGCGCCGGAAAGATGTAAAAAGGAGTAGACTAAAAGGCACAAGAAAATATTGCGCCTAAAGTTTATAAAACCATGCAGAACACCAAACAATGAGGTTGGTTGGAAACAAAAAGGAAAGAGCGGTGCAAACATGGTTCACATACACTTAGGAAGGTCTCAAAAGTTATAAATTGCAATCTTGTTAACAGAGGGGCAATTCTGATTTTAATGAAACGAAAGTTGGCCACGAATTTGGAAAGCCCTAGCCACAACCGAAACGCCAACCACTTCAAAGAACGAGCAAGCGGATTTTTTAGTCCATGAACTAGAAACCAACACAGATCCGGATACTAAAATTGATCTGACATGCATGCCAGTAACCATTAAGAGCGCATCTCTTCATAATCCAGACAGAAATTACTTGCGAAAAATTTTCACGCCGCCGGCTCTTTTCGCTGCGACATGGTTAAGGTCAGAGCATCATGTGACATTATTGTCATAAATGACACCGAGCATATTTGCTTAACGTGAGGAATCATTTGTTACTGATATGTTAGAGACAAACTTAATGAATCTTTTATTTTCAAAAACAAAAAAAGGACAGCGCACTTGATTACATTTCACATGAGTCGCAAGCAACACAGCCAAATGTGAAATTCTGAATACAACTCAGGTATGACGGCGGGCAGAAAATTGGCTGATGCAGCCGTAAAAGACACAATGTCAATCGCATAGACATTAACTTTGAACTTACTCACTTCTTAGAATTCAGCTTAATAGCATGTTGAAAAGCATAGTCGAGAAGACCGCGTTATGAGGGGCTCCCCTGGTTTGTTTATATATGCCAGAATGGACACAATTTAATACACATAGAAACTGGTTAGCTGTAATTTAACTGAATAATGTGGAAACTAAAGAGTCATTAATATTTTGCAGTAAGAAGCTGTGTTCTACAATATCATAAGATTCGGCTGCATCTAATCTGACAAAACAGCATGTATTTTTGGCGCTGAGGAAGGAGAATTCGACTTTTGAGGTCAGCATGCGCATTTCACACGGAACACTAGGCGGATACCAATTTGAAAAGGGCTGAAAATATTTTCAGGGTCAACGCACTCCGGAGCAGCTTTGAGTAAAACCATTTAAATTAATTTTACGATGTTTGATTAAGGTGAAATAGGTCTAATGTTCTCTAGAGCAGTGTTTCTCAAACGTGTCTGCATTTTAACATTACACAGAACGTCATTTACTACCTTCTTTTGGTTCGCTATTGCTCACTTTCCAAGTGAGTTTATTTGACTGTGAGACAATTTTGTATGCGTAAATAGCTGAATATTTTGACTGTCTACCCATCTTCACAGCATATTTTTGTTTTTGCTTCCAGCGTTAAATAGTCTGATCTATGCCTAACTCAACTACACTGTCTCCTCTGTTATTTTGCCCTCATCTTTTACTGCAAATCTTGCTGCTTCTCTCCTGTCAATTCCTAGCTGCGATTGCACTGCACAAGTAAATCATTAAACAGGATTATTAAAATTAGGCCCCTACAGGCATTCGATAGGATTGTATGCCCGTTCAGAAACAAACATGATTTACATAGCACAACGGCATTGCTAAACATATGCAAATAGAATAAAAATGTGACGCAAATTATGTGCTCCCAGTATGGTCTCTCCCAATTTATTTGTATAGCGCTACCATTTGCAGCGAATACCCATATTCTTTGCTTGCGTTCACGTCTCCATATCTTTCTGCCTGTCAAACGTTATCCTATTCACGTATTCATGCCGTGAGCTGCCGAACAATTTGCTTTGCTGACAGAAAGTGTGAGCGTTATAATTGTTGGGACGTCTCACCTGTATGCATCATCTGCAAAAGTTCCTCCTGATCCCACGGAATCACCCCTGATGTGCAGCAAGACATCTGTTCAAAGTTTGGGAAGTTGGGCAATATGGGTAGAAAAATAGTCAATGAGTAAAAAGGGGGCCTTTTTAAGCTCTATTAGGAGAGCAAACTTCCTAAAATCTCCCATAACGTTGAATATCCCTTAGTAAAAAACAAAAAAAAAAGTTTGCTAAAGATGCCATCATCATCAGCCTCACTAGACCCACTGCAGGGCGAAGGCCTCTCCCATATTTCTCCAATTAACCCGGTTCTGTGCTAGCTGCATCCACTTGACCCCTTGTATTTCAAGCGTACTATTCCATATTTATTTGGTACTATTTTGTGCCATATGCTTAAATACCAGACGCAGTACGCGTTAAATGTGATACGAGTAAAACAATGGACATTTTTACAAACACCTTAGAAATGCAACTTTCTCCCGCTTTCAATATTTACACACTCAAGTGATTTCGGCTTTTTATGAAGCGATTAAATATGTGGCATAAAAGTAAGGGTAGCATATATTCGAAGCAACTGTAATTTATTCCCGACCTATTCTCCTGCTAGCAGAATTAATAAGATAATGCTAAAATAATGAATTTCTAGCATTCTTCGAGTACACTCGAACTGCACCAGAAATAGGATCTAGTATTCTAGCATGGTAAAAATATATACAAAATTGCACCAGTCATATACTAATCAGTGCAGTAAAAGAATAAAATGTAGCGAGCTTTTTACAGCCGGCTAATAAGAAACCGAAAGGGTTAATGTTCGCAAAGGCTCAATAAGACCTTGCAATGGTCTTTATTTTCGACAGGTTTTCAAACGTTGCTACGTGAAAGCCACACTAACCTGCCATTATACATATACTAGTTAAATTGTAATAAACATTTCGTAGCAACAGACGTCATCATTAGTGAAAGTCAATCCGCCGCCAGGTTTGGAAATTTAGGCATCAAACTTGTGACACAACCGTTCTTTGTAGGCGTTCCAGGTGATGTTATGTAGATACCTTTTGAAATAGCAGACTTCTATTAGTCAAGCTAAATGGTAGCTTGTGACACGGTTTAAAGCTGACGATATCAGTACCTCCAATTTTAAATATTTGGAGGGGTGCTCAAGATTCGTATTGAACTTGTGACAAAAAAGTTGGTCACACAGCCCTCCAGGAGGTGTCATTCAATTTCTCTTCGCGCATATAATACTTATCTAGGTAAAGTTACAGGCTAGCTCGCGGCCATCTCACCGAAACAGTTTTAAAGAAACACTTGGCCACACAAAGAAATAATGCTTCCGCATTCCGCAGGTAAGCACTCTTAATTGCGTAACAAAATGTTTTTTGTTTACATCCCTTCATTTCTTCCAGCTATACAGTGTGCGACACACTTTGTGAACAAAGCATTAGTTGATATCCCTCGACGCTAAGGCACTAGCGAATGTTAAGAGCGTGTTAAAGATAAAATGGTTTGAAAAGGGGGTTGCTAGATGGTTAGAAGTAACTCAGTTTCTTGCTATGGGGGTCATTCTCTTCTCATATCAATGAACGTGCTAGGTTTATTGAAACCTGGCCCCAGGGCAATCAGCAGAGAAAACTGTTTCGTGTTCACCGACATGGCATTTTAAGCACAAAGCTCCTACGAGAGCTTGGAGTGTATATGTGTACTAGTGAAGTATTCTAAACATGCACGAAGCATACTTACAGATGTAGTAATTTTTTGGAAATTAAAAAAATATATATTTTGAATATAGAGCAAGACTTGAAGTATACTTTAGGCCAATTAATTTCATATTTACAGAAACCTTTTTCTTTCATTGCCAACATCGTGAAAAAGCATTTATATTATTTCACGCAGCCGAATATATTCGAACTGTAATTTCAGATATGGTATTTCCAACAAATTTTAGAGTTGTGTATCGAATATTCAGTGACAAATTTGACGAACCTACATTCAACATATTTTGAGCGCATTCGCGAATAAAAAGTATGTTTAAAATACGTTACGATTACAACGATTGTTACTTGAAACGTATGACGTTTTGCTAAGGGATCCTCTTTTACTCTCGCCCTCCTTTTCCACTGGGCCTACATTTTATATTCGTTCTTCTCCTTGACATAACCTCCCCTGCTCTTGTTGTTCCGGCTTTAAGGATATCCTACATTTCGCGCCGTCGTCAAAACAATTTACAACCGCGAACCGTGCAGCATGATGCAGATTTGCCCCGTGACATATCATCAGGTAAAGAATGGGCCATTATGCACGAGGGAGACACAGACAAGGTTACAGTAAAGCGAATGTCCCGAAACAGCATACACAGAAAAGTTGCATCCTCCTAGAACGGCCAGATGACTTAGAGGCCAGCGAAAAATGCATGCAAGCTTAAATGCTTCGAAAATGCAAAAATTGTCCCCGTAGATGGTGCCACAGTGACCGAAGTGGTGCGGACAATAAATATATTATGTGCAGAGCACGCAACACGACGCCTAGATGTTTTGTGCATAAAAGCGATTAGAATCCAGACGCACATACACAGCTTTTTAAGTTTCACTCTGGATCGAGATTTTGCCTGTTGGTTCGCCAAGTTTGCTGTTGGACACCAGACTCCGCGAGCTACTGACCAAACCTTTCATAATAATGATATACAGTGTGAAATGATTAAACAATTTTGTGGGGTGACTCCGATGCTTCCCAGAATAAAGTTTGGTAAAGGCGGTAGCGTGGTACTTAGCTATTAGCTGAGTGCACCATGGGCAGTCAAGATACTCGTGATTGCTGAAGCAGCGCCTCAGCAACGCTGATAGTTGACATGATACGCAACGAAATTGAGGCTGGTTTGCATAGGTAATCAAATTCGAAATAGCTGCACTAGCAAAGGTGATCGAGAAACAATGAAGTGCGTTTGCAAGCGGGCGCCTGTTAGGGCACCCAGGTGATCAGAAGCAGCTTCACGATACGGTGATTGGTGCGGAGCCGAGGTAATCTGCACGTGTAGGATAAGGGGTGACTGACACGAGGAAGGAGAGGTCCAATTTGGGACGGCGCGAGTGATACGCGACTGGTGTATGATGCGCTTCTATACACTGCCTAGTGCCGTGCCATTCTCTCTTTGACTGCAGCTGCACGGGTTGTAAGGCCAATCCGCCGCCTGATTGGCTAAGCCGCCCGACGAGTGCGTCGCAACTTTCTCTTTCAAGCTTCAAGCTAGCGGATAATAAGAGAGTGTCCTTGGACAGGCACCATCGAAAGCCATGATTGGGGCTAGTACTGCTACGACTAAAAAGTAACTGAGGTGGTAATTTCAAACGAAACCATGCGCAGCAATAATGAACTAGACGCGGAGCCTATCCACGCGAATATATTTAGGGTATCTCTAAAGCCTCTCTTCAGCAGACCGTCTACAGCGCACGAGTGAAGCTATTTGGAAAAATCATTTACCAAAAACATGGTCGTGGTCATTCCGTAGAGTTGAAAGTGAGGGTATAATTTTCGCTAATTTCGTTAACGCAGCAAGAATGGCTGATGTTGACTTTCACGTTATGATATTCCAGACTACCATAAAACTTCATTTTTGTTTAAAATTAGCACAAGCAATGTTCTGCTCATGTTTATTAATGCACACGTTTCTGCACTGTTTCGACGGGCGACGGGCGTTGAAACATAGAGGTTATAGGTATTTACGTAAAGGTTTACATACCATTTCAGTGACTCGCATAAACTCGCCCGCACCGTCCATGCAGTACCACGTTTGAGCAAACAGGACAATAGAACATATTTTTTGCACTTGATTGCCAATCAATGTTTTTACAATATTTCCTGATGCGTCAAATGAGCTTCTAGTTCTTGACTCTGCTCTTCGCAGCCAAACTGGGGCATACGCAACTTGAGAAGCGCTTCTATTTATTATGTTAGCCGTAAACATCGTCAGCTAGCACGTAACACAAGACGCATTCACGCAAAGCTAGCCTGTTTCATTCATCGAGGCCCTTAAGCGCTCGTTAGCGTCCACAGTCTGCACACAGCGTTCAGGTGGAGTACACATAGCAGGTGAGTTTTCGAAGGCAGGTGGGGTTGAAGCCGGCGTGTTATTGGTTCGAGTTCTCTGTGAACTCGAGTGACGGCCCTTGGTACGGACAAGGCTCTTTCTTTCCCCACGTGTTCTGGCGTCGCGGTGGTCAACTTTACGAGCGCGATGTTGAGCATCATGAGAAGATGGCCCCACCCTAGCCCGGCTATTAGGGTCAATGTCCAATGTTACAGGAGACGCCGATGTGCCCAGGTTAGCCAAAGTTCCTCCAGAATTTCCTCCGTCGTCGCCGGAATCCTGCCTCAGGAAGACCCTCGTTGTGGTAAGCAGGACGCCCACAACGCAAGCAGCAATGGCAAGAGAAACAACCAAGATCATAACTTGCCGGAGGCAGGAAGTGTCAGGTTCACACTCTGGCATTCCTGGAGGTACTGCCGTGTCCGCGTGGACTCCTGGATGGCCATCTGCCATCGCTGCTGTCGTGCAAACATCATCGTAGCGGAACCTTTTAAAGGGATCAAACACCAGAGATTCATCGGGGGTCGGCGTCACGGAATAGTGGACACTTGGAGGATTGTCGGGCACTTGGGTGCGGGATACCCAAGGCGGAATCGTCCGATGCGGAGTGCCAACTGTGGGAGCTGAGAAACTGGACCGCGCAGGTGCAGCAGGTTCACGCTTAGGGCAAGGCATCTTCACAGATTCTGCTTATGATGCGCTCTTCGTCTTCTTCCTCTTCCATCAGCAGCTTGCTCATTTGGTTGTCATTTGAACGTGATGTCTAGACCATAAAATGCAACGTTTTAATTTACGACATTCTTTTTGCCGAGCTCTCTGCATAGATAAGATTCTGTTTTCTGGCACATCCTTAAAACGTAGATAAACACACAGGCTTTTGTATAACTTGAAAATGTCACGTACGGTTTGGGATGCGCTAAAATATTTAGCCATGTTTCTTCATGGTTTAGTTTGACTTTTCGGGTATTTGATTGATTTTAAACTGGCTTACATTTGCTGTTACCTTACTTCTTTATGCGGACCAAGTTGGAAGGAGCGACACAAGTATAAATCACCGTTTTAATTAAGTCGCACGTACGGGCTTGCACGACCTAGGAGTGGAGCTTCTGACTCAAGATACAAGGATACCGCTGGTCTCGTCTCCGATTTCAAATGGGCTGCCCAAGTTGGCAGCTCCGGCAAATTCGGTTATGACGTGATTTCATGACGTCACACAAACCGTCGAGCAATCAGTGCCTGGCCATGTCGCCTGCCAGATGAATGGTCCTAAGGAGGGCCGTACAGTCCACTGATAGACGACAGCCTTTGGACGGAGTATAAACTGTAATGATAGGGTATTGCTAGAAAACCACTAGCGGCACCACGTTAAATCCTTTGCTACTATCCCAAATTGCCGCCTTGCTTACCCTAACTAAACACGTTGCTTGATACACACTGGTGAGGGGCCTTGGACACGGGCAAAGGATTCAGATCTGTGGTGTTTAATTCCAGAAAGCATTAAGGGGTGTGGCTCTGAGAACTTCTAGAAATTTGTAATGCAGGTTTTGAATCTGTGAATGTGCACTGTTATTGAGGTTGTTGCCGATTCACGTGGCAAAGCGATGATAAAAGGACCAAGATGCTCACCAGCGGATGTTAGAGTTTTGCCTAAAGACAACTCAAGGTTCATCTTTTCAGATGATATCGCAGCTGCTGCAGTCAATGCTTGTGGTGACAGAAATCCGTCAGTGCTTACGTAAACAGCGTTTTGGTCAGATGCATGCCCGAGTAACTTGCTTGAGTCCACTAATTGGCGCCACGGTTATGCCTTATCAGGCACCACGCCAAGTAGATATTAAAGGTAACTTCAGGCAGGCCTTCGAAATAACTGATGGTGATTGTGAAAACCGCACTATAAAGAGATTGTTCATCCCCGTCAGCCCTTTATATGGTTCTACGAAAAGGGTTGATTTGGTTTATAGATTTGAACGCCCCAAAGCACTCAGGCTATGATAGACGCCGAAGTGGAGGTCTCCGGAAATGGCGACCACCTGGGAACGTTCTTAACATGAGCTGACATCGTGCAACGCGCAACACACAGGCGCCTTGGTTTTCATCTCCATCAAAAAGTGGCCCAAACGGCCGGAATCCGATCGCTCTTCCTTGGGTACAGCCGTTGAATGTCCTAACTACTGCACCACCAGTACATGGAATTTTACGAAAAAGAATTGCATTACCTAAAAACCTGTGACCTGTAATCGGTCATGGACTTAGAGCGCATTTCTTGTTCTCTTTACTGTCGCACATTATTCCTTGATTGCCTCTTGTCCTTGCTATTCACCACCGAATTATCAGTTCCTCTATATCTTCTTAAGTCTGAATATTTCCCAGTGTTCCTATATTTTGGCACAATGTTATGCCTTGTCGACTACTTGTCTGCAGCCAAAAGCAAACTCACTCCTGTAAATATCCCTGAAGGGATTGACAGTGTAAATAAATAAGTTGGAGATACCAGGTTTGTATTGATTGTCTTACCAGAGTGCGATGACACTCGGGTAATACATCCGAATGTGCTTGCTACGCAGTACTATAGCAGGCAAGGAAAGCGCCCGGGCCGAGCCTGTCGATCGAGTTTATTACCTGAGAGACGGCAGTGCGGCCGCAGTTAAGCGTCGGTTAAATAAACATCGCCATCTCGAAGTGTCATACAAGCACTCGCCATACAACTGTCAAATGCACCTACGTATTGCCGATTCTTCTTAGACTAATACGCTGCATTGTCGCAGCGTGAAATCGATTCCTCTAAAATCGGCAATATAAGATTACCATGAAGCTATTGGCAGCAGTATATACTGCCGCACGATAAATACAAGATAAGAAGCGACTCATCTGGCCCCACTGGTTGTAATCTAACGTGAAGAGACACTTTATGCAACGCAACGAGAGGATAAAATTCTATTCCAAAAATTTATTTTTCAAAACCGGTACTGTTTTGAATGTATGCTATTCTGCGTCTCAAGACCTCACAGAGAAGTAATACGTCTACGGCACTAGAATATAGGTGTAAAGCTTAGGCCTAGAAGTTTGCGAAACTTAACTGTTAGCCTTCCAAAGGTGAGCAAGTTCATCAACGGCATCTCATGCTTGCAGTTGCAAATGGAATCGATAGTGCTTCCTCGGAGAGTTATGCGAAATAGATCTGTCACCGCGAGTGCATGCATGGGCTTCACCAAAAAGTGAACGCCCTTTCGTCCTCGTGAATATCGGCCGTTTGGTGCTTCCCTATCAGAGGAAGACTTTGCCGACTGAGGGCAGAGTTGGCGATAGCATAGCATGCCCAGAAGGACAGTAGAGCAGCTGTAATGAGGCACACGGCAAGGAACGCATACTGCGTTACAGCTCTTGAAGCGTTCGTTTGGCCGCAGGCTTTGTTCTGATCAATGGGCGCGGTGCTACTGCTTCCGCTTGCTCCAGACGTACTGATGTAGGAACTGCCCCACGATGTGCTGTCGTCGCTTTCTTTTGAGGATCGAGGTCGAAGTGCCCCCGCCGGTACCAAGGCTGCCTTCTGCAAGGACCTTTCCCCGTGCGATGGTAAACGACTGTCACGTGCAGTTGAGACACGTGTCTTGCCTTTATTGTTAAGCCGAGCTTGCTGCCGCACTTCAGGGCGTTGGCGTTGGAAGTCTTGGTAATTGTGTAGCGCCGTAGGACCTCTCAAGGGAAAGGCGTGCCAGGTCACCGTGGAGTCGGTGAATTTACCATGCTTTGAGGGATTCATATCAGTAGTACACGGCCGCTTGTCTGCGGTGAATCCTGATGTTGCACCGTGGTATTTTCGCCACGAATGTGGCTTCCCATTTTTAGGGGCTGTGCAAAAATAGCTCGACGGATATGATGGCCGATGAGCAACAGCGCAAATTAATTTCGGCGTCGCTGGAGTTCCAAGACGTGAAACCGGAAAAACAGTTTTGAGCGGCAGCGCAAAACCATGCGAGACTCTCCAAAAGGCAGGCGGTGTATCACGGTTTCGCTTGAAAGATGCAGCGGGGACCGGCACACGAGTCCTTGTCGTGACGGCCTTTGACAGCTTGCGAGCGGATAAAATATGTTCCTCTTCCAGAGCTTCTGGCTTATTCGACGAAATGCGTACTTTCTTGGCATGGCTGAAATACTTGAGGGTCTTGTCCGACTGATCCGGTATCCGTCGCACTGGTGAGTTGCGCCCACACCTGCAGGGATTTGACGGCTTTCTCGCTTCGAGGCGTGGCACTGTTCCCCCCGCTGGATGCTTGATACGGCTCGGAACGCGCGCTGAGGGCGAAGGATGCTTCCCTATTCTTGAGTACATCGCTGGAAAAGGGTACACGGAGGAGCGTGGTGCACTCGTTCCCGGATCCATACCCTGCTTCGCAGCCCACGTTGAATGGACAAAATGCGAAGGCCGGCGGCTCCGAACTACAGGAGTGGAATTTTCCAGAACTTGCAGGAAATTTCGCTGTTAGATTTCAGCCGAGGAAAAACAACTGCTTGCCTCCTGATCCGATGCGACTTGAGCGCCTTGTGGTAGTCGTAATGCACCGTGTAGAAGTGTGTGGTGGGCAGCCATGTCAGGAAAGTTACGCCTCTTCTTCTTCATCTTTGGAATATTTCACGCTTAGCGAAGGCAAAGCTCGTGCCTCCTCCCATATTTCAATGAGTAGAACATAATAAAGATCCAGCATGAAAGAAAAGAAAGGGCCTTAAATACTTAAGCAAGAAAAAAGTTTTATAATCTAAGTTCTTCAATATTTCTCTTTTTGCGTAGGGGAGTGCACAGAATTGCAAAACATTTCTTTCACCAGGAAAGGCAAAATGCGAATGATCCGTACCAGGTGGCTATTTTTTTTTTGTGTGTGTGGTTTTTATTGTCACGCGGCATAAGAGGAATGCTATGAAGGATGAAGGGTGTGGTCAAATAAATGAAAAAATGTCTAGAAGTGAACGACAATGCGGTTCCTGCGTCCAAGCGGCCATTTTTTTGGCCGATCCCCCTCTGTGGGTATGTGCCATAAGTTATTTGGACAACAACAACAACAACGACTGCGGATTATGGGGGGCAAGGCAAGCTGCCCCCACGCGCCGGATTCTCGTCGTCTTCATTCCTGGACATTCATTCCCACAACCGGTGGGGAATATTGGCTTCTGTATCTCGGGACATGCAGACGGGGCACCCAGGGTGGGGCACAAATCTCGAAATTGAGGCCACTTTCGAGTCACTGCAGGCGTTAGGGCCACCCCAACTCGAATCCTCGGAAGCGCCACCTCCTCTGCACAGGTTAGACCGCAAGGGCGGCTTACCGTACACGGAGGTATGAGAGCGCGTGTACGGCGTCGGAGGTGCTCCTCTCTTGTTAAAAGGAGGACAGCATTATCCATTTTTAGGAGTTTTGATGATGATGAGGTTGAGGTGGAAAGACGTGTCGCAGGATTCGCATGGCTTTGAGAACTTAAAAGGTCACGCGAAGTTCAGTCAATCCGAAATAGCTGCGGTATGCATGCCGCTAGACTGTGTATGTTTTGGCAGATTTGTGTTCTGCTACTGATGCGTCTAAGTAGCTTTGTCACCAGGGGGGCATCAGTGCGTATGAGAATACAGGCCATGGGAAGCGTGATAATTGCGGTCACGGAGCGAAGCGCCTCTTACACAGCAAGCAGCTCCGCACAAAAAGAAGATGGAGGTTCAGGTCATTGAAAAGTTTGTCATTTTCCGGGCAGACTTGCAAGAGCAGTAAACTGCAGTTGTCACTTTGCTGGCCTGGATGCTTGCGTCAACGTAAACTGCGATGGAACCTTGTAGCAAGCGGGCGTCTTGTTTCATAATTCGGTCGCCAAGTGACGACGCGACTCCTTTGTTCTTGGTCGTCGTAAATCATTTGGATTCTTATGACTGAGCGGTACAAAACGTCAAGGAAAAATAACTGCCAATGGCGGTGGCAGAATTAAATGGGACGAAGCATAATCCCTGAGCAAGCTACTTTCGCCCCTATTGGCCCCTACTATAGGCAGAAAAACGAAGAGTGTGGCAAGAAAGCCTACCGACAGCGTGTCAACCTTCGCCAGATCACTCAGCCGGCTCTATCCTCCTCTTGCAGAGCATGCGTTCTATTCTCCTCTCGGTTCCTGTGCAGCAGTAACACAGGCACCTTACTAGCTTCACCTCCAGTACTCTCCATCTCGTCAATCTCCGACGCTTCCGATTCCCAAGCCTCGTTACTCTCTCCAATCATCTCCACATTCACTCGTTTCCCACTCGCCTCCCCCTCCGTCCTTTATAGAAGAACGATTTCATACCCTCGAGCACCGTGTGGATAGTTTGGAAGTGGCCATTCGACCGCTCAAACAAGATCTCAACAGCATCGATAGCCGCCTAGATGCTCTTAGGGCTCGCATGGATCAGCTCCTCACTACCATAGATTCCAAATTCTGAAACATAGAGAATGTCGTCGCTTACTGTCCCAAATACCAGTCTGACTTTGAGCGCCGCCTCCAACAGCATAAGGAGGCTATCACCCAAATTGATGCTAAAATAATAGCCTCAATACTCACGTCAACGTTCAGTTCGAACGTATCCTTACTTTGATATCAACCTTTCAGACTTCACTGCAAACCATAACTGATTCTCTTTCACCTTCCCCAAGGAAGCGCGATTGGCACGCCACAGGGCAATCAAATTAGTTAGATGTCAACTTGGAGAACCTCAATATAATTCAGTGTAACTGTCGCAATCTCAATACTAACCGCACTACATTACATCAGTATCTTCTTACTCTCCCCTCTCTGCGGGGCTTTATATGTGGGCGACACTCAACGTTCGGTCGCTTAGAAGCCACGTGCATGATGTAGGCAGAGATACTCTACTCATGTCTGCACATGTGCTTGTCTTTACCGAAACGCGACTCGCACAAGGTGGGCCCCATTGATTCCAGGCTTAAGTCTCGTTGCTGCGGCCAGGAGATTTAATCAGGAGCGAAACGCCCGGGTATGCGTTTGTCTAAAAGGTGGTCTGAAGGCTATAGCTCCCTCATTGTATTCTACTTACTAAACAGGGTGATATGAAACGGTGCGAGACGGAGGTCGTAGTAGTCGGGGTGATACTATATATCTCGGGTGTATATGGCAGTGGACGTTCTGGCTACCAGAATGCCTAGCCGAACTGAAAAAAAGGAGTCTGCCATCGTAACGGGTGACTAATAAAAACAGGAACTGCGCCGTTGTTCAAGCGGCAGAGGAGCGGTTTCTACTCGAGTTGAGCCAGCACCAAACTCAAACCACCACACATTGAGGGAGCAGTTAAGCCTTGGTTTTACACGGAACCTCGGTAGATACAGAGCATGTCGTCAGAAGAGTTGAAACCAAGTAACATTATTTCAGTGATCATCGCAGCGTCACCACTGGTATAAATAATAAAAGCCTAGTCGTTACCTGAACAATTTGTCTTGTCTATGCAATAGAGCCAAACCAAACGCTTAATCACAAGCGTAGGCATGCGGCCGTCTTTCACAGTTTAACTAGTGTTTACCAGAGCTAAACAACAGCCAACTTTTTATGAGCCCCTAATTACCTCAACAGTCCTTAGCTTTGAGTGCGTGCCTGTCATCTATACTTCGTTTGTCTAGTCTCTTTCCCCTTGTGGTAACTAGTCTCTATTGCGGCGTTGCTTGCATGTGTCCTCGAAGCCAATTCCTATAAGAAAGGAACTTCTAGCAGCCAGCGGGCTGCTCGGTCACTCCATAAAATAGTGGTAATCCCAGGCAGTGCTCGCTGCCAACCGTCCCTTACGAATTCGGAAATAGTTGCCTGATTAGCAAGGCCGCAAGCGAAGCCGCTTGACGTTTAAGCGGAACCTTCGAGTATCCACATTTGGAAAGTAAAAGGTGGGGAATCGCCGGAAATTAGGACGGGAGACGAATGCAGTGAGCGCGTCTGTTAGGCTTTCGTCGCTCGTCTTGGGTTTCTTTTGGAGTGCATTCATGTGTCATATAGTGTATGTTTGGATTAACGAATACCAAATATTTTCGTTTCACTCTCTTCTCTGAGGTTACTGAGGATCGACGCCACCAGCCCCACTCCAGCGAGAGTCGAAAGGCGAGCCCAGCCTAGGACACTCTTGTGTGCTCAGTATGGTCGCGAGCCTCATCGCCCTGACCGTACCCCTCAACATGTTCCTGTTCATGTCGGGCGAGAGGGTGTCTTGCGTAGAGAGTAAGCCATGTCCACCGGGACTCCAGCCACCAAGGCACGCGCATACTCGAGGCGACGGTCATAACTGCAGCAGTCTCACCCAACAGCAGATCTTCTCTGGAAACTGCAGACAAGCCTGTCAAGGACACAAACGATGTAGTCTCAGCAGCTTTCGCAGTGCGTCTGCATCGAGAAACTTCCTCGAAAGATTTTCAAATACTCATGAAGGATCTTCCTACCATACACAATACGTTCGTCCTGCTGTCGCAATTAGTCGTCACGATAGTGCCATAAAGAGCATAAAACGGCAAGCGTCCCAGGGGTGGGTAAGATAATATATTGACTAATACCGCTGATTGTTACGATATCCAAAAAGCTGCTATTATCAATTTCTTGCTGCCTATATGGTCGTGTCTACAACATTTTGGCATGTTGTACGGGTGTCCTGTGCGCCACCTGACAATACATGGGTCTTATTATTTCCCACTTCTGAAGAGGACGGCGGTTGGAATATAATGCAGTCAGCCCTCGCAAATAGGGTAAGGGCCAAAAAGAAAGAAAACGAGAGCTGTACAAAAACAATAAGACAGTTACAAAGAAAGTTATACGCTTGCCATTGCCGTGTACAGTATACGGCTTAAAACGAATCACGTGCACTGCGTCCGCGCTCATCTGTCGACATCGCCGTTCGGCGCAGTCGTGGAAGGACTTTATACTTAACATCACCGACAACCTGCAAGCCTACACTCTTAATCTAGTTACACCTATAGGTTCCACTTATAAGCGGAACGTTTTTAAAAGTTCCGCTTATAACTGGAACCTATGTGGAACCAGATTAAAAGTGTATACAAAGGCTGAGGTAACGGTAGAACAGTCTCCCGGACAAGCTCGGTCGACTAGCTAGTGCCCACGCCCAGAGGCAGACACCGGATTTGTAGTCATCCTGTCAGTGGCAAAAATTGTAGCGGCGCACATCCGTGCCCTTCCTTCTAATGCCTGATATGCACGCGGGCCAGCCGAAGAGCTTCTTCAGTGCGGCAATTTTCTGGGCCTCCGATGTATGCTACTCGCCATATAGACACGTAAGCTTGGCATCAGCCAAAGGGCTCAGTAAGTTGAAATGACGTGCGTGAAGCACCCGGTTTCTTGTAGGGTAGTGTCGCTCGCAAATGTGTCGTACGGTACCACCTCATCTAACGTTTTAAGCAGGCTATCTACATACACTGATAGCTTTTCCGCAAAGGTCTGATTCAGTAATTTGGTTAGTCTACTGCTCTTCGGATGGTATACTGTGTGACCAAGTTTCTGCGCTGTCAAGATCATCCCTCTGTCGGTAATGATGTAAACGATGTGGCATGTACAAGCATTGTTTCGCATATACACCCAGCTGAATTCAGAAGCTGCGTTATGACGGGTCACAATGGTATAAGGTTAACAACTAAAAACCCACGACTATTATCCGCTTGATCCGGGCAGCGGCAAAAAAAAGGACAATAGTCTTTATTTATATTCCATGAAACCAAGCGGGAGGGGAATGAACGGGCTTTTAAAAACCGGAATCAAAAGAGGTGACGTCTTATAGCGCAATCATTCACGGCAATCTGTAAGCCGGTATTTGACAGGTCAGTTGTACATCGTTCGTGCTCTCGCTTGCGTTAGTGAGAAACAAAAATGGATTGGCTCATACCGGCGTGGATTGCTTTTATTACTAGAAGGTATGCTGTTTACGGAGTCTTCTAGGCAGGCGTATTGCATCAACCACATAAAGTGTCGTGAAAAGATTGCTGAATGTGGGTAAAGAATTCTTAATTTATGTGCTTGTGAAAGCATCGTCGAGGTGTTTCTGATGAGTGAATGGTTGTCGGAGACAACTGCCGCAACCTTCTAACCTATATCCTCCAAGCGTGACCACCTTTAGAAGCTGGTCAGCAGTCGACGTTTTTATGTGAACGATGTGTCCTCCGTCTTCTGTTCTGTTCTTGTGAGGACTTTTAATGCGAATGCATTATTTCGCTATGTTTACAAATTTCTGTCCGCAGACCGTGTCCGCAGACCGTGTCCGCAGGCCGTGTCCGCAGACCGTGTCCGCAAAATCATGTCTGCAGCAGTTGTGAGTTATTCAGAAGTGGTAGAGATTAATGAGCGGTTTCAATCGAGAGAGAGTAAAGTAATGTTGTTGCCGAAAAAAATTGGTAGGTCAATAAGTTAATTAGGTAATTAATTAGAATAACTGGTTCACGGGAAAGGAAAGGTGCAGTATCTGCCACACTTGTTCTGTGGACCTGAACCGAGTGTAAGGGAAGGAAGAAAGGTAGGAGTGAAAGCGTAAAGAGTGAAAGGGGTGCCATTGTGAATATGACGTAAAGATTGCGACGTCACGCAACCGGAAGTCAAGTTTGGTTTGTGGTATTTAACCAATTTAACGTCCCAAAGCGACTCAGGCTATGAGATACGCCGTAGTGGAGGACTCCACTACGGCGTCCACTCCACTACGGCGACATCGCACAGCAGACGGGACGTATGCTGTGCAATGTCAGTGCAAGTTTAAGAACCCCAAGCGGTCGAAATTACTGGAGTCCTCCACTACGGCGTCTCTCATAGCCTGAGTCGCTTTGGGACGTTAAACCCCACAAACCAAACCAAACCAATATCAATGCAGAGTGGAGGCTTAAAAACTGGGGGTTTGAACATGACTTGAACCTAATAATACAGCGAAAGCTGCGAGTGTTGCAGGAATAGCCTCTGTTACACCGCCTTTTCAACCCGCGGATTTTTCATACTTATTCCTTATAACTGGTTCACAGGAAAGGAAAAGCGCAGCATCTGTCACACTTGTTCTGTGAACACTTGAACCGGCGGGGGCTAGCCTGCCACCGAAATTTTATCTGCTGTAGGCCATCATTGCACCTGCCACCGCTTCGGTGGTGGACGACGGCTGTTGTTGCGGCGCGCGTCGCTCTCTCTCCCTCTTCCTTTTTTTTTTCTTCTCTATTTTCTCTTCTGTGTGCACGAGGCAGCGGAGGTGCTGTTACAGAGCCAGTAACAGGCCCGTGCGTTTTCTTTTCCTTCTTCCTACAGCCTCAACAACAATCGAACCCTGGTACTCCGACGCAGTAGTCGGGGATTTAACCGCTGCACTACCGCAGCGGGGCTTGAGCATTTCGGTGGACTTCACTGAAACGTGGACGCACACATATGATTAGTCCAAGGCTCCTTGAAGGTCCTATTTAATGCCACGCGAAGACCTGGATCTACCTAACGTATTGAACATTTAGTGTAAATTATAAATTAGTTTATAAGAAATAAATCTGTCAAGGTTTCTTGAAGGTGGAAACCTCCGTGACACTGACGGCTAGAAAAGCTGACATTGTGAAGCCTTCGCTTTAAAATTGATTACACAGTCTGCCATGTATAACGGAGGGCTCACTGATGCAAATATTTTGGCATTTCCTTATACGATATGCTTCCATAACTTCCCGTGCAAGTTGGTCGCGATGACTGAAAAGTACGGTAAATGTGTGTTTCAGCAATAAACCTCATTTGTAAGTTACCGTCTGCCTGAGTCGTCTTCCTGTCCTGTGCTCCATTTGCGCTTTTGTTTTCGTCATGAACGTGCACCAACTTGCCCAACTTTCCGCGCTGCTTAATGTGACTAAACCTAGTCTATAAGCAAAAGCTTCATTACTAATGGTTAGGCATTGTAAAGTCCTTATTTACAATAGAATAACCGGTCAAATGCAACAAAAAGGTTTCTGAAGAGGCCAAGGAGTAGACGGCGGAAAGCAAGAAGATTCGGAATACGACAAAACATAAGAAAGGAAGAAGAAGAAGGTGGGAATGCATGCACAGCTGCGGTCTGCGCCCGGCACGGTGGCCTCTACTTTACATGGCCTAGTGAAGCATTCGCTTCAAAAAGCTTGGTACCGGCGGTATCGTAGTAGCTGGGAGAATTATTCAGTCAACCATAGGCTCATGAGTGTCCGACCGCGAGAGGTGTCACACTTCTACACGAAGTTCAACGGGATACCGCGAGATTGTGACATCATCAACAGTTGACGCCATCGACCATGACCAGATGTGGCGTCATCATAACGTCATATCTGGTCATGACCGATGACATCGCAGGTGATTCACACATACGAAGCTAACTCCGCCGGGCTTCCGATCCAGGCGACTGTGATGCGCCTTACATTTGGGGCTTCCTCGAACGCCGCACCACACAGCATACAGAAGCAGACGCATTAAAGCAGGAGTCAGCGGCGTTTGAAGCAAAGGCGTTGGGCTCATCGCACTTTAGTGGTCCAAAGCCCCACACACATTTTTTTCATAATTATACTGAAGCAGTGTTTCACGTGTGCTGATAGTCGACAAGGTGAGCAACCAAAAGGTCACTGACAAGGCAGTCAAAAATGAAAAACGCAAGTGAAGTGTGTAAGCAAACCATGAGCACAAAACAGGACCGAATGTGGAGTCTGTTTAGGGTGCGCGTGTAAGGCTATTTGCACATGTCACGCAAGCGCTCGTTCATAAAAAACAGACGCCGTGGTCATTCCGTACAGTATAAAATGGAGTTCAAAATTGCCGCTACGATATAAGATAATTTTGTACGCGCTGCAAGAATAACTCATGGTAAGTTTTCTGCTTTGGTATCCTAAACCAGAAAAAAAAGTTATCCGTTTAATATTCGACCAAACAATTCTCTGGCTGACAGTTGCTAGTCGTATTTTTTTACTGCTTCGACAAATGGCTTCATCAGCATAGCGTTGAAAAATCTTAGAGGTCATAGGTGCTTGTGTGAAGATTTACACATTTTATGAACACACACATAACCGACTGGACCTTCCTTGCAGTGCTGCCGCATACGTATAAGGAAACAGCGCAGTAGAGCATAATCTTCTGAGTACAGCCCTTGTGAGCAGAGCACTTAGAGCACTTGTGAGCATAATCAGTGCTACTACAATATTCCTGAAATGTGAAATGGGCTTAGTTTGATTAAAACGACGCTCTGTTTTGCAGCCGAAGGGGACTAGCATAAACCAATGTGTTTTTATTATACTCCTTGTAAACGATATAAATTAACACGAGACAAGACGCATTAAGGCAATGCTAGTCCGTTTCATTCATGGGCACCCTTAGGCCGTCGCTAGCATCCACAGTCTGCGCACAGCCTTCTGGTAGACTGCACATAGCAGTGGAGTTTCCGACGGCAGGTGGGATTGAAGGCGGCGTATTGTTCGATCGAGCTCTCTGCAAACCCGAGTGGCGACCCTTGGTACGTCCAAGGGTGTTTCTTTTCCCGGTTTTAATCACGTCGCCGCGCCCAACTTTGCGAGCGCGATGATGTGCTTCATGAGAAGGGGCTCCCACCCTGGCCCTGCTTTTAGAGTCACTGTCCAAGGTTCCACGAGACGGCGACGTGGCCAGGTTAGCCAAAGGCCCTCCAGACTTTCCGGCACCGTCGTCATAATCATTGTGCTTCAGGAAGAGTCTCGCTGTTGTAAGCAGGACGCCCACAACGCAAGCAGCAATTGCAAGAGAAACAACCAAGGTCATAACTTGCCGGAGGCAGGAAGTGTCAGGTCCAGCCTCTGGCGTTCCTGGAGGTGGTACCACAGTGTCCGCTTGTACTCCTGGATGGCTATCAGCCCTAGCTGCAGTTGCCCGAACATCATCGTAGCGGAACCTTTTAAAGGGATCAAACACCAGAGATTCTTCGGGGGACGGCGTCACGGAATAGTGGGCGCTTGGGGGATTGTCGGGCACTTGGGTGCGGGATACCCAAGGCGGAATCGTTCGATGCGGAGTGCCAACTGTGGGAGCTGAGAAACTAGACCGCGGAGGTGCCGCAGGTTCACGCTTAGGGCGGTGCATCCTCGCAGATTGTGAGTCAGATGAGCTCTTCGACTTTCTCCTCTTCTACCAATATCCTCCACGTTTGCCTCAGAACTTTCATCATCATCATCATCATCAAAACGATTTATTTCCACCGAAATGAGACTCCTTTTTGGACCCCCCGGCACGTAGGCCTAAGGGAGCCCTACTCAGGATCCTGCGAGCGTGATTATCTGCGTCATGAGAAGATGCCCCCACCCTGGCCCTCCGAACGTGAAGATAGGATTATATAATGAAATGGTTTGATTTGACATTACTTTTCCGCAACTCTTCATGCAGACAAATGAAATAGAGCTTTCCTTACGCATTTAATGCAGAAACATACCCGCAACATTTGGATAATTTTAAAAATATACCTGGCAGTTTAGCGGGATGTGCAAATTATCGTGCATTAAAATGATTATCCTCCATTATGCAATGGCCACTCTTAGTTGGCACATTATATGATATATGCTTCTCATGGTGGCAGAAGCGACATAGGAATAAAGCCCGGTTTTAAACGTGCCCCATGAACTTGTTTGAATGGCCTAGGAGCAGCGCGTCAGTCGTGGGATCGCGGGGTACCAATACATTCGGTTCCCAACTCAGAATGTTCTGCTCAATGGGGCGGTTCTTGAAAATTTTACCTTGATGTGTTTCATGACGTCACGCAAAGCGCAGACCAATGAGTTCCTGGCCATGCCACTTGCCAGAGGCATGCTCTTGAGTAGGCCTGGATAGACCGACATACAAGCAGAACATTTTTTCGGGGGTGTCGAAGCTCTTTTGTTATCATACTAACAGCTATCAAAAGGAAACTGTAAGCAATGGCGCGGTAAATACTTCAACATGCAAAATCAAATTTCCCAATTAGTCGCTTTTCTTACTAAAGCTAAAATTTCTTGGAATAGATTCAGCGTATATTATGCTATCCTCACAGCTTAAACGGTATGAAATTGGCGCCTTGTCTTAGCTGTGCTTTTTATTTGCCGCGATAGCAAAACATGCGACTGATGTTACAACACGAGGTAAGGGCAGCACAATCCGCCTTTTTCACAAGGCCGCTCTGCGCATGCGCGCCTCTCCCCTGGTTAAAAACAAACCACCAGCCCAAGCTGCACACGCGCAGTTCGTGGCCTCCATGATCGACGCAGCTGTAACTGATCTCGGAGGCCATGTGTAGTTAATATTCCTGAGAGGCGTATGCGACAGATGACGGTAGCTGTCCAGAACACACACCGTTATTTCGCTGGCGCAAAGAACGTTTTCAACGAGTAGCAGACGACTTTTCAACCACTTCCAGAGGGCGCCACATTTTGTGAAAAAGGCGGATTGTACTTGATGGGCCGTGAATGCAGTCGTAAAATGGGTATCAAAGAAAAAAAAAGGATTTCGTTTATTGCGTCGCAAGCCATACAATATATGAAACATTGCTCAATGGTATATCATCGACGCGATTTGTTCCGCACCTTTGAAGTCGCACCACTTGTCCGCAATTACTATCTAAAGCAATGAACGCGTCCGCAAAGAGAACCCATTTGCATTCACGCCGCTTTACTGGTCGTGGTTCGGGAAATGTATGCGCTGTGTCGTTTATGAAGTGCTTTTTACGCTCCGCAAGATCCCACTGGTTGTTCAAATTTTCGACCCAAGGGCCTCAAGAAAGCGCGGTCACAGTCGACGTACTCATGCCTCACACAAAACCACGCGAAGTGCGATAGTAAGAACAGCTGCAATTAGGCCTTTGAGAGAACTGCTAGCCTCTACCACGCTATAGAGACATTCTTCATTGCAAAAGAGATCATACTAGTCTGCGGCTAATGTCAATGTACGAGAACAAAATTTCTATTTTTATAAAACAAGTGATCTCCAATCAATTTTGGAACTAATCACATTTCTGTGTTTCTTACTGCCTTCTGATATTGTCAGATGTTTTGCCTTGATTTCTTCTTCTCCCCGCTGCTCACCGGCGAATTTTCTGTTGGTTCTCTATTTGAAGATATATGGATTAGCATTAAATTGTAGGCTTTATGTGGCTCCGCGCTCTATAGTCGCACTGTATAGGAAATATGGTAAATAAAAAATCACTTTCAGAAAACAATCTTTCGGAAGCTATCCTTATAAAATATCTATGTTGCTACGATGCTGACAACATTGTTTTAATGAGTGACATAATGCATATAATTAAGTTTCTTGGCATCTGGAATACCTAACAAATTGCATGAAAAAAGTGTCACATTTAATTGCTTCTTAAAATTGTTCTTTAAGATGTCTTTTCCAATTTTCTACAGCCAGTGTGTGTTTCCTTGCCTAGAATATGGTATTCGACCAATTTTACCATACGTGGTAGCCTTTTAGGATCTCTTAAATAAACTATATTGGTAAATTTAAAAATACAAGAAAAGCAGTGCGATTCATTGCACTGCTTGCGGCGAAAGCCTTAATCGGCTGTGTTGCGTCACCAAAAACTGAGGCCTAAATGTGCTCGCAAAAACTGAAGCCAAAATTTGTTGGTATTAATTTATGTGATAATATAATTAAAATAAATGGATACACAAGTGGTGATAACATGGTTATAATGAATTACCAAAATTAATTAGTGATAAGGAACTTGATAAGAAAATTACTGTAAGGAAACTCGTGAAAAGGAAATTTATAAGGATATTAGTGATGAGAAAATTAGCAATAAAGAATATAATGGGAAAAAATGATAAGGAAGTTGGTGATAAAAAAATCATAGTGTCAAGGAAATCGGTGATAAAAATGTTAGTGAAAAGGAAAATAATAAGAAAATAATAATAACCAAATTATTGATAAGAAATTTAATTATAATAAAATAAGTGATAAATACATTTTCGCATTTCGCCAATGAGGGTTTCCGCAATAAACTCAAAGTTATCTCATTCGGGCGCTCATCGATTAGTGAGCTCCCTGAGCAGGAGGGTCGCCATCCGTGTAGCAAAGAAATCGAACGCGACGCAGAATTTTGTTTTCTCCAGTTTATTAATGGGCGGTATAGAATCGGCGCAGTACAAATTTTTCGTTTTCCCACAGATTATGCAGCACGGCAACAATACTCGCTGACAAAAACAGAAACTATCGCTTCAAGTATTCGATCCTTTCTTTGTGCATAAATTTTTGCGTGGAGTCATCGTGCTAACAAGATTGCAACCACAGGTTCATTGTTCTTATTTCTGTAGAGTTTGCCTTGCCTAGAAAGCGATGTATTTCTGTGTGTTTATACTTACCTTTTGTTGCTGTGCCGGATTATTTAACCTTGTACGCAGCGAGTGACTATTTAATATCTGTACAGTTTTGTGCACCGTGTATTCTTCATTATTCATATCCACCTTGTCATGGTCTTGGAAGCACTACCACTGTGTCAAAAAATAAATACTAGCATTCTACCACTGAGAAAAGTCTGAAAATTTGCGTGAATAGCATGTAACCCTCCATATCACCAGCATAACATGAATGCGTACAAAACTGGGAATTCACACAGGACGCGCAACAATTGCATGCTCACTGAACTGCAGACATAGAAAATCACCGTTTAGCCCCATTCAGTATTTATTTCTTACGCGAAGTGGTTCTTTCAACGAAACTCAGCTGTTGCGCCTTTTGCGGGAGGATGTGGTGACATCAGATTCGCGTGCATATTCGTAATAACTGTAAATCGCAGAGGTTGCAGTACAATTTGCCATATATCTTAAATAAATACCGTATGGCGCAAAACCCCACTCTAATCGATTTCCGATCACGTTTTCTTAGTATGGAATAGGATTTTGTATTCACTTTGTTTCGTAGCTACTTTCTATATATTCATGAAAATTGTGTTCCAGATAATTTACACTAGTTTATATTTGTCTCATACATTGTAAATACTTTCATCTGCCAAACTGTTCGTTGTTGTGACTTTTTCTTTTTTTTTTCTTTTTTCTATATGCACTGGTATGCCATTTCATTTGTTTTGCACTGTTGTTTGTACTCTCAAATTATTGCTCTCAAATGCCATATTTTTGCTTCTGCAAGTTTGCTGTTGTCCATTAGTAGTTGTACCGCCATCTGCCAAGCGATAGGGTTCCACGGCCTCGTCAAGCTGTTATAACAGCTTTTAGTCGCGGGACCCTAGTCGCGGGACCCGTTCAGGATATTTTCTGGGCAAATAAAGAAATTAATGAATGAATCATACTGGAGCGGAAAGAAACACATTGGACGGCAGTGTAGCAGACGACCCGAAAGCTCACAATTCAAAATGGCCATGCCAACGCAAGTAGAAAACGAAAGCTCACCCCTTTTTGCCTTCGGGGCGAAAAGTAGTGACAGTGATTGCAGTATTATGTTCCCGCAGTATGGGGGAATGTTTCAGCGTTTTCAAAATTTATTCATAACACACGCATATACTGTCTTCGTATTGTAAGAGCGTGTACCACGGGCCATGGAGCGGGTTGTGTTCGGCGTGACAGAATGAGACGCTCTCAGCGTGCAGATTCGCGACAGACTTAAATTTATTGTAAAAAAAAAAATCGAAAGGAGAGCGCGAAGGTAGTGAGAGAGAGAGAGAAAAGGGAGGGAGGGAGGGAGGGAGGGAGGGAGGGAGGGAGGGAGGGAGGGAGGGAGGGAGGGAGGGATCTCAAATGGCAAAGCAGCCAGGGGTTTGTTGATGTTGCCGAGCTAAGTGGAATCGTTTCCTGTGACTTACGAGCGGCGCATATGCGCGGGGAGTCTTGAGTTACCAAGCACAATGTGGTCGGTCACCGCGGCGCCGGCATGGTGCAATGGGCGTCGATTCCTTCTCGCGTCATCTACAATCGTGCAGCTATAGGATTTCATCTACGAAGCATGGCAGAGAAGCACTTATCCTCACCCCCTGAACAGGGCATTGTCTCGGCCGGAATGCACAACAGAAGCCTGCAGGAAACGCGCAGCATTTTTCTGGCAATGGATGATTCAGCGCTGTAGCCGGTTTCTGCCCCCAAAATGGATGTGGTCAGCAGTGGTAAAAAGGTTCTCGATGCACAGAGAATGGTTATTCTGTTGTGAAAGCATTCACAACCTTTCTGCCGCCATCGTGATTTCTGTGGAATCAACGACCTACATATCGGATGCGCACGTCGGTCAGGGACCAACACTGTTCTACGTCCAGAGCGTTCCACTCCGCAAGTGAGCGATCATGAACTCTCCAGGAGACTTATTTGTGCCGGGCGGTTTCCTTGTCGTTGCAGACGGTTGGATGAATACGACGACTTTCAAGCTCCCTAACGAAGTGCATCTGATTGCGTACACCAAGGGAACAAAATCCGAATGCTTTGGTGAGAACGAAAGTGAGCCTGTGAGGTAAAAAAAAGTAATAATAATAATAATAACTGTGCGTCGTGCTAGAGTGCCAAGTGCGTCATATGCTCCGAGCGGCAAAAACACAGATACTACAGGCATGTATGCATCTAAAGGAAATGTGCACGATGAAAAGTACCCGCTGGAGTTTGCACCAATCCTATAACGCACCAGTGATAGCTGCAATGAGGATTTGTTCGGTGCGTGTTTGCTTTATGTGCGAAAGGGCCAGGTAGCGTAGATATCACAGGCGGCTGTGTGCGCTAGACCGTAATATTTAGCATGTTTTATCGCGAATACCGCCTGACATACACACAAAAAAATATGACGTTTGTTGTGATGCACCGCCGTTCGCGAGCCGAACGGTTGAGCTTTTCATGAGACTCGCGAGCGGCGGTGCATCGCAGCAAATACCGTGTTTTTTATTTGTTTTTGGTTACAAGGTTTGCCACAAGGATTGGTTACACACCTTCGTTCGGCGGAAACACAACTTCAGCTCTCGAAGGCTACTCCGGAGGTGGACAACCACCTTCTGCACCTCTGGGAGGCTCAGCACAGCCTCCTACGCAGATGGCGCTGCCAAAAATGTAACAGAAAGCTCAAATTTCGTATCGCCGAGCTCACCCAGCGAGCCGCAGAGCACGTGGCCCAACTCACCGACTCGAACTGGGTAGACCGCTACAACACGGCGGCCAGACAAATGTCTAGCGAGAGCACGTGGCGCCTTTTCCGTGCCCTAATTTACCCGACTCAAACCAGCGCTCAGACACAAAAAATAAGGCCGATTTGAATAGCTAATCAAATACGAAGTAGGTGCGTAGCACCGCTTATCCCCGTTATAAATTCATGCATTACCACATACATCTGCGAAGTACACTCTCTCCAATATCTTCCCTCAGCTCACGCAAGAGGTGGCCAGCAGTTACAAAGACAAACATCGCCAACGATTGCAATTCCAAAACACGCAACACACAAACCTAAGGCCCAAACATTCCGATCGCTTCCCTTGGTCGGTTGCGCGCGGGCGGCGGTTTCAAAGGGACTTATGTCCAGGCGTCTTCTCGAGAAGATACCGACAGCAGCTCCCTCTGCCGCGCATTCTTCCCAGCCAGTGTTTCGCCGCGATTTTTGGCCTCCGCGCCCTTTCCCCTCAAACCGAGAGAAAGAGCAGCTAGCACCGAACCCACAACCACTGCGCTTACACTGTGCTTTTTAAATGCTCTGGTGTGCCTCCTTCGCGGCACGGTCGAAACGCGACTTTTAGGAGAATTGGAAAGGACCGCGAACTGACGGCGTCGCCCGTTTCCATGTGTTCCTTTACCACTTCCGAAGAACGGCCGCCTGCGCGACCGTCATAAATAAACTCGCGTCAAGCTGCCACTTGACCATGGCCGCCCCTTCGGAATCTCCCCCGTGACAGTGGACCCGCGGTGAACACTTCGTTTTTGGGAGAAGACCGCAAACTTAACTGTCGATTTATGGGCCTGCGGCTTTCCGGTTCTGCCTTCGTAGCCAATGTACTTCAGCACGTCGAGCATGGCGAACCAGCGCCGCAGTGCCAGATGGCCCAGCTTCATCCATTGCGACGCGAAGCAAACGCACACACGCTTGTGCAACGCTGCCCAAGCGACGGCCGCCACGTCCGCAACTCACACGCCCCTTTTTAACTGTCTTACTCCATGCGGTCGCTCCGCCCCCTCAGTCTTAAGTCGAGTGATGTGGGCGTCGCCACTTTCCCTTCCTCCTCTTCAAGTTCATGGAGAGATGGATGGACAGAGAGAGAGAGAGAGCGGCTTCTACTACAGCTCTTCGGCTGCTCCACCTCTTCAAGGCTGAGCCGCGAGACGCGCGCGTAGCCACCTTCTCTTTCTCCACTTCAAGTTCACGAAGAGAGAAAGAGTGAGCGGCTTCGGACAGACATCGCGAAATCCGTGATTGCGGCTAGTAGTGCAACGCACAAAAAACATCTCCAACGAGCTATTCATAGCTTCGATGGAAAAAAAGTTAAAATTAGCATACAAACAGCGCGACCAGTATCTTTGCACTATGCAGGACCGCGGAGGGGCTTGCACGTTCAGAGAACGCGGACCTGGATCAACCGATCCAGTTGCACGACCCGAAGGCGGTCCTGGTTAAAATGAAACGAGGAACGGCACCTGGCCTGGACAAGATAACTGTGAAACCGCTTGCCAATCTTTCCGACCCCGCCCTCTACCAATTGAATAGAAGTCCGCCCTGATAACTTTCATTCCGAAAGCCGGGAAAGCCATAAACACAAACAACCCTCACGTCTTGTTTGGGAGAGCTGATGGAGACCATGGCGCGGGACAGGCTGTCTGGGTTTCTGGAAAATGAACATACATTCGCAGACACCATGTTCCGTTTCCGCCGCAGAGGTCCGCTCAAGATGTTCTGCTTCAACTCGACCGAGAAATTCTCAACCCTATCAAATATTCCTTCAACGATAAGGCAGTATTTGCCCTTGACTTGAAGGGGGTTTTCAACAATGTCAAACACAAATTCATCCTGCAACATCTCTCCCAGACGAACTGTGGATATAACAAATTTCCGTATATCAAGCAATTTCTCTCGGATCGACAATCTTTCACCCGAATACAAGACGAAGAACACAGCCCATATAAACTGGGAAACGAGAGAATCTCCACAGGGCGCGGTCCTCTCGCCGTTACTTTTTAATATGGCCATGATGAAACTCCCGGCTCAGTTGGCGAAGGTCGAAAGCATCCAGCACGCGCTGTACGCCGATGACATAACTATCTGGGCCAAGCACGGATCGGTTGGAGACATTGAGGCCAAGCTGCAGCAAGCGCTGCAGCTTCTCATGGGCCTGATGCGGAGCTCCGGGAGGCACACTTGACCAATCAATACAAAAGGGTTTCAAAAACACAGTCGGGACGCCGCCTATTAGCCCGACTACATATCCCCCACCCAACACTTACAGAAGAGCGCATACGCATTCCTGAAATCTGGAGATACGCCCTGCACGTACGCCCTCTTCCGGCCAACATAACACGTGACGACCACAATGGCAGAGGCACTGGCCCGTCACTATGGGAACAAACACTTAACCTTCTATGCCTCCGGCCCTCACCATGGGGGGTGGTACACGACTGCAATCGTCCACCAAAATGTCGCGGTGAATGGCCTTATGTTCCGAGATCAAGACAACACATGCGGAAGAGGTTGCCATCGCGTTAGCCGCCACAGATTATGACTCGCGAGTCATTGTCACCGACTCGAAAGAGGCCTGCAGAAATGTTAAACATGGGTACATTCCTCTCTTTGCGCACCGCATCCTTCAAAACAGTTACTACCAGGACTCGCGAATCATCGTCACCGACTCGAGAGGGGCCTGCAGATATATTAAGCAGGGGTACATTCTTCTCTTTGCGCACCGCATCCTTCAAAGCAGTGACCACCTCGGGACTACCGCGTCTCGAACGATTGTATGGGCTCCAGCTCACATGGGTCTCGAAGGCAATGAAACGGCAGACGCCGCCGTCCGCACGCTCACTCTCCGGGCAACGCCTTCAGACCCTTTTGATACGGATCCCGAACCCAGAGAGAGAGCGAGAAACACTTTATTTGCCCCAGATGTCGTGAATTAGGGCAAGTGGGTCATGTATGGCTCCCAGGTGGGAGCGACATCCTGGGCTTTCGAAATAAGTGCAAGTTGTGTGTTCTTGTCTGGCTTGGTATGGAGTTAGTGCCAGCTTTCCGCAGAGGGAGCTGGCAGGAGGGCCCTTGGGGACGAGTTATTTTCGCATGCCCAGAGGATGTGCGCCTGAGTGGCGGGCTCTCCGTTGTTGCAATTTGGACATACGGGATCGTATGCCCCATTAGTAATTAGTGTTAGCCTGGAGTGACTAAGAATTGAGTGTGTCTGTAATCTGCGGAGCAGGGTGGCTTGTGCTCGGTCGAGGTGCTTGTCATCCGCGACAGGAAAGTGCGCCGACCCGCTCCCGCAGCGCTTGAGCTCATCGCACTCCACATCGACACACACCCTGTACCTTCCGTCCAGACCATTCGTGTCCTGGGCATGCTAATACACAGAACTCGGAAGCAATACAGCTCACCAAATAATCGGCCTTACCCGCCGCATCTCCACACGTCATAAAGGCATGATGTAGGATGACCTCTGCCGGCTAACACAGACATTCCTTGTTAGCAGGATAGTATACTCCTATCCCTACTATCACCTTCGCCGAAAAGGTGAGGAGAAGATCCCGAACCCAAACCGGTCTTCACTTTTGGAGAAATTACTGAGTTATTCCAATTCGGCCATGTAATTTATCCCAAGCCTTGTAAGAGCCTTACAAAGGTGGAGGAACGCACGCTCCTCCATCCTTGCACCAAAACGCTGCTGTGCCCAGCAGTTTTAAAATACTTTGATCCTGCCTGCAAAGGAAAATGATCACACTACGCGGAGAAGTCTTCGGACATCTTCCATATGGTATGGGCATGCCACTCAACCACGAACCTCGCCCCCAAATTCAACCCCACACGGAAGGACAGGAAGGCAGCCTGCCTGGCTGCTCCGAACTGGCTGGCCAGGAAGCCCTGGTCCACCGAGCCCGAGCCGTGGCGGTCGCCAATGGGCTCTTGTAATGAGGAGCCCCCTTAGTGATTGCGAGAGGTTGCCCTGGCTACCTCATGTTTCCTCCCTGCAATAAAGTTTTTCACACACACACACACACACACACACACACACACACACACACACACACACACACACACACACACACACACACACACACACACACACACACACACACACACACACACACACACACACACACACACACACACACACACACACACACACACACACACACACACACACACACACACACACAGGCGTCCGGGCTGCGTCTTTCATTGGCTCTTCCTCGAAAGGCGCAAGAAAAGTAGTAATTAGCGGCGTTTTAAATTGGTTTATAGGAATGAAAAGGCGCTATATCAACGGGGGGGGGGGGGGGAAATGCGGCCCACTTCCACCGCGGCTAATTCAACGAACCTCCTCAGCCTTGGAGGACGAGGATAGGCTCGAGAAAGAAAGCATCCGCTTCTTTTGTCTCAAAATATCTCTTTCCCATCTCTTCTCTCCATCACTTCTGAAATTTTGACTGCCGCGCCGCCCAAACCCTAAGGGTTGGTACACAGCCGCAGTCATCCATAAGGGAAAAACAGTAGACGTTGTGTTGTTGTGGCGGTAAAAAGAAGGAAAAGAAAATGCATAGGCCTGCTACTGGCTTTGTAGCTGAGCCACCTCCGCTGCCTCGTGCGGACAGAAGAGAAAATAGAGAAGAAAGAAAAAGAAGAGAGAGAAAAGACGCGCGCCGCAATAAAACACGTCGTCCACCCCCTAAGCGGTGGCGGGTGCAATAACGGCCTACAACAGATAATTCGGTGGCTGGCTAGCCCCAGCCGCAAGTGGCATTGACCTATCGCCCCAGCCCCGTAGTGCCAAGAAACCTGGTAGCTTGCTACACAGTAGACAGTAGGCGGCCTTACGTTCAAGGCCCAGTCACCAACCGACGCAGAAGAGGTTGCCATCGCCCTCGCAGCCTCTGACTCCTCCTCCAAATACATAATAACCGACTCGCGAGGGGCTTGTCGGAACGTCCAGCAAGGGTGGACTGCTCCCCTATAGCTTACTGCATCTACCAAAATTGTAGTCGTGATTCAGATCCCGCGTACCGCTCTCTCGTTTGGGTTCCAGATCACCAAGGTCCCCAAAGTCTCCAATGGAACGAGGCAGCCGACGCCGCCGCCAGCGCGCTCCCTCTCCGGACATCTCCCACGTGACCCGACGCGGACCAGGATTGTGATTTCAGCCTAGCGTACAAATTTAAAGAAATATGTGAATATTACAGATTCGCGCACTAAACTCTTCTAATCCCGTGCAAAGGGCTGGGGAAGGCTAATGAGCGGGTACTCATTGCGCCTGCTCACCAATACAATGTTGTGCCCGGCTACTCTGAAACATTTTGATCTACAATTTGACGGGCTGTGCTCGCACTGTGGGGAGGTGTCTGACGCCTACCACATGGTGTGAGCCTGCCAGAAAAACCCATCTTTGCCCCCTATCCTCAGCCCGACCCGAGAGAACTGGGAGGCGACCCTGTCCGGCTGCTGCACTATAGAGGCCCAAAAGGCCATAACGCAGCACGCCCGGGCTGCTGCAAACACCAATGGAATGCCTGTCTAGGCATCCCACCTAGTGTGTATACCTCTCTGTACATATAACAATAAATGCTTTCCCTACCACCACCACCCCCAACCCTGCGACCGTTGCATCACGCGTCGCCGGTGTCATTTGAACGGTGTGTGTGTGTGTTCGGAAACTCCGCCAGCCGCTTTGCCGGTGTTGCTTTTGATGCGCAGGCTTTGTGTCTCCGGCCGCTTTGTCATGTTGTTCCTTCATGTGCTCATAATTTCATCATGTCAGTGCAGCGGCAACTACAGTATTGTTTTATTTTGTGCCCGTGACATACGAAATCTCCTCCTATCTCGTAAAGCACCGGCCCGCGCCTTTTGAGATTCCTATGAGTCACTTACGGGCAGCGCTTTGCCTTTGACGGCACCGCTTATACAACGTTTCAAATTGTTCGGATACAAGTCGGATCGACATGCAGAACAGCCGGTACGTCTTTGGAGACCGTGGACGAATACATCACGTCGAGTGCACATAGTGAATTTTCGCCAATACGTGATGTATGCGTTTTACGTATGCTGCATTTTCACGGATTTCGCCTCGTTTTGTTGCGAAAGCCACACTACGACAGCCAAAGCGAGACCTCGGGTGGTCGCAGCTTCGTCGTGAAGAGGCGTACGCTGTGAAGAAGCGTAGGTATACAGTCTCCTTATAAAAAATCAGCCAGCCATGATATTTGAATTCACATCACCCCTATGCCACGGGCAGGAGTTGCCAACTCTGGTCGCTCCTTTCATATGGGAGGGTGATATCAGAATCTGCCTGCCAGAACCGTTTGCATTCTCGTAACCCCTACGACACACAGGCATGTCCATACGGCTTTTGAAGTACTTTATATGTGGGCTGGTAGCTTATGCTCTCGCATCATACCCTAAAGGATGAGCTTAAGTGTCCCCAATGATTTCGCACCCTACACTGATAAGGCAGGCAAAAGAAGCTTCCGCCGTTGCTGTCGCAATTCAACCACGGTTAACCAGTGCTAAACCACACCTAAGTTTTTAGAACAGAGATTCAATTCACGTAAAAATTTTGAATAAAAGACGTGCAAAAGTACAGTTGTGTCTTTACGCACTTTCTTACCCCTTCTGTGAACGCTAGCTGTTCACGTGCGTATGCGAGAAAGCTCTCTCAAGCTCCCTTTCATGCACTTTTTTTGCGTCATTTGCCATTGCTTTCGCGTGTGGTGGTGATTAACGCTTTTATTACGCTCAAGAACAGAGGTCTAGTCAAATGACCGGTTGCGCTGGCTTAGAGGAGGTAGGCGGTGATCCCTTGGGATGTCGCAGCCTCCACCGCGCGCTGGATAAGCCGGCGTTGTTCTGCTGGCTCGGAAGTTGGCAGGAGAGATTCCAACTTCTCAGGGGTGTGTGAGTTGTCTGTGTTGTAGTGTGTACAAGTCTACGCCATATGTATGAGGGTGGCCGGAGTTAAGCCGTGTTTGCACATGGGGGCTATCTGTTGCGGAAAGATCCTGCTGTATAAGAGGGGTGTAGAAAGCTGCCAGTTTGTAGTTTGCGCCATTGGACGGCCTCGCGTCTTGTTAGATCGCGCTGCGCGGGAAGATATGAGCATCTTTCGAGTCGGTAGCGCTGAATATGTCCGTGTAAGTGATGAGTAGAAAAGCGATTGAAATATTAGTGTCAGGGGAAGCAGGGTGGCTGATCATATGCTCCGCACGGCAGCTCAGATCTGTGCTGTGTGCGCCTGGGTGTTTCTGCTGAGCTACTCATCGGCTGGAGCCCAAAGACGTAAGCGAGAGGTTGAATAGGGTGCAGTAGAAATTAGAATGTGTAACTCCTGGTGGCAAGAGATACGACCAGCATCGCAGCTCTGCGGATAGCCTGTTGAGGATTACTGATGACGATTTTGGTATTAGGGTCGGCTAGCGCTAACGCAATGGCAACCTCCTCAGCTGCGGTGACAGTTTCTGTATTGCAAATGCTGCAGGCTATGTACCAGCTGCGGTGAGGGGCGAGTGCTACCGCCATCGTCGCTGGCTTCGAGAGTTGGTAAGAGGCGTCCGTATACGTGACGTCCGGACGTCCGCTGAAGCGTTTCTCGAATTGACATGCACGGTCGACCCGTCTTTCGGCGTGGTCTTCCGGGTGCATCCGTTTGTGAATGGGAGGGATGCGGAGATTTAGGCGATATTCCGGGGTAAGTTCAGCATAACTTGAGGCCGCTCTCGGTGGGGAGGTCCCAACTTGCTGCAGTGCCGCTTGGCCAGCGTGTGAGAGTGAGAACCGCTCGTATTGGGCGGTGAGGATTGCTTCGATCAATTCTCTCACTGTGTTGGAGATTCCAAAAGCCATGATTTTATGGGTAGCTGTGGACATGGGAACACCCAGGGCCGTCTTGTATGCTTTTCGAAGTGACGCCTCGAGCCGTTCGCTTTCAGCATGAGTGAGACGTAGGTAGTGTGCAGAGTAGATGGTGAGGGAGGAGATGAAGGCTTGAACGAGGCGAAGGAGGTTGAACTCTCGCATGCCATGATGCTTGTTGGGGCTCGCTTAAAGAAGCGTCTAATCTGTGCCACCGGCTCATCGATGCGTTGGAGCGTGTTGTTGTTGCTGCAGTTGGCCTGTAGGTGCAAGCTCAAAATCCTGATGTGATCTGTACAAGAAATCGGGTTGCCTTGCACCTGAAGGATAATGTCAGGAAGTATGTTTGGAGAGCGTCTGCCCGGGGACGAGATGATAACTCTGACTTTGTCGCCGAGCAGGTGAGGCCAACTCTACTGAGATAATCTCCGATCCGCTCGATGGCGGTCTGGAGAGTCTATTCGATCTGGCTGTCAATGTCGCGCGTGATCCAAAGTGTGAAGTCGTCAGCATAATGCTGTGATGCAGGGGGGGGGGGGGGCACATCGGCGAGTACTTTGGGCAGGCCTATCAGTGCACCGTTCAAAATCATCGGCGAAAATACGGAGCCTTTCGGCATGTCATGGTTTCTCGGAGAGATGATGGAAGGATCTCGCGTGCCGGCTTTAAGTTGGAATGTGCGATCAGTGAGGGAGTCTCGGATGTAGTCGCATACGAGCGATGTCCGAGATCGAGAGCGTGAAGTTGTTGAAGAATCGCTTCATGGACGACGTTGTCGAATGCCTTAGCAACATCGAGGCCGAAGATGACTTTCGTGTCTAGTATGCGTCTTATGACTACCTGATGATGGAGAAGAAGCATAATGTCCGGGTCTGCCAGATGAGGGCAGAAGCCGAACATTGTGTCTGGTAGATGTTTTTCTTCGAGGTATCGTAAAAGTCTCGTCTGGATAACATGCTCCATCAGATTCTGAACGCAAAACGTGAGAGAGATAAGACAGAGGTTAGCCAATGTTAGTGGTTTGCCCGGCTATGGGATGAGGACTATATTGGCGCATTTCCACTCCTGAGGAATGGTACCGCTGGCGAAACATTCTTGCAGATAGCCGGTCAGAGCATCAATGGATGCGTCGTCTAGGTTAATTCCTAAGCATTTATTTGAAATGCGATTGGGACCAGCCGCCGAAGTTGTCTTGAGGCGATTGAGCTCTGCTCAGACCTCCGCAAGAGTGATTGGAGCGTCTAGGCCGGGATTGTACGCGTCCTGATAGAAGGGGAGGCTGTTGTTGGTTCGGGGTGGATGTAAGTAAGTATTTATAAGCTCTTGTTTGAGCTCGTCTGGCGTTCCAGGATACTGCTGGAAAACTCGCTCGAGCTGTTGGCGTGTTTGGAGTTTGCCTCCAGCTGGGTCGAGTAAATGTCGAAGGAGGTTCCACGTGTTACGAGCGTTTGGAGTCTTGTTCATCTGGTCAAAGATGTTATGCCAGCTCTGTCAAGTGAGTTCGAATGCATAGTTTTCGATAATCGTGTGTGCGTGTGCCAGTGTACGTTGGATATCGCGGTCCCTTTTGTGAGTAGCGAGTAGAGCTTCGAGCCACTTCTTGCGCTTCCACAGATTGGCGTCGTAGCTGTCGCACTGTGTGACTGTGTCCTCTAACTCGACGGTTTGTGTGACGTCGCAAGGACGTTGCTTTGCGTTATTGTGTGAATGGGTTGGAAGGAGCGGTATTCATTACAGCCACAGGTGATTCATGCGGATACGGGGGAGGCAGTGTGGGTGTTGCTGTTGGCTTTTCGAGCCCCTCTACTCTGAGTAGCAATTGTTGGATGAGTGCTCTCAGTTCCATAATCACTTTGTGTCTAGAGTAGTGGGAGTCCATTCCTGCGTACTCACCGGTTTTTGACGTTCTCGTAGATCGCGTAGAGATGGTGGTAGCCCAGATGGCTGCTGCAGAGGGTGAGGAGAGTCCGTGTCTGCTGGACGACTGCAGGTGGCCCGGGTCTGATCCGGGAGGTCTTCTGAGACCCCATCCGTGGAGCGGGAGACCTGAGCGATGGAAAGAGCTCGAGTGGTCTCGAGGCTGCCGCTGCTGGTTTTCGGAGCTTTGCCGGTCCCATCGACTGGTACGTTGGAGCGTGGCTTGCTTGGCGGTCTCTTGGGCCTTGAGTTTATCTACCTCAGCATTTTTTATTTTCTCCACCTTCCTGTGCTTGACTTCGTAAGGAGCCCTGAAGATTTCCTAGCAGCAACTATCGCCTGTGAAATGTCACGTGCGGTAGTTGGCAGGATTAAATAGTCAACAACCTCTGCAGTTGCTACTTGTGCTAGCGCAAACGTCGGCTCGATGACCGAGCTCGCCACAGTGATAGCGCACATCGTAATTCTTGAATAAATTGCACCTGTGGCGACTATTGAAAAAGTAGACCCAGGTAGGCACTTGGCGCTGAGCGAACATGATGCTGCAGCCGAAAGTTCACAATGGGTGGATTACGGTTGTCTTGTAACTCGGTTTGAATGGTATTTCGATCCAGTCGGAGATCAACACCGCGAATCACACCTCGGCTCGAGCTATCATTTGGAGCGCAGCGAGCACATCGTGCTGTACGTGATATTTGGTTCATGTGTGCTTTCTGGAGATCGCACTCTGTGCGCGCGTCTACCCGCGAGTGATGCACTTCGCCTGCTTTTTCATTGTCGCTTCGAGCTGGTAGCGCTAGATGTGACACTGTGACCAACCTCCTGCAGCAGCGGCAAAGTAGGCGAAAAATTCATTAAAGGCACCTCGCTTGGCCGCATACGAGAGTTCAGCGTGCGATCTCCGGAGAGCACACATCAACCTTCCCCCTTCCAGAGTGCGTTTCGAAACGCCCAGCTGTGCGAACGACCCCTCCCCCGCACCGAAAATTATTCGATTCATAGTTGGTCCTCCAAACGGTAGGGTGTAACTGAAGAAGGAATTGGCGCTAGCTCTATAATTTCCGCCTCGTGCTATATCTGTCACACATCCTCGTGGACACCTTAACCACGCCTTAAGGGAAGTTCGGAATGTTGGAGTGAAAACAGAGAGAAAGAGGTGCCGTAGTGGAGGGCTATTAATTACCGCGCAATAAAGGATTTCGCATCACCGCACTTAAATGTGGCCAGTGTACTCCTAGAATTTTTTGTATTGATAGCTGCACTAGGCTAGTCAGCGGCGCATTTCGGGTAAGTGTCGCTAGTCAATACTGCGCATGACCATAACCGTCGCGACTAGTTGCCCCGAAATCACAGAATAAGGGAAAATGAAAAATAAAGGAAGAAAAAGAAGAGGGAGGAGGGAAGAGGTTGGTCAAATGGAGCAAGAAGAAAGATTCGCAAGACGCCAAGAAACGCGCCGTATCACCGATCACACCACACATTCTGCAGCCACACACGCACACAGGATCACGCGCACACGATTTGATCGGCGCCGACGAGAACGTTCAAGTCAGACTTTGTGAACAATACGTTTGGTGGCTTTCGCTATACGCATATCCATGCTTAACCGAGTTGAGCCACCATCGGTTTTTTTTTCCTTGAATCTCACGCACGGTCTCACGCCAGCTCTCTCTACGTTAGAGGAAAAAGAAGTATATCGCGGGGCCTGCTGCAAACTGCGGTTAGTTCGAGCAGCCGAAAATCTGCAATTGAAGAAAGGTCATTGCCAGTTCTGTTTTTAAATCATCCTTCCTGCGCTTTGCACCAGAACATCATGGTTTCGTGGTACTTGGCAGTGATTGCTGCTGCTCTGACCTCGTACGTTGTACAGCGCGCCGCCATACCGCGTCTCGACAACGCTTTGGCCGTCGAGGTGATCTTCGGTGTGGAACACAGCCAGCGATCGCTGCCACCCGTATTCGCTCATCGCGGTGGCGCCCACGACGCACCGGAGAACACCCTGGCAGCCTTCCGCGAGGCGAAGCGCAACAATGCTTCGGGCATAGAGTTCGACCTCTCCTTCACGCAGGACAGCGTCGCCGTGATCTTCCATGACGACACCCTGGAGAGGACGACCAATGGTGAGGGACCGCTGGCGTCCGTCACTTTTGAGGACGTGCGTCGGCTGGACGCCTCCTGTAAGCACCCATTTTCGGAGCGCTTCAAAGGCGAGCGCGTTCCAACCCTCGAAGAAGGTGTGAAAGAATGCCTCCAGCTCGGCCTGCGACTTATCGTAGACGTGAAAGAATACGATCATCGCGCCGTTGCAGTCGTCGACGGCCTCTTCCGCCAGCAGCCCGTACTCTATCGGAGTGCGCTGGTGGCCTCTTTCTACCCGCACTTTATCTACGCTCTGCGGCGCCAAAACCCGGATATTGTGACGGCACTAACTTGGCGAGGAGGTTTTCTGGCCTACGAGGATATGGAAAACAAGCGGCCGCGATTCCAATCACGTTTCAAGCACTGGACCATGAAGACTGCTGACTGGCTTTTGGATGCGGCGCTCCACAGTGGCCTGCTGCCTTACCTGACCGGAGCATCGGCTGTCCTCATTAGCGCGAACCAACTCTGTCCAGAGTACGTGCGAACTTGGCGCAACCACGGCCTGCACGTGATTGCTTGGACGCCCAACGATCCAGCCGAGAAAGCCTACCTCCGACATGTTCTCCAGGTGCCTATTATCACGGACAGTCTGCGGCAAGCATAGCACGCCTGACGTGCCTATCCAGAAAACACGCCAGTACGAACGCTGGTGGATGTGAGAATGTCCATAGCAATGTAGTTGTGATCGATGAACACATTTAGCATGTCCTCCAATATCGCAGATAAGTATATTACTCGAGTTCTCGTATATAAATAACATCACCAAAAAGAAAAAATAGTCGTACACTTTCATAAAAAGCTAGTTTCTTGACACTTTTATGACTGAAGAATGAGACGCCACGGCCCCTCCCCAGAACCTTATTTTGGGCACCACCGATGGTTATACGGATAGGAGGAGCAGAAAACCTTCATTGAGGCACTGAAATGATTTGGGGAAGAGAGGAGATTGAGGCGCTGAATCGCAGCCCCTATTCGGGAAAATCGGCCCCCGCCGCTGCTTGTGCAAATACTACGACTGTTGTGACAACTATTATGGCACGATGCGAATAGGGCAACTAGCGCGACGGCCGCTGACAAGTTCCGCGTGATTTTTAAGGCGAAAGCCTTTAATGGCTCATAATGTCGTGGACAAAATGTGTCCCACTTTTGCGGCGGTTCTGATTGGCTGAGGCGGGATGACGTCATAGAGATCTCGACCAATTACAGAGCACCACAACAGTATGCGCGAATGCGTGCCTTATACGGCCATATGCCAATCAATGAACATTAATTACTTAATTATATAATTAATTAATTCAGTTCAGTTCAGTCGTTCAGTCGTGTCCGACTCTTCGTGACCCTATGGACTATTTCACGCCACGCTTTCCGGTCTCCCACTATCTTCCTAACATCACATAACTTCATCTGCAGTGCCTCGAGGATGCCATCTAACCATCACGTTCGCTGCCTACCCCTTCTCCGACGACCGTCAACCTTTCCCAACATCAAATCTTTCTCCAGCGACTCCTCTCTTCTCATCAGATGACCAAAGTAGCTGAGTTTTAACTTTAGAATTTGACCCTCCAATGAGCAGTCAGGGTTTATGGTCGACAATATCGATTGATTTGATCTTCTGGCAGTCCAAGGAACTCTCAAGAGTCTTCGCCAGCACCACAATTCAAACGCGTCAATTCTTCGGCGGTCAGCCTTTTTCACAGTCCAACTCTCGCATCCATACAGCACAACTGGAAAGACCATAGCACGAGTTATACGGATCTTGGTTGGCAGACTAATGTCTCTGCTCTTTACTAGGCGGTCAAGGCTAACCATTGCTCTCTTTCCCAGAAGCAGGCGTCTCCTAATTTCATGGCTGCAGTCTCCTTCCGAGGTAATCTTGGAGCCCAAGAAGAGAAAATCTGTCACAGCTTCCACTTCTTGTCCATTGATGCTCCAGGACTTGATAGGGCAAGACGCCATGATCTTTGTCTTTTTGATGTTCAGTTTAAGCCCAAACTTCTCACTCTCTTCTTGTACGCGCATCAGAAGTCTCTTGAGTTCCACTTCACTTTCTGCCATTAAAGTGGTATCATCCGCATATCTAAGGTTGTTGATACGTTTTCCAGCAATCTTCACTCCATATGAAGACTCGTCCAGACCGGCGCCTTCCTCATGATGCACTCAGCATATAGGTTAAATAGGTAGGGCGACAGTATGCAGCCTTGCCTCACTCCTTTCTCAATCGGAAACCAATCGGTAAGACCATGCCCAGTTCTGACTGTGGCCTCTTGTCCTTCATACAGGTTCCTGAGGAGACAGATGAGGTGAATTGGAACTCCCATCTCTTGGAGAGCTTGCCACAATCTGCTGTGATCTACGCAGTCAAACGCTTTCGCATAATCAATAAAGCAGAAGTAGATGGGTTTCTGGAACTCTCTTGCTTTTGCCATGATCCAGCGGAGGTTGGCAATTTGGTCTCTAGTTCCTCTGCCCTTGCGAAACCCAGCTTGCATGTCCGGAAGCTCCCGATCCACATACTGCTGCAGCATACCTTGGAGGATTTTCAACAACACCTTGCTAGCATGCGAAATAAGTGCGATCGTGCGGTAGTTGGAACAATCTTTGGCACTGCCTTTCTTTGGAATGGGGATGTTAACTGACCTCCTCCAATCCTGTGGCCACTGCAGAGTTGTCCAAATCTTCTGACATAATGTATGCGGAATGCTAACAGCGTCATGGTTGAGGTTTTGAATCAACTCAGCTGGAATGCCATCACTTCCGCTGGCTTTCTTCTTAGCAAGACTAAGGCCCATTCAACTGCACTCTTCAGGATGCCCGGCTCGAGATCAGTAATCACAACCGTCTTATGTTGGGTTTGCACATTCGGGTCCTTCTTGTACAGTTCTTCTGTGTATTCCTGCCACCTCATCTTTATCTCTCAGGCTTCAGTGAGGTCCTTGCCTCGTTTGTCCTTTATCACGCCCAGCTTAGCACAGAAGCTTCCTTTGATATCTTTGACTGTCTTGTACAGAGCTCTTGTGTTCCTTAATTGGCTGTTGTCCTCAACTGCTTGGCACTGTATGTTCAGGAAGGCATTCTTATCTCTCCTTGCTATTTTCTGAAAATCCGCATTGAGAACCTTGTATCTTTCTCTTTCCCCCATAACTTTTGCCATCCTCCTTTCCTCAGCTATTTGCAAAGCCTCTTCAGATAACCAGTTTGCTTTCTTGCATTTCTTTTGCTTTGGAACTACCTTAGCAGCAACTTCTTGTATTATATCACCAACATCAGTCCACATCTCTTCGGGCTCTCTGTCTTCTAGATCTAATTCTTGAAATCGATTGCTCACTTCCACAGCATATTCTAATAGAATTTGATCCAGATCATGCCTGAAAGGCCTTCTAGTTTTCTGAGTTTTCCTCAATCGAAGCTTAATTTTGGCAACAAGAAGCTGATGATCGGTGCCACAATCGGCCCCAGGCCTTGTTTTTACTGCTTGTATAGCGCTTCTCCATCTCTGCCGGCAAAGAATATAATCGATCTGATTCCTGTACAGACCGTCCGGTGAAGTCCATGTGTACAGGCGCCTCTTGTGCTGTTGAAAACGAGTATTCGCTATGGTCAGGTTGTTTTCTTGACAAAACTCTACTAGCCTCTGTCCAGCTTTATAAATAAACTAATGAATAAATTAACTGCCTAGTATCTAATTGATTACCTAGCTAACGAATAATTATTAATTACTTCATAATTTGTGATGGTTGCGTAGCAGAATGCGGCCATCAGGCCTTCGCCTTTCTCTACTTTAGTCGCTAAAGTCCCTCGTAATTTTTATTTTATCATAGGGAACAGGCCGCAGTGCGAACGTAATGTCATTCGCTGATACCCATGCGAACGAAAATTCCAGTGATAGCGTTTGGGATCGCAATATTGCTTATATGAAATCATGTGTTATTTTCGTGCAGGAACCATGAAAAATTTTCAGGAAAATATTCTTGCCCTGCACTAAACTGTTTATCGTTTTTATTGCCTCGGGACACGAATGCATGCGCGTGCGCACGCACGCGCGCACGCACGCACGCACGCACGCACACACACACACACACACACACACACACACACACACACACACACACACACACACACACACACACACACACACACACACACACACACACACACACACACACACACACACGCACGCACACACACACACACACACACACACACACACACACACACACACACACACACACACACACACACACACAGGGATGGCGCAGTGGTTACGGCGCTCGACTGCTGTTTCAAGGGTGCTGGATCGACCGCCTCGGCGGCCGCTTTTCGATGGAGGCGAAAAGCAAGGCGTCCGTCTTTTCCCCGTCTTTTTTGCGCTATGTCTTCAAGAATCTGCTGCCAACTAGCCCAAACCAAACATCTGTTCAATCAATATGCAGTCGATAGTGGATGAACGGTCAATAGCAGAAAATAAGTCATTAGTAAAGCAGATCAGTTGGGTTTTACAGGAATAGTTTTTTACTGAAGCCGTGCTGATACTAAAAAAAAAAAAAATAGGACTCGAGGAAAGTTACAATGTGGCAGTAAATGATGTGCTCAAAATTTTGCATGGTACACTAGTTATTGATATGGGCCTGTAATTTTGTGGACAATGAGGGTTACCTGATTTGTGCAAGGGAACCACCTTCCCAACCTTCCAGATATCAGGGAGAAGACATGACTCCAAAGAGCGCGAAAAAATATGTGTTAGTATCACTGAACAGTATAGAAGTATTTCTTAAAAGTTTCGGGTTTATTCCATCTTTATCGGGAGAAGAAAGCTTTATATTCTCGAGTAATTTACTAATGCCAACCCAGTCAACTACAAACGGGTCCATCACTGAAAAACTACTAACAGGTAAAGTAGGAAATGAACATGGCACAATGGTACAAAATGACAAAAAAATAGAGCTTAAGACAGTACAACAAGGATTTCTTGAAATAGGCACATCATCAGATGTAAGGTCGATGTTTTTTTTTTCGTTCCCATTAACAATGTTCCAAAGCCTGCTGGGGCTGTTGCTTAACAAGAATGGAAGTGTTTTATTCTAAAAAGCATGTTTGGTGACAGATAATGCATTTGCGTATTCATCTGCCACACGGTGATAAACGGCCCACCTTTCCTGACTCACTTTATATAATTGTCTGTGGTGTATTGGTGTCATATAACCCTTTCTCACTAAAGCAAAAATGTATTTCAGCTTTACTTACTCTTTACTGCTGCACCTTGTTCAGCTGACGGCTACGATGGACGGTTGTAATCGAACATAGCGGTGCTTTGGAACCTGCTCACAATCATGATGATTAACCCAGCCTATCAATAGTCAGAAAGCTTATCTTAATATACACGTAGTCTTCATAACATTCTAGTGCAAAACTTCCGAGCAGAAGCGGGATTTGTTGCTTGGAGATGACAAATGACGCGGCGCACAGCTTTTACCCATCTATCACAAGGTACTTTGTCGTTTCAAAGTTTGATATATTCCGCCAGTGTCGCCGATTAGAAATGACTATACATCAGTTCTCGTGGCTCACCCCTCTGGCACATACATCGCTTGCTGATGGAAAGCAGTAAGTTAAATTGGTGTGAGTGCACTCCAATAACTCCAATAACTACTTTCAAATCCGTGGCACCTCGCGCCTCTGGCCCACCCGTCACGCCATGCACGATTACCTGTAGACATCGAGTATGGTTTGCGTCAAGGTGTGCGTACCTTTAAATATGACTGACCGAATAACTTTAACTTTAATGAGGGATAAAGGTGAGGGGAGGGGGGGGAGGTTTCTACTCCCGACTCCAGGGCTACTTGTACCATAGTGTATATATCTAATTTTTATCTTATTTTAACCGACCGCGTTCTTTCTTTTTCTCGCTCACCTCTTTTACTTCCTCTACCGCTTCCTACTATCCCTTTATTTCCGCCGCCGAACTTCCGGTGCTTCAGATATCGATAGAATGCAGATACCGTGGCTGGCAACATCTTTTCCTTACCGTTTTTTTCTTTTTATTTCTAACAAATAACCACTTACTACTACTAGCCCAGGCTGCCGCTGCTGTCTGTACTCGTGAGGGCTCTTTGGGCCCCAGAGTCCGGAGCTGTGCAGGGCAGATACCACGCCTCAACAGTCGGCACTGCGTATTCGTCTTGAGGTGAACTAGCTTTCTGGGCAGGTTCGTACCATGTGGGGAAGGCCTGTCTTCGCCCTGCAAAGTTTGCATTTGGGGTCACAAGACGCAGGGTCTATTATATTTACACGGTTATTATGAGTTGTAAATGCTTTTCTAGTGCATGTTTCGCCATGTAACTTCATCTACTTTGGTGAGCCACGCCTTGACTGAGGGCGGACATTTCCTGCGAGAAAATCTGCACTGATGTAGCCTCTATGCTAGTGAGGAGGATGGAAGGGCCGAGTTCCGGGGAGGACAGCTCGGGCAGCGGCATGGACGCGCTCGTTCCCTTCACATCCTGATGTCCTGGCTCTCAGGCGAGACATTTCTCTGTGTCCGGGTGGCCATGATTATTTAGGATTACGTCGGCCGGGGGACCAGTTCGTCCTGTGCCGTAGTTGCGGTAGGCAGCTAAAATCCGCGTGACTATATTGGCGCAGGTAGAATGCGTGGTGGTTAAAGCAATGCCCAACTCGTTCGCCGTTTCCATATTGTCCCCGCAGACGGTTAGGGCATCAACCGGTTGCTGACGGTGGATCACAACCGCCGGCATGAACCCCGCCTTTGACTTTGCCGCGTCTATTTAGTAGGTTCCAGTGCCTTGCCCATATATTTTTTGCCTGGATTTATTTAGCCTGCGCCTCCGGCGCGCTTAATTGGTGGAACAAAAGGTGCATATTGGCATGGGAGACCAGCTATATGAACGAGTTTGACCACCCAAGTGGTATAGCTGCCAGTCGATTAATTTGGAAGGGCATGTTGGACGACAGCATCTTCGGCTGTATTGTGCCCCCCGAAAGTAGTAGTAGTAAGTGGTTTTATTATTATAGAATAAAGTAAAATAATAAAGCAAGGAAAAAGATTTTTTCCTGCCCCGGTATCTGGTTTTGAAATGAGCTGAAGCACCTGAGCTGTGGCGGCGGAAATAAAGCGATAGCAAGGAGACAGGTAGGAGAGGTGAGTGACAGGGAGAAAGGACAATATAGATTAAAAAGGTAAAGGAGTATAATATTATATTGCATATTCGCCCCCCCCCCCCCCCCCCCCCCCGAAACTGCAAAAGGCGCTCTGCGGAAGTGTTTTGGAGTAGGCCCAGCGCCTTTTTAACTGGGTTTCGGATCACTGTGTCTCTTACCTCCCGTGTTGATCGAGGTGTAAACACGGTGTGAAACACATGTTTCTGTTCCCAATGAATGCTAGGACCAGGCACAGGATGTCCTGTTCGAACATGCCCTTGTTGCTGGTACCCTAGCTATCGTGCGCGCAACCTGAAGACTGCTGTATGGAGGCGAGTGGGGAAGGGCCCATTTTACTCATGTCCTTGATGTGAAGCCTTAGAACTCTGATGATGTTCTTCTGTGGTACTGGGTCTCCATTGAGGTTTACCTCAAGAGTGAATCTGTCTAAAATTCGATAGCTGAAAATTTACACTGCGCCGCGTTCAGAATTCAGGAACCAAATTTGACATAGACGATCGGAATACCATGAATAATATACGCTTAATATTTCAGTTTGATCAATGAATATCGGGAGATGATTGGAGTTGCCTTGAAAGGGCAACTTCGGGGATTTTTTGACGCTCACTGATATCAACAAAATTTTCATCAGAAGTGCCGCTTTAGTTCTCCCCATGGTTTTCCCGAAATGTAATTCATACTGGGACTCGCACTGCCAAACAGAACGTTTTTGTGGCCAACAGTGTACTTGATTAGGTATTCGTGAAGGAGCGTCCAGCATACGGTGACAATGCAGCGGACCTATACTACAGCCCTACTATGCGCCGCCTGTTCGGTTTGGGGCAGCTTATCCTGATGTGCACGATCTTAAGCGGTGCTCCTGGCACGGGGCAGGGGTACGCGGTGCTACCACGGAAAGTCTGGCACACATCTGCAGACACGATCGACAACTTGCTTAAAAACAGCATCGACCGTGAAATCACCGTCTTGTATACATTTCAGGTCGCATGCACGATGCTTTCCTTGCAGATATGGGTGCCCAGGGAGAATCGAACGTTAAATTAATGTTATAAAATTGTTATCTAAGTCTGTTTCCTGAATGTTACCTAACAATAATTTCTATAATAAAAATAATAGTAGTAGAACGTTCAAAGGAAAACTGATATGCTAGTGTTGATTTTTAAATGGTATTATAATGCTAAATATAATGTTTTATAATTATAAACATTATTGTTACAAAGAAACGCTGTTTGAATAAACGTTAAATTAATGCTTGAATAATAACTATAAATCTACATAGCATATATATTCCAAACACTGGGTTCCAGCACTATTGCCCCTTTTCTTCCAGTAACAATTTTTTTTTCAAAGAGAGAGAGGGAGAGAGATAGTAAATTTTAATTGGTGATTTCCTTAGTCCAAGATCCCATTGGCTTTGGTGACTCTGGTGACCTGGTGAGCAGGCTGCGCTGCACAAAGAGACTCGAATGGGCCAGCACTGCCTCCCTCTCCGCTTGGCTAAGTGCTCGAGTTTTAAATTCCTCTAACTGCTGTTTGCTGTTCCATATTATGTGCAGGATGTCCGAGAGTTCAGCGCATGCGGTGCATGTGTTATTCTTGTATATTTCGGGCCAGGTTTTGTGGTACTTCGCTAGTTTGGGAATGTCCTAACCTATAGGTTGTATTCACTGTCGGCTGCCGCGCGGGGGACGATTGGGAAAATTAAGCTTTCGCGCTTCCGGTCCGCCATAGCCTTGGTCATCGTCGTCTTTTGCGGTTTCGCTTGGGTAGTTCGGAAGGTCTAAGGTGCTGTGAACTCTGTAATCTGCTTCAATAAGGGTCAATTGCACTGTCTACGGATGCGGCAATAGGTCCTGCAGGTGTAAAAATTCCGAGAACAGCACAGCTGTCAACTTTTTAGGGTAGACGCCTGCTGTGGCAGGTCTTGCACTGTTGCTTCTGCTGCATTGTTTTGCTAAAGCATTGCTGTGCTGACTGTTCCGCTCGATGTGATATAAACGCGGTTGTGTATGTGCAAGTGATCGCACTTACTCAATGACAACTTCATAAACATGCTACTTTCAACCCTTGGAAGAGAACCGTTTGGACTGCTGCCCTTGTGCTCCCGGTACGTGTATGCAGCGTAACTGCAAGCGCGTTAAAGCGCTAGAGGAAAGTGAGGAATACCTTCAAGCCGTTGCACGTTACTAATTAGCTCTTGCTAGCTTTTCCCTGTGGCTGTGGGTACCAGGCCAGGCGCTGGCCAGAAATACTGCTAAGCGCACTACAAGCGTCGGGCTAAGATGATAGGGATATAGAACAGTGCGACGCCCGTTCGTGCCTGCTTTGCGGCCGTACTAGTCAGTCCCTCAAAGCGCACATTTCTCCGGCGTTTTAGTAGAATACATGTTACGCTGTACATGCTTGGGCACCATGGTGTGGCTGGAATGCTTCCCGCTACAAAAAATAAAAGCAAAAAGAAAGTGTCGTTCGTGCATGAATCCGAACTGCGAAAATGCTGCTCGCGGACGGAAGCAACGCGGTGGAAATCGCTGACTTAGGGCCACGTGTATACAGTATGCTAGAATATTCTAGCTCACGGTCACGCAATGCCAGATCGCGATAGTGCTTCACGATTTTGTTCGTCGTGTGACTTCACCACACGTCAACTTTGGTATGCGACGACCGGGCAGCGTCGCGCCAAAAAAATGGCGGACGGCGCTTGTGCGATGACGTCATGTGAAATGAACCTATACGTATGTTCCTCCAGACTACTGTCTCCTGTTTGGTGAGGTCTTTGTGTGATTTTGAGTATCGTTTTCTTCCTAATTTAAAGTATTGTATTAGTTCCCCGTACGCGAGAGGGGTTGAAGACTCTGGGGCAGCTGGCGCAGGTGCCCGGAAAGTATGCCCTCGGGCTATCCTGTCGGCTGCCTCGTTGCCGTCGATTACCTCGTATGCCGGTATCCCCAGAATTGTGTGCTTCAAGTTGCCCGTCTTTTTTTCCTGCTCCCCTATTTGGTGTGCCTGTTTGCATACGCGTCCCAGGAAGAATGCACATGCCTTTTGGGGATCGCTGAGTATTATGTATTTTCTTCCTTGCTTGTTGGCGTGTTTAACTGCAAGGGCGATTGCAATTTCCTCTGAATATATAGTTAATGATCTTGACCGATGAGCTGGTCACCTCTCTTCCGGTATGGTCAACTGTGGTGGATACCGCCGCTTTTCTTCCCAGATATGGAGCGAGAAGTCGCCACATACAAAGCAACATCATGAGAAAAAAATTTTTTTTTGCTTCTTTTCAACTCGAACTATGGGGTGATGCCGGCTACAGGATACATGCACAGCCCTAACATTTTGTTAGAAAGCTTTGTTTATTATTCATTCACCACAATATCACTCATGGAACTCCCGTCGGTGACGGATATAAAGCTGTTTAACTCTATGCTATCTGTTCAGAGGTGGGTGTATAGGAGTTGTACTGTATTATGGATATTTTTGCACTATATTGTGGTATTTTCAAAACGTGCCACCAAGAGCGGCGGGCCTACATGCCTTGCTTTATGCTAGCTGCGCCGTCGGACGGCACATTCGAGGACGTGTTACTTTAGTGTGCGAATTGTACGTAGTGAAATCTGGCCAAACCATGCACTTAAAACTTTAAGATTTTACACCGGTTCGGACACTCACCTTCCGTAAACAAACACCTAGACCGTCGCTGAAAGCTGAACTTGTAATAAATAGTCGTGATCAGCAGGTTGGTTAAAGATAAGGAATACGAATTAAAAGATGCTTTCGGTACACAGAAACAAGTGTGACAACTTACTGCGCCTTTCATTTTCAGTGAGGCAATTATTATTCGCAGCGCAATCATTTTGCAACATACTGAAGGTACACATTTTTGACTTATGGTATCAACTGGCATTATTTGCAAAAAGTATATGTTAGGTTTGGCCGTGTGGCAGCGCGTAAAAAATGGCATTGAATTGAGTAAATGTCATTCGGTGGGAATGACATTTAATTTTCTGTGTGATAGGCAGTTGCTTCTGTGGGACAACAATCTTACCCCAATCACACGGTCATATTTAAAGGCGATTATGCCGATAGCCTTCAAGATTTTCAATCGCGATCGGACTCGAAGGAGTTGCCGCTGCTACACGGCAAAACTCGAAGGCTATTGAAATAGTTTTGGTGTTTGGCGCCAAACTTTTGTGGCGCCACTATCGTTGCTTTCGGTTTTGCTTAAAGAACTAAACTCGCTATATAAATGTAAAATAAAAGATAACTGTTGAATTTTTTTTAGTAACTGCAGGTGTTTAGTTGTTATTCAAGGACAACTTTGTTTTTTGTTTTTTAACGCGTTGACGTTCATGCGGTCGTGCTTTTCATTGCGTTTGCTTTTCTCGGCGGCGCATGTTGCAGTGGTAGAGAGTACATAAATAATGCGCCTTAAAAAAAGAGCGATGCTATTTTAAAATTATTACGGATATTAATATTTTAGCGCGTAAATAAATAATAATAACGCTTGTTCCCGTTTTTATATCCTAAACGCCCTGTGCACGTGTGTGCGTGACGCTCCTCCGGTCAGCGCTATCAACCTTGCGCGACGTTCGAAGGCCTTCGAGATCTTGATAGAGTTCTGAGCTGTTCCGTTGACTCGATAGACTATCTACTGAATGGCCATTCAAAACGCCCGTGTGGCAGCTTTCGAAGGCCTTCGAGTCGATAGACAGTCAGTTCGAGGGCCTTCGAAATGCATCCCGTGTGACAGCGGTATAACTCGCACTGTGAGGCAGATATTTTGCGTCGGTATATCGAGGCAATTAAGAATACGATTTCGCACCAGCAGTAACGATCAGTTACTCTCATATATGTCGGTCACTTGCATCAGGGTGTGTGAGTGAATAAGCTGCTTAAAAAGCCAGGGAAATGCTTCATACGGCAGGAATTTAGCCGCATCAAGGTCACTCGCTCGTTCTCCCTCATTGGCCAATGTACTGATTATTATGTTTTTCTTTTTTGTTGTTTCAGCTGAAGGACGATCCCTGGATGTCACTGCCCGATGATATCGATGACAGCTCACCGACTACAAATATAGTATGTTCCACATAGTGTCATACGTTACAGCGATTGACATTCGCGCATCTCAACAGAATGGCAGCAGGTGCGTGCAGCTCGGGCCTCGGCTGCACACCAGGGGCCCTATTCTCGACACACATGGCCGCCGTTCAGCGCCATTTTGTTTCTCTGATTGGTGCTCAGAACAGTTACGTGTTTCAGATTTCTGGCGCGAAATTTCGGTGTTACGAAATGGCTTTTTGCAGTGACGTAAAAATGACGTGAGCGTGAAAACGAATTTTTAGCAGCGGTATTAATGATGTCTGGATGGTATTTATAAGTAATTGTGGAGGGAAAACAGAGGTATATATGATTGATTGAAAGTGAAGCACTTGCGCTTGTATTACGAATGGGCTGAAATGAACTGCCCACGGACAAGAGCCGACTCCTGAAATCTGATTGGCTGACGTTGTATGGCCGGAAATACGTCCTGCATAAACATTTAATGTTGACGTCAAAATGATGTTTCATTACACAAAGGATGTTCTGCCGTTGCTGTAAATGACCAAAGTTGGGCGCCGCATTTTGAACCACTTGAGGCGGCCGCGCAAATAACATGGCGAATTCGACGTTGCAGTGCAGGTGGATGTTAGCTCACCGCAGTTTAGTAGACAGTTTGGTGGGCGGTAAAGTAAGCTGACACATCTTATTGTAATTGCATAAAGCTCTGAAACGACGTTATATGGGAACTTTTCAACTTCGTCACCTTTTAGAGGATTAATAATGAAGACGCACCTTTACAGCCGCATGAGGGTCGTAGCTACCCTCCCGTTGCAAATGCTTTGCTCTCATAGAGAAACCATCCATCAGCGCCGTCGTTGCAAAGCGAAGCAATGCGGCCCGCTAACTCAAGCGGTTGATCTGTGCGAGACGAAGCATTTCAGAGAGCAACATGAAGGGGAAGTTTGACTAGTTGTAGGTTGTTCATGATGGTTTAGTGGGCGCTCTTTAACACAGAGACAACGAAAAGAAGGGAAATAAAAGCGCAAGTCCATGTTTTCTTCTTTTTGTCTCTGTGTTAAACAGCGCCCACCAAACCGTCATGTATTTCAGAGAACAGCGCGATGTTTTCTTATTATCTGCCTGGTCGGTTCGTGATAAAACCTGAGGGGTCATATGGTTCGATGGCTGTGCAGGAATTTCGCGCGACAGGCAGCGAGGGATCACCAAAGACTGTCTTAAACGTCAGCCCTAAACACTGCCTTTTTTGTCTTGCACCCTGCACTCACTGCAATGTTATGCAGCTTTTCCACGATGGGAAAAGCAAGCAGAAATACTCACAGCTTCTATTTTAATAAATGAATGTATGTTCCATGTACATGGCACATGTTTGCTTGCCACATGTGATGTGTTTCATATATCAAGTTTTGTTTTAATATGCATGCAGGCTCACCATTTGCTTATTTTTTAGAGAAAAAAATGTACTCCGGAGCACGTTATGACGGTACGCTCTAATAATATTGTCACGCGCCTTCGTAGAACGTCGACGGAAGATGAAAAAGAGCGGTCGGGTAGATCGGTGAAGAAGAAGAAAGAGCAAGGGCAGAGGAACGCTTGTACGCTTCGCCGCAGTCCTCTTTGTACAGATCCCTGTAAATAAACCCCCCGTGCGTACAAAGTACGTAACATCGCGTACAAAGTACGTAACATCTTGGTGGAGGTGCTGGGTAGCGACCACGGAGCGTTTCATCTACCGAAGAAGTCGTAGACTTGCTGGCCTACCACCAATGCCATCAGACATGGCTGAAGACAGCAGTACCGAGCAGCCAGGACCATCCACGGCGAACAACTGGCCCCATTATCGAGAGCCGCGTACTTTTTCCGGAAAACCTGAGGAGGACGTTGATGAGTGGTTGAAGCACTACGAAAGAGTGAGTAAATACAATCACTGGACCGCCGCTACTAAGCTGGCTAATGTGGTGTTCTTCCTTGCCGCCACTGCCTTCGACTGGTTCGATAATCACGAGGATTCATTAAGTACATGGGCTATCTTTACCAGTGAAATCAAGAAAAATTTTGGAGATGAACCTGCAAAGAAGAAGCGCGCTGAACAAACTTTGTTTCACCGGGCACAAGTACCCGGAGAAACTTGTACTGCATATATCGAAGCTATCTTAAAGCTATGCAGACTCGTCAACCCCACTATGCTTGAAGAAGACAAAGTCGGTCACCTCCTGAAAGGAATAGCGGAAGACGTTTATAATTTTCTTATTAGCAAAGAGAACCTGAGCACCACCGCTGATGTTATAAAGCATTGTAGAACATTTGAGGCTCTCAAGCTGCGACGAATTACACCTAAATTCGGAAGACTGGCCAATGTCACCTCTGTAGCCAGTGTTGAAGCCTGTCCTTCAGTTTCCATGGCTGATATGATACGAGAGATTGTACGCGAGGAATTGTCAAGATCTAGGGACGCCATCTGTAGTGAAGAATATGTGCGGCAGAGTTGTGCACCGCAGGCAAATGTTGCCGCCCTGTCCACTCCGTGGGTTCAGCCTAGCGGCGCTTCGCATATGGACGATCAGCGCAGCTATACTCAACGTTATGACCACCAGCCGATGGAAAAGAGGCCCGCCTACTCTGAAAATGTGGTTCGTCAGCAGCGAGAGCCTCGCTACAACCAACGTCGCGACTTTGTTAGTGAGGACTCATATGCTGATCGCTGGCGCCCTCAACCTGTGTGCTACAGGTGTGGCATTGCGGGGCATATCGCTAGATACTGCCGCCGTCGTTTTCCAACTGTACAAGATTACCGACCCCACGCGAACATTCACGGACGGCTGCACACTGAACAACAACGATCCCCGACTATGCCTACCGGGGACTCACACCATTCGACACATTTGCGGAATTCATCTCCTGCATCTGATCGTAGTGTGACGCCGCCACCCCAGCGTCCGCGCAGGTCACCTTCCCCTCGACGTCGTTCTACCCCTCCGCCTCCGGGAAACTAGGGGGCGCGGCCGATGGAGGTGAGGCCGCCGGCGAGTCGATGACGTCCATACCTGTGCCCGTGTTTATGTTAAAGAACAAATTGGAAATGTTTGTTGATGGTGTGAAAACAATGGCTCTTGTGGACACTGGTGCTACAGTATCTGTTATGAGTTTGAGTTTTAAGAACCGTTTAGGTAGAAAAGTAATGTTCAGTGGTCACCGTGCAGTGTTATTCCGTGGTGTCGGTGGTGAACCTTCAGTTCCTCTTGGTGTGTGTGCTTCGGATGTTGTTATTGGCGGCCTCAAGTTTAGAGTAGAATTTGCAGTACTGCCTCGGTCTACGCATGACGTGATTCTTGGGATTGATTTTCTGCAAGAGTGTGGTGCAACTTTAGACTGTGGTACGGGAGAGATTGCTTTGAATCCTTCACTACTTTCGGTTCTTGTGGATGACTCGACACCTGAATTTGGAGCATTTGCTGTGGAAGAAGACACAATTGTGCCAGCGTTATCTGCAGCATTCGTGCGGGTTTTCTCTATACGGAACCAGTGCGAATCTTTTGAGGCTATAGTAGAACCTACAAGATTCACCTGCTCTAAGAAGAGTATCCTTGTGCCTCGTTGCGTCATTCCCGTGACTAAAGGCCGCACTCAGCTATGGACAGTGAACCACTCCGAAGAGCCAACTGTGTTGCCTCGGGGCCTGAAACTCGCCCGTTTCGAGGAAGGCATATCCGGTTCCGTCGCGGCGTTAAACAGCTCTGTCACTGAGCAGCAGGTGCGACCAGGCATGGAGACTCAAGTTACGGCTATGATTAGTAAGTCTCTTTCTACAACTGAGCGTCGTATTCTAGTGGAACTACTACTGAAACACGTGACAGTGTTCGACTTTGCCAAGGATGACTCAATGCCACTGCCTACCAGTCGTATTCATCACACGATCAACACAAGGTCCGCCCCTCCAATACGTCAGAAGCCCTATCGAGTCTCAGCAACTGAACGTAAGGTAATAGATGAGCAAGTTAAAGACATGCTAAAGCGCGGCATTATTCGAGAGTCCTGTAGTCCTTGGGCAGCTCCAGTTATCCTTGTTAAAAAGAAAGATGGCACATGGAGGTTTTGTGTTGACTACCGCCGTTTAAATTCAATCACAAAGAAAGATGTCTACCCGCTTCCACGTATAGATGACGCAATTGACTGTCTGCACTCAGCTTCATACTTTTCCTCTATTGACTTGAGATCCGGTTACTGGCAAATCCCCATGCACATTGCAGACAAAGAAAAAACGGCATTCGTAACACCAGACGGACTTTACGAATTTAACGTTATGCCTTTTGGATTATGTAATGCACCTGCCACATTCGAGCGGTTCATGGATACAATTCTACGTGGACTAAAGTGGCAAATTTGTTTATGTTATTTGGACGACGTAGTAATATTTGGCAAAACATTTAGTGAGCACAACAGCCGTCTGGATATCGTACTTAATTGCATGGAACGAGCTGGTCTTGTACTGAATGCAAAGAAATGTCATTTTGGCGATCGTGAAACAATTGTCCTCGGTCACTTAGTTGACAAAGAAGGTGTTCGACCAGATCCCAAGAAAATTGAAGCCGTCAAAAGTTTTACCGTGCCCAAGTCAGTAAAAGAGCTGCAGAGTTTTTTGGGGCTATGCTCGTACTTTCGACGCTTTATACCAAGGTTTGCAGACATCGCTTACCCACTTACGAGTCTACTGCATAAAGATACACCATTCAATTGGACCAGCGAATGTGACTCAGCTTTCCGTCATCTGAAGTTTCTTTTGACCTCGGGCCCAATCCTCCGCCACTTCTGCCCATCAGCTCCAATTGAAGTACACACTGACGCAAGTGGTATCGGTATCGGCGCTGTACTTATACAACGCCATGGACGCGATCAGCACGTGATAGCGTATGCCAGCCGCTCGTTGAGTAAATGTGAAAGAAATTACACGGTTACGGAGCAAGAATGTCTAGCCGTTGTTTCCGCTGTACAGCGCTTTCGTTCCTATCTGTACGGGAATGCTTTCACGATTGTGACCGACCACCATTCCCTTTGCTGGCTCGTGAGTCTTCGTGACCCCTGTGGGCGGTTCGCTCGATGGGCTTTACGCCTACAAGAGTTTAATTTTACTGTGGTGCATAAAAGCGGCCGTAAACACTCAGATGCTGACTGTCTTTCGCGTTTGCCACTTCAAACGACTGATAATGACTCAGACAATTTCGATGAATATTTGGCTCCAATTGCACAAACTTTCCCTGATCTCAGAGTTTTCCGAACCGAGCAACGCAAAGACAAAACATTAACTTCACTGTTTGATTCCGCCAACGATCCTATGAAAAACACATTTAGCATTCGCGAAGGAGTGCTTTACAAGAAAAATTTCGCCTCTGGGGGAGCACGTATGCTTCTTGTCGTTCCGGAAAGCCTACGTATCACAGTTCTAGAAATGACGCATGATGATGCCACGTCTGGTCACCTGGGAGTGGCCCGAACACTCCACCGCACACAGCAGCGATTTTACTGGCCGAAGATGCGTTCAACGATCAAGCGATATGTAGCCAGCTGTGTGCAATGTCAGCGCTTTAAGCTGTCGACTTCAAGCCCACATGGAAAACTGCAGCCAGTCACACCTCCAACAGCCCCGTTTGAGCAAGTTGGCATTGACCTTCTTGGACCTTTTCCACGGTCCTCTAAAGGAAACCGATGGATTCTTGTGTGCGTTGATTATTTAACCCGCTACTGTGAGACAGCTGCGATACCATCCGCTACTGCGTCTGAAGTATCAAATTTCTTACTTCGACTCGTCATTCTTCGGCACGGCCCTCCTGCAGTCATCATTAGTGACCGTGGACGCCAATTCACAGCGGACATCGTCGAAGAACTTCTTCGCCTCAGCGCCTGCAGTTTTCGCCACTCCACGCCATATCATCCCCAAACGAACGGTGTGGTAGAACGAACTAATAGGACGCTTACCACCATGTTGGCTATGTACGTCGCTGCAGACCATAAGGACTGGGATGGCGTTCTACCGTTCATTACGCATGCATATAACACAGCGCAACATGAGACAACAGGCTACAGTCCCTTCTACCTTCTCTATGCTCGCACGCCTCGCTGTGCCCTCGACACCATACTGCCATTTTTCATTCATGACGAACCTTCTCTTGCTACCACACTCTGCAGAGCTGAAGATGCCCGCCAGCTAGCCAGAGTTCGAATTTTATCTTCACAAGAACGTTCTAAGAACCGCTACGACGCCCGACACCAACAAGCTTCCTATGCTCCTGGTGACTATGTGTGGTTGTGGACACCTCTCCGTAAGCGTGGTCTTTGTCAAAAACTGCTTTCACACTACGCCGGACCGTTTGTTGTGTTAGAACGCATCAATGACCTGAATTACGTCATAGCACGCATAACGGCGAATGGTCGACGGTCACGGCAGTCGCAGGTGGTGCATGTAGCCCGCCTCAAGCGATTTCATTCCAGAGGATCTCTGTAACTCGCTCGACGGGCTTCGTCTGCGAGGAGGGAAATGTCACGCGCCTTCGTAGAACGTCGACGGAAGATGAAAAAGAGCGGTCGGGTAGATCGGTGAAGAAGAAGAAAGAGCAAGGGCAGAGGAACGCTTGTACGCTTCGCCGCAGTCCTCTTTGTACAGATCCCTGTAAATAAACCCCCCGTGCGTACAAAGTACGTAACATCGCGTACAAAGTACGTAACAATATGATGTAGTTGACGGACATTTTGTGTTGATCGCTTTTTTTTAATATAGCCGGAAAATAATCTCCTTTTATTGATTTGCATTTTACCGTGTTGACAGTGAGGAATGCGCACGCGCGGCGCCACCCTATAGTTTCATACCACGATTTCCTCAGTCATCTTTCGCTTTCATTCTTCGTTTATCCCCCTCTGCACGTGTGCGGTAGCCTGTGAATCGTCTAATTAACCTCCCTGATATTCCATTCTTCTGTTTCTTTCTCTTTCGCGAACGTCTTTCGCGTTTCGCAAGAGCCTTTCGCACGCCAGCGCATGAAAATTGAACCGACTAGGTGTAAGGCCCAGCGTATGCTCCAATTAACCAATAAACGTTCCCACCACCCCCTTCCACTTCGTGTGTGTGTGTGGAAGACTCTCTTTCTCTCTTTCTGTCTCCCTCTATCTCTCTCTTTGCTCTGCTTTCCGCGCTCTAAACAACTCATGCCGACATAATATGTTATAAGCTTAAGCAGACTTGGTTACCTGACGGTAGCTGGTCATAACGCGGCTTTTCGAAATAGGCGGGTAGCACAGCCAGTACCTAACAGTAATTAGTACTGAGACTTCGAGCGTTGTCCTCAAACATGGACAATGCCGGCTGCCGATTTCTTCTGTCGATTTCTTCTGTTTACGACCAAGTCGTTAAAAGTTTTAGTTCCTGTCTTTAAAAGCCGCTGATAAGTGAACGTGAGAGGTTATCGGCGCTTATGAACAGCAATGCTACTTTCCGCTCCCATTTTGTACCACTGCGAATATTCCGTTGCCGTCTTTGCTCTTCAGCAGAACCTCGCGCAGACTTTCCGTGCGTAGCTGATGCCGAATGTTCGACCGCAAGTATGTCATGACACACTAATACCGCAAAGCCACAACATACTTCACACTCCTCACTGCAACCGGAGGCTTCCGAATCGCGGAATGCACCGCGGCGGCACGGTTCCTGCAGGAATATTGTCGTTTTTCATACTTGGCGCCAATATATTGTAGCAGACGACAGCGCGCTTTTTCTGTCACTTTAATTCACTTTTTCTTCAGAATGCTTAACCCGGTTGTGTGCTTACGTAGCCTGGCACCGTCCTTCTGTACACGTCACGCGTACGTCACAATTTGAACAAAATGGCGAATGTTCGTCATTATGTGACATCACGCAACGCAGCGCTCTCCGGGCCCCACGTGGGAGTTTCAATTTTGGTTCAAAATTTTTGCTTGAGTGTTGTAAAAAATGAAATCACGTACTGTTATGACCGATTCTACAGCAATATAAATCAACAATCGCCTCATTATGGTCGAAAATCACCGGAGTTGCCCTTTAAAGAAAACAAACCTCTGTGGTTTTGCATCAAAGTCGTTTTTTTTTTTTTTTCAGACCAACACCGATCTGTGACGTAAGCACGATGCGGCGGCGCGTCTATCGCCAGCGTGAGCCGACTGGGGGTGAAGAGTAGGCTTAGCGCCCATAGGAATACATGGAAGCGAAATATTCCAAAGCAGTTTTCTAATTTCGCGGGCCATCTGTAATGTCGTTATTCAATACAGAACAACCATGAACGCCCTGGAACAGATCGTGGAAGTGTGAAATCTCAATACCGAGGCGAAGTATTTTTAAAGCACCGTATGAGGGTGCGAGTTTGGAGGGCGATCCCATAGAAACAGATGTAAACACAACTTACCGCAACATTTTGCTCGATTTAGCAGCTTTGAACTCTTCTCATTTTTTGGCGAACGTCTTGTATGACGCCTCGACGTCATGTTGCATGACACACTACATTCTCTTGCAAGTAATGCAAGTCTGACGACTCGCGGGATCATTCACAACACGATAAACTGACCGCGCACAGCTGCAGACGACCATGCACCACCGGCACCACCGGCGCTGTCGCTAGCAGACGCTCCGGAACTGGAGGCGGCAGCGGTGGGTATCAACGTTGGTGGGTATCGCCAGCTGCACTGTCGTCTGCTACAATAAGCGAATCTCGTTCGGTCCATATTGTTGTATGGCGTTTGACAACTGCTTTTTAAATCTGTCTAGGACGTATCACTGGAGCGACAGTATTATCAAGCCTATTCACCCTATGCGGCAGCATATCAGACTGTAAGCAAAACTGCGCGATTCGCTACGCCCAACTTGCCTTTTGGCGGTGTCTGGATTCATAAAACAGGTTATTTGGGGAGTTTTAAAAGTAGACTGCCTCCGTAATGACGCACCATACTTTATCACACACTTCTTCAAAGCGCTGGTCAACGTTTAACGCCCGGCCACCACTTCTGATGCTCTGCGAAATGGGAAAAATGTTCCGGTAAGTTGTGTTTACATGTATTTCTACGGGTCGCCCTCCCAACTGGCACCCCAACATGTTTCGCGGTGTTTTAAAAATACTTCGCCTCGGTAATGAGATTTTAAATTTTCGCTATCTGTTCTAGGGTGTTCATGGTTGCTGTGTGTCGAATAACGACATCGTAGATGCCCCGTGAAAAAGAGAAAGCTGCTTTGAAATCTTTGAAATATATATATATATATATATATATATATATATATATATATATATATATATATATATATATATATATATATATATATATATATATATATATTGTAGTGTGGTAATCTTCATCGATATAACCACTGACATGCGTCGCGTTCTGCCGCTCTCGAGGACGAAGAGGTTGGTCGCGGCCTTGCCGATTTGCCACGCCTGACGCTCCGCTGCGAGTTCCTCCTGAGCGGCTATATCCATCTGAATAAACACACCCCTACAATATATATATATATATATATATATATATATATATAGGAAGCTAGGAAGCGGGCCGTATAGGTCTATTCCAACACGCTCAAAGGGCTGAGCTGGGCAGGTCAGCGGCGGGTTGGCGAGGAGGGTGTTTTCGGCGCTGACACTCTTGGCAGGACTGGACGAACCGACGAACATAACGGTACATCCCACGCCAGTAGTAGCGTTGTCGCAGGCGAGTGAAGGTTTTCAATAAGCCGGCGTGGGCACACTGGGGATCGTCGTGGTAATGGGAGCAAATCACGGAGCGTAGATGGGTCGGAATTACAAGCAGCTACTTTCTACCATCTGGAAGGTAATTCCTACGGTAGAGGAGCTCGTCTCTGATGGCGAAATGGTGAGACTGGCGACGGAAAGTGCGGCAAGGAGGTCGTGAAGCGCGGCCAGATAAAAAGTCAAGGAGTGAGGCGATCCATGCGTCTTTGCGTTGCTCGGAAGTCATATCGGTGGGCATGTCGGTGGAATGTAGAACGGATATAGCAGGAGTGGCTTCAGACGGCAAGGGAGAACGTGAGAGAGCATCAGCATCAGCATGTTTACGGCCAGAGCGATAGATGACGTTAATGTCGTATTCTTGGAGCCTCAGAGCCCAACGGGCCAGTCGACCAGAAGGATCTTTCAAAGAAGACAGCCAGCAGAGGGAGTGATGATAGGTGACGACATCAAAAGAACGGCCATACAAGTAGGGGCGAAATTTTGCTATTGCCCAGAGAATAGCGAGACACTCTTTCTCGGTGACGGAATAGTTTGCTTCAGCTTTTGTTAGGGTCCGACTTGCGTAAGCGACAACGTACTTATCAAAGCCAGACTTCCGCTGAGCGAGTACTGCGCCGAGGCCGACGCCGCTGGCATCAGTGTGGATTTCCGTGGGAGAAGAAGGGTCGAAATGACGCAGGATTGGCGGAGTCATCAGAAGGTGGCAGAGTGTCGCGAAGGCATCATCACAGTGCGGAGACCAGGCTGAAAGATCGTGGCTTGACAGAAGCTTGGTGAGAGGGTTGATGATTGGGGCGAAATTGCGAACGAAGCGGCGGAAGTACGAGCAGAGGCCGACGAAGCTGCGGAGTTCTTTCACATTAATTGGCTTGGGAAATTCTGCCACAGCGCGTAATTTTGCCGGATCGGGAAGAACGCCATCCTTGGAGACGACATGTCCGAGTATGGTTAGCTGCCGTGCTCCGAAACGGCACTTCTTTAAATTTGATTGGAGGCCAGCGTCGGTCAGGCATCGCAGAACTGTCTCAATGCGCTGGAGGTGAGATGGAAAATCTGGGGAAAAGATGACAACGTCATCAAGGTAACAAAGGCAAGTGTGCCATTTGAGCCCTCTGAGTAGGTTGTCCATCATGCGTTCGAATGTGGCAGGGGCATTGCACAGTCCGAATGGCATGACATTAAACTCATAGAGCCCATCGGGTGTGACGAAAGCGGTTTTTGGGCGATCGGCCTCTGCCATCGGCACCTGCCAGTAGCCGGAACGCAGGTCTATTGAAGAAAAGAATTCAGCTCCCTGCAGGCAGTCAAGGGCGTCGTCGATACGAGGAAGAGGATAAACGTCCTTGCGCGTGATCTTGTTCAGTCGGCGGTAATCTATACAGAATCGGATGGAACCGTCTTTTTTCTTGACCAGGACGACCGGAGACGCCCAAGGGTTGTGCGACGGTTGGATTACGTTGCGCTGGAGCATGTCGGTCACCTGTTCGTCAATAATGCGGCGCTCGGCGGCTGAAACACGGTACGGACGCTGGCGCAAAGGGGAATGGGTGCCGGTATCAATACGGTGAGTAACGGTAGTTGTGCGCCCCAACGAATGTTGCTGGGAGTCGAACGAAGCCGCGAAACGTTGTAGGATGGCGGCAAGCTGGGCTCGTTGTAAGGGCGTCAGGCCAGCGTCGATGGACCGGTGGAAAACTTCGAGGGATGATGGAGTGGCGACAGGAATAGGTGTTATGGCGCTGATGTGAAGGCTGGCGATGGTATCGCCAAAGGGATAGGTGGGCGTGGAATCGAGCAAAGCAACCAACCCAGTGACTGGCTACGAAGTAAAGTGGTAGGGCAGGGGCACGGGTTACAAACAAAAATAGCACTTGAGTTGCGAAAAATTGTCAGCACAGCATGGGGCAGCAACACGGATTTTGGTCAGCGCATCGTAACGAAGGTGTGTAGATAACAGTGGCGTCGGAAAGAGCAGCACAATAAAGAGGCACAAGCACTGAGGGGAAAGGCGGAACGTCGGTGTCCTCTGCGACGTGCACGGTAGCTGCAGCAGCAGCGGATGTGTCGAAAAAAGTGTCACTGAGGGGTGATAACTCAAGTTGAGCACGGGCGCAGTCTATTATGGCGTTATGATTAGAGAGGAAGTCCCAACCAAGGATAACGTCGTGTGATGAGCGGGCAAGGACGAGGAATTCTATTGTGTATTGAACGTTGTCGATAACAAGGCGGGCGGTGCAGGCGGCTAATGGTCGAATGTACGGAGCGCTGGCTGTGCGAAGAGAAATTTCAGGAAGTGGCGTCATCACTTTTTTGAGTTTGCGACAGAGGGCGTAATTAAGAACAGAAACGGCTGCGCCAGTGTCTACAAGTGCTTCGACAGGAACTCCCTCGATGAATATGGTAATAATGTTGGCTGGTGTATGAACAGGTCTTGAGTAGGTCCCTGATGGCGCAGTTCTTGCCTCCGGAACTGCGGCCGTTCGTTTTCCGTGTTAACGGCTGATTGGCGGCGGAGCATCGGAGAACGGGAGCGACGGCCAGGAGAAGGCGAGCGGTGGGAGCGGCGATCGTAACTTGAAGAGGACTGCGGAGGAGGCTCAGGGAACACAGGCGAGGGGGACGGAGGAAATGTGTACATTGACTCACGTGTATAGTCGTAGGGACGAGGGCCACGATTGCGGCACAAACGAGCCACATGGCCTGCGACTCCACAGGCATAGCAGATAGGTCGGTTGTCTTGTGTGCGCCAGGGGTTGGAAGGGCGTGGCTGTGGTCGACGGCGGAGAACCGGACGATAAGGGGGGATTGTAGGTTGCTTATTTTGCTGGCGTCCCTGAGGCTCGCATAGGAGGGGAGGCCGGCTATACACAGGGGTGACAGGGCGTGGTGGCCGCACCAAAACATCAGCGTACGTGAGAGGAGCCGCCACCAACGGCTGCTGAGGAGGTGAAGGCAGAACCTCAGCAACCTGCTCTTGTATGACGCGCTGAAGAGTGGGAGTGAGCGGCGGCGCAGGCGCAGGTGCTGGCGGGCAAGTGAAGGTGGACATGAAAAGCTGGCGTGCGACTTCCTCGCGAACAAATTGTTGAATGTGCTGAATTAGCGACTGCTGGTCCTGGGCACCGTCCCCGGAGAGAGCCAAGCTGGAAAGAGTGGCCTGCTGAAGGCCAGCACGTCGTGTGGAAAGCCGCCTCTTACGCAGCTCATCGAAGCTTTGGCAGAAGTTTGTAACGTCGGACACAGTTTGGGTGTTTTTGGCGACGAGCATCTGGAAGGCGTCATCGTCAATGCCTTCCATAATGTGTCCGATCTTCTCGGCGTCGCTCATGGTAGGGTTTACGCGCTTGCAGAGGTCTACGACATCTTCTATGAAACTAGTGAAGTTTTCGCCGGTTTGTTGTGCCCAACTTCGCAAGCGTTGCTCGGCGCGAAGCTTACGTATAGCGGGACGGCCAAAAACTTCGGTCAGGCTGGTCTTGAGAGCCGTCCAGTTAGAAATGTCACTCTCATGGTTGCGAAACCATAGATTGGCAACGTCGCTCAAATAGAAAATGACGTTTGTGAGCTTCACGGTGTCGTCCCACTTGTTGTACGCACTTACGCGTTCATACGATGCCAACCAGTCTTCTACATCCGTGTCATCGGTGCCGCTGAAGATGGCTGGGTCGCGCTGACGCGCTGCACCGGGACAGATGACAGGCGATGGGGTTGGCGGTTGGCTGGCGGTCTCAGGCATCGCGGAAGTGGTAGGCAAAGCTGGGCTGCGAAGCTCCAGGTTGAGGGGAATGCTGGCACCTCCACCACTTGTTGTAGAAGACCTTGACCTGGGCGATACGTCGTCAACAGTCAATAGAATGTTCTGCGATCAGTCGTGAGACGTGTCAGCACCGTACGGGCGTCGAAGCGAGCTTCGTTGTCGTTTTCTTTCCTGCCCATCAAGCGCGTTGAACATCTTTGCCGTCGTTCTCTTCAGCAATAGGCGCTGAACATATCAGAGCCGAGCCCAATGCCTGTTTTACAATATATATATTCAAACAGGATGTCACACAACTTTCCCGATTATCTATTTTATTCCAACAGTTTCGGACGGTGGACCGTCCGAAACTGTTGGAATAAAATAAATAATCGGGAAAGTTGTGTGACATCCTGTTTGAAATTAACTCTGGCCCATTAGTAACAAGCAAACCATGTCTATGTATATATATATATATATATATATATATATATATATATATATATATATATATATATATATATATATATATATATTGTGAAAGAAGGCCAGGTCGAGACGCCAAAGTCGTGACGGCAAGGCAAGGTACGCCGTGTCAGCGTTTTAATCTGATGGAGAACCCAGGCGCGTGCTGGAGCCGGCGCCGCGGGACGATGACGATGGTATGTACAAAAGAAAGAAAAAGATTATGGTATGTACAAATGAAAGAAGATCCGTGGAAGGCTCACAATATATATATATATATATATATATATATATATATATATATAGACCAACACCTTGTTTACAAGCAAAGGGGCGCTCACGGCGCCCCCTTTGGCGGTGAAAAGTATGGTTAGCTCCCATAGGAATACATGGAACCGAAAGATTTAAAAGCAGGTTTCTCTTTTTCACGGGGCATCTACGATGTCGTTATTCGACACACAGCAACCATGAACACCCTAGAACAGATAGCGAAAATTTAAAATCTCATTACCGAGGCGAAGTATTTTTAAAACACCGCAAAACATGTTGGGGTGCTAGTTGGGAGGGCGACCCGTAGAAATACATGTAAACACAACTTACCGGAACGTTTTTCTTATTTCGCAGAGCATCAGAAGTGGTGGCCGGGCGTTAAACGTTGACCAGCGCTTTGAAGAAGTGTGTGATAAAGTATGGTGCGTCATTACGGAGGCAGTCTACTTTTAAAACTCCCCAAATAACCTGTGTTATGAATCCAGACGCCGCCAAAAGGCAAGCTTGGTGAAGCGAATCGCGCAGTTCTGCTTTCAGTCTGATATGCTGCCGCATAGGGTAAATAAGTTGGATAATACTGTCGCTCCAGTGATGCGTGCTACACAGAATTACATTTAAAAAGCAGTTGTCAAACGTCATACGACAATATGAACCGAACGAGATTCGCGCATTGCAGCAGACGACAGCGTAGCTGGCGATACCCACCGCGGCCGCCTCCAGCTCCGGAGCGTCTGCTAGCAACAGCGGGTGGTGCATGGTCGTCTGCAACAGTGCGCGGTCAGTTTATCGTTGATGATGATGATGATAGTGTTAGGTAGTCCGTTTGTAACGGGTGGACACCAGATTGTTGTCCCAGCGCAGCAGCGCCATCTATGATCCATGACTAAAAATTCATTCATTCATTCATAAACCTTTTTCATGAGGATGACCTGAGGCCTAGAGGGGAAGGGGGTGGGTTAGGTGAGGTTGAGGGCGCCAGACTCCGACATGAAGTCTAGCAGGGCACTAAGCTTGCGCTTGGCGTTGGTATTGGGGGCTGTCCAGTCTTCGTAACTCTGAATGTGGTGAGCAGATGTGTAGCGTGCGCGGAGGCCAGCCGTGCCAGGACAGGTGCTGCCGGTCAACGGAGTCAGCAGGGCAGTTGGGGCAGCTGATCTTGGTTCGGCGCCATTGACTCAGGATGTCCGGTGTGTACGCTGCACCGGCTCGCGCCTTATGAGTTAGAACTTGGGCTGGACGAGAGAGGCCGGAAGGAATCGGAGGATTAATACCGGAGACAAGGTCCCGCAACAAACCCCTCGGCTCATGTTTAAGCCGCGTGATGACAGAGTCCGGTATGATGAAGGAGACGGGAGAACAGTAACGGTGGTCCGAGTTGGACGGGCCCACATCAAGGCTATGCCGGCGGTCTTCCTCTAGCTGCGCGCCAGCGGCCTCGTGGGCCATTCTGTTCCCAGTTCCTTGTGCGTGATGTCCAGGTGTCCAATGAATTCGTACCGAGACTTGTGAGGTCTCTCGCAGGTATCGGCAGCGCTCTTTGATGCTGTGTTGTACTGAAGTCTTGTAAGAACGGGCTTGCAGGGTTTTTATAGCCTCTTGACTGTCGGTGTAGATGTGGATGAAACGATCTGTTCCTTTGGTGCAGTGTTGAAGGGCCTCGTCGATGGCTGTTAATTCGAGTTCAGTTGCGGACCAGTACCTGCGACCACTGTGGCTAGTAGCGTGCAGCTTTGAACCCTCTTGGTAGTAAGCGGTGGTTGCAAACGTGATGCCGGTGTCATCGTCATGATATAGGGCAGCGTCGGTATAAATGCAGAGACCGATGTGCTGGTCTTGTGTATCAATTATGTGGCGTTGTCGGTGATCTCTTCCTGGCCCTTTGGTGTTGGTTGGAAGGGGTTTTGGATCTGTTACCAATGTTTCTGTCCATGGTGCTGTAAGGTGGTCCAATATGGGCAAGTGTAGGTTAGCTTCGTCAAAGATTCGAGTGAGGAGGCGATGCCCGTTGTGTGTGTGACGCAGGCGAGTTTCATGATTGGCTCGGTGCGTAGCAATAAGAGCATCCACTGGTGGGAGCTGAGCGAATCTGTGGAGCTCCGTAATGCGCGTGTGTACGGGTAGACCAGTTATAACCCTCAAGGCAGAGTTATAAAGTAAGCCAAGTGTCTTGTTTTTGGCTGCGGTCAAGTCACAGTAAGGGGCACCGTAGCGGAGCTTAGCGAGCAGAATAGCGACGGTGAGGCGACGCGCTACCTCCGTCCCTGCGCCCCCACTCTTGCTGCTGAGCCGTTTGATTAAGTGGAGCGTTGGCCTCCATTGAGATTTTAGCTGTTGGATCCAATCCTTAGCAGTACCATGCTGATTGATGGGAACGCCAAGTATCCGGAGATAACCTTCCGGGGGTTGTGCGATGTTTTGACCGCCAAAGTGAAGGTTGACGTCCACGCCGCCAGGCGGTGGATGTATGACCAGAAATTTAGTTTTTTCTGGGAATGGACGCATGCCTGTAGAATGAAGTTCAATCTCGATTGTATCTAGTGCTAGTTGCAGCATCTCCGTTTGTTCTCGAGCCGTATTACGGTACGTGGTCCAGAGCGTGATATCTTCCGCATATATTGTGAACCATAGGCCATCGATTTTGTCTAGTTGCTACGCGATTTTCGCCATGACGATGTTAAATAAGGTGGGGGAAATGACTGAGCCCTGAGGCACACCCGTGCGGTTTGTAAAATGTTGTGCCGTGTGATTGGTATCGATTTGAATTTCATAGGTTCTATTACTCAGGAAGGATTTCACAAAGTTGATGACGCGGGCTCCAACTCCAGTGTGGATGAGCGCGTCGACAATGGCTTGATGGCTGATGGTATCGAACGCCTTGTGTAAATCGACAGCTACGAGTATGTCAGGACGGCCTTTGCACCATCGGCATGCTCTGTTCAGGTTGGTGTGTAGAAGATAAAGGCTGTCCTGTGTTCCTAGCTGAGGGCGGAAGCCAGTCTGGAACGGGTGAAAGTAATTTGAGGTCTCAAGGTAATGTGTAAGTCGATTGGTGACCATGCGTTCCATTAGCTTACAGATGCTTGAGGTTAGAGAGATCGGTCGCAAGTTGGCAAGTTGCATGGGGTGTTTTCCAGGCATGGGAATGGAGACGACTACCGAGTGTTTCCAATGTGGTGGTAGGCAGCCCGTATCCCAGTGCTGGTTGGTGAGGTCAAGCAATTTTTCCTTAGTAGGTGTGCTGGAGTTCCGGAGCATGCTCCAATTGATGCCATCTTTGCCAGGAGCGCTGTTCTTTTTAACTTGTGAAAGAGCATATTCGAATTCAAATGTGTTAAAGGGGGCGTTAATGCCAGTAGAGTCTGTGGATGGAACAGGTGCATAAGTGTCAGGTGGGGGTGGTGAGGCGGGTTGCGGAAAGAAAGTGCGGGCTGCCTCCTGTTCAAGCTCGGTAGCAGTCTGACTAGTGCGGAAGAGAAGGGTTTCTCCGGTATTTGCGGATTTGCTCTTGCCGTTCATGGCCCGGAATACTCTCCACAGCTTGCTGGTGTTGGTCCTATAGGATAAAGTGCTACAAAAGTCAAGCCATCGACTTCTGCTAAGGCGTTTGCTATAGCGGCGTGCCTCAGCAGTGAGGCGACGAAGTTTTAGAAGCTTTTTGTATTCTCTTCCAAATTGGAGATAATCGAGTTCGGCTTGTTTTCTGCTTTCCCATAGGTTAAGCAGGTGAGGGTCAGGTACAGGAACGTCTTCTGTTACTTGTGTGATTGCAGTGGCTGAATCACGGGCGCGTTGAAGGAGTGTTTCGACTGGCAGTTCGGCGAGATGATCGTCTAAAGCCTGTCGGAAGTTTTTCCAATTGACGATACGAGTATTTCGTTTGCGGCGGCGTAGATTGGACTGGAGCTGTATCCATATAGGGTAATGATTACTGCCCATTGTTTCAGGGCCACATCGCCAATCTTGGATAATGTTGTTGGAGTGCCAGGTCAGATCCGGAGACGTATCATGTTGACCAGGATGCATGCCTCGTCGTGTCGGATAATCGGTGTCATTGACAAGGTATAGTCCCGCTACCTCTGTGGATGTGATGTGCAGACGTGTTCCGAGAAGACTGGAGCGTCTGTAACCCCATGTTTGATGCTGCGCGTTGAAGTCCCCGCCAATGAGCATCTAGTCTTTAGGATGAGCGTCGCGAAGTTTCCGTATCCAGTCAAAACTGACTTCGTGAGGCTTTGCGTGGGGTCTGACGTATGCGCTGACAACTACAAGATGTTTGCGGTTGTATCGCACTCGCGCTGCTACGATTTCTTGGTGCGGTGAGCAGAACGCGGATGTGTCAAGTTGGGCATGGGGAGTATTTTTATGGATAAATATAGCAGCCTGAGCGCGGATTACAGGGGCGTTTTGGTAACGAGGCGTATGCATAATACTGGGAAATTAAAGTGCCTTGTAGTGACGGATTCCAGGGGATGTTCCGTTTGTTTCTTGAAGAAGGAGAATTGGGGGGCAGCCTATGCACTCAAACAAGAGATTGAGTTCGTGCGCACAGGTTGCTAGGCTTCGGCAGTTTTACTGAAGGACATCAGGTATGGTTTCGATTGAGGCGGTAGCCATGTTAATCGGTGGGGCGAGGCGGATGTTTATCGACCGCAGCTATGTTGGGACGCTTTGGAGCGGGAGGGCCGTTTTCTAGAGCGTCTAGGCGTTGTGCGAGGTGAGCCTGGTCATTCCGTATAAGCTGTTGTTCGGCTGTGAGTTGCGTTTGAGCATTATTGAGTTGCTTAAGTTGGCTGCTAATAGTGTCGAGGACGGTAAGCTGCGTCATGACAGTTGCAAGTTGTGTTAAAATCTTTTCTTGTGCGGCTTGTTGTGCTTCGTAAGCGTCAACTCGTTTCGTGAGAGCGACCAGTGCTGCAGATACTGTGTCGACTGATGTGGCGGTGGGCGAATCCCAATTGATCTGCGTTGCGGAAGGAGGTGCTGCCTGGTTTTGCGGTGCGCTAGGAGGCGCTGTCTGATTTTGAGGGGCATCTGGCGCTGGAGAGGCTGTTGAAGAAAACTGAGAAGGTGAGGATGTGCCAGTCAAAGGGGCAGATTTTTTAAACCATACTGAGGCTTGACGAAGTTTCGCCTGATGTCCGACAGGTGAAGCCCCAGCTTTAACTATATTCGTTGAATTTAGATTATTGCATTATCTCTTAGTTTGCTGGGCGCAACGATTATGTAATATGAGGGAATATGAGGGCTGGCAGTTATGACGAGGCGAGTAGAGCCTCGGAGAGTAAAGAGGTTTCAGCCTGCGCTACCAAATAATGTAGCGCAATATAGGAGGACAGTTAAGTTACATGAGGCCTCGAGGAGGGATTAAGAATGAAGAGGAAGAAACCCGCACAGAGAGTAATGCAGGTTTGATAGGGAAGGGCAGCCGGGAGCTAAAGGAGTTCGTCGAGGCCCGGGGCTACCGGGAAGAGTAGGAGTAAACACCTCCCCTTCCGTCAGCTTGCCGTGGTCTATCGGAGTGAGCGTTGTGGCACTGATAGCTATTAGAAGCCCTCACTGCTCCGATGGATCGCCGCTAAGTTAGAGTAGCTTAGCAGGTCCGGCATCGCGGACCTCGGCGTAGCGGCACTGGTGTACCACCAGACGAGCCCTCGCTTCCCTCAGCTAGCGGATCAGCCCCCCTATAGCGCCGTACAGTTGTTGTCGCCCAGGCAAAAACCACGCCCTCCTGTCGGACTCACGCTGCGCGCTCCCTCAAAAACATCGATCTGGGTGTTTGCGTGTTCAGTATACTTGTTCCCAGCGTGTCAAGCGAAAATCGTACTCGCGACAAGTGGTGGAGGTGCGGGGTAACGGCTACTTCCCGACTATGAACAGCAACAACAGCGAAGGAAAGTCGCGTACATGGCAACGCCGCCACCGAAGGAAGCAGGCGAAGGAGGCCCAACACTCATCGCCGATTAACCCAGAAGAGAAGTGACAAGATGTTGAATTGAAAGATAAACCAAGGTCACTGAATGACCGCTTCGCGTAGATATTCGAAATCGCAACCGCCGCAGCGACGTGGAAATAAAAGAGAGAAAAAAAAATTTAATGATCGGGAGTAGTGACGAGCGGGTCTTACGGAGTCGTAGCAATCGTAGCATCAAAAACACGATGGAAGGCGCCAGAAACAATCAAGCGTCAAGGCTCTATGGCCCCCCTCCACGTTTTTCTGCAAAATCTGACGAAGGCGTGGAAGACTGGGTGCGCCTATATGAGCGCTACGCAACGGCAGTGGGATGGAGCGACGCCCAAAAAGCCAACAATTTAATTTTCGCCTTCGGCGGCGAGGCTGGTACAGCGCCATCTTGAGGGATTCACCTGAATGGCAGCTGGAGACTTGGGACCAGTGGAAAGGGGCTCTTCGCGAAAGTTTTCCCGGGGAGGACGTCAGGGATTGGGCCTTCATCCAACTACACGAGAGGCGGCAGCAGCCGGGCGAAACTCCTCGAGAATACGTGTCGAGCATCCTTCACCTTTGCGTTCGGGCGAACACCACCATGACAGATGCGGAGAGGGTGCGTTGCCTGCTGCGCGGGCTGCGACCGGAAATGATGGAGAGGGTGGCCATCTCAAACCCCAAAACCCCGTCAGAATTTCTGAAACACCTGCAGCGATTAACACACGTAGGTGCCATGGCGCAACATGCTGTGGCGGCCATGCCAACGCACCCCCTCCCAGGATTTGCAGCGACCTCTCCATTTCTAGCAGCAGACCCTTACCATGCTGCGGTAGGCCCGCCCGAACATAACTGGGAATCGACTCCGAGGCATAACGCCTCAGCAGCACAGGTCGTAACGACCGAAATGTTTGGCGCCCTACAAGAGAGCGTGAAGGCTCTGACATATGCCATTGAACAACTTGCTCGACCAGGTCCACGCAGGTTCCCGGGCCGACAGTCCCGGAATCAGGCCGGGCAAGTTAGATGCTACCGTTGCGGCCGATCCGGGCATATAATGCGTCAGTGCAACATGCAGCTAGGGCCAACAGGGGCACATGGCGCCCAGCCATCGGGAAACTAGGACGGCGTGGTCCACGAGTTCCCCCCGAAATGAAAAAAGGTAACTCCCCAGGAGAGGCGGCCTACGCATGCAGTTCTCACCTCGTCACCCTCCCTGTTTCGGTGAAAGGCCGGGAAACGACAATGATAGTAGACACCGGCGCATCGGTGAACATTGCCTCTTAGAGCTTCGTGGCCAGGATAGGTGCAGAAATGGGCAAAACTACAGCCATTGTCAGGAACGTCAATGGAAAACTTGTCAGTGCTGCAGGCGATGTGAAGCTCAATGTACATATCGGACCGATAGAGCTGCAAGAATCATTCCTGGTAATGGATACACTACCGTATGACCTCCTGGGTGGAATACCGCTGTGCGCGAACTCTGAAATGACAATCAGTTTCCCAAACCGAACAGTCACGCTGCGGAGACACAGCTCGAAGCTCCGTCTGGATGATTTCGACACAGACATGGTAAACCCAGAGGTCATTTACTGCCAGCAACACCTACAGATCCCACCCTCTACGGAGGTTATGGTTCCAGGTACGGTTGGCAGAAACGGACTATGCCTGGTCCTACACCAGACAGGCCCCATCCGAGTGTAGCCCGAGCCCTGGCTAGCATCCAGAACAACCTGACGTATATCCGCATCGCCAATCCGGGACCTACACCCCTGACTATTAACAAGGGAACAGCACTCCGGAAAACCACGCCCCTCCTGAACGTTGAAATCTGCGTAAGGCCTCCGACTCAGTCTAGGTCTGGAATAGCGAAGTCCAGTACGGCACCCAGTTAGACCAAGGCCAGCGTCAAGGGTTCCTGTCCTTACTGGAAGAATATGAGCACCTCTTTGTCAACGCAAATGAAGGCCTCGGCCGTACAAGCATAGTTGAGCACGAGATCAACACCGGTGATGCAAGACCAGTCCGGCAAAATCCATATCGCCATTCGGCAACAGAAAGAGAAAGAATCCAAGACCAGGTTTCGGAGATGTTGGAGAAGGGAGTCATAAGAGAGTCCAGCAGCCCATGGTCATCCCCCTTGGTTCTCGTTCGGAAGCGAGATGGGACTTGGCGCTTCTGCGTAGACTACAGGAAACTCAATATGATCACGAAGAAAGACGTACATCCGCTTCCTCGGGTAGACGACGTTGTGGACCGATTGCAGGGCTCCCATTCTTTACAACACTAGACATGGCGTCTTGGTATTGGCAAGTCCCCATACAGGAGGCAGACAAAGAAAAAACTGCCTTTTCTACAGGATACGGACTATAGACCGTTTTATCATGGGCGCTGCCATTTTGTGTATGTGGCGCCATCTAGCGGCCGAGTTGTGAACAACCGCCATGCTGGTATGCGGGGTCCCGTCCGCGGAACAGGCGACAAGTAGCGGAAATCGGCATTTTGGAGCTTTCGCGTGCAAATTTTTGCTTTCTGAAAGTACCTAGCTGAAAGAAAAAAAAGTTTTCAGTAGCAGCGAAGCCATTCGGTCAGAAATGACAAAACATTATGCTCCTGATCAGGTCGGCTGAAGGCTACAAGCCTGATTACAATTAGTAACTTTTATGTAGCGCAGAGAGGCGGCGGCGCACCACTGGCAGTGATGGCAGCTTTCGATCTACTTTTTATTCTTAAATGATTTCTAGAGACGGCTTACCGTAACAATTTGAGGAAAGAAAGAAAGCGAATGTAGCCGTTTCATGTAATGTTTAGGAGCAATGCTAATCGCTCTAGATTTGTTGGGTCAACCGATCATTCATATACTCTTTACTGCTTGAGCGGCTACTGCGGAAGTTCCCACACCTCAACTGGGGTTCTATTCTTAAGTATCCATTATCCAATTCGGATCCATTTACTCTACCCTGGCTACTTTTGTTGGGTGACAATCAGGCAGGGTGTTCAAGCGTCCACTACCAGGCAATTGGATTTCAGCATTGTCTACATGACTCAACCACCTGTTTGCCGGTATGTGCGGGGAGTGGCGATGACTTGTCAACAGTGGAAGCTGCTATCCTGCAATTTCTCTGACTGGGCGTTAGTTGCGTTTCTCTGACGTTGCCGTCATGCTGACATTAGAATACAAGATAAAATGGACAAATGATACCTATGGAATAGGGATCTTAAATTATGTCCCATAATGACCTCGTCGAAAGTTGTTTTTGTCAACAATTATATAGTCCATTTTGCGTCGCAATGTTTGCTTACTGCAAGCAATCGCTGCTATTTCTGTGATCATATTCCCATTTATTATCGACAGCAAAATCTTAGGAGATGCGTGTTTTCAAAAAAAATATTTTAGCGCTGTTTCACAAAATAAGTTGACAACCAATTTATTAGTATATCGTTGTCTTCAAGTGGGACAGGTTCTTTCATACTTGCATTAACCTCAGGTGACTGAATCGAAATAGTTCTTCTTTACCTGGCGGCATCTCGTAAATATTTGCCGCAAGGAATATCATCCGCTTGTTGCCCAAAGTCTGCCTTTGTTACACGGGTATTCAGTTTTTCCGGTTCCTACTCTACAAACACAGTGTTTGGAACTCGCACGAAAGGCTGCCAAAGCGAAACATTTTCGGTTGGGGCTTGAAATTCAGAAGCTGCTTGTCTTCGCCCAATTGAGTGAGTTGCAAGTGGAACACGCGCGCATACCACCGCTGTTAATCCTTTATCTTCTGTTAATTATGTCCTTTTGGTTGTTATTTTTTTTTTGTTAATGCAAACAACTGAGTAAAAACAAAAACAGATTGCGTTAACCGCGGCAGCTCTTAGCAGCTAAACTGCGGCCGGCGGAAATGAAACGATCAGGGAAATGAAGGAAAGAAAGGGGCGAAAGAAGAAAGAACAGGGAAAGAAAGCACATCGCTCACATCAGCTAATCGGTTGATATACTTTGCGGCTATTCAAGACACTCTGTGTGCAAAAGACTGCAACGTGTGCCTTTTCTTTGTAAAATGCCCTGCCGCCCCCGCTGCTATCCCCGCGTCCCCACATACCAGACAGGAGGAGCCGCGCAGCGCGTTCCGGTTCGAGGCTATTTTCCTCCTCGCCGCGAAAATGGTCTATACGAGTTGAATGTTGTCCCCTTCGGCCTCTGCAATGCCCCTGCCACTTTCCAGCGCATGATAAACAAAGTGCTAGCAAGCCAGCTCTGGAGAGTATGCCTCGCATATCTTGACGACATCATTGTTTTCTCCAAGACCGCTGGCGACCACCTAAGGGACCTCAGAAATGTTTTCAACGCACTGGATTTAGCGGGCCTTCGCCAGCAGCCCAAGAAGTGCCACATCGCAACCGACAGAATTAAGTACCTGGGCCACATAATCGATGGATGTTCGCAAGACCTGACCCTAGCAATATTCAAGCAATCGAGCAAGTGATGGCAACCAAGAACGTGAAGCAGGTCCGCAGCTTCTTGGGGCTCTGCAACTACTACAGACGCTTTGTAAGAGATTTCGCCCGCATCTCACGACCATTAACCGAGCTCACCAAGACAGGCAAAGGCTGGGACTGGAGCATCGAATGCCAAAACGCCTTCGAAGAACTCAAGCAGCACCTTACCAATTCACCAGTGCCGCGGCTCTTCAACCCCGAGTTACCTGTTGAAGTCCATACGGATGCCTGCGGGTATGGGATCGGCGCAGTACTTGTGCAAAAGAACGGCATGGAAGAATATGTGGTCAGTTACGCCCGCCGACATCTGAATAAGGCCGAAAGAAATTACAGCTTCACCGAACAGGAATATCTCGCGGTAATATTCGCGGTCAGGCAATTTCGTCCGTGTCTATTTGGCATACCGTTTACCATCGTCACCAATCAAGCTAGCCTGACGTGGCTCATGACCACCAAGAATCCAAGTGGACGTCTCACGCGATGGAGCTTGCTCCTTCAGGAATTCAACATCAGCCTCAAGCATCGCCCAGGTATCAAGAACTCAAACGCAGACGCGCTATCTCGTCTCCCATATAACACAGAAGGCACACACCCCTTATGTGAAGATATGCCGCTCTTCCTTGCGGACGACCAGAGGGAAAGAATTGCTGAGCTCCAGAGGGAAGACCACTTCTTCGGACCTATCATTGAGCACCTGAGGAACCCGAGTGAACCTGTCCAGAGAAAAACCCGCCGTACAGCACGAGCCTTCAGCTTACAAGAGGAAGTTCTGTTCAGAAGAGCAAAAGGCTTCAAGGAAGACAGACTGGCCTTGGCAGTCCCTAACCCACTCCGCCGAGAGATTCTGGCGTCCTGTCACGACGACATAACAGCAGGGCACCTGGGCATGAAGAGAACACTAAGCAAGATCAGCCAACGCTATTTTTGGCCAAAAATGTTTGCCGACATAACCAAGTACGTCCGCTCCTGTCCAGACTGCCAAACTCGCAAGACCCCTCCAGCTAAGCCATCCGGCCTGTTGCAGCCCGTCCCGCCTGCTCGGTGGCCTTTTCAGCGGCTCGGAATGGATTTCCTGGGTCCCCTGACGCAGTCCTCAAGCGGAAATCGACATGTACTCGTACTGATCGACTATCACACTAAGTGGGCGGAAACCGTCGCCGTCCCCGAAGCCACAGCTGCAAGCGCCGCGAAAGCATCGCACAGCACACGGACGCCACTTCGTTCGCCTCCATCGAAACGCAGCCGCCGCGGTCGGGTTCGAACCCGGGAACTACTGTGCCGGAGTTCCCGGGTTCGAACCCGACCGCGGCGGCTGCGTTTCGATGGAGGCGAAACGAAGTGGCGTCCGTGTGCTGTGCGATGTCAGCGCACGTTAAAGATCCCCAGGTGGTCGAAATTACTTCGTAGCCCTCCACTACGGCTCCTCTTTCTCTCTTTCCACTTTCATTCCCACCTTCCTCCCTTCCCTTACGGCGCGGTTCGGGTGTCCACAGAGCAAGTGTGACAGATACTACGCCTTTCCCTTCCTGTGAACCAATTTAATTTAAGCAGTGGTTCTACGGCATGGGGCACCTGAACAGGTGATCACAGACCGAGGGCAACATTTTGTGGCCGACATGATCGAAGAGCTGTTCTGTCTCAAACGAACCACACGCGCACGACGGCGTATCACCCTCAGACAAATGGCCTTTGCGAACGTTTTAACCGGACACTCGCTGAAATGATCAGCCAATACGTCTCGTCCGATCACCGCGACTGGGATCAATTTCTTCCCTTCGTGACGTTCGCATACAACTCATCCGTGCATGAGACGACTGGATACTCTCCATTCTTTTTACTGTACGGACACGAGCCAACATTGCCGATCGACGTAGCTGTAGGGGCAACCCCGGGGGGCGCCATGGGCCTGACAAGCGAGGAGACGATGCGCCGGTGGAATGACGCTATGGAACTGGTACTAGAGCGGGAACGAAGGTCACAGGAGGCAAATAAGCTGCGGTACGATCAAACACGCCGCACGCTGCCACTAACCCCTGGTGACCTTGTTTACGTGCGTATGCCTACATCCAAACGTGGTCACACATCAAAATGTTTGCATCCTTACCACGGCCCCTTCCGCCTCGTGAGACAAACCGCGGAAAACGACTGGGAAATAGAAAGTCGCCGAAGACGTCAAGATATTGTGAACATTAACAGGATTAAGCCCTATATAGACCAGGATAGTAACCCAGAAGTCGGTTCAGAAGAACACACCCCCGTCGGGGCAGAAGACACAACAGAGCCATGCCTAGAGGTCACTGAGGACGAGCAGCTATTCGGCATCAGTAACGACGAAGAATTCTTCGACGCATCGGACACACGGTCCCGGACGAAGAGTTCTTTGATACATCAGACACAGTCCCGGACAACCCTGTTCCAACCAGACGCGAAAGAAGCGGCCGACGTATACTACCTCCACGAAGAGACGACTTTGTGTACTATTAGGCAAGAAGTGCGCGCGTGTGTGTGTATGTGTGTGCCTGCAACACTTAGGGAGCCTACAGGACAACACGTTACGGGACTCAACGCATGTGCGCAGCGCGTGTGTACGAACAAGTACTTCCACAAAGGAGTATGTGGATACGTCTGTGCTAAGGTGAACTAGACTCTACGAGTGAAGTGTGTTTCCAGACAGCTGGAAACTGAATTTTGTTGACAGCAGACTACATGAGCCATGGAGGTGAGCTAATGAGAGCGGGCTACTACCGCCCTCTCCCTATAGTGACGCCACCTACGGCGAATCGCGAGCAGTGACAGCGACAACTACTGGAACAGTGTTTCGCAGTAACGTTGGACAGTGCATCATCAAAGGACGATCATCGCATGTGCAGCATACAGTATTGCAAATTCTGTGTTTTCTTTTATTATAACTTTGTATAAGTTAACTGACTGTGAAATTGTGAGTATAGTGAACTAGAAAAGTTCACTATAATTCATAGTTCATAGTTCACTATAGTTATAGTTCACTGGATGGATGGATGGATGGATGGATGGATGGATGGATGGATGGATGGATGGATGGATGGATGGATGGATGGATGGATGGATGGATGATGGATGATAGTGGCTCTGCCCTTTGTATCGGACGGCAGCTTGCGCCGCCTAGCCAAAAAATTAAAAGAAATATATTTATCTCTTCCCCATTTTTAGCTTCTAATTCGCCCGTATCTGCCCCCCTCCATTTTTTTCCTCTCTTTATTCTCTTGACTTTTTCCACCAATCCTCTAATCTCTCTTTTGTTATCAGAACGCGTTCCTCATCCATTCGTCCATCTTCCCCAGCAAATCCCAGCGCTCTCTCCAGATCTGCCGCTTTTTCCGCGGGAAGGGCAGGACGAAGTTTTTGGCACCTTAGAACAACATGTTCCGTTGTTTCCTCCTCAGTTCCGCACTCCGCGCATAATATATCTACTTCCTGAAATTTTTTCCTGTACGTTTTTGTTCTGAGGGCCCCTGTCCTAGCCTCAAACAGCAATGAGCTCCCTCGTGAGTTGTCGAATAAACTTCCTTTATATCCTGTTTTCGAGTTCTATACATACCCAATGCTGATTTTCCTTGCATTCTTTCCTCCCACATTTTCCTTTCTGCCTCCTTTACCTGCTTTTCAATGCTGCTGTTTTGCTGCGGTGTATCTCCAAACTCTAGGTACTTAAATCTGAGCTTTCGGGTTCTGTTAGTGAGGACACTGAGGACACTCACCATTGAGGACACTCATCATTGTTATGTACCGGGAAGGAATGTAGCGCAGCAGCGCCATCTATGAGCCATAACTGAAAATAAAATCATGAGAGCAGCCTGCGCTGATGTCCGACAGGTAGAGCCACAGCTCTAATTATATTCGTTGAATTTAGATTATTGCATTATCTCTTAGTTTGCTGGGCGCAACGATTATGTAATATGAGGGAATATGAGGGCTGGCAGTTATGACGAGGCGAGTAGAGCCTCGGAGAGTAAAGAGGTTTCAGCCTGCGCTACCAAATAATGTAGCGCAATTAGGAGGACAGTTAAGTTACATGAGGCCTCGAGGAGGGATCAAGAATGAAGAGGAAGAAACCCGCACAGAGAGTAATGCAGGTTTGATGGGGAAGGGCAGCCGGAGCTAAAGGAGTTTGTCGAGGCCCGGGGCTACCGGGAAGAGTGGGAGTAAACACCTCTCCTTCCGTCAGCTTGCCGTGGTCTATCGGAGTGAGCGTTGTAGTACGTGGCACTGATAGCTATTAGAAGCCCTCACTGCTCCGATGGATCGCGGCTTAGTAGCTTAGCGGGTCCGGCATCGCGGACCTCGGCGTAGCGGCACTGGTGTACCACCAGACGAGCCCCCGCTGTATCCTCGCTTCCCTCAGCTAGCGGATCAGCCCCCTAGCGCCGTGCAGTTGTTGTCGCCCAGGCAAAAACCACGCCCCCCTGTCGGACTCACGCTGCGCGCTCCCTCAAAAACATCGATCTGGGTGTTTACGTGTTCAGTATACTTGTTCCCAGCGTGTCAAACGAAAATCGTACTCGCGACAGTGTTGTGAACGGTCCCGCAAGTCGTCGGACTTGCATTACTTGCAAGAGAATGTAGTACGTCATGCAACATGACGTCGGGGCGTCGTACAAGACGTTCACCAAAAAGTGAGAAGGGCGCTGCAGAACCGAGCAAAATGTTGCGGTAAATTGTGTTTACATATATTTATATGGGTCGCCCTCTCAACTCGCACCCCGATACGTTGCGCGGTGTTTTAAAGATACTCTTAATGAGATTTCACACTTCCACGATCTATTCCAGGGCGTTCATGGTTGCTCTGTACAGAATAACGACATCACAGATGGCCCGTGAAATTAGAAAACTGCTTTGGAATACTTCGCTTCCATGTGTGCCTATGGGCGTTAAGCCTAATTTTAACCCCCAGTCGGACCACGCTGGCGATAGAAGCGCCACCGCATCGTTCTAACGTCACAGATCGGTGTTGGTATATATATATATATATATATATATATATATATATATATATATATATATATATATATATATATATATATATATATATATATATATATATGTGAAGGAAAGAAGCGAACAGTCGGCGAGGCCAAGGAAAGCGTTGGGGATAGTACTTTGTCTTTTTTTTTAAATGTTTACTTGGATAATCACAGAAATATGTAATCTTGTTTAGGGGAAAGATAATTAGACACAAAGTAGAAGAAAAACAACGTGCCGATGGTGGGAACCGAACCCACGACTTCCGAATAACGCGTCCGGTGCTCTTCCAACTAAGCTACATCGGCCGCTGTCGCCCCTGCTACTTTTTTAGGTATTTATGTTGTCTGTATACGAACCTTGAGAGTGTTCACCAGCGCCACCCTCAGCCATTGCGGCGGACATGGGACGTCCTTTGTTACTGCCAGCGTCACGTAGAATGTGATCAAGAGCGAGGGCGAAAGCTGTGCTAGAACCAAAGTAGTCGTTAGCGATTCCCAATAGGCAATTCGTAACTTCGATGCAGGTCGCATATCCCGACAGGCACACACTATCCTCCGATCTCTCCCCTTACCGTCTACACCTCGTCTTCTCCTATGGACCCCAGCACATGAGGCGCTCAGCGGGAACGCACAGGCGCATGCTCTAGCCCGAGAACTCAGCTACCGGGCGGAGCACCCTCCTCAGCCTGCCGCTTCCTCTGACACTCCCCAAGGCACTCATTCACGCCTTGTTACATAAACGGACATCCTCCAGCATTATTAGCTCGAACGGTGTCTATAACCCCCTGCACACCGGGAACTATCCCGGCGCGAGGCCGTCCATTGGCGCAAAATACAAACAGAAACCTTTCCCAACCCATGGCTATATAGCAAAATTTTCCCAAATCTTATTGCACCAAGCTGCAAACACTGCTCACAACCGGCCACATTCATTCACATAGTGTGGACATGTATACGACACAACGCAGACAATACAGCTACAAGGGATGCGTGGGAGTCCCTCCTGCGTACCACCGAGCTCGCCCAACAGCGCCAGCTCATTTTGCGCGCATTGGAGGCCGCAGAGTCCCAAGGGATCCCTGCTGACCTTCTCTATAAGCAGTGCAACCAGTCTTTCGGCTGGTTCCCCTTCTTTGGGAGTAAATAAAGAGTTTATCATCATCATCAAAACTGCCAGAACCGAGACCCCCGTAAGCTACAAGCAGATCAATCAAGGGGAAATGAGGGTGCTCGTTATAATACATGAAGGAAAGAAGCCAACAGTCGGCGAGGCCAAGGAAAGCGTTTGGGGATAGTACTTTGTCTTTTTTTTTTAATGTTTACTTGGATAATCACAGAAATAAGTAATGTAATCTTGTTTAGCAGAAAGGTAATTAGACACAAGGTAGAAGAAAAAACAACGTGCCGATGGTGGGAACCGAACCCACGACCTCCGAATAACGCGTCCGGTGCTCTTCCAACTAAGCTACATCGGCCGCTGTCCCCCCTGCTACTTTTTTAGGTATTATAACAAGCACCCTCATTTCCCCTTGATTGATCTGCTTGTAGCTTACGGGGTCTCGGTTCTGGCAGTCTTGAAGCCATAGGTAGCGTAAGAGGGTTCTAGCACAGCTTTCGCCCTCGCTCTTGATCACATTCTACGTGACGCTGGCGGTAACAAAGGACGTCCCATGTCCGCCACTATGGCTGAGGGTGGCGCTGGTGAACACTCTCAAGGTTCGTATACAGACAACATAAATACCTAAAAAAGTAGCAGGGGGGACAGCGGCCGATGTAGCTTAGTTGGAAGAGCACCTGCCGGCGCGTTATTCGGAGGTCGTGGGCTCGGTTCCCACCATCGGCACGTTGTTTTTTCTTCTACTTCGTGTCTAATTATCTTTCCCCTAAACAAGATTACATTACTTATTTCTGTGATTATCCAAGTAAACATTGAAAAAAAAAAAAAAGACAAAGTACTATCCCCAACGCTTTCCTTGGCCTCGCCGACTGTTGGCTTCTTTCCTTCATGTATTATAACGAGCACCCTCATTTCCCCTATATATATATATATATATATATATATATATATATACACATGCGTATAAAACGGTTGTGTAAAAGCGCACCACAAGGGTTCCGATTCACGTGTTTAAATTACCCGCGAACAAGGTGAAACTACGTGTGTATGCGTGGAGGTGGCGGGACTGGTAAATCTGCTTCACGCATGCAATCAGTATGGTACATTCTAGCATGTCCTAGAATCTAAAGTCGGCGCACATGGCCGACATGGCGACCATAAGCGGTGCTTGTAATGTGCGCTGGTTGCTTGTTGGCACTGTATTTGTTGTGTACGCTGGTGAGTAAACCAGCTGCGCAGAGTGTGTTGAATGTGTTATCCTATCGTGCCGTGAAGTAGCTATCGGCAAAACTCCGTGGCAATGTTGCTGAATGGCCTCAGAATCGGCGGCGGGTTGTGCTGGAAGCTCGCCCGCAGTGCGTCGTCGGCGGCGACGGCTCCTTCAAGGGTATCTGGGACGTCGCGGGCCAGCCGGTCCACATCAAAGGCTCGCCTCGCCTCCACGAAGCACGATGGAGAGCATCAAGCCGACCACAGTGATCTGTTGCCATCGTCTTTTGAAGATCGCGACGACGATTTCAGCCTTGTTGAGGAACCTGAAGGCAGCGTGAGCGAGCAGTCGCGCGCCCGCATCCAGCTCTTGACGGACTCGCTCGGGTGCTCGCTGGCGAGCGCCACAAGCATCGTGATGGGCAACCGGAAGATCCTAAGCATCCGACGCGAAACGCTGCTCAAGAATATCGGTATGCTCAAGTCGCTGTTTTCTGTGCGCGATATTATGCGACACCCTGAGATCTTCAGTTTCCCCTTCGGGACGGCCGAACAGCGCTACCGGAACCTCGAGGAGTGTGGCATCAAGAAGATCACACCGTCAAGGGTCATCAGGTGATCATCTTTGACGTGCCTAACTGTTCTCTTAGTCCTGGTATATGTTCGGCAGGTGTAGTTTCCAGCCCTTTCTACCAACACAGCTGCATACTGACAGTATTTAGCTTTCTACTCTCATGACGTAGGACCCAAGCTGAACAGTGGTGAACGCGCTGTAGTTTCCAGCTCTTTTCTACCTACACAGCTGCATACTGACAGTATTTAGCTTTCTACTCTCATGACGTAGGACCCAAGCTGAATAGTGGTGAACGCGCTTTTCTGGTGTGCAACGACGCAAGTGGTTTCCATGAGCACCCCTTTGAAGGCATGTTTTTATTCAGTCTAGTTTTGCTAGCGAGATAGTAAAGATATTTCTAGCATTCAGTATAATTTTTGGACAGTAGGGATCAGTGAACAGTTTTGCAACATATGTCAGTGTTTAATGTTGAGCTTCAACAGAGTACGGAATGATTTCCGAAAATGTGTTTGCTCTTACCGGATACATCGTTTCGCTTTGCATTTTTGTTGAACTGCCCGCCCTGCTTAATGTTTACGGAAGACGGAACTGGTGGGAACTGCACTTTTGAATTGCTCAGAATCTGCATTTGGTTGCACATCAAGCATGCTCTTTTTCACGTGGCGCCCAAGTGTTCATCTTGATTATCAATTGAATGGCTGCTATATATGTATGTACCTCCAATATTAACATGTTTGCTATGTACATTTCTTCGGGGGTGCTGACTTGGCCCTGATTTGCCCAGAAAGCTGCAGTGATGTGTCCATGATAGCAAAAACAGTTGCTTTTCAGTTGTAGTTTGAGGACTGGGACAGGCCCTGAAGAAATGTAGCCAAGGCCTGTTGTTGGAGGTGAATGCAGATTTTGGATTGGAAAACATTTATTGCCAGCATTAAACGATATGTGGGCACTCCGCTTAGATGACCCCGAGTCCGTGTCTCTTGGCGACCTTATGAGCCCACTCAGTAGCCCAAACATGCGTCAACGGGTCTGAGCTGGCCAGCATAGCCTGTCACTGCTTTAGTGGAGGGACTGGTAGTAGGGCTTTACAAGTTGGAATGTATTGTGTTGGGTACATGTGTGCTAATAATTTAGACGGGCTAAAGAAGGCTCGCATCTCGAGCTGACACCAGATTACTTCCTGCCTTTTTTCAAGTTTCTTGTCTGGTGGAGGATATATCCGCCTTTCTAGCTTAAAGTGATTAGTATGAGTGACTTGCGTTGCCTAGGGGGCGCTACGAAAATGGTGCTAAAAAGTGCCGTCTAGGCATCTTATCATCTGCTGGGTAGTACAAATTCCCGGCGTTTGCATCTGGTATGGATCCCCCCCCCCCCCCCCCCCTATAATTTGTTATTTGTACGAATTACAAAGAATTTAAGGCACTGAATATGCTTTCACGGTTGTCACGATGAAAAAAAGGCAATGAATAAATCAATGTCAGGCATTATACGACGCGCAGAAATCTGAGATGAAGTCTCGGTGCTCTGCCAGTCGGTATAGCCCGGCGGGTGTGACTTGAATTCGTGGAGCTCTTCGAAAGCTTTACATGCAACTAAGCTTAAGCATTTGCATACACGAAACCGCAACAGGGATAGGCAGCGTAAATAACCCTTCTGAGGCACAGTCTTCTGATAGGCACCTTGCGCAGGCCATGTATTGGCCGCTGGGGATTGCATTCAATACATGCTTGTCCCTGAACTTGCAAGTTAATCCTGCGCTGGTTTTTGCTTTTTACGCCCTGTTTAGCTGATAAGTCGTGCTCTTAATGTTTAGAAATACAGAGTCCACATACTGGAAAGTCACACAGAAAGCTGAAGCTGCGACTGCAGAATCGTTTGAATTTTGCCGTGGCAAGAGTTTTGGCGTTCATCGTTAGTTACAGATATCAGTGAAGGCACACTGACCTCGTTCTACTGCTCAACTGCCAATCTCCTTTAACTTATGTGCTTGCAGCTCTTGAGCCAGAGCTTTTGCTTGTTGGGGCAGTGGGGAGATCGCACATTAGAAGCGCGCTGTCTGCTCAGGAACACGCATTACATATTGAAATGCTATTGTCAGCTGCTAAGTAGTCATAAATATACGCCAAATGCCGTAAATTACTGTTTCTCCTTGAAAGTGAATGTGTTTGCATTGAAATAGCAAACATTTTAAGTGAGCTATAGATTGCCATCCTCATCTTTAGTTGCTTTGTATGTGCAGTTTTTATACTTGTGCAGCTGCCGAAAACAGTATCATAACGGACAGTTTCTCTTGCAATCACAAATAAACACGCGCACATAGCTGGCTGTACTCAATATATTTCAGCTTGAGCTGATAGAGCGGCGAGCGTAGGGCAAAAGGCATTTTTCTTGACCCAGAGCATGCATGCACCTGATGGCTTGTACCAATCGCACTGTAGCTCTGTTTCATGCGGCTATGAAAGAGGACAGTAGAGTCGAGCAATGAAATTGCTAAATTGTCCGTGGCACCCCAAGACGCAAGCGGCAATATAGCAGCGGTGATGATGTTTTCAGATGGAGAGGTACATGGAAAAATCGATGCCACACGCTTTCAACATTTCGCCGGAAGGCAGCAGCAGTGTTTTTTTTTTTTTTTTTAATTTTAGGCTACTGCTGGTTCACAATGATATCCATGATATATGGCGAGTCTTTTCACGGTCACCAAGGGGCAGAAAGAAGCGCGAGTCGACGTAGAAAGCCTGCGAGATACGAGCTGTAGCATAGGCAGAGCCGCTGTTGCACTATCCAGTGGCGCTGCCACGAAGTGGCGCCACCCTACTCAAAACTCTAGCGCAAGGCTCCTATAGTCGTGAATTGATATTCTTGCATCTCTTGAAAAATTGGGGAAATTAGCCTGGCTCACTGCTCGGCTGACATAACCTCGAGCTATACTGTGAGCCAATTCATTTCCTCTGTTCCCTGAGTGTGCTGGCACCAATATTATTACCACCTTTTTTTGGCTTTTTGGTTCCAGTCTTGATATCTTAAAATTCGCTCTGCCCCTCGCAAAATTGTTTATAGCAGCTTTTGTCGCTAATTATGATAACAGCTTTGGTGCTGACCATCCTCAGCCATTCCCGACTTGTTTGTCAAGCCTGTCATTAATGTTTACCCGATTCATTGACGCTCACGACCAAAAAAGAGTTGCCTCCTTCGTATTCCACCGCATCTGCATAAACGATGTATTCAGAGCCTTTTAACTTGGCCTCAAGGGCCTTTGCTTTTGCTGTTCTGCTTTCATGAAAAGCAGGGTGCAAGCTTTTTGGTAGCGGTTTAATAGTGAGTGCGTTCTTCACTTTGGTTGGCAGTTTTACTTGTGCATTTCTTTCTGGGATTCTATCTCGTAGTCCTAGGTTACCCAGGGTCTTCCATCCCGTGGATGTGGTGGCAAGCCTCCTTAACTGTGTTATTATATGTGCCTCGCATAGTTCCCTGGTGTTATTGTAGACCGCCAGTTTAGGAAGTCTTTCCGTAGAGGTGCAGCGGGATAGCCCTCAGTGCTACTTTATATGCCTGCCTTATGATTCCTCCTATTTTGTCCTTTTCTGCCACCGCTAGCTTGAGGTAGGGGATAGTATACACTTCTGCTTATCACAAAAGCCGGAACAATTTGGCACAAATCTTTCTCTTTGCCCCCATCTTTTGTTGGCTATTTTCCTTATCAACCTGGTTGTCATGTGAGTTGTTGACTTAAGTCTATTGTTTCTGTGTTCTTTCTATTTTCTTGCATTATCAGTTCCAGGATTCTGATTTGGTCCACTCTGGTTACAGGTGTGCCATTTAATTCTACCAGAATTTCTTCTGCATTGATATTGCGGTTTTATAACCCCTTAATTACCAGAAGTTCAGATTTGCCTGGTGAGGATTTTTGCCTTGCCCATTGCATGTATTCTTCAACAGTGTCAATTGAATGTTGGGGATTTTCTTCTAAATTTCCATCATTGCCTGTGTGTGTCCATATTATGACATCATCAGCCTATAACGTATGTTTAACTCCTTTCACAGTCTTCAATAATGGTGGAAGGTTCTTTAATGCCAGTCGAAGAAGAAAGGGAAGAGCACTGAGCCCTGTGGGGTGCCCTTGTCTCCTAGCTTAATTGTTTCTGACCTGGTGTCACCAAGGCTTATTTCTGCTGTTCTTTCAATTAGAAGATCCCTAGCATAATCGTAAATCCTCTTGCCAGGGGCAATCTCCTCTATATTATTTAGTATGGCTTCATGTTTGACATTGTCAGAGGCTTTCTGTAGATCAAGGCCCAGTACATTTTTTGTGCCCCCTTTATCAGCGGGTCAGTGATATCTGCTTTGAGTTGAATCATTACATCCTGCACGGACAACTTGATCCTGAAAACTAGAATTGTTTCGGAAACTACCGCTCTTTCCTCTGCATACTCCTGAAGTCTGTTTAGTATTACATGCACCATCAGCCCCAGGCAGTGCAAACCATGGGCCTAATATTGTAACTATGTTGGTAAAGGCTAGCTTTACATATGTCTAGTTTACTTCCAATGTAATGTAATATTGGCCGATGTTTCATGCTGGCTGGGAGCTTCCCCAGGCACGACGTTAGCGATATCGGCCTCTGAGAAACACCTCTCTTTATAGAAATCAGCCGTGTGACAAGTCATATCCAAAACCAGAGCACATACACATGATAGTATAAATCCAATCCATACAAGCAAAACCAAACTAATATACTACAGTGGGGCTGCTGCATCCAATGCAACATATGTTGGAGAAATATGGGAGAGGCCTTTGTTCAACTGCTGTGGATGTAGATAGGCTGATGGCTATGATGATGATTTCATCGCATGCCACATCAAACTCTCTGGCCATTAAGAACTCAAACCTATTATTGTACTGTATCACTACCCTCATCCGACCACATGACTTGATATGTGTATAGTATTACAAACGTTCTTAATTGCATAGTGCTTTTTTTTATTTTCTAAGTGTTCGCCTCGTTTTGTTGTAGTTTATGCAATCTCCAGCATTGCCCAGTGATAGAAAGCAATACTCTCTTTGCTGCGCTGATAGAATGCTTTAAGCGTTTTTTGCTAGGTGGTATATGTCCCTGTGCCATAACAGCTTTAGGGGCAGTAACAGAAATGGACTCTAAGCTATATGCAAAAAACTGTCCCAATATCGTCTGACGGCTGAGAATATCACATAGCACTTGGAGGTCTTTATTCCAAGTACCGGGATAAATAAAAGCAGCTGCATCCAATGGTACATAAAATTTTACTACAAATATTTTGTAGCATTTCTATCAAAACTGTTGTAAAGGCAGAGGCGGGGGGGGGGGCGGGAAGGGGGGGCTAAAATTTAGTTGATTTTCCACTCAGGGCTGTAAAAAAAGGCACAAGGTGCAGAGGTGTTTCTGTATTAACATTTAACAATAGCAAATTGGGCAACATGGCATGTGCTTGAAATTAAATGTGCGTGCACAGTGTGAAGGCTAAAGAGACAATTACTTAAGCAGCAAACAGTAGGGATAGACTTGTGTAAAGTGTACACATCAACACTTTTTGGAGCCCAGCGTTCTTAAAGTCAGCTTTTTTTTTTAAAAGAAACAATTACTTCAGTATAACTTTGATGTGAACAAAATATCGAAAGACACGTGCCACTAATTACGGAACATGTTTCGTTACAAATACAGGGGTGGAAGCGCTGCTCCGTTTGTTCTATCCAGCTCCAAAATGAAATATTGCTCCAAACGACTACAACAGTGTTTTACTATTAAGTTTGGCTGAACACGGGAACGATTTTCAGTGTACTGGGGGCAGAGCTGTAATGCATTTTGTACTTAATACAAAGAAAATTTCAAACGCTACAGAAGCATGGAGCATAATAAAGATTTGTTCATGAGTAAATTTAATATGAGCTCTGAGCGATTGGAGGGAATTGCGAAAATATGCACAGTATGTGTGACATAGCACCTTCTCCCAGCCTTCTTTATCACCAGTGGAGAGAACTGAGAGTAGCAATAGAAGCAGATAGAACAAACTACTCCAAGCCACTAGGAAACTTGTCTCCTTCAAAATACACAAGTTGTTTTTTTGCTGTGAAAACAAATTGGTCCTTCAACATCGAACCCCTTTGTCAATGATAAGTATGTCATGTCTATGTCAGACAAAAAGCATGCATGTACTTGAAGCATTATCAGTCACTAGGAAAGTGAAGTAAAGACGCTGAAGGCGCTACTGGCCAGTGCTTGGGAATTTATTCAAATGTAGAATCAAAAAGGATATGCACAAGTTAGAGAGCAGAACTATACTGCTTATTAATGTAAACTCCAGCCAATTGGTTCGGCATGAGCACATCAAAGTGGTAGTCTCCACATTTAAATCTATCAAGCCAAAATAGGCAAAAGCTTTAGGTCAATTATGAAGTGCACAAGAAAGCATTCCATTTGCTGCTGATTTAGTGGTAACTGTTTCCTCAAGTCTGCATGTGTTCTTTTGAATATTTTTACATGTTCTGGCCATTTGTATTGCTTTGTTAGGGATGCGTGCATAGTCAAAAAGACATTGAATGTTGCATCAAAACGAATCACATTGGCGATTTTGTGTGTCAAGATGAGAAAAATGCAATTATCAAAGGCGTTTGACCCTAGAAACATGCTCCAGAACATAATTGGAATCCTTTCATTGCCCCAAAGCTGCTCCAAAATTCTCCATCCTGCTTCTACCCCCTATAAATGGCATGTTAACTATGGGAAGCAAATATCTTGCGCTGAATTTTTGTTTACAAAGCACCATGCAGAAATTGTTGTGCTGCAAGAACTGTAAACTGTGGTAAGTTGTCAGCTGATTTCTTTCTATATTCTGCCCAAGGCACAGCAAACGACGGTGCAGCTGAGTATTTGTGGTGCATGATAAGCATACTATATATTCCCTCGGTGCTCCTCAGCGAAGTAGGTTTCTGAACTATTAGGTATTTCAAAATCAGTTACGCACCTTAGCATTGCTTGCGTTTCTATCACCCAAACTGATGGACTGTTGCATTTGCATTGTTCACCTATTTTATTATTTTGTTTATTCATTCATTCTTTTTAATATCTTACAATGGCGCCACATATATACCACCAGATAACTTTTTGTGACTATTGTTTCACTGCGCAGAAGAATATAGTCCGTTCAGAAATCATGTGGATCGTGCTCTGGAATATATTACACCATCACGGAAATATTCACTTTATTATTTCATCGAGATTGTACTGCAATACAAAACAGTACAGCGTTAGTGTGGTGCATTTTAAATCGCTGCATTATGGCGCGCATATGGGATGACTGCACTGTCTTCTGTGTTGGTGCATGGCTGTGGCGACGGGAGTCCAGCAAAGCGTACATCGGTTGCTTCTCCTGCGTCTACCCACCAGGTTCTGTGTGCTTTCGTAATGCACTTTTTCTGACAACATAAGTAACATGGGATATTCGTGAACTGCGATTTGATGTTCATTTAAGACAGTGGAGTAAAGAAACACGTTTCTGCATCGCTGGCAGTTTGGAAACTTATTTCTAGTAAAGGCAGAACAGAAATCGAAACCCTGACTGAAAACAGATATGCCGGGACTATTCGGTGTAGTAACGCTGTGACCGAAGCTCCTGCATAGCCATAAAAAAGTTTTCTGGGAGTATAGCACATGTTTTTCTTTGGGATGCTATGCCTCTCATAACATTTTTTTTTCTCCCTCGCAGCTATGTGCAGCTGATGACGCTGCCTTCTTACAAGCTGAAGCTAGCAGGCGAGATGGCAGTGGAGACAGACCCTGCGACGCAGCTGCTCTCCTTTCTGGACTGCCCCGTGGGTGTTCGTGCGGAGATCCTGTCGGGGCTACCCCTGCACTACCCATTCACCATGAGTGTGGCTGAAGTGAAGCGAGCTGTGCTGCGTGGATACCTGGCCTGGCGGCTCAGCTGCTCCCGCGAGGAGGTGTGCTGTTGTTACAATTATAGTCAGTTTAATCACTCGAATGCAAAGCAGCCAACAAGGAGGTGAATAGTTTGAACCCTGCCATCACAACTAGCGGCGTGAACAATTTGTACACAGAAGAAATGATGACACAGAACGAGCACTCACTCTCAACTCACTTTATTCACCATAGAACACAATACTTACAAGCAAGAGGGGTGGAAAGGGAAATCACAGGAAAGGCTCATGGTGAATAAAGTTAGTTGAGAGTCAGTGCTCGTCCTGTGTTGTCGTTTCTTCTGCCTACATGTTTGTTTGTGCTGTTTGTTGCGATGGATCGTTACAAACTCACCCGACTGGCTCTACTTGTATAATTTGAACCTAGCAGAACGGTTACGTTACTGAAACAACCCCAAATTGAATATTTCAAGTGCATAGCATGCCATCCAGAGAGTAAAAAAAATTGTCGGGCACTATTTCTCTCATGTCGTTGTATTTGTACTTGACTCTCATGAGTTATGCTTCGAAGTCACTTTCCTAGCTGTCACCCGCCATGCTTGTCCAGTGAGGTGACATTCTGTTCAGCTGTTGGGCTTCGAAAAAGGTCGCCCGTTGTGCTCGGACGCACTGGCCGGCAGTCTGTTGGTGTGCGCGCCTGCCGGGCACCTTGCAGAGCTGCACGGGGAATGGAACAGTGTTGCCGATCGTTTATTGCATCTCGTTCTCTCTCCTCCCCCAAAATCCCTCAGGACACCTCATTAAATAGGCCTCTTAGACAAAGAACATTCAGCTGCAGCAGTAGGAGCAATGTTCTTGCCTAAGGTGGGGCCATTCATCCTCAGCATAGTTTCTCCTTGCGCTTCGGACTCCTCGTGTACACATTCCGTTCGACTTCCATGACCGGCATCACGTGCAGCTGGACCAGATGCAAGAGTCTTGGATTTCATGGGTACGGGCTTCGGCGCATCTGCCGCTCGGCCTACGTCAGAGCCTAGAAATAAATGCACATAACAGCAGACCTCTGCACCCTGCTGCCATGCAGACCTCTCCACCATGCCGCGGCCGCATAGCCACGCTTGACCTTTCGCGTGACCTCGCTGCGTGACGTCATACCATCTGTGTAAAAACGGGGCCCCATCTCACGCCGTCGCCTTGCGCGGCGCATAGCCACGGCCGCTGCCTGAATCCCGCTCCTCTTACCAGGGGCGCTGCGCGCTATGTGATGTCATACCATCTGTGTAAAAACGGGGCCCCATCACACGCCGTCGCCTTGCGCGGCGCATAGCCACGGCCGCGGTATGACTCCCGCTCCTCTCACCAGGGGCGTTGCGTGCTATGTGACGTCATACCATCTGCTTAAAAACGGGGCCCTATCTCACGTCGTCGCCTTGCGCAGCGCATAGCCACGGCCGTGGCCTGACTCCCGCTCTTCTCGTCAAGCCCATGAGATGCCGCCACCAGCCTATACGCTTCGGCAGGTTGCAAAGAGAAAGCATCAGCGAGCTATGGAGACAGAAGAACGAGAAGAACGGCTTTCCAGGCGACGAGCTCAAGATGCAGATTCAACTTTGTAAGTGCAGCCAGACGTGCTGACCAGACAAGAAATGCAGGGGTAGCTATATATGTAAGACAACCTCTACAAGCTACCATCATGACGTCCCCAGTGCCGATGAAGCAAGGGGAAGCACTCTGTGTGGCAATAGCTGTCTTGGACTAGGTTATAGTGGGAGTATATATTTCGCCTCACGCAGGAAACGACGATGCTGTCAACATCTTGGCTAATGGTTTACCTGAACGCACCGACAGAAGAATGCTCATCTGCACAGGAGACTTCAATAAAGATCCCAGAAGAGACCCATCGTTCATCGAAGCCCTCGACTCCAGATACTCCTTTGAACTATGCCAACTGCAACCAGTGTCAACAACTCAGTGGAGAAGCAGTTTAAACTTAATCATGTACAGACCTTCTGACGAATATGTGATAAGTGATGTGCAGACCAAGAGTCATTTCTTCACAGATCACCGAAGCGTATTTATAGGTTTGAATAAAAAATGAAAACGAGTAACGTGTGTGTGTCGTCATTCTTGCCTGTACGTGTTTACCCATGCCAAACATAGCAGAAACATAGCACAGCCAAGAGTATCACCATAGCCATACTAGTGTAAGCATAACCAGAGCATCACCACAAGCGGTACAATAGCAGAATCCACGTATTGCTTCGCAATTACCAGGCTTAACCAAGCTAAGCCACAGCCAATTTTTAATTAATTTTTAATCTGGTTATCGCTTTGCATTGTTCTTTTGGGTCTTCACGCGAAAACTGGATATAACAAAAACCTGGATGTCTTGTAAAATTGCAGACGTTTTACAATTTTGTTATAACCATGTTTAACTGTATTGCAAAAGGCAAGCCAAACAGCCTGTAAGTATAAAATTCGTCCAAAATAAGTGATGGCTCTTTCTCCTGTTGGCTATGTATTGAGCAGCATGGAAACGAATATTTCGAACCTAATTTTAAAAACAAAACATATTTTGAAAGTATACTATATGGTTGCTCAGTCATTTTAAGAAGCTTTTTAGTGGCTTTAAAAAAAAAATATTAGCTGTGGTTTAGCTTGTAGTTAAACCTGGAGTTACGGGAGGGCTATCTGCATGGCTACGCTTAGGTTCGGCTTGATACTAAAAACAAGGCTTTTGCACATAGTATGTTTACTGTATATAGTTTCAGCTTTATTTATGCCATAAGGGGCACTTTTGACCACTAAAATGTGATGAGGTGAAAGCTTCTGCTGCGTGGTGGTTCGATGCCCTCCACTACGGCACCTCTTTCTCTCTGTTTTCGCTCTCACCTTCGTGATGATGAGATAGCATAAGTTACCAGCCAACATATAAGCCCCGCTTTAACCAAGCCATATGAACGTGCCTGCGTGGCCTAGAATGTGAACGCAGGTTTTGGTAGACTGACTGTGATGTCACCCTCCCATATGAAAGGAGAGGCCCGAGTTGGCTGCTCCTGTCAAAAGTAATGTCAGGAAGCCCTACGTCTAGCTAATGCTCAGCCATGTCAGCTGCCAGCTACCCCCTCCCACGACATCTTTCGTCGCTCTTCGGGCAGGCACCGGACAGGCATGGCGAAATGGGGAGACTGTGGCCAATGAAGCTCTTGCTGTAAAACAAAATCCCTTTATTGACGTCATCTGCTTTTGCACCTTTGCTACTGTGGCTTTTGCACCCTACGTTTGCGCCTCGAGATGATGGTCGTGGTGAAGAGGAGACATCTTAGTTATGCCACTCTGTGTTCCCAAAAAAATGCGACTGTCTCGCACTAAGTAGCTAACCGGCCCACAATTCTTAGCGCGCCCGTGTTGGCTGAAGTCTAGCGCCCCCAGCTTTCCCTCGAGGCAAGAGTAAGAAATTCTATGTGATGCAACCTTTGAAAACAAATTACTGAAGAGGCAGATGTGCTTGCTGATGTTAGTAAATCAGCGTGTGTTGAGATAAGGATTAAGAGGTGTATGTTCTGTAATAGAACCCATTTTTCTCTAAAATTCAGATTTGTCCCTCTCTTCCATTCCGAACAGTGTTTTGAAAACTGAGAAACCAGAAGGCTCTCTGAAAATCAAGTGTAGCTTAAGGAAGTGTACCCTGGTGGTGTGCAAAGTTACAGGAGCGGCATCGGCAATGGTTGATGTCCTATAGTTATCCCAAAGCAGTGCTTTCAGTTTACTGTTGGTCTCTCTTTTGCACTTATTTACCATGCCACTGCTTATAACCCGAGGGTGAGTTAAAAAAGAAAGTATGCTTCAGAAGCAAGAGCACGCTACGTCAGTGCAGTGAGGAAGGCATTTGCACCAGCAGCTGAGCTTTGGGGGAAGGTCGGGAGCTGAGTAACTGAATTTGCTATGTATTGGCCAGGTGGACTCGTTGGTGCGCAAATACCCGTCTGTGGACAACCGGAGCTTGCAGTTTCTGCGGTACACCATCGAGCTGCTCATCAACCATTTCCACATGCCCAGTAACAAGGTGAGAAGTGCAAGGGCGCTCTGCTTGTTCTGTGTCACAAAAAAAACTTGCAGGATGCTTCATCATTATCATCATCAGCCAGACTGTACTCACTGCAGGGCGAAGGCCTCTCCCATATTCCTCCAATTAGCCCGGTTCTGTGCTAGCTGTATCCACCTGACCCCTGCGAACTTCTTAACCTCAGCCCCCCACCTAACTTTCTGCCGCCCCCTGCTACGTTTTCCATCCCTTGGAATCCAGTTTGTTACCGTAAGCAAATATCGCTTATCCTCTGTTCGCACCACATGACCTGCCCATTTCTTCTTCTTGACTTCCACTAGAACATTAGTAACTTGAGTTATTTCTCTGACCCACCCTGCATGCTTCCTATGTCTTAACGTTACACCTACCATTTTACGTTCCATAGCTGTCCTCAACTTAAAGTTGAGTAGAGCCCTTTTCGTTAGCCTCCACGTTTCAGCCCTGTAGGTATACTTGTATACTTTCCTCTTGAGCAATACTGGTAAGCTGCTAGTCATATCTGTGAATACTTGCCAAATGCGCTCCATCCCAATCTTATTCCCCTATTTATTTCCCTTTCATGGTTTGGATCTGCAGTTACTACTTGTCCTAAGTATGGCAGGACGCTTAAGCATCACCTTTAAGAGTAGAATGAGATAGCATTAGCGAGTGGTTCATTTGCTTAGGTCTTCAGCTCACTCACACAAGTACTCACTTCTCGTGGTACAGTGCCTTTTTAAATTCAATAACCTGCTTCTCATTGCACGAATGTTTTTAGGCCGCACAATGGCCTTCTCATTAAATGGCACTTTTTGCAGCATCGCATTGATATACTCACTGGGTGTCATGTTCTTGGTCTGTGCTGTATTGAAACTGTGCAACATCTAAAGGAGGCATGACAAATATCTTAGCTATTTCAGAGTCTTTACTATATCAGTTGTTATGACATGGTCCTGAAGATGCTGTCTCCTAATTAAATGGCTACTTACTGAACACGTGTTGTTTCACCAAATTACCTTCCATCTCTCTTATTCCCTCTTCATGCCAATTTTTCAGTTATTATTTTTTTTTTTTTTGCATCTCTAGAAGTGCCTCTTAAAGGTATACTGAACAAATATCCAAGAATATTGAGAAAGCACCACAATTTCATTCTTAAGACATGCTTACGCTTGCACAGACACATAATTCGGGTTAGTTTTGAGCGGACGGCTTTATTTTTGGTGTTTACTGAGCGGCCGCCAAGCCCCAGGTAGCACGCTCCCAACTGATGTGACATAACATTTACCCTCAGTAACGTCATGGCCCTGTGGTCCCGCCGCCGCCACCCCCGCACCTGAGAGAGGGCCCGCGCAAGAGATGCAGGAAGCCGGGGTGAGGAGGGCAAGATGCTCGTTGGGCGAGAGAGCGGGTTGTTCTTGGCGCGTGGGTGAGAGGGCCTGCGCAAGATATGCACAAGGCTTTCTGCGAGCTTTGCACGCGCGGAGTGTGGAATGCTGCTGACAAGGGAGGTCGAGGGGGACGCGTAGGAAGGGTGCTTATGGAAGGATGGGTAATGTACAGCATGGATGAAAGCTGAGTGCTGAGTCCGCTGTCCCGTAGGAACACAAGGAGGAGTTTTAGGGTGCGTTCAACTTTATTAAAAAAAAAAAAAAAAATCTGTCCGTGCATCTTGTGAATGCCACGGAGGAAGGAAAAAATGAGCGGATGCCTTTAACGGGTGCGATAGCTCGCGATGGGGGTGGCTAGGGAGACGGGTAAAAGCGACATAATATCCGGTTTTGTTAGAGCTTTCATAGGAGGCCGCTAGGTGTGGCGATTTGAGAAATATTCATTAATATATTTACTTTCCACTCATTTTTGTTCATAAAGTGTGCTGTTTTGGTCGCCCTTAATGCGGCCGCCACCATCTGTGCTAGAAATCTCGGCGGCAATTTTTTTTATTCAGCACACCTTTAAGCATGAGGGCAATGAGGCTACGAATACAACTGAGTTTGATTTTATGTGAAAACCAAAGCCTTGCAGTTACACTGCATCATCTTTGCTGTTTCTGTCTTTCAAAAGGCAATAGATGAGAGATGTGCACGGCAGTCAAGCGCTGCAAAACTGTGCACTTTGTGCCTCCTCTTTTTGCCATCACTGCCATCGTTGATAGTCCCTTTTCAGTTCTGGAACTGTGTCTCCAAAAGTGGCCACGCTTTGCGCCTAAGCACCGAGGTGGCGCTGTGGTCGAAGTATGCGCCAGCCACGCGCTGATACAGCAGCACTGCCAACGCTGCAGTAGCTGCGCACATTTATTTAGTGCTTTTTTTTTAATACATATTTTCTGTTTTTTTGTGTGAGTGTGTGCACATTATCGACTCTACGGCACATGTTACCCTGCAGTTCGATGTTGGCGCCGGCCCTATCCATGAAGTTTTAATCAACGATTTAAAAGTAGCATGCTCTGCCGGACGCTATTTCTCGAGCGCAAAATTTTGAAAATAGTCACTCAGATGATAGGTGGTGTCTTTCAGTTATCTTGTTGAAAATTGACTGAGCAACCATATAACACTGCGTTTGAGCAGTAATATTTCAGCTGGCACCGGCTTAACTGGGGGAAGAGACACTTCTCTCCGTTCGTCTTGCAACTGGGAGAGTACGGTACCCCGGAGAGACAAATTGTTGCGAACAACATGAAGGGTGTGTAACACACACTTCTGGGAAGGGGATTTCGCGAAATTCTATAAACATATGCAATTACCGAGGTGGTCAAAACCTAGCAGGCGGTATGTTCCCTCGGATGTGGTGCATTTCCTAGCATACGTCCTGATCATCTATTTTACAGCCTTTGTCAAAAGTTTAGAGCCCAGAGGGTTTGCTTTTAAGCCGTTAATTATGACTTTTTAACAATCCTGGAAGTCCTTGCCATTGGAGAGGGTAGGATGAAAAATATCATGCCTTCAGCAAGTTTGGAAACCTGAAAATGCATTACGAGTCGCATAATATGGCTCAGAAGCAGACCCTCTGGGCTCTAAACTTTTGACAAAGGGTGTACGTGTGTCTAAATGAAGAACGCCAAAAATCTGAAAAAAAAAAAAAGACCCAGCAAAGTTACATGCAGTGGCACAACACAAAACGCCATGCGGAAGATACCGAGTAAATCAGCGGAGTGAAATTTAATCAATTGGTGTAAAAAAAAAATAAAATAAAACACTCTCTATGGTTACCTAGAGATCGGCAGCTCTGGATGAAAATGGGCATTGACCATAGGATGACTTTTTTTTTATTTTTCTTCAAGGCAGGAATATTACTCGGACCTAGTGCCGGGGTCCGCGAAGTCATGAGTTGCGGAATATCTGCCCGCAGATAACTGGTGTCAACGTTGCCGATATGGATCTGACAATTACTTCGCTAAGAGATGTAGAGGCGATTGTGCATGCTTTGCAAACTATGCAAAGCCTATTGGACCTCTAAAAGTGGAGGAACTGTCTACCACAAACAGGGTGAGTTTCTGAATTAGGAGAAAAGTGGTGTAAAGTGTTTGAAAATGATGAAGATCCTGAAAAGAAAAAGTGCACTATATTAACCCATGAAAAAAGTCCCCTTGCGGCCCCTCATTTCGTAAAGAGGCCGGCTGATTCGTGCCGCTTTAGCCGGCAGCAAAAACGGAAATAAATTAGCCAACTCAGAGAAGAGATGAAGAAAGTGCCAAAAGCTTTTATAAATGTGTGCAAGACCTGTGAGGTTAGAATATATGGCAGTAAAAGGGGGCGTGTCGATCCTTTATATGGCCCACTGTCCGTTAGTTGTCTCAAGCCTCGGGTTCAGACGACATCAACGGACAGAGGCTTCACACATATGGCTCACAAATTTTTCATTTTTTGTTAGAGGCGTGTATCTTATTGCTATTGCTAAAAAATAATGATGAAGAAAACGTTTGTTTGGACAGAATGCGTTGAAATAGGAGTGAGCATATGCGAGCATGCACTCGCTTTCGGCAACACACCTAGGTCACGTTGGAAACTCTAAAAATTAGGAGGACGCGTAAGCTCCGCTTTTGAGACGCTATAGCGTTTCACACATACGGATGATGCTTGTCACTTTTTTATTTTTACAATTTTTACACACCGGTATACTGACCAACACGGCATTGAGGCCATGTTGGTCAGCTCAGACTTGGGAGTTCAAATTTGGGTCATTGAATTGGCTTCTCAGGTCGCTGCCAGCCGTTAACTGATAGCCACCTAACCCAGATTGTCTGCATTCTACATTTTCTGACAAAATAAATGTTTTGCAATCCAATAGCATCAGCAGACACTGGCTTTTCATTCTGAGCAGTACACCTCTTATTGCAGTTTTCATTTTTTTTTCAACTATTTCAATTATTTAATTGATAAATTGCACGATCTCAATTTTACCTAATTAGCATCATCAAAGATTGGCTTTCATTCTAAACACCTGACACCTTTGAACCCTCTTTTTCCAATTTAATTTCCCGTTCAATTAGTTTCAGTGATTTCGTTAACTCATCGCCATCTGTTAAAAAACAAGCGGTCATCGGTCACTAGAATCGCAAATTACCACGGTACAATTTCTTTTACGCAGACCCCGATTATTTCCGAACCGCAGTGCAAACTGCATCTACTTCTCCGAAGACTTTTCGACCGAAGGAAATGTACAACCTATTGCTTAACACCTAACGCAACTGGCAAGATTGAGTCACCCTTACGCGTTGGAGCACGCGGCAGTACTCGTCGTTGTTTGCATGTATACATGTATATGTGCGCAGGTATTAAAACCAAATGGCACAAAAAAATTGACTGTTCTGCCCAAAGCGGTAATTATCACACACATCCATATATTTCTAAGCAGTAATTGCCCTTACTGTCACGGGACACAAGTCCGTCAATTTATATAGCACAGATAATGACAGCACAAAGCCTGAGCAATGCTTCAGTGTAGGCGGGGAGCACAGTGAAACACTGCATTTCTGTAGCAGATGACACTATTCCCTGGCGCAAAGGGCTACAGCAGCGCCACTGCTCCTGCCACCGCGGCGGGCCGCCTGCTCCCTACGGGCGCGCCGAGGAGATGCGGAACTGAAAAAGGTTTATAAACGTTGACCACTGCCTCGTGCTTTGTGCTGCACAGTGCTGCAAATGTTCAACCATTTTATCCATATTTCTCGCTACACTTTTACTCTCTTTTACATTCTGAACGAACTCTGCCTCCTTCTTTCCCTGTTTATAGACAGCTATACATACTTCCTTTTCCTGAGCGCTGCATGCTTTCTCTCACTGCTCTGAGCCTACGTAAAGTTGGCTTCTCCTGAGTGCTGCCAAGCCTGGTGGTAAAGCCATTAAAAAAAAAAAAAAAAGGATTGTCTCGCGATCCTAGGTAGCATGCGTGCAGTGATGTCATTTCGTGGGAAGTCGGCACCGCGACCTCACGCACTTTACTATAGCCGATTGTTACCAAAATTATCTTTACTATGAGGGGAGGAAAATGTAGTCATCTATGGAAAATGAACTGGGACTTCACTTTACTGTATCCGTGTTCAATATAACGGGCTTCTACTGTATAACCAGCATGCAATCCTCTACTGCTGTTTCGCATATGTTTGCTGGCACAGCCAGTATTGTCAAGTATATTCTTCTTTGCATAGGCATAGGCAACTTTGATACATAATTATGTAATACTTAAAGAGGTCTCTAAGTTATAGAAACCATTTTGTAGTACCTCCTGGTACAAAATGAATGGTCTGAATACAGTGTGCTCTAAATGGACCAGACATCAGCGAATTTTGCCAAGAAAAAAAATCTCAAATATTATGTTACTCTGCAAATAGAAAAGATGTCAGAAATTTAAATAATAATATTGTAAAAACATCAATTCCAGTATCACAGTGTAAAGAACATAGGCTGGAATAGACACAGTGTGCAGTTGTGCATTATAACAAAAAAATTGTTAGCACTTCATTATCTTTCACGATTTAAAGCTGTGTAAATTAAAGAAATTGGGGGTACACTTAAGCTGTGTCTCATAGAGTATTACGTGATAGTGTTAATATAGCTCCCCATATGGGGCTCCTCTTAAAGATCCTCTTTCACATACATCGCAATTAGCTGCGCCACACGCTTATTCACTGAACCCTTAATTTTTACCTCTATTATCGCGTGCATATTCATAAGCATGTAGTTGTAACCTACCCTTTATGTAAAAAGGTCAACCGATATAGATACCTAAAGAGCCCCACTTTTACGAAACCATACGGATGTGCCTCCTGCATGGCCTAGGAACAGTGTGTCCTACTCTTTGCCTAAGGATCCTGGGAGGTTGGATATCCATCTCACCTTTGCACCCAAAAGGAGAAGCCTGAGTTGACATCTTCTCCTATGTCATGTGGTCTTGTGACATCAAACAGCCCTCTGACCAGTCACCACCTGGCCGTGTCACCTGCCACAGCCACGCTCATGACTTTTCACTTACAGTGCCAGATTTACTGCAGAATAAGGCTTTTCCTGCCATCATGCTAAAACTTTGCGACCAGCATGAAATAAACTGAGCATTGCAGTTTACGGAGTGAATGCTTCTTCAGAAGGCAGTGAAATGAATGAAGTGCGGGTGTGCGACAACTATTGGATTTTTCAAATATGAATACCGCAAAAAATGCCTTCGAATATCGAGTAGCAGATCAGTGAAAAAGGGGCAACAACAGAAAAACAAAAAATAGCAAATATGAGAACGACAGAAGAAAGCAAAGGGAGAATGACATTTTTTTTCTCCCCCAGTTTCGTGAAGTGTCTCGCTTTGCACGCACTTCCGGGGAGGCGTCTGCTACACTTCTTCCATGCGATACAGTAGCAGTCGTTAGTGACTCATCGCAGATGCTTCACCGCAAAGTTCACGCAAAGCATTTTAAAGTCGAATTGTGGTTGGTGCACGCCGGGTGACCCATGATGTGCCTGCCCTGCAGATCCTTCGCAATGGCTTTGTGCTGTTGTCGCACCCGGGCAACCTGGAGTGCCAGCTGTCCCAGGTGCGCCACCTGGCCGGCATGGATATGCGGGAGCTGGCTGTGCTCTGTCCCCGCCTGCTCACGGTGCCTGCTGACAACCTGATCCGTGTCGAGCGCCTGCTGCAGGCGCACGGCATCACGCCCATGCAAGTGCAGCGATGCATCCGCATCTACAGCCTCAGCCCCGAAACCATCGAGTCACGCCTGCAGGAAATCGCCAAGGTAAGTTGCTGTTATAAAGAGCTCCTTAATAATTAAAGTTGCGAAACTTCTCATAGTGCCCATCTATAAAATAACGGCGGTTGTGATTTGTCAAAACTTACGTGTTTATGAATAGTGGCGATGCCCGCGGTCATTAAAGTAGACTGTGTCTAAGTTACAAACTTTCACATTGTCGATAAATGCATAACCACCTGAAAAATAAAATGAGCTGAAGACGTGCATTGTAGAATTTTTTAGGCATAGAGTTGTAGAGGTAACTGAGAAGGGAAAAGAAAAAAATAAACAAAGCAATTTTCAGATGGCCATAATGGCAATACAGTGCAGCCCGCTTATAACGATACCGCATATAACGGTATATTGCTTATAATGATCAAATCCTTGAGATTTATCATCTTTCCCATTGGCCCAATGTAAAAATAAACCAGATATGGTGATCGATTATCGTCGGTACATCGGATACAAGAACAGCTCGGTAAGTGTTTACCACGAAAATTTGTCTGAATGTTTAATAAAAATAAAATACCAAGAAGAGAATGACGTGAAAACTTGATATATGTGGTGAAAATGGACTGTCATAGAGAAATCCACGAGCACCATTACATGCAATTAGGAAATGAGCACTATCATCGTCGCATTCGCTGCCTGTTTCCGCGCAAAGGGTGCGGTCGTATCGTTATCACCATCGCCGATTGTGCGTCTGTGGAAGATGGCACCTACCTCATTGGCGGCATGATAGCTCTCGAGATGAAACAGCAGGTACATCGAGATTTCTGGCAGGGTTTCAAGGTTGGAAGCTTTGTAAAAAAATATGGGCATTCACACTCTACGATTTTAACGATCATCAAGCCTGGGGATGTCCTGCAGTACATCCAGTCACTAGTCGGTTTCGTACACGCATAAAGGACTGCCGCCAGTGTACGCACTACGGAAGCGATGCTCACAGCAATTGTCAAGCTTCAGCTGCTGCTCAAGCAAGCACAAATTTCCTGCTTTTTAAAGTATACTTTTTTTTGTGGCTATTGATGTATCTTGTAATAAAGAATTTAGTGCTCTCTCTGATGGCTAGCATTGTTCAACCGGATTTACTCATCACTGGCAAGTAGGCAAGGCTTGCATGCATGGGAAAATATGTGGGTGTGTGCTTTCATAGCGCAGCTCTTTGGCACCCGTTCGTGCGTTTCGCACCGTCGTCTCCGTCGGCGTTGTCCCTCGTAACCAGCTCCACAACCAAGGCGCATGCGCTTCGCTGCGTGTACCCCCCCTCGTGTTCTCCAGTTTTCCAGTTGCTCTGCACGCTCCTGCTGCCACTGTCAACACTGCCAACACTGTCACTGTGGTGCTGGCTGTCTTGCTAATGTATAAGACATAGAGGTTTTGCGGAAGCATTGTCTGCCACAATGATCGCAATGGATGCACGGTCACATGGGCTGCGCTGGTTTCTAGATAACACGTAACTAGATACATAGACTGCCACTATCTATTGGGGAAGCCTCCTCTAAGAATGTTCGCTGTGTAAAACCGGCGTAACATTTAATTACACTGCAATACTGCTGAGTGATAATTTTGCTCCTCTGCACCCCCTTCGCTTCTTGCCACAATACTTAATCCTCCCTTACTGTACTGCATTGTAACTGTCAACCTTCAGCCTCTGCACTGCACCTCTGTATTTCTGTTCACATGTTGTTCCCCTGCCCCATTTTATTTTTTGGATGTCTACGCCAATTCTGCAAATCTGAGGGCATGCATCATTATGATCAGCTATACCCCTTAAAGTATTGCCCTCTCTTGTAATGTATGGTACCCAGGTGGCTGAATTCGACGTGCGCCGCGAAAGTCCCCGCCTCCTGAACCTGGTGTACTACGCATCTAAGGCGCGGCACCGGCTTGAGCTTCTCTCCCAGTTGGGGCACCCCACGAGCGGAGTGACCATCAACGTGCTGAGCATGGCTGCCAGTGACTTTGCGCGCATCTTCTACAGTGGCAGCGACCGTGGTCGACCCAGGGAGACCGTTGAGTACCTGGCACACCTTCTGAGGAAGCCTGAGGCCGAGGTAGGAATGGGAGGTGGCAGCATTGGTTTGGTTTGGCTTATTCAGTTTAACGTCTCAACTCAAAGTGACCCAGGCTTTGAGAGACTCCGTAGGGGAGGGCGTTGGAAATTTCGACCACCTGGAGTTCTTTGATGTGCAATGACATCGCGCAGCACATGGATGCCTTGCCTTTAGCCTCCATCGAAAAGTGGCCGGGATTCCATCCCGTATCCTTGGGCACACCAGGCGAGTGCCCTCACCACTGCACTAAGGTGGCGGGGCACGACAGTATCTTATTCGGCACATGTTTGGAGGAAGGAGTCTAGTGCAGTGATGCGAGAGCACTCAAGGATGCTCACCCAGTGTCCCCTGGGCCTGTGTCCTGTGTTTTTGTTCACTTCTGCGTTGACTCTGTGGAACCACATCCACACCTGTATATTGCTTGGCAAACAGTGGAACTCTGATTACGTGATCAAACGGGCGGCGTCCCACATTACATGATATATTTATTATATATGCCCAGCTTCAGCACCGCCTCACGTGACTCGGGAAGAAAAAAAGAGGCTGGCCACATCACACGGAGTAGTCCGAACCGCAATTAAGGCTGTGCACAATTTCTTGCAGTCACAGTTTTCTTGACAGCGCAGACCTCACATGTGCCGTCGATGTGAGGTGGCTGTCACCTCACCCACCTTTTCTCTTACTTTGCTTATGGAAGCGTTGCAGAATTCAGTTGTTCATGCGTTTCAGTGCGGCGTGCCAAGGGGGTTGCACATTGCTTCAGGAGGGGCGTCAGCTGCGTGGAGCACTCTACTCTGTCTCATGGTCGCCGACCATTGCAATGACATATCTTCTTTTTTTTTACCCTCTGCGCGAACACCTTGTACAAACTCTGCTGCGTGGTATGTTTGTCTTGTGACTGTAGGTTCCTCTGTTTTTGTCACCAAGCTAGAGGTTCGAGCGTGAGGGAAAGATTCGTGTTGAATAGCAACTGATTGCTGGAAGCAGGAACAAAGAAAAATGCCTACAGGAATGAAAGAATGAAAAACATATACTGGACACCTCCACAACATCCTGCCTAGTTTGCTATAGCATAACCCACACACACGTGCATCGCAATACACGACATCATGGCTCTCTTACATACACTTAACAGTGTTAATTAATGGATGGAAACCGGTTTTCAAGACTAGGCATTTAAAATGCAGAGTGAGGACTGGCAGCTTACGCATGATGATGATGATGATGAGCATCCAGATTGCATTGTGAGAGGCTGGATGTTTGACACGTGGAATGCTTGGCTGTGGCAGTGGCATAATGATGTGAAATACCGGCCAGCAGCAGGGATCTTTTAATGCGGGCTTTAATCCCATTCCCGGTGTGAAAATTTTATTTAATTATTTTTGCAAAGTGTGGCATGGTTCTACTCTTCACCACTGTGAGCTCCTTACACTATTGCATAAATAATGGTAGAGAAAGCATAGATGGGTCCATTCATAAGAAGGGTGGGGGGCCTTGGCACATATTGAGGGGCTTTTGGGGGTTCCTTAAGGCAGAAAAAAGTGAGAACCCACATTTGACATGATATTTTTTTTACTGGGAATAGAAATGAAAAGTCACCCTGAGCATTGACATTACAGCCTGCTGTGGTCACTCGGTAGTTAGGGTGCTTGACTACTGAACCCGAGCTTTTCAACTGCCTTTCAGTGGAGGCATAAGGCAGGGCACCCACGTGCTGTGCAATGTCAGCACTCGTTAAAGAGCCCCAAGTGGTTGAAATTTCTGGAACCCTCCACTACGATGTGCCTCATGGCCTGGGTTACTTTGGGACGTTGAAACTTATAAACCTAACCAAAACAACTGAACACCACTTGGAGACAAAAGTACACTGTGTCATATTTACTCACACATAGTATCAGTTAGTTGCTGTGTCCTGTAGTTCTGCCCCCAACTTTAGCAAACAGAAAAATAACACAAAAAGGGAACACGGCAGTAATGCTGCTTTAGTCAACCAGCCGAAGCTTCGAGCCATAATTAACTGATGCGACCAGCACTGCGTGTCAGATAATTGAAGCATTGGCAAAGTAGTCAGAAACTCATTATTGGAGACAGCGCACTTGTGTATCTGATGTATCTTGCCAGGGAAACGTAATAGAAAAAACTCTGTGTCAGTCTCTCAGTGTCCGAAATTCTTTTATATAGTATAAATACCAGCACAGCGCAGAAAAGACGCAAGCGCTGAAGTGTGTCCTCATGTCTGGTCGTGTCTTTTGTTGTGTTGTGCTGGTATTTATACATAATGAAACACCAACTGGCCCACACTCTTATCCTACCACAATTCTTGAAATGAAGAGGCAGTGTTGTAGGCGCTATCTCATCTATTTTTAAAGCAAATCTTACAACATCTTAAGTTTTTCTTTCGTCTACGCATTTTTAAAGTTAGCCCTGTCTGCAATATTTATCATGTTGAGTCTGGCTAAATACAATATGTTTTGACAGTGAAAGTAGCAGAGCTGCATTTGTTGTGTAACAGTTCAGTTGTATATTCCGTGCATCGCGTGCGGTTTCCCAAGGTTCCTGATACATTTCTAATCAGGGTTCTACTGTGAATTTCTTTTGGCTTCTGTGCTTCATCAAAAATTGGATGAGCCATAAAAAGTGCGCAGTGGTTATGATAGCGAGACAGTTGTATTTCAGGAGGCATGCAATGCCTTTGCTCAGCACAGCAGTGTGCATGCCAGTGTTTTCCTTTTGTTGTCCCAAGTGGGAATGTGCCGGCCTTTGTTTGACGTGCGTAGGTGCGTCAGCGCTTGTCCACTCACCCGTCGTCCAAGCGGATCTCTCTCCTGAACACCCGCCGTGTGGTCGACTGGCTGCTGCCCCGAGGCGTCACCCATGAGCAGCTGTGGTATGGACTTCAGGTGAGCCTCCTCTGCTGTCTGTGTGCTTGAGATGCCCCTAGAAAATGCAGTGAGGCTCAGTGGTTAGGGCACTCAGCTGCAGTGGCTGCTTTCCTCTTCCAGCGAAAAGCAAGGCGTCCGTGCGCTGTGCGATGCCAGTGCACGTTAAAAAACCCCAGGTGGTTGAAATTTCCGGAGCCCTCCACTACGATGTCTCTTAAAGCCCGAGTCGCTTTGGGACGTTGAACTTCACAAACCAAACCTCTCCACTGTGCCCTTACAAGCATATGCCCTTCATTGCGGAGCTGCGTCAGACAGAGCAGTTGGCTTGCTTGATGCATAGCAATTGTGCCATGCATCAAGTGCTATGCACTTGCATGAACGGTGGAGCAATGAAAATAGTAGAGCTAAGCTTAGCTAGTGCATAAATCAGCTGATTATTGGCATTTGTTGCGTAGAGGTTGTTGGAGTGGCAGTCCTGTTTCGGCATTTCACAGGTCTGCTTTAGCTTCTCCGCTTTCCCGTACACATTCAGCTTACTTTAGCAGTCCTCAGTTTAATCACATTTTTGGTGCACTTCCCAGATACCAGCTTAAATGCCTTTGCTGCCGCAGCACAGCCGTTTTATTATCTCTCGTACGGTATCCACGAAATGCTAAACACGAACAGGACGAGTGTTAAAATCGGGGAGCCAAGTATGCCACGGGCACTCTCACGCCAGATACAAATCACTTCTGTAGTTGTGTGACATCGTCATGTCAAACATGTGGCCACTGATGCTTCCGTCGCTGTGTCTAGTGATTATCCTCTTCACCTCATTCGTCTTTCTCTCTCCTGCCTCTACAATGCCGAGGGCACATATGCCTTTTACAGTGCCAACGCTACCAAAGTGAGATGTCACAGGCATTGCTTTGCTGCCCATGTATCCCTTAACTGGTAACCCAAGAAACGAGAATGTTAACAACATTTTGCTGTGAAAAAAAAAAAATATATATATATATAATAGTATATATATATATATATATATATATATATATATGCGAAAACATTTAACATACTTGGCCGCTCGAAGTGTACGCTTCATTTAAAGAAACATTTTATTGGACGCGACGTTTTGACCAGAAGCTGGCCCTCATCAGGAGTGCGAATGTAAACGATGCGGGTAGATTTTAAAGGCCAAGAGCGGAAAAGAAACAGGTGGCGTGGAGGGAAAGAGGGCTTAGCAGGAGGGAAGTACAATGGTATTGTAGTGGTGGTTGGAGGTTAAAAGCAGGTGCAGGTGGGAAGTAATAAAATGTGCAGGTGGGGAGCTAAAAAAAAAAAAAAAGCACAGTAATAGGTATGACCACAGGAGTTGTGTGGCCTTCATTGTGTGTATGGTGGGGGAGGCTGACATTCATTCCTTGGCAGTTTGGGTGAGTTTGAGGAAGGAATTTAGAGGGTAACTGAACTTTGAAGTAGAGAAAGGATACCAGGGCTCTCATTTATACCGGCCTGTAGGGCATTAAATTTAAAAATAAAGTACAATTCTCGTTGTTCCCGTTTGCGGTTACTATGAAAGCCGCTCTGGAGCAGAATAACTGAGTTTGTTGAATTCGTGACTTTTCTATTGAAGGTGTTTGGACAGGGAAAGGTGGAGGAGAGATTCAGTGAGTGCACGATGGTTGTTGAATCGAATTCAGAAGGGGCTCTCGATCTGCCCTATGTATTGCATTTGCCACTCGCCACACTCGAGCATGTATACCATGTTCCTGGAGTCACAGTTTAAGTTTTCGTGAATGGAGTGTTTAAAATCAGAATGTGTGCACTTTGCCGTGGTCGTTGTTTGCATATGTTTGCAAACTTGGCATCTATTCTTTCCGCACGGCAAGCAACCCACAGGATCTGCTTTATCGACAGTAGAGTGGACTACCCCTCTACTGTCGATAAAGCAAACCATATATATATATATATTCTATACAGGGCAGTTTACAATAGCACTTTTTCTTGCCCGTTTACTGAGATTTTGGGAGACATCATAAAGCCCAGTATGGTTTTGTAGAACCTTCGAAATGCCAAGTCAACCCTGAAATATTGTACAAAATCACCATATCTTTAAGTAGTCATAGTTTTTTCCGTGTAATTCTAATTCTGAAACTATATTACTTCATTGGTTTCTAATTAGAATTAATGCATGAACTTAACAAAGAAGCCGCTCTTGAGGGCACCTTTTCTTCAGAGCATGCAGCTGCCGAACATGTCAGAGACATTGTTGCAAATTTAGATTATCAGCAGCACTACAGGGCTGTTTCCTGGAATAGCTCAATGTTTTTTTTTTTTAAGGACATTGCCACCACCGGCATTCGTCATGTGTGAAGCCATTATATTGAGGGCACCTTTTCTTCAGAGCATGCAGCTGCCGAACATGTCGGAGACATTGTTGCAAATTTAGATTATCAGCAGCACTACAGGGCTGTTTCCTGGAATAGCTCAATGTTTTTTTTTTTTAAGGACATTGCCACCACCGGCATTCGTCATGTGTGATGCCATTATTAAATGACTGTTGTACGGCTTAAAAAAATGCACCAACAGCATGAAACCCATTTTTTCATGGAAAGCTATACCGCCTTTTAGTGTTGAAAATTGCAACCAACCCTATTGATGATTGTAACTTGTCTTTGGTGGTTGGAGCAGCACAACATCAGCTCGGACGAGTGTGACTTGTCATAGAGTGTGCAACTCAAGGTTAGCACTTAAAGAGAAACTAAAATAAGACTGCAGAGCTAAGGTTGCTGCTTTAGAGCATTAACCAGTAACAACAAATTGGCATTGTTTGGTTGGCCCTCCACTTTCCATAGTAGCCACCCACTGGGTTGATCCTGTGGCAGCTGTTTTCAGGTTGATCATTCTTCACTGTACGTCAGAACCCCTCCTACCCTTGGTAGTCACCCTCTGTGTTCATCCTGTGGCAGCTGCCTTCCAGCCTTTTCTTCATTTCCTGTACAAGTGGCGAGGGTTAATTCTCTCTCTCCGTCCTCTGTCATCTGTTAGCAGTGTGATGCGTGGCTCATTATTAATTAAATTACCATTCAGCTCTAGCCATTTCGTTCAGATCAGTCGATTCACAATGTAATTAAGGCCTATCAGCTCATGCAGTAAGATTCCAGCATGGAATGCAGGGCTGTATGGCTCTACCAGCCCTGTAACAGTTTTTGGTGTAAGAGGAGTGAACAGTTCGCAGATGCACATCTCATCACTAAGCTGCATTACACCTGATAAAACTCAAATAGGATGTATCTTCATGGAACTCTTGTGGTCTCGTAAGGGGTGGTCTCTTGTGGTCTCATACCGCGCATGCTTGGGTTGATTTCTTCAGATTTTGGTTTGTATCATTGTCTTATTTTTTGTCTGCCTATGTCTACACACGCTGATCTTAAGGGGTTATAAACACAGGTGGAGCAAACGTAGCAGCGGAAAGTGGTCTTAATAATTTCGAAATATTTTGGTAAGCTGACTGGCTCCAAAACTTTTGGTGGACCATGTTTCCTCTCCCTAATACTCGCAGCTTTCTTTACAAATACCCAGCTTTGAGAATGAGCTTGGCGTGCTGGTGCATCTCGCAGGTGGTGCTCTACGACTCGGAGCTGGTGGCGTCTCACTTCCTGCACCTTCCTGAGCGGGATGAGCTGCAGCCTTACTCAGAGTGGTGCGACTGCCGCGAGCTACTCGAGGTGCTGCTCTACTACATGGAGCGAGAGACGCACTTCACGGGACGCACACAGGTTGGCCTGTTCAGTGACGTCGATCTGCCAGCTTCTAACGATGGCAATAGCAAGGAGAGGAACATGGCTGCAGCATCACAGCCAAACCCTTACTTCCACCCGGCCACTCATCCTTCGGTGCAAAAGCTACGCACGGAGGAAGAGACTGAAGAAGGCTCGTCGTGACAGATCCTCGATGCCAAGGCATAGCAAATATGATTATACCCATACCGCTACTCTCTCTGGTTCCTGATGCTGCCTGGTTACAGTGCTGGTATCCCTCCCCCTCCCATTCTTAATCTCGTAACTGGGAGAGATTGCAATAGCAACGATGATTGCATGGGTGCAGGGCAATTCTCAGCGGATGAACCGGAGGATGAAGATTTTACGGAAGGAAAGCATGTCGCAGTGCTCGGTCTGCAAACAAGGAGTGCCTCAATGTGTCCCGGTGTCGTGCAAGTCGTGATGTGTTGTGGTGCCAGTAATGACACGCTCCATGTGTGTTGTGCTGTGCGGTGATGCTTGCAAGTTTTTGCGATGTGCCTGCAGTGTCTGTCAGTGGGGCACATCTGTACACCGAGTGCCGCAGGTAGTTCATAGAGCCGATGCCTACGATGGCAGATGAGAGGCCTCATCTGTGGCGTTTCTGTTGCACGCAGTGCACAAAGAACCTGTAGTCATGTTATGATGGACTCGATAGACTGAGCAAGACTTGGATGCTGAAAGGGGTGCTCAATGCCTAGAGGAGCTTTGGCACATTCGATGCAAGTATTCTCGTGCAAAATGTTGGCATGTATGCCTGCTGTGGAGTTTCTAAATAGTGCAAAATGTGATAATTTAAAACTATATGCAGTGTATGAACTGCAAAAGATGTACAGAATTTTTTATTTGTGAGAAAGGAAGCCGATAAGTTACTGGGAAGTGCTAGTGCTTCAGACTGGAAATTGTGATGTGGCCTGTGTTGATAATGCACAACCGGTCCTTAGGACCTCTTAGTGCATGGCTGGTTGACCTCACCATATGAACAGTGCACAGTATGCAGTGACCAAATGCGAGTACCGCCAAGTATGGATTGAAGATCTCTGAAACTGATGAAAAGGCAATGACAAATGACGGGGCTCCTTTTTAATTTGTTTAGTCACCATACGTAGCTCTGTGTGCCAGTGTACTTCAAATATGGTGTGGTTAGCTTTAGTTTTGCAGTTATTATGCTTTTATTGCCCTTTTTTGGGGGGGAGGTGGCTGAACCTTGCATGGCTCCAACTGTGACCACTGTAGTGGTCTTTCTTCAGTACGACTTTTAGCTGTGTAATAGTTGCTGCTTAAAACCAATCTGTGCTGTTCACTTTGTGTACTACCAACGGTATCTTGACAGCAAGAACCCCAAGTAAAAGCTGGCGCACCATTCTTCATACTGCACTGTACAGTGGCATACATAGTATCAGCAAAGCCAACAGGCAGCAAAACCAAGGAGAGCATAAGGGAATTTTTCTTTTCTTATCAATTTGTGATGCTGATGAAAAACTTAGAGTACTCAGTTTATGGCCAAAAGAATTGATCAGAAAGTAGAAGGCAACAATCACTGTTGCTAGTGGGACCCAAACCCATGACTTTTAAATTTTGCATCTGGTATGCTTGTAATGTGACCCTTATTTCCATACAGTGGCATGTGAAGTGTGGGTTGAAGCTTTGAGGCTGTTGCTGAATTCTAGTCTAAAATGGAGGCATTGCAGTTGTTCATGGTACTTTACACGAAGGAAATGCTCACAAGCATTGAGTTAGGCTTTGACTAAGCTTCCAACAGCACACTGTTTAAAAATTTGTGTTCTCCGGTTGTGTTAGGTTATCCAGAACCAAGTTATTATACTAGCAGGCAGTTAATAACTAGCAGACAGTCCTTTATCGAGATAACAAATTGTCATTCATACCTCTCTTTTTCAGAGCTGAAAGAGACCATGTGCTGCTTTCATGGAAGCAGGTTCCCTATTTTATCTGTGCTGCTGCTTAACTGGAGTGCCTTGTCAGTGAGCTTGCCTAGACTTCCTGTGCTCCTTGCTTCAAGGTGTTGAATGGGACAAAAGCTGTGCTCTCTTTAATGCAGGTCTTATTTGCACATATTATAATCTGAAAAATGCCCTGCAATGGTATGTAAAGTATAGATCTTTTTTATTGTTGCAAAAACGTTTCTTTTTTTGCTGTATCTGTACAGCTGTGTTCTCACTATTAACGATGCCTCCAATGGAATGCTGTCGAGTAATGCTGCAGCTACAAAACTGTGCACCTTTAGAACTGCTATGCATTTGGGGGCAGAAACAGGGCTATGTACAAATAAAACGAACAGGTTACATGCCAAACATAGTATTTTGTTTTTCCTTTGCTTCATCTCTGGCAACAGCTCTGGAGCAGGGGTGTGTGAATAATGAAATTTTCGAATATAAACTGAATATGAATATGAAAAAAAAAAAAATGCCTTCAAATATTAAATGAAATATGCGAGCAGTGAAAAAAAAAGGAAACTTGATAGCAAAAATTGTTCATCTTGTTTCAGAATTCACATGGATTTTTGAATATGAATAAGGAGAAAAAAATGCCTTCGAATATCGAGTCAAATATCTGATCAGTGAACAAACAAAAAGGATAATTCAGAAATAACAATCTTGTTTATGTTAGAATTCAAGCGGTATTTACGAACAAAATTAAATCTAGAAGTACACAGAAGTGCATATCCCTACTAAAAAGTTCAATGCAAATTTTTACAGGTTTTCATAGAGCACTTTTTAGTACAAGAAGGACCTGCATGAAACCGGATGCAGCTGCCTTATTGCTGTTGAACACAGTAAATTCTCTTAATATGGCCTTCAAGAGTCCAGAAAGATGTCCAATTAATTGAAAGCTGGAATTATCGAATAGGTTTGAAAGACTGCCTAAAACCATTTGTATTACAGAAACTTTATCTGCTGCACGATGGCTATGTGCAGTTGAGGTGAAACAACTGAGAATGACATTTTTCCTGGTTTCGTCAAGTGCTTCGTTTCGCGCACACTTGAGAAGGCCCTCTTCACAATAGGGAAGTTCCGTCTTCACAAAAGGCAAGTTCCTTCTTCACAATATGGGCCCGTCGCACTTTGAGGATGCTTTAATGCACTCTCCACGTGATCAAGCATTGGGGTGAAGCGCGCAGTGTGGTAAAACTGCGATGAATACGAAAATTTTCAGCCTAATTGGTAGTTTTAGAATACTTAAAAATTCCAAACATCAGTTCTTCAAATATAAATATGAATCCAATAACAAACATATTTGATTCGTGTCCAAAAAGATTACAGGACCCCTTGGATATCTCTCAAGAGGAGAATGGTGAAAGCCTGCCCTTCCTTTTCTATAATTTGCTTTCCATCACTACCACTCATAGCTAAGCATATTTGCTCATTTCCAGTCAGCTGGAGCCATTACAAGTCGTCGTTTGGCTTCCTGGTCGCCCAGTAGTCATGCCTAGTCATTACCACTCACAGCTACGTATATTTACTCATTTTCAGTCAGTTGTGAGAATTACAAATAGTCTTTTGACATATAGATCGTTCCGTGGTCATGCAGAGTCATTGTAGGCAATACAATTCATAGCTAACTAAGCATATTTACTCATATCCAGTCAGTTGCAGCCTTATACTCCGTTTCATACATCAAGTGCAACGCAGGAAAAGCTACACAAGTAGCCCGCAAGAAAAAAAAAAAGGAGGCGTGTCACTACACGCTCATTTCGTGGCCGAGTGGTTTCTGCGGAAACGGACTCTATTCCGAGCATACACGTTTCCAATAACTTGCTTTACGTGCCTGGACATCTTCGCAGTGCGGATCTTGTAGAAAAAAATCCGCCCCGAAGAGGCAGTCGAGGTCGCTGCATTGCGCAGCACACCGCTGGCAGGGTTGCGGGGCAGCAAAAACGCGACAGAAAAGAAAACGACAAACAAAACATACAAATTCACCGAATCAGATCTTTTCTCCCGAAAAAAGGTGCTTTTTATGGAGTTGATGGCAAATTTAAAATGTATTAGGCTTGCAGACAAAGCAACTATTATTTCCTCTCGTCAAGAGGCACTATTTTTCATGGATGAGGGGAGTGCAAACAACAGCTCTAGCTTTGGCAGTGTTGCAGTTGATGTATGAAATGGAGTATAGTCATGCCTAGTCATCATAGTCATTACCACTAATAGCTAAGCACGTTTTCTCCTTTCCAGTTAGTTACGGTCATTACAGTCGTTTAACATATTGGTCGTTCCGTTGTCATTTTTAGTCATTTTATGATCATTTTATTAGTCATTATCATTATTCATCAACTTTATCGATATCTATCGTATAACTTTTATGCATTGCCAATCACCATCAATTGTTTTCACTCCTAATTTCCCTCCTCATACATTCATTATTAGGAAGTGACATATCAGCACACAGATCCCATGCACAGTTCTCGCGCACAGGATTTTGTTCCATGTCTAGAAAGGCTTTCGCCTTAAAATTTAGAATATTCGCACATCTCTACTTTGAAGACTTGACGTTTGCCTACAATTTACAACACAGTAAAGACTGCAAGTTTTAAGATTCTCACATGAAATGGCACACTGTTAAGCTCAGGTTTATTGAACCCAGACATTTCAAGTTATTAGCTGTGCTGAACAAAGATTATGCTCCTTAAAATCCTGTGTAAGATTATAAAAATATCGTGTAGTATATATATATATATATACACACAACTACAATCCTGTTGCTTGTTTGATGCGTGTTTTACTGTGAGCCACACCTTGCAAGTGTTACTTCTAAAACTGCTCTCCCCATCACTTCTTGTATGTGAAGACAGGCCTCCTTCATGGCCTTGGGAGCCTGAAGGATGCAGTGACTAGCTGATTTTAGTACTTGCTCCGGTCACATCACAAAAGTATGTTTCGATGACGTTCGTTGTCCTCCACACAAGCATTATGGCATGTTGCAAGAAGGTTAAATATAATGCATACCAAGTTCTGCACAGCATGGTATAACCAGATGGCTTGGCTTGGCAAGGCAAAGGGAATCTTCGGGTAGAGGGGATCCGTCCAGAATTGCAATGCCAACTGGCGAACCTTGTGGGCAAATCATCATTCACTGGCCTGCTGCTGTTTCTACTTATTCAGTGTTCCTGAGCATTTTTTTGTCCGTGTGCGCTGCCACTAATGATGCACTCATTGTCACGAGTCCAGAGTTCTAGACAGCGCACGAGCTAAGTGATAAAGGAAAGGTCAATAGTACAACAAAAAAACACTCACAAATAGGCACAAATAGTGCCCGTCCTGTGTGTCTATAGTCAAGCGTAAGCCCATGAAGTGGAGATGCGGCAGCGCTGGCGACAGCAGTGACTTTTGTGGTGTACGCAAAAGCTCGGCTCATCTGCATTGGATGCGCGGCGCTTGCTGTGATTTCGGGCATACTAAATCCCAATATTCCTGCATGCTGTGGTGTGGTTGGTTGCGCCACAAGGCACAAAAGGAAAATAGCACGTGTTTTCACATGTTTCTTGCGGTCGGACGAGTATGAGAGCGATGGGCAGCAGCGTTGAGCAAAACAAGTAGACCTTTCGGCGACTGATTGCCTTCACGGCTAACGTGCGTTGCACGTCTGCACTGAAATTTGATCAGTTTGTTTGCAACGCTTAATTGTCGTGACTGCTTTTCGGTCTCACGATGAATAGCACAATAACAAATGCCTGCAGCTCCATGTTTTGTTGTATATATTATATCAAGTTAAGAAGCCGTACTGTGACTTACATTCACTTGTGCTCGAGCATATGTTCGTACAGAAAAGGTCACAAAAGTTGCTGGGAGGGTAACTGCTGTTATTTTGAGCGCTCACTTCAGCGCGACATTGCCGAAACAGGTCTAGCGAAGTAGTTTTCTCTAATATCACTTTCGCGAGTTTCAACGAGTGATTCTTCATCACCGGCCCTAGAGAAAGCAAGTAAATATTGTTAGGATCCGGGCAAATTCACGCAGCGTCATTTCCCAACACTTTCTTTTTGAAGGTCATCAAGATTTTGACGAACAAATTAAATATCTGCGTACAACGTAGCTCTGATTAAGCAGGATATACTTAAGTATGCTATATATGGTACATATAATTTAATGTCTCAAAGTGTAATTGGCTATGAGGGGTGCAAAATAAGCAGATAAGATGACGAACTTTTGAATAAACAGTTTCAGAGTTATATTAAGAAAAAAAGCTTAACAGATCGTGCAAATTTTGCTGCAAGCGATCGTGGAGAACGTTGCATTCCCGTTCGTGTACCTTTCCTAAAGAAAAAAAAAGAAAAAAAAGACAAATCAAAATGAGAATAATCTTACGGGCCTTCATGTATATATTAACTTGTGAATGACCTTGGCTACGTCTGTACGATGAAACAGACGTCAAACGTCTTTTTATCGAGCAGGATAAAACATATTGGCAGCGCACACTATAGGCGAATATACTACAAAGAATTAAAAAATTGAGTTCTTATTCAGTGAAATTCTGATTTAAGTTGCCGGTACACTGAGCTATAAATATGATTTCTAGTTCATGATAGTTGTCGGCAATATATTGTTTTTTAGTGTGGGGTGCTTGGAGTATCAGAAAGCCCATTAAGAGCTGTCATATGAAAAACACCCTTCCCGTCATTCATTCGTCATCCTTGCATGCGCTAGCAGTAGGCACGAGAGTTGAACAATTTTGGCTGTTAGTTTTTCATATACATTGCGCTTTCTAGTTTACATTTAGCTCAGTCACCACAGTCGCCCACCGTAGCCGCGCGCTGCTGAGGCCACGAAGAAGGAAGCAAATTCAGCGCTATTCGCCAGGTAATTCCAGAAGTAATCGGCTGATAAAGTGGTGAACTACTCTCCAGGCATAAACAAGGCTATTTCTACGCACAAGCGAAGCTTACGCTTCAGAATATTCGCCCGCGCGAGCTGGTTTCGAAGGCAGCGTCGCTTGGTGCTGTGTAGGCACGCTGCGTTTTTGCCTACACCCCATGTCGCTGCCGATCGCAGTGCCACCTTTGTTTACAAACATGACGCTTGTCTATAGACCAACACCGATCTGTGACGTAAGCACGATGCAGTGGCGCTTCTATCGCCAGCGTGGTCCAACTGGGGGTGAAAAATAGGCTTAGCGCCCATAGGAATACATGGAAGCGAAATATTCCAAAGCAGTTTTCTAATTTCACGGGCCATCTGTGATGTCGTTATTCGGTACAGAGCGACCATGAATGTCCTGGAATAGACCGAGGAAGTGTAAAATCTCATTACCAAGGCGAAGTATGTTTAGAACACCGCGAACCGTGTCGGGGTGCGAGTTGAGAGGGCGACCCATAGAAATACATGTAAACACAACTTACCTCAACATTTTGCTCTGTTCAGCAGCTTTGAACCCTTCTCATTTTTTGGTGAACGTCTTGTACGACGCCCCGACGTCATGTTGCATGACACACTACATTCTCTTGCAAGTAATGCAAGTCACTTGCGGGACCGCTAATAGCACGATAAACTGACCGCGCACAGTTGCAGACGACCATGCACCACCCGCTGTCGCTAGCAGACGCTCCAGAGCTGGAGACGGCCGTGGTGGGTATCGCCAGCTACGCTGTCATCTGCTGCAATGCGCAAATCTCGTTCGGTTCATATTGTCGTATGGCGTTTGACAACTGCTTTTTAAATGTAATTCTGTCTAGCACGTATCACTAAAGCGACAGTATTATCAAGCTTATTTATGCGGCAGCATAATCAGACTGTAAGCAAAACTGCGCGATTCGCTACACCCAGCTTGCCTTTTGGTGGTGTCTGGATTCATAACACAGGTTATTCGGGGAGTTTTAAAAGTAGACTGCCTCCGTAATGACGCACCATATTTTATCACACACTTCTTCAAAGCGCTGGTCAATGTTTAACGACCGACAACCACTTCTGATGCTCTGTGAAATGAGAAAAATGTTCCGGTAAGTTGTGTTTACATGTATTTCTACGGGTCGCCCTCCCAACTCGCACCCCAACATGTTTCGCGGTGTTTTAAAGATACTTCGCCTCGGTAATGAGATTTCATATTTTGACGATCTGTTCTAGGATGTTCATAGTTGCTTTGTATCGAATAGCGACATCACAGGTGCCCCGTGAAATGAGAAAACTGCTTTGGAATATTTCTGTTCCATGTATTCCTATGGACGCTAACCCTATTTTTCACCCCCAGTCGGCTGTGGCGCTGCGAGCGCCCCCTTTGTTTGTAAACACGGTGTTGGTCTATATGTACCTATTTGTGAGTGTCTTTTTGTTGCGCTATTAACCTTTCCTTTATGCGACTATGCACCAACTAGCCCAGCAATCAGTTTTAATTGAGCTAAGTGATGTCCTTCACGAAATGAATGTGGCTTTGAAAAGATAGCTGGTACCCGGGGCTGAAGAAAACTGGACCAAGCTGTCATGATTTCAGGCCAGTTTAAACTAAATTACTGGCACAGATTTTCTGGTAATATTAGCCCACAGAGAGTTGGGAACAGCAACTCCTTTGATGTGCAATGAGTGTGGTGATGCGTGAGCAGTGGTAGCTGTGCTGTTTCGAATTCATTCTGGCAGTGCCCACTGGAAGCTGAGCAGCTCAGATATTGGGGTAATGATGGCCACTTCTATAACTGTGTCTCAAGTTTCATACCTGGTCCGAATGCACACTGACGGTGTGTGAGCAAAGGTCGCAATCTGACAGAAGTATAAAAGCAAGTCTGTGCTACCTCCAATATGCCTACATGGAAAAAAGAATGTCCAAACAATATACTACCTGCATAATGTTAAAGATAGAGTTTGCCACTCTGGTTGGCACCTGCTGCAACAAAACAGCAGTGTAATGAAAAATGACAGGAATTGTCATAGCAGGGCAATGTACAAAGCACCACGATTGGCAACTGTATATACCAGAATGTAACATATGTACCATGTTTACAAAATTGTATGCTCTGGCGAGAACCGTACAGTAAACATCAAACTGTAACCACAACAATATATTAGAGGTGGTACAGCATGGTTCCAATTTCAATCACACTGTAGCATCCTTGATGCATAGCCTTTTTCAACAGCTCCCAGCTGTTGGTTTTGATTGTGATTGTAAGTTGGTCCCCTTCCCTATCCCGAATTAATAAGTGAAGGAAAGAAGCCAACAGTCGGCGAGGCCAAGGAAAGCGTTGGGGATCATACTTTTATGTTTTTTTTTTATTGTTTGCTTAGATAATCACAGAAATTAGTAATGTAATCTGTTTAGGGGAAAGATAATTAAACACAAAGTAGAAGAACGTGCCGATGGTGGGAACCGAACCCACGACCTCCGAATATCGCGTCCGGCGCTCTTCCAACTGAGCTACATCGGCCGCTGTCCCCCCTGCTACTTGCTTGGGTACTTATGTTGTCTGCATACGAACCTTGAGTGCGTTCACCAGCGCCACCCTCAGCCATAGCGGCAGACGTAGAACGTCCTTTGTTACCGCCAGTGTCACGTAGAACGTGATCAAGAGCGAGGGCGAAAGCTGTGCTAGAACCCTCTTACGCTACCTATGGCTTCAAGACTTCCAGAACCGAGACCCCCGTAAGCTACAAGCAGATCAATTAAGGGGAAATGAGGGTGCTCGTTATAATACATGAAGGAAAGAAGCCAACAGTCGCCGAGGCCAAGGAAAGCGTTGGGGATCGTACTTTTATGTCTTTTTTTTATTGTTTGCTTAGATAATCACAGAAATTAGTAATGTAATCTGTTTAGGGGAAAGATAATTAAACACAAAGTAGAAGAAAAAACAACGTGCCGATGGTGGGAACCGAACCCACGACCTCCGAATATCGCGTCCGGTGCTCTTCCAACTGAGCTACATCGGCCGCTGTCCCCCCTGCTACTTGCTTGGGTATTTATGTTGACTGTATACGAACCTTGAGAGCGTTCACCAGCGCCACCCTCAGCCATAGCGGCGGACGTAGAACGTCCTTTGTTACCGCCAGTGTCACGTAGAACGTGATCAAGAGCGAGGGCGAAAACAACATAAATACCCAAGCAAGTAGCAGGGGGGACAGCGGCCGATGTAAGTCAGTTGGAAGAGCACGGGACGCAATATTCGGAGGTCGTGGGTTCGGTTCCCACCATCGGCACGTTGTTTTTTCTTCTACTTTGTGTTTAATTATCTTTCCCCTAAACAGATTACATTACTAATTTCGGTGATTATCTAAGCAAACAATAAAAAAAAGACATAAAAGTATGATCCCCAACGCTTTCCTTGGCCTCGCCGACTGTTGGCTTCTTTCCTTCATGTATTATAACGAGCACCCTCATTTCCCCTTAATTGATCTGCTTGTAGCTTACAGGGGTCTCGGTTCTGGCAGTCTTGAAGCCATAGGTAGCGTAAGAGGGTTCTAGCACAGCTTTCGCCCTCGCTCTTGATCACGTTCTACGTGACACTGGCAGTAACAAAGGACGTTCTACGTCCGCCGCTATGGCTGAGGGTGGCGCTGGTGAACGCACTCAAGGTTCGTATACAGACAACATAAATACCCAAGCAAGTAGCAGGGGGGACAGCGGCCGATGTAGCTCAGTTGGAAGAGCGCCGGACGCGATATTCGGAGGTCGTGGGTTCGGTTCCCACCATCGGCACGTTCTTCTACTTTGTGTTTAATTATCTTTTCCCTAAACAGATTACATTACTAATTTCTGTGATTATCTAAGCAAACAATAAAAAAAAAGACATAAAAGTACGATCCCCAACGCTTTCTTTGGCCTCGCCGACTGTTCGCTTCTTTCCTTCATGTATTATAACAAGCACCCTCATTTCCCCTTAATTGACCCGAATTAATAAGAATATACAACACAAAAACAGGTATATACTTACTATTGTGTATTTAAATACCAGGCGTGTGCAAATATTTAAATTTTCGAATATGCTTTGAATATGAATATGGCAAAAAAAGTGCCTTCGAATATCAGAAAAAAAAAAAAGAGAAAGAAATGGAAACTTAAAAAATCACAAACATTGGTCTGGTCATCGTGTTCATTTCAGAATTCACACAATATTCGCAAATAAAATTAAGCTAGAATTACAAACAAGTGCATACTCTACTGAAAATAGTGTAAATTTTATACAAGATTCTGTGTAATCTTTTTTTTGTCGTACAGAAAGGACCTGCATGGAACATTTGGAGCTGTCATATTGTTGCTGAACACAGTAAATTCTTGTTAATGTGGCCTTCAAGTGACTAGGAGAGGCCCATATTAAATGAAAACTCTAATTATCGAAAGGGTATAAAAAGAAAGAGCTGAAAGCCATTTTCAGCCTACTAGTTTCACCCGATGAACACCTGCACAACCACTGTCTGCATTTGATATGAAAACGAACTGAGAACTTTTTCCCGGCTTCGTTAGGTATTTCACTTTGCGCACACTACTGGGAAGACTCTCTTGACACAATGGCCCCGTCGTTTTTAGGGAGGCTGCACCGCAAGCATTGTGGTAGAAAGCGCAGTGGTGGGAAGCTGCGGTAAATTTGAAAATTTTCGGTGTATTCGGTGATAATCGAATATATTTGAAAAATTCAGATTACCAATTTTCCGAACATAAATTGATAACAAAAATATTTGATTTGTATTCAATATTTTTCTTGTTTGCAGACCCTTAATAAATACAGTCAGTTAATGCAATTGCAGTTGACTTTTCTGGCTTCTTTGAGGTGAAGTTTTGGCCCCTTTCTCCATTCCGATTCTGAGTTCCCATCTAAATGTCACCTCTCAATTCAAATGCTGCACCATTTGAGGAAATGTCCTTCAAGTCTTTCGAGTGCCAAGTTGGAGTTTTCAAGAGTTAAATCAGAGTGACTATACATCCTTGCTCTACATTCTGTGCATGACGTGTATCTCTCCAGGGCAATACATCGCAGCAGTCAGCAGTAAGGTGACAGAATAATTAATTCCCAGAAATTTTCCATGAGAACGCCACACCACAGTCTTTCTGAATACTACATATAAAGCTGTCCTCCCGCCTCTCTATGTTGTCCATAATCTACACTGCTCAAAAGAATGCTCAATTAAGAAGTACTCTAAGAAACAATGAACTCGTGTTTAATTGTGTTTTCATTTATACAGTGTGGCGGCAGTGTAGAGACAGCACAGATCCGATGGCACAGGTAGTTCAACTCAGGGTGGATAGGCGAGGGAAGGCACTCTGCTTGCTCACAACAAGCTTCTGGTGCTGCAGGGAGATGTAGCCCTTGATCTTGCCCTGCACAGGGATAAAGTAAACACCACCTGTGGATTCTATACTCATTGCCACAAGCCTATCCTACAATAAAATGTGCACAGGAGCCTGCTTTCTGCATTTCCATGAGGCTGTGCTGTGGCTGGCATGGGTTTGCCCCTTCTGTGCATGGCTGATATGATTCACACATGATGACGGCATCAGTTACCATGCCCTGTCCCTGGTAGTTGCACTTCCTGCACCTATCACTGAGAGCAGTGAAATGCAATGACCTTAATAAGCTAATCACCCTATAGCACTAGACCACAGAGAGAAAAGAAGTCTAGTTAATTATTGACCTAATGAGACCACTTAAAGGCCCACTGTCCACCCTCCGGTCGAAAATATTTTCTTCCCCGGTGACTGTGAGACTTCGCCCCTAGAACGCAAGGCCGCAAAATGTTTTTGAAAAGAGTAACTAATAACGCAGTTACAGCCACCGCAATCACCCAATTCTGTCATGCCTCTCTCCTTCCATTCCCTCGCAAAGGTTTTTCACTCTCCTGCCCGAGGTCGTCTAGCCTCCGCAATACAAATTCCCCTTCCTCCTCCGCGTTTGGCGGGAGGTGGGGCGTGGCTCTCCGCGAGCGCGAAAAAAAAAAAAGAAACGGTCGAGGAAGCGCGCGCCGCTGGATTCAGCCTGGCCATGGCGAGGGAAAAGCGCGCTGCGAGCGGTAGACACCCATCCTTCTCCCGTCAGTCAGCGAGACGGACCAACTGACGTCGTTCCCGGTACGTACGTCATTATCGTGGCCCGTCGAGCCAGCGCAGGAAACGGGGAATCTGGCTTCCCGGAGGAGAGCATGAGATAGCTTTGAATTGTATTTTCGATGCTTTGCGGCGCGCGTGTCACTGTAGCATTTTGCACAGACTATCTTCGGTACCTGATCGAAACACTGGGCTCCTTTGCTTAAAAGGGCCTTCCCTGGACAGTGGCCCTTTAAGAGCAATGGCTTCGTTCTGTTCTTAAAGCAGATGGGGGCAACATTAGCAGCAACACAAAAGAACCTAATCCCAAAAGCAGCAGCACAATTTTATAGTTTAACAGAATGTTCATTTGGACTAGATGGTGCATACTATTTGATGGATACAGTAAGAGTGCAAAACTGAGACAAAGCACAAGAAAGACAGACGCAGGACAAGCGCTGTCTGTCTTGCTTTTGCTTCGGTTTTGCGCTGTTACTGTATCCTTCAAGTACACCTTTATAGATATATCACATTCAGTGATAAAGTGACGCACTGAAAGATGCACCTTCCCCAAAGCCGATCGCATCCCTTTCGGCCGTTTGCCGCGTGACGTTTTCAAGCCACGCGCGGAAGGAATGAGAGGGAACAGTGCGGCAACGGCTGGTCTAGGGCAGCGCCACGTGCTTTCCCCAAAGGCGTGCAAATCTGTGGTGATCATTTGTCGCGCGCCAGCACACCATGTGCGTGAAGTAACGAGGGAACCGATCTGGCAAAGGCAGGTACGGAGCAGACTCAACCAATGCAGCCGTGGTGCTCAGGAGATGGGAAAAACACGATAGAGCGAAGTGCAAGGGTGGCCATTCTTCTGCTGACCTTTCTCTCTCTCTCCTGTCTTCGTTCGCAGCAGCACGCAGTATGCATACGCCGACGAGCCAGCTCAGCCCGTGGCAGACAGAATGTCCTGAACCGGCCTTAACGCTTTTTTTTTTTTTTTTCAAACTCTCGAGGGTAAAAGTACAAGGTGGGTTCATTATGCGAGTGGGTTGATTATGTGACAAATACGGTATCATTTTTCACGATCGCCAGTGGAGTCTCAAGCCGATCTCTGTATATTGAATTATCAATATATAGTACTGAACTCTTTCGTGATCCACTTCGAGTTCGATATAGTATCCGGGTTTGACTGTAATATATCATGACTGCACTACAAGAGAACAGCGTAAAATGTTAATTAATGTAGTGCATTTTAAAATCACTACTGTACGTCGAACAAACGTGATGGTTGTGCCATCTGTCGAGAATCTCCTGAAGAGTACATCAGCTGCTTCTGCAGTGTCTACCCCCTCGGTTTCTGCACACTTTCGCAATGTGCTCGCTTTGGCAACGTACGCAGCGCATGATATTTACTAACCACGAATTTACACTCACTTAGGCCTTAAGTATTCTACAGGAAGTCATTTTCTGCATCTTTGGCGGCTCAAAAGTTATCATTTCAAGTCAAGGTGGAACTGAAACCGAAACTGTAACTGAGACCAGATGCGCAAGAACTACATGGTGTAGTAACACCGTGACATAACCTTTGCCCCCTCCACCCTTTCCCCCGTAGCCTTGGCTGCATAGCCAGAAAAAGCTGTCCGGGAGTACAGTGAACACCAAAAAAGAATCCACAGCACCAGATTGTTGCATGTGGGATGATGGGCATAGAGAATAGTCATTCACTCCTTAAGGTCTGTTTCCTGATGCTGGCTGTCCATGCTGCATCCCTGTTTCGTTAGTGCATCTGGCAGCTTTGAGACAAATGTCAGATCTGGCCTCTCTGCTGTTTCTGATGGCACATATCATGGCACATATAATGGGACAGCGTGTCAGCAATATGCATGCTACAGCCCACTTAAAATTTCACTTACAGCAAATTGTAGAGCAAATGGTCTACATATTTCAGTTTTATCAGGGATGCATTTGGGTATGAAAACTAAAGGGCTGCTGGCCATAAAGCAAGCCACAACTCTAGTCTTTTGAACTTTTAGCTCTGATTGCCTTTAAATCATCATCATCATCATCAACCAGATTATACCCACGGCAGGGCGAAGGCCTCTCCCATATTTTTCCAATTAACCCGGTCCTGTGCTAGCTGCATCCACTTGATTCCTGCAAACTTCTTAACCTCATCCACCTACCCAACTTTCTGCTGACCCCTGCTAAACTTTCCTTCCCTCGGAATCCAATTTGCTACCCTAAGCGACCACTGGTTATCCTCTCTTCGCACTAAATGCCCCGCCTATGCCCATTCTGGCAATGGCATTCTTCTTGATTTCCAGTATAACGCCATTAACTCGAGTTATTTCTCTGACCCACTCTTCACGCTTCCTATCTCTTAATGTTACACCTACCATTTTTCTTTCCATAGCCCTCTGTGTTGTTCTCACCTTAAGTAGAACCCTTTTCATTAGCCTCCACGTTTCAGCCCCGTAGGTGAGTACAAGTAACATGCAACTGTTGTACACTTTCCTCTTGAGCGATACCAGTAAGCTGCTAGTCTTAATCTGCGAGTGCTCATGGTCCGGATCTGCGGTTACTACCTGTAACCTGTCCTAAATAGACATATTCGCGTACCACTTTGTGTTTCGCTACCTATTGTAAACTGCTTTTCTATCCCGATGCTGCTGAACATTACCTTTGTCTTGTGTGTATCGAGGTCATTAATCCTTTGCAGTTCATCCCCTGAGCTACTTCACAAGGCAATGTCATCAGCCTTTTAACACATCTGCGTACTCACTGACTGCAGAAAAAGAAGCAATGAATGAGGCACTGGCTGCATTCTTCAAGAAGTCAGTTGACTGCACAAATTTCTAGCAGACAGCCCTAATGGTTGCAGTGAAGTGAGCAGTGGAAGTTTTATTGCATTTCAAAAGGGAATGTGACCCATCCCCTTGACTACTGAGGCAAAGGTGGTCATGACAAGGAAACGCGTTGCTTCCAATGAAATCCTATGGCCTGTGGATGGCTGAAATGTGGACGTAGGCATGCGGTAGAAATGTAGCCACTGGCCAGAATGAACAATGACAGCCGTGTTAGTGTACAGCAAGAGCTGACGGTCGCCTAATTCCACACAAGGGACATTCATAATGTCCATATTTTGCGTGACAACCTTCATCGCGCGCAGGTTATTGAGAAGCCTGCGCTCCCACTAGCCTGTTACACTATATATATTCCACAGTTACCTGCTGGTCAGCGAGCACTAGAGCCCATGCTCTCAGAGTAATAAATGGTTCACTATCGAGCGATGGTTTGCGACTCGTCCTTAGCCATCCTGGCTTGTCTGACCCGAGTTAATATCATCTGTACCATTCAATGACATTCTTATCAACTGAGGCATCATCGCTACACACTGCTAATAGCTCAGCCTGAACTGCATTTTCTTTGAATGGCGTCCATTTAAATACTGAAAGCGGATAACTGGGAGCACTTCAAGGTTTTTGATGGAAGCTGCCATTGTTGGTTTGATGCTCAAGCAATATTATATAGTACTGTACATTTAATATATTTAGCTAAAAGTCGACGGGTGCACGTTCACTTCGATGCCTCTTTCAAGCGCCTTTTATAAATTTATGGTACTGATAATACAAACTTTATGAACGCCTCTCATATTCCGCAACAGCCTTTTCCGACAATGGAGCTACGAAGCTGTTGCGGAGTCTAAATGTGCCCTCAGTACAGTCCCTAAATGCCGAAATGTTTCTGTTAAAACTTGATCTATTGTCAATACAGATCACTTACTGCCCACACACATTAAACCTGGATGCTATGGGCCTTGTTAATATGAAGTTTCTCAATGCCCCAATGTGGCCCCGACTGTGGTGAGTGTATTTGTAGACTCCATGTAACAAAAGTGATAACAAAATCAACTTGCTAAAGTTAATTTAACTAGTGCTCCATTATTTAAAATCTAGCCAAACCACAGAAAAGTTTCAAGTACTATAAAAAAAAATGAACTGACATGAAAGGCAAATGTAGCAGTCTGTACAGATTTTGCAACCCTTATCATTGCACCAATTGGAATTACAACAATTCACACTAAGAAGCAATGGAAACCAAACAGAGATAGCAAATAAGATGCAGAATAAAATGTTAGCTGCTTTAAACTGATAAAGACATGCAAAAACAGTGTTTGGCACGATGTGGCATGGTTTTTCTTGGCAGTTTAGCATTGAGAGGCTGGAACAGAGTTTGGCAAAGTGTGCTTTCCCTGACGTGAAAATTGGTTGGTTTTGAGGACAGAAAAGGCACATTGTCTGTCTTACTTCTAAGCGGAAGCTTCTCACAAACGACATGCAATAGGAGGTAGGCAGTTATGTTGTCATTTCGAATTCCTATTGCAAACTAGCCTCCATGTCTGTCTCACTTCTCAGCGGAAGCTTCTCACAAATGGCATGCAATAGGAAGTAGTTATGCTGTCATTTCGAATTCCTATTGCAAACTAGCCTCCAGCTTTACTAGCGAATGGATGCTAAACGGAAAGCGAAGTGGTACGGTGCCATTCAGACCGCTGCAAAAAGGGTGGTTGCATCGCAATTGTGATAGAAAATCATGATGTTTTTTTTTCGTATCCCTTCCTGGTCACGCCACTAATGAGGCGAGTAAGGCTTTCACTTTACAAATGCATGCAACAAATTCCTGCACATAAAGAAACATTGCGGTCTTTTCTCAGTTCCATTACATCCAAATTTTGCACTGTTTTTACACAATCTCAAAATCGAAAAGACATGAAAAAAGTAGTTTTCTAGATTGCAAGGAATTAACCAGGTGCATCTTGTTATGAAGAGTGTTCGTAGATGGCGCCGGCTACATTTGTGGCGGAGTGCCAGACGCACTGCCATGCAGCCAAACTATTTGGCGGAACGAGACAGCTATGGATGCTCAGCCCACCCTCTATTACCGTGAAAGCTGTTGCCAAGTGTATTGAGGGCTCCTTGGACACACAATGCAGTCCACACAACACTTGGCTCCAAGATAAACCAAGTCACTGGGTGCACCTTGGGCATGCATCTACATTCAAGGTATTACAGACAATGACCTGCGAATGCCTACATTCTGCACCCAGAATTCACTGCGCAGGTTCAATTCTGTGCAACGGAAAAAAAAAAAAAAAATGTGTGCACAGAAACAAAAGACAGGTTTTCAGACTCACTTCATAGATGAGGTTGGCAATGATGCACTGCAGTTCATCCATGTCCACATCGTCCACCTAAGGGAGGAGGTTCGTGAGCCCATGTAGCTTTCTAAGGGACACTTACTGGCCAACTTTGGCAGTTTTTTAAACATTCTGGGTTCATGATCATGTCACATTGTTTATGATACCTGGTATAAAACAAAAAACAAAATTCAAAATATAAATTGGAAGCCTTTAATAAAAAGCAAAGCCAGGAAACAAACTGAAAGTAGGTTTAGATTAATCTATGATGTCATTAGATGGTACAAACCTATGACATCATGGACACAGCCACGAACGTATTGTGTATGTGTTGATTGGCTAAACTGACTGCAGGTGACAGCTGAGCTCACTATTTGTCTGAAATGACCAAAAGCAACTTCATAATTCTGTTCAAAATTTTGTGATGTAGCAAATGTAGAGTGAATACAGATGGCTGTGTATCCAGTGATGTCACATGCCCAGGGTTTCTCGTACAAGCCTCTCCAATCAAGCTCACGAAATAAAATATTTTAAATTTCACTTGTGCTGCAGTAAAATACCGTGTCACTGTGAAATTTGGTGCAAATAACCAAAACAAAACTGAGGAGGACATACTATGGAAGTTTTAGAAATATAAGGAGGCTGAAAAAAAGGCAGGAGTTGCCTTCCATCACATTTTTTTTTCTTGGCCATACAGTAAAATCTCATTAATTCGACCCTCGTTAATTGGGAAATTAGAATTCAAACAAGGAGCGTAGCCCCCGCTGGCAACCATGTAAGTCTATAGCATTAGATGCTCGTTAATTCAGATATGAGGCAGGCTTGCTCCGGTTAATTCGGAGGGGCGATCGCATCGAAGCATGACGCGTGCAGCCATTGATAACAGAAATAGACCTCCGTGAATATCAGTTGCACGAAACAGTAGTCATGCGTGCTATGGCAAGCACGACGGCAATCAGCAGCTCCTCATTTCTGAAATGCAGCAATACAGCTGTCGCATAGTTTCAGTTTCCCTTTCTTCATTCAAGTCGCGCCCTCGTGCATGCTGGACGCTCGCAGTTTCATCATACTGCGTGCTTCACTGTGCTAACACTGCATAAAATTACAGTAAACCCTTGTTAACACAAATTCGCATATCTCGAAAAATCGGTTAAGTAAAAAAATTTCCACGCTGCACTTTCACCTCCCATAGGTGCTATGTATTAGCTCCCGTTTATCTCGAAGCATTTTTCGGGTGTTATGCGGATATCTCGAAATTTTGACCAATAGGACCGAAGGCAGAGGTCATCACCAAAAAGTGATAGGGGCTCCGAGCGAGCGCTTTGTTATTATACTAAGTGCCAAGCGCGGTCACGTTCGAAGAGCGAATACAAAATTTCCGCGGACGCAGCCGTTTTTCGCCTTGGGAGCAGTCACGTGAGCGCTGATCGCGCGCGGGAGCTGATGGGTCTTATCGGGCGTGGTTCGGTCAGCTGCCCTCCGCACGTGCATACCGGCAAGAGCAATTTAGTGACTGTGTGGTTCTGTTTTGTCGCTCTATGTGCACAAAGTGTTGACTGATTTTTGCTGTATGTGTGGTATCCGCAACAAAGTTAAATGCAGCGGCGGCGACCAACGGCTTATGCGACGCGTTTAGCAGCTCGAGGACGCTTTTGTCGGGCCAAATGCCAACGCGAAGCGGGCAAGCATTACCCAGTTCTTCCTTTAACAATTATAATGTTGAGTTTTTCCTGAGAATTCTTATCTGTTTACTACAAAAGCTGCCTTTGTGCAGTGGAGCGTCGACGAACATGACGGGCCGAGGGCCGCCAAAGCATTTTGCTTGTCGCTGTTAAACTCAGGTTCTGGGTTTGTAGAAAATTTTGCATATCACCCAGAAGCAGCTCTCTAGGCACCCAATTGCAGAAGGCTTCGGGCTACTCAATTTCCGTCTGGCTTTCTTCTTTTTTTTCTTTTTCTTTTTTTTTTTTTTTTTTTGCAAATGAACTTGGTTTTCCTATTCCGGTTTGAGCGAAGAACCTGCAGACACTCACTTCGTCTGATGCGTGCATATATGAGTGCATCGAGACAAATCAGTAAAAGCTTGGTAGGGTAGTAAAAGAAAATAATAAGGCTAGTGTGGCTAGATATTTTAAATTTTCAAAAGGAGCAAGAGGAAGTCAATGCTTGCATTGCAGTGTAGTAGCGCACCGCTGAGCTGCGACTTTTTATATTTTTTTACACGCGATGTGTTACAAAAAAATTGGTCACTGTTTTACCGTACGTCATGCTGTTTAGAGTTCGAAACAGGATACAGTGTAATTGTACTCCCCCTGACCGAATGACGAGGCGGCAGTAACAAAGCAACACTGAAAACGCACCTCTGTCGCAGAGTTCCGTCGCTCCGTGTGGTGTGCACCAGCAGCAACGACAGGCATTGCGACGGCGGCGCGCGACTGATCGCCAGGGATTGTCGCCAGAAATTTTTGGCATTTTGCTTAACTTGAAACTCTGCTTATCCCGAAATTTTTTCTGGATTTTACAACTTCGAGATAACGAGGGTTTACTGTACTGTGTGATGCAAACAGTTTTCAGGACTTGTTTGGGTCCATTCAATCTTTCGGTTAACTCAAACAGTTCGTCTGATCCTTTGAAAACCGAATTAATGAGAGTTTACTGTATTGATGTTTGTAAAGCAGCAAAAGGCACAAAATCCTGAGAAAATCTGATTCAAATTCAATCTACATTTATGACATCTATAACAAAATGGCCTCGGCAAGTCCTGCATGCAACATACCCAACCAAACCTCACAGCTTAAAGAGTGGTCTTACGGCTGCTGTTTAAAATTATTTGTATCGCTCAGTCTGAGACTGGCGCGAAATCGCAACAGACTAAAGGAGATATAGGCCGCAAATACATTGTGCTCTAGTGTTTGAAACGTGCTTATTTCATCCATAACGTAAACCGCGCAAACTACAAGGTACAAGAAAAGAAAAAAGAACACAGGACGAGCGCTGACTTGCAGCTAAAGGCTTATTCACTAAAACCTTCATTTATAAAGGAACAATCAACCATGAAAACACAACACTGAAAACCTCAGAGACATGCTCATAAAACTGTCAAGAACTCCCAAGAAAAGCAATCTCCCTATCGCAAAGGAAAATGGTTGGTTTGCTGATGCAATTCTGTTGGTCCTTTGCGATATGGAAAGCCTCAACAATTTCCCGTGTTGTTTGATCTCTGTGGGTGTACAGTTATACAGTACTACGTACAAGTGTGGGATTAAACAATGCAGTGCACTTTTTCTTTTTCACCACTTTACACTCCAGATAATGTTTAACCAGATTTGAAAGGTCATTCTCACTGTTTAAATTATTCCTGTTCCTGTAAGCGCTTGTTAAGGCATCGCCTGGTCTGGCCAATGGGACGGGCTCTGCGGGAAAGGGGAACACTGTAAACAACACCTGTTTTACAGGCCACAATCTTATTCCTGTGCACAACGCCACATCCTACTCTTTTCTTGGCCTCTTTTTTTCTTTCAATAGCAGGGCATAGCTGAGCTTGAAGGGGGCTGAAAGACACATGCAAACATTATATCTGCTTCCTACGTCGTTTAGTCGATGGGAGACGCAATGTACATATTGTAAAACAGCAACTTTCTTTTTCTTTTCAAACTGGACATCTGTCGCATGCAGAGCGGCCTCACGCTTTAAGGAGTGAAGTAACCGAGAGCATGCCCTGACTGTCATTTGTTCTTGATATCCAGCATACTTAACCTTAAACAATTGGGCCCGGAAGCTATCTTCAATGGCGTGATGGCATGATTTAGTCAGAGCACTTTGTAGGCAGGAATTATGCTATTTTTTACCTATTTAGAATGACCCAAGTGGGATTCAATTAGATATCAAGACCAAATGATAGCTAGGGCATGCTCTTGGTTACTTCAGTCTTTAAAGCGTGAGGCCGCTCCGTGTGCGACAAATGTACAGTCTGAAAAAAAAAGAAAGTTGCTGTTTTACCACATGTACATAGTCTTCCTTGGACTAAATAACGTAGGAAGCAGACATAATGTTGGCGTGTTTCTTTCAGCCCCCGTCAAGCTCAAAAAGCTATGCCCTGCTAATGAAAGAAAAGAAGAGGCCAAAAATTAGGATGTGGTGTTGCGTACAGGGATAAGTTTGTGGCCTGTAAAACAAATGTTGTTTACAGTGTTTTCCTTTCCCGCGGAGCCCTTCCCATTGGTCAGACCGGGCGGTGCCTTAACAAGTGCTTACAGGAACACAGGAATAATTTAAACAATGAGAATGACCTTTCACATCTGGGTAAACGTTGCTAGGAGTGTAAAGTGATGAAAAAGGAAGAGTGCACTGCATTCTTTAACCACACACGTGTATACTGTACACCCACAGAGATCAAACGACTAGGGAAGCTGTCGAGGCTTTCCATGTCGCAAATGACCAACAGAATTGCGTCAGCAAACCAACAATTTTCCTTTGCGATAGGGAGATTGCTTTTCTTGGGAGTTCTTGACGGTTTTACGAGCATGTCTGTGAGGTTTTCAGTGTTGTGTTTCCATGGCTTTTGTGCTGTTTCCTCTGGTTGTTCCTTTATAAATGAATGTTTTAGTCAATAACCCTATAGTTACGAGTCAGCGCTCGTCCTGTGTCCCTTCTTTTCTTGTCCATTGTAGCTTGTGCTGTTCAACTAATAGAGGACCTATAGAGCAAACACAAGATGTGTTAGAATGATGCAAATTGCTGTCAGACTGATAGGGGACCAATACAGCTGATACACAGCTGCGCTGCACCAATATAAATTTTTGTTAGATTTTTTTGTTGAGGACTCAAGATTCATGCTCTCCGGGCATTAAGGTTCAGCGAGTGTGCGCCCAAACAGATCCACACGATCAGGTCCTTGAAAGTCGTGTGTGCTCTAAAGAGCAAGGCTTGGTAGAAGAAAGCATTTGCCCAAATTATTTTACCAATTTTTATTAATTTTTAATTATTTGATTTTTTACTTTAAGACAATTAAATTTAATTTCTAATTCCAATTATTTAATTATTTACCAAATTCTTATGAAAGCAAGGTCATTTTATCAATTTCTACAATTTAGAAAAATAGGTTGGCAGAAACAAAATGCCGGAATTTATCCCACCCCTATGTAAATATAGGTTCAATAAACTCACCGTGCTCATTAAATGAGCACAAAGCCCAGTTTGTCTTTACAATATCTTTCAGACCACAAAAGCCTGAAGCTATGACTATTCTGGTTGAATTTTAGATCCTTGGTTTCTTTGCCCTTCGAGACCCTGTACCTTGGACTTGGATACTATTGTCCTATGAAGCTAAAGACAGCTTTAGTTTTAGTAGGGGCTTAGGAGTCAGAGGCCCTGGGTTCATATGTGGGAGGTGTTTTACCATGAACACCACATTATTGAGCAGTGAGGTCCGAACAACCAATGCTGCAAACTGACAGCAATGAATATAAAGTGAAGCCACACCTTCATAAACTTCAGGGCCACCAGGAATGCCTCGATTGGAATCTGGTGCGTCTTCAGCAGCAGGTAACTGTGGGAGCACAGACAAAAAAAAGCAGGTATTCGATCGGTTGTCCTTGCGTTTCCCGACGCAGGAGAGCAACAAAACTTATTTTAGAATATTTCAGCTCATTTTCAGAGTCTACAGAGTGACCTGTATCAGTTTTAAGCTTTCAGGATGTTGATAGAAACCAGCGAAACGTCGTTCAGGCAACGGGCAACAAAACATCTGAACTTGTCGAAAATTGCAAAAACATGAACTATGGAGTTAAAGTGATAAATTAATTTATGACCGTGCAGCAAGCAAAAAAAAGTTCAAGTAAGAATGCAGATGCAGCTCATGAGAACATATATATACTAACAGTCTTATACCTTGGCCGAATAAATTGCCGACAACAATGAATGATAGAAAACTGGCCCCAAGTCTTTACAATCAATATATCAATATGCCAAATTTTTAAGTATTCCAGTTTCCAATATTTAATGATGCTATTCTTTTTCCCTTATAAAGAGATGATACACCATCACATAAAGACTAAACCACAAAGCAGCCCTTGCCCAAAATTGTATCAGTGTTTTGGTTACTGGCTTTGTTACCAGATGCCCACAGAGGAGGGCAACCAAATTAACGAAGGTACATAAACTAGAATCTAACGATGTAAATATAGAGAGATCACGGATCAAATTATACCCTGCCCATAGTTGGTCGCTCTTTAAGAAGCACGCCTGCCGTGCAGAAGCAGCCAGCCAGCAGTGCGTACAGAGCTTGCGATGGGCAAAGAAAGAGAAATTTTTAAAAATTCGCATGGCCTGTGACTGGTACAGCAACATGAATTTGGAAGTCGTTGCAGATATGTGGCTTGCCAACAGCCCCCAGCAATCTTAACAAGCCATTTCTGGCAAAGACGCCGACATCAGGAATCGCTAGGTGTCTGCGTCTCCCTATGCTGCCTCGCATGAAGCATTGGAATTTTGCCTCTTGTTATGCCCGTAGCCAAGAGACTGACTCTACATCAAAGAAACGCTGCTTCGTGGTTTGGCCTTTAACGTGCAGGTGTGGCACAATGTAGTAAGGCCTTGGAGCAAGAGACATTAGGGAGGGGCACGTACACTTTCTTGAAGAGGTTCCGGTATGTGATGACCTTGAGCCGCTCCAGGATGAGGTAGATGCCGCACCGAATGAAGAACTCCTCATTGGACGCCAGTGCCTTGTCCAGCCGCGTCAGGTTGCCCTCCCTGGGGTGACAAGGAAGGTCGTCAATAGAACACACAGCGTGCCTGCTTTCATTATGACAACAGCCAGCAAAATATGAAAGAAAAAAGTTACCGACGATTACGTTACTTCCTAATGCGAAATTTGAGCGCAGCAAATAAGCTGTTTCACCTTTTCGATAGATTGAGGCAAAGAAATCGAGCAACACATGTATGCGCTATCACAGAATTTTTTTTTTTTATTTTTCACACGTATTCCTTTAACAAAGACTCCACTAACAGTTCTTGACAGTCGTGAAGGAAGCTTTGTGGTCGGAGAAATAGACTGATATATGTTCGACTTGGTCCCTCTGCTCTGGCGGCGGCGGCGGCGGCGGCGGCGGCGGCGGCGGCGGCGGCGGCGGCGGCGGCAGCAGCAGCAGCAGCAGCAGCAGCAGCAGCAGCAGCAGCAGCAGCAGCAGCAGCAGCAGCAGCCGGAGGACTTCCACCGGTCGTCTCGCTCATGGCTCAGAAAGAACTGGCAGATAATTTCGCAGTGGCGAACGGCAGCGGCAATTTCGGCTCGGGCGGTGCACATATACAGATCCGCCGCCACCGATCTGGCTCTCTGATTGCCACCGCACAGGGGTTGCATTGGAGGAGGAGCGAAGAAAGGAATTAAGTTCGAGCCGGCGCTTTGACAACCCGAGACTCGCAGGAAGAGGGGGGAGGGGGGCGGCGTGTACACCCAGCGGCAAACGATGGGGGCAGAAGCGCGCGCAGCAAGCGGACAACGCGATAAAGGGAGGAGGGAAGAGATAGCAGCGACTGACTGATGCTGCTGACGCCGATAGTGAGTCAACCCAAGCTGCGGAGTTGGTTTCAGGAACAACGCCGCTGATGCCGATGCAAACAATATGATACCCTCGCTTCCGCAGCGCCAAGAACCAGGTCTAGCCGTGGGACGGTGGTCATGTATTCGTCGACGTGCCGGGGCCTACGTGAAATAACCGGTCGGCAACTGAAGAGCACCCTATCCGCCACACAGGAACAGGGGGGGGGGGTGTGTTCTATGCAGTCACATTATCTTGACTTTCTAGCGGCGTCAGCGGCATCCAGCGGTATCAGTCGGTCACTGCTAGCGCTGGGGGGATGAAAGGGGGGCGGAGCTGGTTACGAGGCGGACGCCGACGCGAAACCCAGGAACGGACGCCAAAGAGCTGCGCTCTAAAAACACAGAGGCTCAAAACTGCTTTAACTATTTTAGCGGTGAAAGGGCCAGTCAGAACACATAAATATTCATTGCATTTCAAACAGCAAAATAATACAGTGCAATATGAGACACAACTGGGCCCCTAGCTTACTGCAGCAGAAAAATTTTAATTTTTAACAACTGAGAATGAAGAATTCACAATAAAATGCACACGAAATAACTATATAAGCTCAGTTTTGAAGCATGTCTCAAAGGTGTCTTTACTAAAGTAAAAATCAAAACTGGTGACTGCAATTTAGTGTTGGGTGGTGCTTGATACTCCCTTATTCAAAGGATGTATACCTCAAAGCCCTGGTTCACTACCACAAAAAGAATTAATATTATCAGTTACGAAGCTTCCCATTAGCTTATATATAAAAAGAAAATGGCATTCCAAGTCGGTCAAAATTCAGCTCTTTACGTTTTGTGGTAACACCAGTGGCTATTCCAGTAAACTGTGTCCAAGTTGCAAACTTTAAGATTGCTGACAAATGCACAACCACTTGACAATAAAATCAGCTGAATAGATGCAGTAGGAACAACATTTTCTGATATAACAGCTGTAGAGATAATTAAGAGATAAAAGAAAGGAATCACTTCTCAGGAAGTAATGGCGATGAAGGAAGAAAGCTTTTACAAGCCACTTATAGATAGCACCCCGTCCCGTTTAGCCCCAGAAAAGCGCATACTATTAAAACTAGTCACTTTTCGAAGCGGAGTTTCCAAACTGAAATGATCAAAGAGATCTGAAGAAGAAGTCTCTCATAATGGGCGTCAGGTATTGTTTGAAAGCTACAACTGTTAGGTGTTAACACTAAAAACACTCGCTTTGAAAAGGCATCAGTAACTGTGATTATCCTCATTAAATTCTGTGAGCTGCTGCTGCTGCTGCCAGAGCAGCCATGGTTGATATGCGTCCTTGAGCAGGTAGGGGAGTAAGTAGGTCAGAAATTCATTTGTTACCATGCTTCAGCTACTGAGACAGTTCAAGTGAATAAATTATTTCCTTCCCCATCGTTCTGCTGTTCCTAGTCATGTCTGCAATGACAATGGCATAAGAAATGAGAATTCAACTGCTAGAATGTAATGCCATGAAAAATGCTCAAAGGTGATTTTTTTTGCAGAATTACAGGACTATAAAAAAGTAGTCACTCCAGGCATGAACCTCTTAGCCATTTCAACTGCTTAGTGTTAACATCTCTGGTGTGAACCAAAGGGTTAGCCACCTTGAAAAAAAAGCACATCAATAAAACAAGGATGACAAAAGAGGGCAGAGAAGAGAGATTCAGTTCCAGTCACTTCTATGTTTCCTCATCACTTTTGATTCTTATGAACTGGTTAAAGCTTCAAAATACCTGGGAGTGAATGGAAATATCAGTAGAAAGGTGGCATTGCTGCCTCGAGGTTCCTACCTTCTCTTTATTTTTACTTTTACTTTCTATGCCCAGTACTGCATGCACACACATGCCAGTGATGCACCAGATGCCTATCTATCCTGTGGTTACCAAGTTGCCAAACCAAACTCTACTTGATGTCCAGCACTCGTCGTGCCTGTCTTCTTCCTTGTCCCTTGGCTTTTCAAACCACAAGGTTAAAAAAAATGCACTTCAAATCGGATAGGGTTCCTTCCAATATGCTTTCTGGCTTCTGCCTGACAATCAGTGGAAAGTTGCGGGTCAGAACAAAGGAGCTACTGCAACTCACGTGACGGCAGACACCACCTCCGCGAATTGCATCAGGTCATACTTGCGCAAGAGGGCCTCACTGGGCATGTGGCCCTGGGAAAAGAGAGAGGATGCCCGATCAAGCAAAGAGCCACAACAGGAGCCAAAGCAAGCATCCAACGAAGCCAAGAGTTTTCTAACATGGACACTTGAAAAGCACGACGTCAGTATGGACATCATAATATTCTCTTCATGCAGCCACATAATCCGCCTTTTTCACAAGGCCACCGTGCGCATGCGCACCTTTCCTTTGGTATCGGGGCTAATCACACTGCAATTGCTTCACACCAGACTGCTTCACTGTGCAGGCTTCCATTTTAAATTGAGAATGATCACTTTTAGTGCAGAGTACATATACATTCTGCTTAGTCCGTATATCACGAAACAAAATGTAAGCCTCCTTGGCCTTCTCTAAAAGCTCAGGAGTAAGGACAGCACGCCGTCCTCCTGGAGCCAGTGGTTAATGCAGCAGCATTATAATGGCCTCCTGCAGAAAATCTAGCGTTTCCGGCATTGTGAGTGAAAAATTCCGAGCTCTTTTCTGGCAGGCGTTGGTTGGCAGGTTGTGTGACGTTGCGAGATCACGGGACATGGCAGGAGCTGCCAGCTTAAGTAGCTCCTTTGAGACAGGAGGGTTAGACGGGAATTGAACTCTGAGCCCTTCGATCCCAAGTCAGACACTCTAACCCTAAGCCATGCAGGCACCTTCCTACAGCTTGCTTAAATCAGGGTTTCATATCTGTGCCAGGTGGACTTTCATATAATGCAATAGGTGATGACTATCTAACGAGTATGTGCAAAACAAAGAGGCACAAATTAAGGAATTCGTGAAAAGCATTATCGTCGGTGAAACCTACGTGCAGTGATGTTTTAACTCAGGCCAAAGCAAGTATCAAAGTGCGTGTATGCGAACAAGGATCCACAAGGGAAGCTACAGACGGAAGCCGTTACATTTCTTATTGCGTCCCATAAACGACATGTGGTAGAAAAAATAAAAATTTTAAGAAAAAAGTACTCATTATTTTGGCTGTTTGGAGTTCCTTGATCCTTTCCCTTTCACATAAAAAAAGATCACAGCAAAAATTATTGGGAAGGGTAGGATGTAAATCCGACCCATTCTCAAACAAATGATGCCTCAAGTCACTGTGTTGCCCACAACCAGGCTTAGGAAAGCCAGTAGGATTCTTCCTTTTAGTATCTCCAATGCCAACTTTCAGCTCCCAAGATGTAACAATTAAAATTTCTTTTTTTTCACCATCCAAGCTGAGCTCTTTCACTGCCCTTCTTCAACATGTACCAAATTCGCCTTTTCTGATACAATATGGAAGCTCACAATTAGGGCTTATTCATTCCGAGACTAACATGAATTCAAAAGCAGGCAGACAACCACCTCAAGGAAAAGCCTACCATGACTTATGAAAAGGCAAAAATCTATGTGTGTGTGTATATATACACACAGTTAAACCTGGTTATAAGAAAACTGTAAAACAAAATTGTAAAACATACGCGATATTTTGTTACATCTAGGTTTTCGTTGTATTCAGTTTCTGTGTGCAGATCCAAAAGAACAATGAAAATGAAAACCAGATTAGGAATCAATTGTAAGGAAAAATATTTTGAAAGTGTTTACAGTAAATCAGAATTATTTGAAGTACATATACAAGCCATAAAATGTTTCACGTTTGCATTGATAGCGCAGCACGACTGGGGCAGCAGCCTCCATCTTTGCTGCGGCTCGCGTGATGCGTCTATGATGGGACTAGGTTTGTAACAGAGGTTTAACTGTGTGTGTAAATATATATATATATATATATATATATATATATATATATATATGTTGAAATGTGGATTTAATGGTTGGTTGGAACGTCTAGCGCTGGCAGTAATTCGGGCACAGCAGGATCGAATTACCAGCCGCAGGGCACAGCTTCAGCGCGAGCGAGATGGGCGCCGGAGACCAGCGATGGTGATGGCGATGCTGCAGCGTTGTTTCTTCTTCATCTTCTTTACATTTTCCCCGCGTGAAGAAGTCGCCATCCTGGCGACTCATGGAGAAGAGACAACCAGAAGGTTGTAATACGGCTTGAGGCGGCTAACATGGACAACCTCACGGCCGCGGTGGCGGTGGCGGTGGTCGGAAGAAGGGGTGACTGGCTCGATGATGTAGTTTACAGGGGATGTGCGTTCCAAGACACGATAAGGTCCGTGGTATTTCGTTTCTAGTTTGCTGGTGGCAGGAACACATAGCCAAATGAAGCTGTCGGCCAGGAACGTCGGAGCAGGGGTATCGCTATCATGCTGATCTTTGCGATAGCCTTGAGTGTTGGAGGTAAACGTGCGAGCTAGCTGACGGCATTCCTCAGCCTTCTGTACAATATCGGACAAAGCATTGTACTCAGAGGCATCTGGATGGTATGGCAAAATTGTGTCCGGAGTACAAGATGGTTCACGGCCGTATAAGAGAAGGAAGGGCGAAAAACCAGTTGTTGCTTGGGTGGCAGTGTTGTACGCGAATGTTACGAATGGCAGTACCTGGTCCCAGTTGGAGCTCCCAGATTCAGATGTAACACACATTGCGAGCATGTCCCCAAGCGTACGGTTGAAACGCTCCGTGAGGCCATTGGTTTGCGGGTGGTATGCGGTTGTAGCCCGATGTATCGATTTGCAAGACAACAGGAGCTCTTGGACTACTTCGGAAAGAAAGACACGACCTCTATCGTTCAGTAGTTCACAAGGGGCGCCGTGTCGAAGAATGAAGTGGTGCAGGAGAAAATGGGCTACCTCTCGGGCTGTCGCCGCGGGAAGTGCAGCAGTCTCCGCATAACGGGTCAGGTGGTCGACGGTGGCGATGACCCATCGATTACCGGCGGCACTGCATGGTAGCGGACCATAGAGGTCGATTCCCACGCGATCAAACGGCTGGACACTGTAAAGGCTGGAGAGGGCCAGCGGGGTGGCGAGAAATCTTGCGTTGTTGACAGGCGGTACAAGAGTGAATGTAACGACGTACGAAATTGTACATTCCCCGCCAGTAATACCTCTGACGAATTCGATCATAGGTTTTCAGGACGCCAGCATGAGCGCTTTGCGGGTCAGTGTGATGGTGGGCACAAACCTCGGAGCGGAGGTGGCGCGGAATGACAAGAAGCCATTTTCTGCCATCTGAGTTGTAGTTCTTTCGGTAGAGCAGGCCGTCCCGAATGGTAAAATGGGAGGCCTGTCGGCGGAGTGCCCGAGGATGCATAGCCGCGGAAGTAGTGCCAGGGACATCTAGCAGGTTAGAAACCCAAGGATCTTGTCGTTGCTCGAAAGGCATATCCTCAATGGTGAGTGCTGACAAAGAGGCTTGAGGAGGGGAAGATGAGCTAGGCGAGCGCACCGGTGACCGAGAAAGAGCGTCGGCGTCAGAGTGCTTGCGGCCAGAGCGGTACACTACACGGATGTCGTATTCCTGAAGCCTGAGAGCCCAGCGCCCGAGACGGCCAGACGGATCCTTGAGAGACGCGAGCCAGCAGAGAGCGTGATGATCTGTAACTACCTCGAAGGAGTGGCCATATAAGTAAGGGCGGAACTTCGTTATAGACCTCCTTCATGTTTGCAAACAAACAAGACGATCGAGGTGGCGCTGCTCTCGTCAGCGATCCCACGGTAGGCAAAAAGCACGACCGCGGCCGCGGCACTGTGGCTAAGCTTGCCAAGGCCGTGTTATTGTGATCTGTAGGCGCTTTCTTGGCAGACGAAATGACCATGTGCTAGTATTTCGTGAGCCTCAGCGGTGAGGACAAATACGATACATTGAAACGTACACGGCGTGCAGCGTACGCACCCGCACGCCGTACCGATGGAGATTGGGTTCAAGGCGCCCAAGAGAAGCGTTGCTGCCAGCCAGAGAAAATGACCGACGTTGACATCTATTTGCTGTTTTCTCCCAGAAAATTAGGCGCGGAACGTATAGAGAATTACAAAGCTTCAGATGCTTACAACTACTTTGAGTCGAGTAAGCTGACGGTGATTTTTCTCGCCATAAATAGCGCGCGCAAACCGCGTACGAAATAGTCCGCTCGAAGCATCATTGCGTTATCGGATGATTCTTCACACCGAGCGGCAGATGAGCGTTCTTGATAAGCACGAAGCACCTCGCTAGCGTCGAGTGGCTGTATGGTTAGGATGATTTAGGTCAGCACGGCAACAGTAGTCTTGACACCGCACGGATTTGCGTACCAATTCGTTGAAATCACAAAGCGGCGCTTCTTTTATATCTGCTCTGTTCGTGGGCGGCTGGCGTCGTTAATGCCAGCAATTTTATCCCGGGTAGTCACGCTTAAAGCTTCCATTACCATTACGAGCTGCAGCGGCCGCTGTGGTTCCGTGGGTTCCGGCGAAATCGTCCCAGGAAAATATGGTCCCAGAAAAAATGGCCCCAGATAAAACGTCCCCAAACAGATGGAATCAAACGTACTGCAAAGTCGAGCTTTCGCCTTGCCTGGTGCTTGGCTTATCAGCGATGAATAGCGCTCATTCTAATCAACTTTTACTGTTCTTATCTTACATCTGCGTTTGTGATTTTAGCTTGAACATTATTTATATCTTGAACCCCGCCGTTTTATTTTTTTTTTTCACGTTTTGTAGTTCTGTTTACTAAAGGCGTAGACTGAGTTTCCTCGTGTCTATAGCCGCAGTAATGTATGCTACAGTGATTCTTTCTACCCGTCCGCTTGAAATTTGCAAAACATGGTACTGATGCCATGCGTTTACAAAAAAAAAAAAAAAATCATTATGGCGCCGAAATTTGTGCGGTCGAGGACAAGCACGTCTCTCGAATGTGTAATATTACCCGGGTGATTAGACCTATAATAAAGAGAGATATTTCCCAGCTTGGAAACTGACAACTTATGCACTGCATAATACTCGCTGGATGTTATATAGTGGTGGGGTTCTTTTTTTTTTTTTTCGCAATGCTTTCTCACCAAGCCTTCTCCAGTTCCTGTAAATGTGTAAAGCACCCAGATGACCCAGTGCCCCGACAATGGTTATATCTATTCTAAAAAAAAAAAAAGGCATCCAATAAGATGTTCAGTTTTTTGCGAAGTGGGTTCTGGGCAGATTTTCAGTCAATTTCTTCGGTGACATTTTTTCCTAGGGGCCGCTTCCTGAGGGGACCTTTCTGCAAGTTTTTTCCGGGGCCGTATATTCCACGGACCTTCTTTTTCGGAGCTGTATCTTCTGGGGACCTCTTTTCTGGGGTCGTTTGTACTTTCACCCGTGGTTCCGTAGTTAAGGCGGCCCAGTTCGGTCTCGGCCACTGTGGCCGCGTTAATGTAGGATAAGCCCTCCCAACTCGCATTCGCAATCAACCGCTGTGAATACAAATAAAAGCACTCAGCATAAATAAAAAAATGCAGCTCCAACCCAATTGACTAGTAGCTGCCAACGTGAAGTGGGAATGTTCATCAGGAAGTAGATTAAAATAATTTGACGTGAACGCGGCCAAGGTTATGCAACATATATATACCACGGATCGAGGAGTGCAACACTGATCTCTCGCGTAGCAGCTCACTGCGCATACATACAATTACCAAAGTAAAAAAAAAAAAAAAAAAAAAAAAAAAAAAAAAAACGGGCTTCAGGAACAGTTTACATAGGTAAAACATCTATGCATGCTCCAACAAAGAAACAGGCCTACGCATTACAACATATATATGACGGCCTCGTCTACATATGTTACCTGCGCACCCGCACCCGCGCCGGCACTAAAACAGTACCAAGATCCCATCACGCGTCGTAAGAAGGCCAAACCCGAGTTATTCGCGACCTTTAATCCGGTAGACCGCTCTGGCGTAAAGGTGAATAAGCTCCAGCTTAGCCGTGACGAAGTGTTTGCCGCATATTCGATGAGCAGGCATCGGTAGCCAGCCTTGGCGCTTCACCGCGGCGGCCCACCACTGTTTACGGCGACCATTGTAGGGCAAGAAACCTGTGCAAGCTTACTAAACTTCCTCTAGTGTGCCTTTCAGCACATGTCATAGCGACGCCATAAGTCGGCATGGTGCTCTGCATTTCCCGGCAGCAGCAAGCCATCGCGTAATCACGGTAGGCAAAGCGACAGAAGTGTTGTTTTGCCTACCAGGCGAAAGTCACTAACGACGACAGCGCCACCGCATTTTCGTGACGTAGCCGGAGTGAAGGAGGTCTATAGCCCACACGATTGCTAAGCACTCCTTTTAGGTAACGGAGTAGTTGGTCTCGGCTTTGGTAAGAGCACGGCTTGCGTAGGCGACAACGTATTCGGAGAAGCCAGGCTTGCGCTGGGCGAGGACGGCGCCGAGGCCGACACCACTGGCATTGGTGTGAAGTTCTGTAGGTGCAGCAGGGTCGTAATGGCGAAGGATTGGCGGTGACGTCAGAACATTGCGCAGTGTCGCGAATGCATCATCGCAGGCTGGCGACCAAGAGGGGAGGTTAGGGGCGCCTTTCAAGAGCTGTGTAAGGGGGGCTATGATAGTCGCGAAATTGCGAACAAAACGACGAAAGTACGAGCAGAGGCCCACGAAGCTTCGCAGTTGTTTCAAAGTGGTCGGTTTCGGAAAGTCAGCAACGGCGCGGAGCTTCTCAGGATCAGGCAGAACTCCATCTTTGCACACAACATGTCCGAGTATTGTGAGCTGGCGGGCACTGAAGCGGCACTTTTTGAGGTTCAGTTGAAGACCGGCGCGGGTTAGGCAGGTGAAGACCTGGCGAAGTCGAGTCAGGTGGGTTGGGAAGTCTGTTGAAAAGACGACGATATCATCGAGGTAGCATAAACAGATGTTCCATTTCAGGCCGCGCAGTACAGTGCCCATCATTCTTTCAAATGTGGCTGGGGCGTTACAGAGTCCGAATGGCATAACATTAAATTCGTAAAGTCCGTCTGGAGTAATAAAGGCGGTCTTAGGACGATCCGCCTCTGCCATGGGCACCTGCCAATACCCGGAGCGTAAATCGAGTGAGGAAAAGAATTCTGCACCTTGCAAGCAGTCTAGGGCATTGTCGATTCGTGGGAGGGGGTACACATCACGACGAGTGATTTTGTTGAGGCGGCGATAATCAACACAAAATCGTATGGAGCCATTTTTCTTTTTAACTAGGACCACAGGAGACGACCATGGGCTACAGGATTCTCTAATTACTCCACGTTGCAGCATGTCATCGACTTGTTGGGCAATAACACGGCGCTCAGTGGGGGACACACGATACGGCTGCTGATGGAGAGGTGGGTGAGCGCCAGTGTCGATGAGGTGGGAAACGGTCGTCGTGCGGCCCAAGGAAGATTGCGGAATGTCGAAGGAGGCGCAGAATTGGTGTAGAAGGTCAAGAAGTTGCTCGCGGTGGCGCGGTTCTAGAGCACTGTCCACAGAATGGTCAAAAAGGTCCCGCTGTAGCGGATCTGAAGCCACACGAGTTGCAGTCAAGGCGTCAACTTGGCAAACAGGGAATGACACATCATCAAAGGCGAACAGAAGGCCCACGGGCTCGATGCGGCCGAGGCACTCCCCTTCGATCAACATAGCGGGAGACGGAAGAGGATTGGCTACCAGAAGTGTGCTAGCGCCGTTTTTCATGTCAAGGACGGCAAACGGCAGCGGTAAGTGGCGGCGGCGGCAGACAACGTTAGAGGGCACAAAGAGGACTGTCGCGGTGGTGGTAAAAGAGGCAGTGAGGGGAACCAGAACAGCGCTGACGGGTGGGATGGTTGTGTCATGTGCTACGAGGAGTTTGGTCGCAAAACGAGGACACGGCTCGTGGAGCAGGGCATCAGACGGTGCATCACTCGATTCAATGAGCTATACTTGAGGACTGGCGCAGTCAATGATAGCATGATGCTGGGACAGGAAATCCCAGCCGAGAATGACGTCATGAGAACATGTGGGGAGAACGACGAATTCAATGATGTACAAGGCTGCAGCAATGACGACGCGAGCAGTGCAGATAGCTGTCGGCTGTATACTGTGAGCGGATGCGGTACGAAGCGATAGTCCCTCGAGAGGCGTAGTCACCTTTCGGATGGAGCGGCAGAGTTTTTGGCTGATAACTGATACAGCGGCACCGGTGTCGACGAGCGCAAGAGTATGAACACCTTCAATGATGACAGGAATAACATTCGCGGGATTAAGACGAGGACTTTGAAATTCTGTTGAATACGCAGTTCGTGCCTCGCGAACTGCGGCGGTTAGTTTTCCGGCTGGGTAGCGGGTCGTCGGCGCATTGGCGAAATGGCGCGGCGACGTGGTGATGGCGAACGACAAGGGAGGAAGTCCGGATGATCAGGGGGTGCTGTTGGAGGACCCGATGGGACTGGGAACTGGGGGGCCAAATAAGGTGGCGCAGGCCATGCAGCAAAGGCCATATTTATTCAGCGCCTGCAGTAGCGTGTAGTGTGCCCAGGGATGCCGCAGTGGTAGCAAATAGGCCTGTTGTCTGAAGTGCACCATGGAGATCGTGTCGGAAGCAAGGGGGGAGCAAAAGCTGTTGGTGCGGACCGCATGGGGGGCGAAGCATAGGCATATGCTGGCTCAGGCGGTGGACTTGAAGTGACTTCGGCATACGTGCGACGCAATACTTGAGGAGGAGCCGGCGCGAATGCTGGAGCGTAGCTCAGTGGCGCAACGCCGGACCGGCATTGAGGGTGCGACCGGAGCTGATTGAGGAACAGGATTAGGGAGGACTTCAGATACATGCTGCTGGATTGCATGGCGAAGCTCCGGAACAAGGCCAGTTGTTGACGACTCCTTAACATATGGCTGCAGGGACAGTTGTCGCGCGACTTCCTGGCGTACAAAAGCCTTGATGTCTTCAGAGAGGCTAGATGACTCCCTCTCCGCGGCTAGTCCAGCAAGTGATGTATGAGGCTGGCGAATCAAACCACGCTCCTTCCGGAGCTCGTTGTAGCTTTGACAGAGGTCATAGATTTCCTTGACTGTAGTAGGGCCTTTCGCGATGAGCATGTGGAAAGCGCCGTGATCAATTCCTGTGAGGACATGACATATTTTAACGGCCTCGGTCATGGTCGGGTGAACTCGACGACACATATCAACAATGTCCTCAATATAACTGGTGAACGTTTCACCGGGCAGCTGCAGCCGCGACCGAAGACGCTGTTCCGCGCGGAGTTTTCGGACGGCGGGGCGGCCAAAGACATCGGAAAATTTAGTCTTGAAATTCGCCCAGGTGGCAAAGTCCGACTCGTGGTTTCGAAACCACAGATTAGCGATGTCGCTCAAGTAAAAGATGACATTATTGAGCTTACGATTGTCGTCCCAGTTATTGTGACGGCTGACCCGTTCGTAAGTGGTCAGCCAATCGTCGACGTCGTCATCGCTGCTTCCACTGAAGGTTGCCGGGTCCCGTTGACGAAGCGCACCTGTACAGGTGACGGGCGGAGGCAGGTGCAATGAAGTCGGCTCCGTCATTGGGGTAGTCAATGTTCTGCTGCGAAGTTCCAGGGCGAGATGGGTACAGGGAACCTCAGATTGACCTCCACCAAGTGAAATGTGGATTTAATGGTTGGTTGGAACGTCTAGCGCTGGCAGTAATTCGGGCACAGCAGGATCGAATTACCAGCTGCAGGGCACAGCTGCAGCGCGAGCGAGATGGGCGCCGGAGACCAGCGATGGTGATGGCGATGCCGCAGCGTTGTTTCTTCTTCATCTTCTTTACAATATATATATATATATATATATTGTAGTGTCACACCAACGCTCGGTGATTGTCGAGGATGACAAAGACGACGAGCGTGTGCCGAAAGGCGCGTGCTAAAAAGAAGAAGACGGCAGACAAAAGACGAAGACGCAAGAGACTGACGCGCTAGTCAAACGGTCGACCTGAACACCGACCTGAGCTTCAACGCACCCTTACATTTGGTGGAGGCTGCTCTTCGTTCCCTCCTCTCACGCTGGAGCTTCGCAGCCGCACACTCGCTCCGCCATCCGCTATGCCTGAGGCAACAAGCCAGACCGCCACTCCACACTCGACTGATCCCACCGCTTCCCCTACCATCCTGTGCTCTGGTGGGCTTCGCCAGCGTGACCCCAGCTTTTTCAGTGGCGCCGACGACCAAGATGTAGACGATTGGCTATCCTCCTACGAACCTCCTATCCTCCTCCTATCCTCCTTTTTTTTTTTTCTTGAACCAACATGTTTGGTTCATGGCCCCTTTTCCCAAGCATTTCACCCCAGAAGAGCCGAGCACCAGGCCAGGGGAAATCTTGTACCCATTGGAAACCGGTGGGTACCCAGCGGTACTGGGGATCGAACCCCGTACCTCCCGAATGCGAGGCGGATGCTCTACCCCAGAAGAGCCGAGCACCAGGCCGGGGGAAAGCTTGTACCCATTAAAAAACCGGTGGGTAACCGGCGGCACCAGGCATCGAACCCGGTACCTCCCGAATGCGAGGCGGATGCTCTACCACAAGCCCTGTGAGAACCCGACCTTTGCAGGTCATTAATTGTTCGAAACTTTAAGCCCTCTAAGGAGCACAGCAGGGTTAGCAGAGCCTCTTCCAAACGCACACCCCTGAGAGAGCCGGGCGCCGGGCCGGGGGACGCTTGTACCCATTTTACCAGTGGGTGTCCGGCGGTAGGTTTCGAACTGGCCACCTCCCGCAGTCGAGGCGGGCGCCCAAACCACTCGGCCACGACTGCGGTTCTTTTTTTCTCATTTATTTCCCCTTCCCCTCCCACAATCTGTCACCCTCATCCCTCAACCCTCATCAGGAGTAGCATGCTAGGCTTACCACCAGGCAGACATCTCCTGTTGCCATTAAAATATACATCTATCTATCTACGAACGCGTAAGCGCCTACAACAAGTGGGACGACACCACGAAGTTAGCCAACGTCCTCTTTTACCTGACCGATGTAGCAAATTTATGGTTCCGCAACCACGAACCCGACCTACCCACCTGGTCGGCCTTCAAAACGAGTTTTTCCAAGGTGTTCGGCCGCCCCGCTGTGCGCAAACTGCGCGCCGAACAACGCCTCGAAGCCCGCGCCCAGAATGCCGATGAAACGTTCACCAGCTACATAGAGGACATCGTGGATCTTTGTAGACATGTTGATCCCTGTATGTCCGAAGCTGACAAGATCACCAAAATTGTGAAGGGAATCTCCGACGATGCATTTCACATGTTGACGGCCAGAAACCCCCAAACCGTCGTCGAAGTGGTTCAGCTCTGTCAGAGTTACGACGTCCTCAAAAGGCAACGAGCTTCTACCCGGCGTTCTCTCCTGAACGATCGGTTATTCATACCTCCGACAGCATGTGGTCTCACTTCTGAACCACCTTCCCTCCTTCCTGAGATCAAGGCCTTTATACGGGAGGAAGTGGCTCGCCAACTATCGCTCCTCCCTGCTTTTGCCGCAACCACCCCATCGATAGATTCTGCACTTCGACACACCATCCAGGAGCAAGTTGCAGAAGTTTTACTGCCAAGCTCTCAAATTACGCCTGTGACAGCCCCGTTAACGTTCGCCGCTGTCGCCACCAGACCACCATCCTGCCCTGTCGCGTATGCTGCGCCGTTACCACCGCCACCACCTCCACACCGCCCTTATCTGCCTCCTCGACGTCCGGTCAACAATCCATGGGGGACCTCCGACAACCACCCAATCTGTTATTCATGTGGCGTTCCTGGCCACGTCGCCCGGCTTTGTCGCCAGCGCACGCAGTCATACCGCAATGGCCCCCGCCTGAGTTACAACTACAGTTCAAACTTTGAACCTTCCCCTCCCCCTGTCCCTGCTGGCACTTCTACGAACTCATTTTATCCGGACCGCTCCTCCCACTCCTCCCGTCGATCGCCGTCTCCCCGGGGTCGTTCCCTCTCGCCGCTGCGCCGTCGCTCTCCTGCTGGCCCGGAGGAAAACTAACAGCCGCAAGAACTGCGTTTTCCTCTACTTGTGCAAGTCCTCCGTCTTCCCCGACCAACGTTATCGAAGTGTTTGTTGATGGCGCCGCAGTTCTCGCTCTTGTGGACACTGGCGCCGCTGTGTCTGTTATAAGTGCCAACCTTTGCCGCCAACTTCGTAAAGTTACGACGCCTGTTTCGAAATTTTTTCTCCGAACCGCCAGCTCACATCGCATTCAACCGCTTGCGGCGTGCACAGCTCGAATTGTCATTCAGGGTGTTTTGTACGTCGCCGAATTTTTTGTGCTACCTCACTGCTCTCACGAACTGATTCTGGGTTGCGACTTTCTCACCAGTCATCATGCGATTATTGATTGTGCCCGAGCCAGCATCGAATTGTCTCCGCTTTCACCGGCCGCCTCGTCTGACACACCGCTCTACGTCGATAAGATAACTGTGGCCGAAGATATTGACATCCTCGCCTGATCTACCGTCCTCGTGCCCGTTTCCTGCGCCGGCTTTTCTGATTCGACAGTTCTGTTCACTCCGACTCACGCCGCTAATCGTTGCCATTGCTTAGTCCTGCCTTTCGCCCTTCTGACTTTCTGTGGTGGCTACAGCGCCATATACGTCTCTAACCCGTCGCCTTGTCCGTCGACGCTTCTTCGTGGAGAACGTCTTGGTCATGTCGAGTCCTTTGATGACGCTATGACATTTGCCGTCTCAGAAGACCCAACCCCACTGCAACTTGATACTATTGATTTGCCCGCTTCTATACCGAATGACGACTCCACTGCAGCTTTTTCTGGCTGTCTGGATGCCAGCCTTTCAGTAGATCAAAGCGACCAGCTCGTCAGCTTGCTGCAGCACTTCCGTTCCTCATTCGACCTTCCTCGGACATCTTTGGGGCGCGCATCCGTAGTCGCTCACTGCATCGACACCGGTACGCACGCCCCGGTACGCCAGCGCCCTTAACGGGTATCGGTTGCGAGAACGTCAAGTTATCACCGAGCACGCTAATGACATGCTTCAGCGTGGCGTCATCCAGCCTTCGCACAGCCCTTGGGCTTCTCCAGTTGTTCTCGTGAGGAAGAAGGATGGCTCTATACGGTTCTGTGTTGATTACAGGCGTTTGAACAAGATAATGCGAAAAGACGTATACCCCCTTCCACGTATTGATGACGCTCTCGATTGCCTTCAAGGTGCCGAATTCTTTTCATCTCTGGATCTTCGCTCGGGCTACTGGCAGGTACCCATGGCAGCTGACGATCGACCAAAAACCGCCTTTGTGACACCTGATGGTCTCTATGAATTTAACGTCATGCCATTTGGATTGTGCAACGCGCCGGCCACCTTCGAGCGCATGATGGACACAATTCTGTGCATACTCAAGTGGCATGACTGTCTTTGTTACCTGGATGATGTTGTCGTGTTTTCAAAAGATTTTACGTCACATTTGGACCGTCTCGAGTGTGTGCTAAAGTGTTTGACTGATGCCGGCCTGCAACTAAATTTGAAAAAGTGCTGCTTCGGGGCTCGCCAGCTTCCTATATTGGGACACGTTGTTTCGAAAGACGGTGTTCGTCCAGATCCTGCGAAACTCCGTGCAGTAGCTGAGTTTCCACGCCCAACTTCTCTAAAGGAGCTGCATAGTTTTATTGGGCTGTGCTCATATTTTCGTCACTTCGTCCACAATTTCGCTTCGATCATCTCGCCGCTGACTGATCTCCTTGCCGGTGACGCCATTCTTTCGTCTTGGACATCCGACTGTGATGAGGCCTTTTCGACACTTCGGCGCCTTCTAGTGTCGCCTCCGATTCTCCGCCATTTTGACCCTACGGCTCCTACAGAAATTCACACTGATGCCAGAGGTGTAGGTCTCGGCGCTGTCCTTGCACAACGAAAGCCCGGCAATCCAGAGTATGTTGTTGCTTATGCCAGCCGTACCTTAACAAAGGCCGAAAAGAATTATTCTGTAACCGAAAAGGAGTGCTTGGCCATCATTTGGTTCATTGGGAAGTTCCGCCCATATCTCTACGGTCGTCCCTTTTCTGTTGTGACGGACCATCACGCACTCTGCTGGTTGTCCACCCTTAAAGACCCATCCGGCCGTCTTGCTCGTTGGGCCCTCCGCTTACAAGAGTACGACATTCAGGTCACCTACCGGTCTGGCCGTAAGCATTTTGATGCCGACGCCCTGTCTAGGTCACCTCTTCAATGTGGCTCTGACTCGACAGCTATCACCATAAGTGACTCATTTTCGCTAGAAATTGCCGACATGCCCAATGAACAAAGGCAAGACCCTTGGATCGCTTCTCTTCTCAAGCTTTTATCTACACCTTCTCTGCGCCCAGCTTCACGAACGCTTCAACGCCAAGCTCGTCATTTTTCCATCCGCGACGGCATGCTTTACTGCCGAAATTACCTTTCCGATGGACGCAAGTGGCTCCTTGTCATTCCTCGGCATCTCCGTTCGGAAATATGCGCCGCTTTTCACGCCGATCCTCAGTGTGCCCACGCCGGAGTGTTGAAAACTTACACTCGTCTTCGCCTCCGCTATTACTGGCAGGGTATGTACCGCTTCGTGCGTCATTACGTTCGCGCATGCCAGGAATGCCAACGCCGCAAAAACCCTCCACACCACTCCACCGTTCTGATGAAGCCCTTGCCCTGCCCCAGCCGACCATTCGATCGTGTTGGTATTGATCTTTACGGGCCACTACTAGTCACTCCAGCTGGTAACCGTTGGGTCATCGTGGCTGTTGACCACCTTACCCGCTACGCAGAAACATCTTCCTTACCTTCTGCGTCGGCGCCAGACGTTGCGTCTTTCGTCCTGCACCATCTCGTTCTGCGCCACGGTTCACCTAAATAATTGCTCAGTGACCGTGGCCGTGTTTTTCTTTCTGAGACCATTGAAGCCCTTCTTCAGCAGTGCCGCATTGTCCACCATTCTACCTCGGCCTACCATCCGCAGACAAATGGCATGTCGAATGTTTTAACCGCACCTTAAGTGACATGCTGGCCATGTATGTCGCGTCCGACCACTAAAACTGGGACCGGCTTCTCCCATTCGTCACATACGCTTATAATACTGCCATACAAAGCACGACCGGCTTCTCCCCCTTTTTCCTTCTATACGGCCGTGAACCCACCTCAACTATGGACACGATACTTCCTTATCGCCCTGACACCTCCGAAGCGACCACCGTCCCTCAAGCAGCAGCATATGCAGAAGAATGTCGCCAGTTGGCCAGCTCGTTTACAACCCAGAACCAAGGTCACCAGCAGTTCCTTCGCGCACCGTCTTGTCCAGCTCCTTCATACAGCACAGACTCCCTCGTGTGGCTTTGGGTTCCTGCCACCCCTTCCGGCCTCTCTCCCAAACTTGCTTCCAAATACCATGGCCCATATCGGATTATTTGCCAGACCTCTCCAGTGAACTACGTTATAGAACCGCTTGTACCGACACCGGATATGCGTCGCCGCGGGCGTGAAACAGTGCACGTTGACCGCCTCAAGCCCTGTTACGACCCGCCTGTTGTGTCCACACCATGAGTCGGCAGGATGCCTCTTTTTCCTCCCGGGGATAATTGTAGTGTCACACCAACGCTCGGTGATTGTCGAGGATGACAAAGACGACGAGCGTGTGCCGAAAGGCGCGTGCTAAAAAGAAGAAGACGGCAGACAAAGGACGAAGACGCAAGAGACTGACGCGCTAGTCAAACGGTCGACCTGAACACCGACCTGAGCTTCAACGCACCCTTACAATATATATATACATACATATATTTATAAAGAATGTCACACAACTTTACTGATTACCCGCCGGGGTGGCGCAGTGGTTACGGCACTCGACTACTGTTCCCAAGGACGCGGGATCGAATCCCGGCCTCGGCGGCAGCTTTTCGATGGAGGCGAAAAGCAAGGCGCTTGTGTGTTGTGCGATGTCAGTGCACGTTAAAGAACCCCAGGTGGTCGAAATTTCCGGAGTCCTCCACTACGGCGTCTCTCATAGCCTGAGTTGCTTTGGGACGTTAAACCCCACAAACCAACCAACCAACCAACTTTACCAATTATTCTATATATATATATATATATTACGGTACTCATAACTTGCAAATTGAGAGAAATGCGTGAGCAGGCATATCTCCAGTCTGCTTGGACTCTTCCAGACTCTCACAGAGAAACTTTTGCATTTCAGATCTTTAATCCGTAGACTATGCATACATAGTGCCACAACACTGGGTCCCACTCACACTGGTTGCGCCTTCTTTTACAGTGCACTATACGGTTGATTTCAGGAGTGAAAGCACGCTCTACATCTTTAGAGCAGGCACGGGAGCAACAAGCCTTATTTTGGAGCAGCTTTCGATTAGCAAAGTCTGATTTCGAAGCAAGTTTGGAGTATCTTATGAGCTACTTTAGCCTGCCCAGTGATCCCACCCACGCCTAAATTAACGAGCGCCAAACACTGTAGGTCTACATGGCCGTCGGCCGAGACCACACGCCTATTAATTCAAATTATCCAAGTTCTGAATTAAAGGAGATCGAATCAAACAGACTTTACTGTAGTCTGAAAACTGCATGAAAATTGATTATATATATCCTATTGGCCAGAAGTACTCAGGAGTGTAATGGTTCTAAGGATTTTTGCTCAAGTTCATGAAAGAAAAATAGACTGATGGCAACTACTACAAACAGTAGTTGCAATCTATTACCTGCTATTCATTTAAGCTGAGAAAAGCTCGTGCCATGGGACTTTCGTGAAAACCACGGCGATAACAGCTTTAGGAAAAGCACCACAAGTGACCCAAACTGCCACCGATGTGGATGAGGCTGCGTCTACGCTGCGTCCTTTTTTTAGCGAGCGTCCAGTGTTGGTCAGCCAATGATAACACTCAGCTACATATGGCATTGTATATTTACGATGGGTAATTATTGTGTAAATTGCCGTTTAGACGCTGCTGGAAGCAGCAGGTCAGATTGGCACAGAATGGTGCAGTTGGCACAGTTGGCGCAGAACCCCGTCATTTTGCTTGTTTTCACACATACTATTTAGCATATAGTCGTAAGCTACCATGGTCAGTGAAAGGACACAACCCTGCAAATGTCCCTGCCCAGCTTAGGAGTCGTGTGTCTGACTCAGGACGCTCTCCCATCTCAAAGTAACTGCCTGAGATGGCAGTTCCTGCCATGTCACGTGGTCTCGTTATGCCACGCAACCTGCCAGCCATGTCACCTGCTAACTGCCGCCTGCCAAGACTTCACCTCGTGCGTACTTCTTACACTACATTCTCAGGCATCAGTAAATCTGCCCCTGCCTGATCCCACAGCAACTTTTTGATCACAGTAGCTGCTCGTGGTCACTGCCAAGTAGTATTAGCTCCTCACCGCCCCTGTCAGAACGGGCAAAAAAGGGTAAAGCCTCACCAAGAGCATCTTGACAGGGATGAGATAGATGAGAATGAGACGCTTGTTGCGCACTGAGTCCTTGTCACACCGCAGGAAGGCAAACGTCAGGTACTCCTCAGCTGAGGTGGGGGAGGGCACGGGGAAAGAATGGTGGAGGCCATTGCAGCGGTAAAAATACTGTAGGCCTAATTTCATGGGCTCGGCTGAGCCAACAGGGCAAGCACTGGACAAGAAATCCAGGATCACCCAAAGCGCACTCATTGGTAAATAGTTACAAGAAGGCTTTACAGAAGGCCAGCAAGGCACCATCATCATGTACAATGTGTTATGATGCCAGAAGCCAAAACTGCAGTCAGGTTCAAGACAAGAATCGGAATGCTATTAATCCAAGAGAATGTATAGTTCAGTTGTCAATAGCAAAGCTTAGCAAGACATTCAACCAATGACCGGTAAAGGTCATTGGTTTACAGGTCAAGGCAACAGAACCCCTTCTCCCTCACACTAATCTCTCCTGTAGAAAGCGCAGAAAATGAAAATGTAGTCTGAACAAGGATCTTTGGAATGGAAAAAATATTATTTTTGTGCACGCCAGCTTTCCTGTGATTCTTACAAGAAGACAATTGCAAATAGCAGAGGTGGAAGCAGGCTCAAGCATTTTGAAGCAGCTTTGGAGAAATGCAACAAGAATTTTGGAGCATTTGAATTATAATTTGCAGCAAGGTCAAATGCCTTTGATAATTGCACTTTTCTCTTTCTAAAATACACTCTCTAATAGAATTCCTTTTTATGCAAGTTCAATGCATTTCCAACTTAGCACTCATTTTTGAAATTACAAGCATCCAAAGCATGTAAAGATATATAACAAAGGCTCACCTTAGCAACAACTTGCAACAGACTATAGCAGAAAATGGAACGCTTGCTGGCGTGCCTCATAACTGAACACCTACTCTGACAAGCGTTTGCCTATTTCGACTTGGTAAATTCAATTTTTCATCCTACCACTTCGATGTGCTCAAGCAGCGCCACTATAGAGTTCAGATTAATGGGCCTGACATTTGCGCTCTCTATCTTGTGCATACCCTTTTCGATTCTATGGCTGTGCTGATACATTCCTGAGCACTGGTCAGTAGTGCCTTCAGGGTATGACACTGAAGGGCAGCCTTTTTATCTTTCAGCTTTTTTACATCACTGCCTCCTGTCAATAGTTCATCTCTTTGCTTGAGCAACGCTGGAGCTCATTTTTAAAATCTTGGCATAGGCTAACAGAGTCATCTGGCCAGCTAGCTGATGAAATTCGTTCATCTTCAAAGAGGTCCTGTATACACTATTGAGAAGCTTCCTAGTGATAATAGCTTTGCTATTCCAATGACACAACACTTCAAGCATGATTTTGTCTGCCATAGACCTGACAAGCTTGTCATTGACAAAGAGGCTCGATGGTGTTGTTTCCACAACAGAACCATTAGAATAACTCATGCAGTTTTCGCTGTCATACAAGTTTCTTAACGGCTCACAGTAGTTCACACTATCTGCTTCGTTTGCTGCTCTCTGCACCAGCGATTCAAAAGGCTGGGAAGAGGTGCTATGTCAGATGCACAGTGCATTTCTTTTTCGCAGTTAATAATCTCCAATCGCCTGTGGCTCATACTAAATTCACTTGCAAACAAATATTTATTATGCTCCATGCTTTCCTTCCTTACAAAAATTTGATTTGTATCAAGCCGAGTGCAAGATGCGTTATATCTTTGCCCCTGGTGCTGTGACATTATTTGATGGCAGAACCTCGAGGCAGCCAGTTTGGAGCAGTTTTGGAGCAATTTTGCATTTTGGAGCAGGATGGAGCAGGAAAAACACTTTGGAGCAGAATGGAGTAAATGGAGCAGCACTTCCACCCCTGAAATGGTATCGCTGACTAGCACTATAGGCTGAAAAGTTAATTAATATATATACCCACATGAAAAAGCACCAAGAAAAAATAAAGGTTGTTGCCAGCAAAACTGCTCACCATTTTTGAAGTCGCTGTCAAACATCGCCTTCTGACCCACATAGTACCTGGACAACAAAAGAGCACGCCACAAACTTCAGCGGAGGCAATGAGGTTGATGTGGCATGGCCATGAGATCAGAAAGAGCTACAGTGATGCATCATGTATTACAGACAGCATTTTCAACACTTTCGTCTGCATTCTCTTTCTGTCAGCCAGTTCGACAACAAAAGCTGGCACACACTAAAAATTGGATTCTGACAAGCATCCTGAAAAGTCACCTATATTGTACCATAAAACTCTGTGGAAAAAAAAAAAAAAGAAAAACATAAGGACATACTATGAAATATACCCTATTCTAGCCGTAAGGATGAGCTGCAATAAAAAGTACAGCTGGTAGGCACAAGGTCATGGAAAGGTGATGCAGTCATTTCACATGCATTCCACAGTCATTATAATAAAGTGCCTTTTCAAAGAAACTTCAGATGTTGTAATAACTGGGGGTGTACAAACATTGAAATTCATGAATGCAAATTAAATACGAATGAGAGGAAAAAAAAATCAAATATTGGATCAAATCTCTCATCAATAAAAAAAAAAAGAAAAAGGAAAAAAAAAAGAAAAATACAATTAATGCAAAACAATTAAAATAAAAGTTGAGTAAGATTAAGCATTCTGCAGAACCTCCCCTATTATTGTCTGCATGAACACTGCACAGTCTATAAGAGGCCACTTTCATTTACAGTGTCCGCCCAGAAACGTGACCGTGACCAGCTAGCTCGCACCTACCTGTAAGTGACCAGCTGGGATATGCTGAAGTGGTCTTTCAGTGCTGAACTCTCAATGGCCCGGATCAGGGGCTTGCATAGGTGCAGCTTGTTGATCTGGAAAGTAAGAATAGTCACTACGCTTACACATTGCCCAAAATGAATCAACAGAAATCAAATTTATAACAACCGTCTTCTATGCATTTCACTCGAACTTGGGGGCACAAAGAATTTACTCAGAGGGCTAAACACTGTTCAGCTCAACACTGCTATGGACTTCAAAGGCAGAATCTGTATATGTTCAGCGCAGCAACTTAGCTGGGCTAAGGGGGCTCAACTCTGCTGAGCCCATTACATTGTCAGCTAAGTTGCCACATCGAACAATCACCACTATTAAGGACTGCAAAGGCAGACCTGGCATCACATGAGGATTTTAGAAGTGCTCAAAGCATGGTGTTAGTCCAACGACTTAATGGTGGATGGAGTACTGCTAGACAAATAACTCCATCAGCCAGCACCACGTTGCAGTGGCGCAGTGGTTTTGGCACTCGACTGCTGTGCCCAAGGATGTGGGATCGAACATTAGCAATGGTGGCTGCTCTTCGATGGAAGCGAAAAGCAAGGTGCCGGTGTGCTGTGCGATGCCAGTGCATGATAAAGAGCCCCAGATGGTCGACATTTCCGGAGCCCTCCACTATACGGCTTCTCTCATTGCCTGAGTCACTTTGGGACATTAAACCCCATGAACCAAACCGAACATTCAGCCAACAATATGTTGAGCCAGTTAATGGAGGAGAATTGAGAAGACATCATAACAGGAGGCATGCAGCTAGAAAGAGTAGGACAGCCTGAAGGAAACCTACACAGCCTGGTTTTGTCTGCACTTACCAATCATCTCCTCAAAACCGCACATTCAAAGAGTGGTGTTAGTTTCTTAACTCGTGGTCCGATTATTCCCTCATGTGCACCTTTTGCAGCAAGAACCCCATATGTTAACCTAAGGGTAAAGAAAAAGACAGAACCGCCCTTGACCTAGGCTACACAACAGACAGCCAACCCAAGGTTAAACCAATTTCTTATCCTGTCTTGCAAACATTCACCAAAATGTTGCTGAAGTGTCGCCAATAGTTCAAAGGCTATGTTACTGAAGCTTCATCATTATTTTAATCAAAGACCATCAATAAGTAAGGATGTTAAAGGGACACTAAAGAGAGAAAGGAAGTGGGTTTGCATCGATAGATAGCCAGTTCCTGATTACAAAAAGACCACTCTTACTGAAAACAGAGCTGTTATAAGGTAGTAAAGAAGAATAACATAAATACAGGTATCGCCACCACAGCCAAACGGCCGAGGCTCGCAACTACAAATCACGTGACGCGCTAGGGATCCCAGAGGCTGACAAATGCGAATTACGTTGTATGTTTGAATGCAATAGTACGTTTTTTCTCAAACATGATAACACGCTTTTATCATACGTAAACGACGGCGAAAATACAACGTAAACGTTGCAAGGCAAATACAAAAATATACTTGGAGGCGCCACAGGCGCCCACTTCAGTTTTGGTTATGTTTCGACTCGGGCATTTCGTGCGCACTCGGATAGTTTGGTTGAACCTGCAGCGCCTGAATTACGAGCTTGGAGCAGCAGATGCGCCTTGATGGTTCCCATTTGAGCATTCGGAGACACGAGCGAGCGAAATCCGCTACCGCCGACATACTCCTTCGTTCACACTTCTGCGCCAACATATCGCCGCCGTTGCCGCTTCGACTGCGACCTGACCGCTTGACTGCAGCTGCGTACGCCACGAAAAGCATACATATGCTAAGTACCGAAGGAAAAACGCATTATCATTCAATTGTTCACTAAATCATGGCACATCTGACCAACATATACTGCGTCAACAAGACCTTCAACGTGCTATTTGCAGGCGTCGTTAACAAAAGGGGCATACGCGCCGCTCATACCAAGGAGAGCGTCGATATATTGCGCTCGGGTAAAAAGTAAAAACTAAAAATAACGAAGCACCAGAAATACATTACAAAAGGTTAAAAAAAATCGATTTGTAAAAAAAAAAAAAAAAATTGTTAAAAGCTGTAAGATTCGAACTCGCTACTGCTTGCTCCGTAACGTACGGTGCTAACCGCTCGGCTACGCCGCTTTTTTTTTTTTTTTTTTCTTTATTGCCTGTTTTGAGTTCACATCAATTCAAAAAAGATCCACGATAATGGTAAAACTCGCAACAACCAGACTTCGGCTGTCACGAAAGGTTTAAAATTTTTTGAGAACAGCCAGTTCATCGAGCACACTGATCCAGTCAGGTGGATCAGAAAGCACCCGATACGTTTCTCTAAGGAGCAGCACACTCTCGATAAAGTTCTCGCGTACAGAACGCGTGTTGACATCTGCATGTTGCACTTGCATCCTTGTTTTCCACAGGCTGTGGAGGCTCAGGACCATGACTAAATCCAGAGGAATACCCTCACTCTCGACTGGAAGGAACCGTATGCCATACGGATCTAACGGAAGGTCTTTCTTTAGTGTTCTCTGGAGAACATCCCAGTGAAAGACTGGGTCCCAGCAATCCAGAAAGACGTGCTCGATTGTCTCTGGTTTTTTGCAAAGGAGACAGTCTGTTGTCCAGGGAACGAATAAGCCTCTTTCATGTAACCAGGTTTTAACAGGTAATGTGTTGGAATGTAGCTTAAAGAAGAACGTTTTAACTGAAGGCCTAACTGGCATCTTTTTCACACGCTTTAAGACATCCTGTCCGGGGCCTCCACGGTGTGGTGCACGGTAAATCGGCAACGGTATCATCACATCCAGAAGATCTTTGTACAGCTTCTTCTTACACACTTTGCTCAAGTATTCCATTGAAAAACGCGCATGCAACATTCTGAAAGACAAGACAACTTCGCGCATGTACCCTTTTAAAGCGCCACTCATATTCTCACCAGAACAGACAACGTATTCTGGAAGCATTTTACAGTCGTACTTGCATGACCGTCCTCAAGAATTTGTCGTTTTGATCACGAAGGAAAAAAAAACGCGAGACAACCTGTCGCAAAAAGAGATGCACAAGGCCCAAGCCCCCCGCCTTAACAGGCAGAAAGAGGTTGGTTCTGCTGCACTTTTCCCATGTTGATGCCCACATGAAAACGGCAAAGACACGATGAATTTTTTGAATGCTAACACGCGTCGCCGAAAGCACATTCATTACGTACCATATCTTTGCCACAAGGAAAACATTGCACACATAAGCGCGTGAGAACATTGACAACGGCTTGCCCTGCCATGAATCAGCTTTCTCTCTCGCTCTCTCTGCTTGGCCAGCCCAGAATGGGGTGGGATCTTGGTACGATTCAAGCGGCACGCCTAAATACTGGGTCGGCAATTTTGACCATTGCAAACGAGAAAAGTATTCAGGCGTAACATCCCAGTCTCCATGCCAGAAACCGGCACTTTTTTCCCAATTTACTTCACAGCCTGTCTGTCGGCAGAATTTTTCAACAAGGGCAGTAACTTCTTGAATGCTTTCTCTGCTTGAACAGAATACAGCGATGTCATCTGCATATGCCAGCATTTTGACCTGTGCTGACTGCAGCATAAAACCAGTTATACGTTCATTGTTTATGATAGACCGGCAGAGAGGCTCGAGGTAGGCCGCAAACAGTAGGGGTGACAGGGGGCAGCCTTGCCTCACTGACGACAGCACACGAATGCTGTCAGTGAGCTCTCCATTCACAATTATCCGTGTCGTGCAGTTCGCATACACCATTCGAACACCTTCCTCAATCACTCGCCCTATGTTTGAGTGTGTCAATACTTCGAACAAGGCATCGTGCGAAACGCGATCGAATGCTTTAGCGAGATCCAGCTGTATCATTGCCACTCGAGATCCAATCGCGTCACAACACTCCAAAACAGTTCGTACCACGTGCACATTAGTTGCGATGCTTCGACCTTTAATGCCGCACGTCTGGTGTGGCCCAACCAGACTCGGTATTACACTTTGAAGCCTTTTCGCCAGCACTTTCATGTATATTTTGTAATCCACGTTGGTGAGGCTTATCGGCCGATAAGAACCCACTAACAGGCGTTTTCCTGGCTCATCATACTCCGGAATCAAAACAATGTGCGAGGTAGAAAACGAAGGTGGGACCTGCTTACGTTCGTATGACTCATCTAGCACTTTAAGCAAAATCTGGGCTGTGTAATCTTTAAATGCTTTGTAGAAAGCAGCGCCAATCCCATCAGGTCCTGGCGACTTTCCCATTGGAAGGTCGTCTATCGCACTTTCTATTTCTGTCAAACTTATGGGTCGTTCTAGACGCGTTTTAACATCCTCATCGAGCTTAGGCATTTGGCGCAAAAATTCTGCCTGAAAGCCATTTTTGACTTCGCGTTTACGGCCAAGCAATTCATTGTAGTGTTCTATAAAGGTATTTTTGATAGCAGCAGGGTCACTAGTTACAGCACCTCGGTTGTCAATTTGCCGTATTTCCTTTTGATACGCGTGCCGTTTCTCATCTGACAGCGCTCGCTTAGTTGGCGTCTCCCCCGCCCAAAATTTTTCCGACCTTGCTCTTATCACTGCTGCCTTATACTTTTCAGTGTCAATGTTTTCAAGTTGTCGTTTCAAGGCTTTTATTTCTTCTGCATATCTTCCCGGCTGGATGCTATCCATGCTAAGCAAAAACTCAAGCTCCTCGTGCATTTCTTTCTCTTTTCTTTTTTCCTCATATCGAATTGCGCTTGCAGTTTTGACAGCTAAAAGCTTTACTCTCTGCTTTAGCTCCTCCCACTCAACTATATAGCTTTCGGCCTGCGTCGAAAGTAATTTATCGAGTTCTTTCGTTGTCTCTCTTACAAAACTGTCGTCCTCTAAAAGCTTCACGTTAAATTTCCACAGGTGCCAGTTAAATCGTGACCTCCGCTGTTTCCTGCCAAATGTTCCAATTACTAAGCAATGGTCACTGAAGCTTACGGGCTTAACGTCATACTCTGTGCACAATGAAGCCAGTTCAACAGAGACATAAATTCGATCTAATCTGGCGTGGCTATCCCTTTGAAAATGCGTGTATTTAGGGTGTGCGTCGTAAGAGAACAAATAGCCAACGTCTTCGAGATTACACTCATTAATTAAAGTGTGCAGCAGCTGAGCACTCTTATCCCTCACTGGCAAATTTTTTGCGCGGTCCTGAGCGAAACAAACACAGTTGAAGTCTCCTATCAATATTACTACCTTGTCGCACCTAAGATGCATTTCGAGACTTTCGAAAAATGTTCTGCGCTCGCTCACCGCGTTCGGAGCATAAACACAGACAACACGATAACTATAATTTGAAAATGAAAAGTCAACAACAAGAAGGCGACCGCATTGGGAAGCCACAACGGAAGCAACGTTGATGCCTAAACTTTTACGAATAAATAAAACGCAGCCACCCGACGCGCCGACGGAATGGCAGACGCATACGTCATACAAAGAAGAAAAGGACGACGCCATACGATCAGTTAGCTCTTCGCTTTCAATCTTAGTTTCTTGGATAGCGATTAGGTCAAGGTCATTTTCAAGAATTAGGTGTCGCAGCTGACTTTGTCGTCTTCTTGCTCCCAAACCCCGGACATTTAAAGATGCTAGACGAAGTGTTACATCGAGATTAACCGCCATGTTTAGTAACAAAAGCCCCGCTAATAAGAGTTCGTGGCGGGTAACAAAACACTAAACTCACAGTGCATAAAGCCTCCATGCAGCGTTCCCCAATCCAGTCTTTCGCAGGCGCCGTACAGATCACAGCCAGCACCGTCTTTACTGAGTCCACCTGGCCACACAGGCCAAAGGATTATGGAGGCAGTTTCACCGCCTGCCTTGACTCTGATGGGACGTTCGGGTTCGGCCGCGATTTGACGGCCGGCCGTCTCCTCCCGGTTGTTTTCGGTGGCGGCTCCCCGCTGCCACTGCCGTCCAGTTGCTCACTCTCGGTATCTTTCTGGTCACGCAGCCGCTTTCCGGGAAGTATACCGGCACCGACGCCAGCTGCTCCCTGAGTAACGTCCATTGCAGGTGCTTCGGCGCCCTCGATGTTCGATTCGTCGTCGTTCGTCGCGTTATCCAACGCAGAATCCTCTTGGTCGGTAACTATTGGTTTGCTCGGTGGGCTAGCGTGAACACTAGGCTTCTGCGGCACAAGGACTTGAAGATTAGGCTGCAATACTTCCTTGTCCGCTGGTCCTTTTCCTGCTTTCGAAGTCTCCTCAGCGTCCGCCTCATCCATGTACAGCTCGAACGCTTCATCGCTTTTGCCGGGACCGGTGACGCTTGCGTATGTGCGAGTGCACTGACTCTCTTCGTGTCCGAACCGACGGCAAGAGCTGCATCGCGGAATGCGGCACTCACGCCGTATGTGACCTGTACCTTGGCAGCGCAGGCAAAGCGGGGCCCTGCCAGGCACTACCACTAGAGCCAATTCGCCACTGACGCCCACCTGATGCGGAAGGTCGTCGAGCTTGACACCTGGATTCAACTTGAGTGTCACAAGTCTTGTTGTTGAACCCTTATCCGACACGCCCTGTGCTCTCCACTTCTCCTTTGCAACATCTTCCGGCCGCCGTAGCGAACGGACGTGTTATGTTGGGCTCCGTTGGAGCGGGTACAGCGGTCATGTCTGGCCGCGGAAACGGGCTTTTTGTTTCTGACAGTGATTATCAGGTTGTACTGCCAAGTTTGCCTACAGGTCGATTTGTTGAAAATACTGTTTTTTTGCACGGTGACATCAGGGCACGCCCATACCGGGTGGAAGACTCGTGATGCGCTTGCTCCGCTTTCGCTCATGCCGGATGTTATCGCCCTGGGGGCGTACCGCATGAACCACGTCTGGGCCGTGACCTTCAAGGACGCTGACTCGATGAAGAGGATACTTCGCTTTGCAGACCTGCAGGTTAAAGGTGCTCGGTGTCTCGTCATCGATCCTGCTAACCGAGACGTCCAAATGAAGGTACACTGGTTGCTGCACAGTGTACCAGACGAAGACGTGCGGCTCGCCTTTGCTGCTTTCGGGAGGGTGACAGATGTCGCTCGGCTACGCCGCGCCACACGAACCTTGGAAATAGTTCTAGTTTTCATGTCATGGCCCCATTTACAATAAAGTGTTTCTGCTGCCGGTCTAAAAATTACAATTTCTTGATCATCGGCGCATGCTGCCTGCTCTCACGTCTTGCAACTAATGTTCTGGATGCCTATGCGCACTATATTGTGCACTGGATCCATTTTAACATGTGGAATTTCACAGCGCTGGCAAATGTAGTGGCGCCGGCACTTTGGTCATGTTCTGCTACCGTGGACGTAATTTTCGCTGAACACGGAGCTGTAGCACAAACCTTGAAGGAAAAAAGTGCGACGAAGCTTCAAAACTGACAAGCGCAGCAGCGAGGACACTATTTTGCTGGTAACTAAATCTTATTTGTATGTAAACATGTCAGGAAGCGTTGCGATGACCGGGGGCTCGGTTTGTTGCAAGAAGGAGCGCAAAAGCTTGTGCAACATGTAAAGTATTGTGCATTACAAGCGCTCTATGTTTTTTTTTTTCTTCCTTTGTGGGCCCATCGCTCGGTAAATTACTCTCTTCATCGTTTTATTTATTTCGGCTGAGGCCGTCATTGCAAGTACGCTGTTGGCATGTTGGCCCTTGAGGGATGCGACGCCGCGGGCCGCGCCGGCTCGCTAGCTATCACGGAGTCTCCGCTTACGTCATAGTGTGCGTCACTCAACTCCAACTACGTAGTTGGAGGCCACAGTTTGAATTCGACCAGCGGGAACAAGAAAAAACCTCAACTTCTTATCGCAATATCTCAGCAATTATTCGATTTTTTGCTGCCGGATATGCGGCGACAGTGTGACCAAATGTAGTTTATTAGATTTTCATACCATCTTTGGCTGTCTTTAGTGTCCCTTTAATATAGAAAGCCACATCTCCACCTAACCACAATCAAAATTACTTCTAAAAACACTCCACTTTTATGATATATTTGTGCACTGTGTCATGGGTCACCGGTGGGTCCCATCCCACATGCAAGCTGGGTGGAAACAAATTCCTAGTTCAGCGATGAAGCCATGCGATAATTTAGAGAGTTCAGAGAGCCTGCGAAAAGCACCCACGCAAGATGGCTACTTCCATTTGTTGACTGTTTAGAAAAACTGATTTTGAAATTACTTTAAAAATCTGTCGGAGTAGTTCTGCTCAAAGCATGGTCCAAATTGATAGCCCTTGAAGGGTTGTGTTGCATATTGAACAGTTCTAGTTTCTAGTTCAAGTTTTAGTAAACAAGTTTTAGTTTCAGTTTCAAATCACTTTTGCAGCAGCAAGGCACACTGACGTCGCATCCACACGTTGCAAAAAATGTAAAATGGTTGCCTTTTCTCAACATCACAAAGTACAGAAATTAGGTAGGTATATAATCGCAAAAGTTTCTTCTTGGACTAAGATGGCACCACGACTTCAAGCACAAAAGAATTATAACTTTACACTGCGCACCACATGCAGGCAGACTGGATACTGCACTTACGCAAATCTAAGCGAATTGTTTTTATTGCCATCCCAAATATGAAACTCGAGTGATGGCTTAGGTTCCAGGATTTGGTTCTGCCATTTGGTTAGCCATCTCTCAGTGTAGATCGTTTGGATGCCCAGCATGTTTCAGTCAGCTTGGTTGCATGAAGTGATGGTGTCACTACACTGCTGTTTTCAACCAGAAATTTGTGCTTGCAGTGGAAAGCTGGACAAATCTTCAGGCACATTAACAGCCTAGCATGGATGAAGCAAATATATGTTGTGGGCAAAAACAAAGGTAGTACACAGTTCTACTGCGTTGCAACTCAAATGGTGTTCTCCGGACCCTGTAGAGGCAGTCGCCATGCTGTGGAAGAGTATGTTCCTTAGTTCATTAGGACACAGACAGTTGGAGCACTTCCTATTACCATGATATGCCCATGGCATACACAGTCAAGGGTCCAGAAGAAGTGAAGCTGCATGCTGTGGGCTATGAAAAGCAATGGTCAATGGTGATGTCGTTCTGTATTCCTGATGGGCGGTAACTGCCACCGCACATCCTTTTCAAAAGGAAGATGATTCCTGCAAAGAAACGGTCTCTGAAAAACGTCACCATGCCTACGCATGAAAGTGGATGGATGACCAGTGTGATGGCAGAAAAGTGGATCAAGCTGGTCTGGCAGCGTCGATCAGGTGCATTGCTTTGCCGGTATTTCCTCCTGGTCCTTGATTCCTACAGCGAGTACCTGACGGACAGCGTGAAGGCTGCCCTTTCACAAGGAGGACAGATGTGGCTGTCATACTTGGAGGCATGATCAGTCAGCTGCAGCCACCCAATGTTCCCGTCAATAAGCCACTAAAGTCAATAGAGCACAAGTACTACACAGATTGGCTGACTGAGCAAGACCATGAGCTCATTTCAACCGGTCGAATTAGGCGCATGTCACTCAGTCAATTGGCCAGTTGGGTTGCAGCAGCGTGGGATGACATTCCCGCCGATATAACTGCACGGTCATTCCGGAGAAGTAGCATGACAAATGAGCTGAATGGCACCTAGGGCAGCCTGCTTTGGGATAAAGAGAGTGACGAAGTCTCCCTCCAGCGAAGATGAAGACAACGAATGAATCAGTCGAGCTCATGACAAGCAAAACCAGTCGCTGGGCTCGGCTTGTCTGTAACCAGAAACGTTGGCGCCAAACAGATTGAGTTATGTGAATAGCGGCCGGTTACTGCAGGACTGAGTGATGTGTGAGTGTTGGTGTCCGCATTTACTTGCTAGCATCCCAATCTGGGAAGTGTTTTTGTTTGTGTGCACGTGTTCGTAGTGGCGGCCCACTGCCCCCTGCTTTGCGCTCCAGATGCCACCGGCACTCCCTCTTTAGCGGTCGGGAGAGCGACACTGCCCGCCTACCTCTGCCCTGGTAAACGGCGGCTGCATCAAAAGAAGTGTGACAACAAAACCGGGGGGTGGAGGCACAAATTGCTATCTAGCGGAGACGCAGCCATTTAGACATTCAAGTTCCCACAAGATTAAGAACAGACTGACAGCGGACGGGCATACATCAATTGACCAGCGTCATGGTGGGAGGACTGCCGACAGTGTGAAGGCACCACCTTATCGTGGGCGGGCTTCGTCAACCAACAAGACTGGTAATCATGAAGCAACCAAGTTTCCCCCTCTAAATATGTAAATTGTCTGTCTCTTCGACTGGCTGAACCTTATTCTGCCCTTTGGAGGGGAATCAAAAAACTTCAGACACCATCCCAAAGCTCAACCCTCACGTCCCACCTCCAACATTCCCATTCCTTCGAATAAACGTCTTTCTTTTCAGGTCTTTTCCTATGTCAGCTTGCATTCGAGATTGTGTTATTTTTTTCCCAGGTTTGCAATTTCAGAGGTAGTCTGCTTAGATTCGAGTAAACAGTATGTCTAAATAGACGCACAAGCTGCTGACACAGCAAACATGGAATGCAACCAGCCACAGCTGCCTTGGCTTTGTTTGATGAGACTTTGAGACTTTGAAAGGATGCTTAGCTGATGATGTCGATGGTATTAGTGCAAGCACTGATGGTAATGCTCATGATTACGATGCAGCTTACTTTCCTGGTGCATCTAGCGCAAGCAGTGGAAGAAAAGTTCGAATTATTCGACATTCAAATTATCGAATGGCTTCGAAAAAATGAACAAGAACCGTTCGCATCCTGATAAATTTAGCAAATTTATCGTGTTTACTCATGTAATTAACCCCCTCGCATATATAGAGACCCCTGCTCTCTTTTACCGATGACAATTTGAAAAAAAATAATGAAAGCGCTTTAGTTGTTAAAGGGACAGAACACTGGAATTTCGGTCTCCAATTTTTTTTGCCGTAGTGGAAGAATTGATATCTAAAACGCTTCATTCCATAGCGGTTTTGGTAGAAACGGTGTAGAAAAGTTTTACCGAGAATTTTCAATCAGTGCTTGCGCCCGTTTTATGTAGCCCGATGCTGGAAACGATGAGCAGCGACCGCGATGACGACTGGTGGTTGACAAAAAAGAGGTATCGAAAATAAATATAAATTTCACTCACCAGACAGTAATTAGACATTTTTGTTCCTTAGAGTAACATCCTTTTCCGTTTCACACTCAAGCTGTTACGGCATAATAACGCACGCCTCATCGCCGAAACTTTTGTGGGCACTATCATTGCTTCATTCACAGAAATTTAAACACTGTGGCGCCATCTAGTGACAAAACTTGAAAGCATCCATCTCGCGGTGCGAAAGGAGAGCTGGTTTTTATTTAAGGACGCAGTGTAGAGAGCACAAGATATAATAAATAATGACATGCGCTCCTAGAAGAAAAAGAACAGTGTGCACTTACGAAAGTCAGCAACATTTTGCTGAAATGTAGTCACGTGGGGTACTACACCAAACTTAATAGGGTTTCTCCGCTAGATAGCGCCTTGGTTGTTTTTATGCGATTTTTACAGGCAAATTAAAATTGTAAAGCCTCTTTTTTCTTTGAAACCGTAGTGCTCGATCTGTATTAAATGAGACAAGGCCTTTCATCGCCCCCATAACCTCATGACATGTTTTGGCCAGTGTTCTCTCCCTTTAACGCGTCCCCGGGCCGTCACAATCCTGCTGTGCAGCAAGTACATCACAATGCGTCTTTTGATGTTAGCTCTAGGGATGAGGGCGGGAAGGGAAGCAAACTTGGCAGTATGCCAGCGGCCTTGATAGAGCGCCCACGGTGGCTTGCTCGGCCTGTCCGGTTGCGCACATCTACTGGCTTTCCATATGTCCGTTTTATCACATTGCGATTGGGTGAACTCCATGTGCGAGGCTTCACGGCCCGATGCACTGAACGATACATGACGAGCACACATTTCGGTAGCATCGAAAGAACCACAATGGAAGCATGTAAAAACATCCTCTACCGCCATCTGAAATGCTGTGCAACTACGATCGGTTAGTTGGCTGATGCGCGGCCAATGACTACCATTGTCGTGGGCTGGTGCGCACGGCGTGAAGCACATAAAGCAAAACCAGAAGTTGGTATAATGGGCGTATTATTTGAGGTGAGGCCATTTGTGTTTTGTCACACTTAATCATCGTTGCACACGTCAGAGGTGCACAGTCAACAGCACAACATGTAGTTCAGGTTTGAGGAGTACTATTTTGATGATTGGCTACAGTATCATGCAATCGTACCTAGATGCTGCCTAACTGGTGGGAGACATGCAGCACTAGCTTGGCAGGCTTTGGCTGGAACCATGCTGACACATAGGTACAGCGGCAACTTTTCAACATAACGAGCCCAGTATGCAGTGCGTAAAATCGGGAGCCCCTGGGGTGAGTCGGAAGCAATGGCAAGTATGCATTGCACACTACATTGGTAGCAATAACCCCTCCCCCCAGGCTCCTTCAAAAAGAATTAAATGTACCCTTAGGACTGTATCAAAGCATGACTAACTATCAGAATAATTTGCTGCAAATCTGAGTGGCACTATCTGCCTGGAATCAGGCATTCTTAGTGCCTCTTGGCACTTCTGCCCACTGCATGTTCTTTGTTCCTGCCCTCACAATTGGCCCCTCCGTGGTCCACATGGCAAAGACCTGCCACCGCTGCTAGGGTGATGCTAAACCACATCAAAGTGACTAGCAAACCACTATTTTCAAAATCCCCGACAAGTGAAGAGGCTCAAAAATGTAGCTGCTGATGATAATGAGCACAGATAAATAATCACAACAAAAAGCTATTATTAATCATATTCTGCAGTTTACAGTAGTGAAAAGCCTGTCATTAGTGTCAATGGCTGTTAAGAACATCAGAAGTTTACTGAAAATTAAAAGTGCTCCGATGCCAGCCTCAAAGCACGTGAGCCGCCCACCCCCCAAACAGACGAGCCAGTTCAATCCAATATGTCTGCATGCGTGCGCTTGGCAGCACAGCTCACTGATCACTTTTGCAGTGGCTGCTGCCGGCGCGGCTATTTATGCTTTTTGTCGCGTACTACTTTCAAACAGCGCTTCCACATATTTACGCAATATCCCGCTCACGTGCATATTGGTTCTTCTATTGTAGCAGCTCAGCCATGCGCTGGCGTCAAAGTAATATAGCGAGCCTCATCTTATGGCGTGGCTGCCATGGCGGCTACACGTTGGCATGAAAGCACAAAAAACAGTCTGCATGAATAACATACTTGCTGTGTGCCAGCTTATGCACTGCAGAATATATTATGCTATTTTCCCTGATTTGGGGGGGGGGGGGGGGGGAGGCGTTCATATTTGCTGTCGTGATGAACGTGCGGCGTAGCGTATGCTATGACGGCTGCGGGCGTTAAGAAGCTGCAATCTTTTTTTTTCCTTATTTTGCTAGAGTCGTCCTTACTTGTGCTGAACGTGCGGTGCAGCGTAAGCCATGGCGGCTGCGATGTTAAGAAGCAGCAGGTTTTTTTTTTTTTTGCGAGAGTTGTTCATTCTTACATCTACGGATCAACGAAAGCACGCGGTCAGCTGTGATAATGACACCGACTTTTAGCACTGTTTTCAAATGGCATTTGCAGCTATCACGCTTCCAATGATTTTGTGGCAGTGGACTACGCCCGCCCCAAGCGCGGTGTGGTAAATGGAACCAGGCTTATGCAATCAAGCCATCACGGGCACTCTGCCAAATTCGCTCCTTGTCACCACTGGGGGAAACACGGCGTGAAATTATCGCTGCTAGCATCTTGGCGCACTGCCGATAAATGAGCTGTGGATGCGATGGTCGAAACAGAGGGACGCGCCTTCGAACGCTTTTTTTTTTTTTTTTCATTTTCTCGGAGGCAAAAGTGGGGGGTGGGTTCATTATGCGACAAGGTGGATTACGCGACAAATACCATATCATTTTTCCCGATCCCAAACGGCATCTCAAGCCGATTTCTGTATATCAAATTATCGATATATTGAACTATTTCGCGATCCCCTTCGAGTTCGATATATCCGGGTTCGACTGTAGTAGACGCTCTTCTCACTTCGTGTTTCATCGCCCGAAACTTGAGGGGATTTGACAAATTTCCAGTAATTCAGCACTAGCTCTGAGACAGTCGGCGCTGCAAGTTCGTTATATCAAGGTCGACCACAGTGACATGTTCGCTGCATGCAAATTTCAACTACACGCGCTTCAGTGGGGGCGGCGTTGGGGAACCAAAACACTTCGTAATATCGAGGAATTCGCTATATGGAGGTTCGTTACATCGAGGTGTAACTGTACAACAGAAGTTGGTTGTCGATCCCACAAAACCGAAAAACAAGAATGGTGACCACAAACAGAAGACAAATAAAAATAATTAAGAAATCAAAAACTCACCTTGAAGTATATCTTAAACAGCTGGTTGACTAGATTCAGCATTCCACGCCGCTTTGAGTTCTCCAGGGACGACCGACTGCATTGGTTATAACGCAGAGCCCCCAGTTGTGCTTCACAAATGACCTCTCTACCGCATTAAATGCGTGTCACTGCAAGCTGTCTTGACATGCATGCCACAGAGCCCAGGGAAAGCAAGATGATCAACATGATTCCTTTAAAGCCCTCAACCACTGCCCTCTGCAATACAGCATAAGTTTTGTGAGATAAATGCATAGTAGGGATATGCGAATACATATTAAAATTATCTAATACAAATCTGGGAAAAAAAGACTTCAAATTACAAATCGAATACCTGGTCATCGACCAAGAAAATGAAAAACTGAAAAACAGCAAGTATTGTTGATCATGTTTATTTCAAAATTCACACAATATTTGCAAATAAATCTAAACTATCATCATCATCAGCCTGACTATACCCACTGCAGGGCAAAGGCTTCTCCCATATTTCTCCACTTAACCCGGTTCTGTGCTAGCTGCATCCACTTGACCCCTGCGAACTTCTTAACCTCATCCGCCCACCTAACTTTCTGCCACCCCCTGCTATGCTTCCCTTCCCTTGGAATCCAGTTTGTTACCCTAAGCGACCATCGGTAATCCTCTCTTCGCACTACATGTCCTGCCCATGCCCATTTCTTCTTCTTAATTTCCACTAGAATGCCAGTAACCTGATTTCTCTGACCCACTCTGCACGCTTCCTATCTCTTAATGTTACCCCTACCATTTTTCGTTCCATAGCCCTCTGGGTTGTCCTCAACTTAAGTAGAACTCTCTTGGTTAGCCTCCATGTTTCACCCCCATAGGTGAGTACAGGTAAGATGCAACTGTTATATACTTTCCTCTTTAGCGATACCGGTAAGCTGCTAGTCAATCTGTGAGTGCTTGCCAAATGCGCTCCATCCCAATCTTATTCTTCTTGTTATTTCCTTTCCATGGTCCGGATCTGCGGTTACTACCTGTCCTAAGTAGACATATTCGCCTACTACTTCCAGTACTTCGCTACCTAATGTAAACTGCTGTTCCTTTCCGAGGCTGTTGAACATTACCTTAGTCTTCTGCATATTGATTTTCAAGCCTACCTTTCTACTTTTCTTGTCTAGGTCACCAATCATTATTTGCAGTCCATCCCCCGAGTTGCTTAGCAATGCAATGCCATCAGCAAATAGCAGATTACTGAGGTATTCTCCATCTACCCTTATCCTTAACTGCTCCCATTCCAAGTCTCTGAATACTTCCTCTAAGCAAGCTGTGAATAGTACTGGGGAGATTGTGTCTCCTTGCCTAACACCTTTCTTTACGGGAATTTTGTTACTTTTTTTATGCAGAACTATGGTTGCTGTGCAGCCATTATATATATCTTCCAACACTTTCACGTAATTTCGCAATGCCTGCATCACCGCCGAGGTTTCAACTGAGTCAAATGCTTTTTCGTAATCAATAAATGCTATGTATAAGGGCTGGATATATTCCAAGCATTTTTCTATCACCTGATTGATGGTATGGATATGATCGATAGTAGGGTACCGTTTCCGAAAACCTGCTTGATCCTTTGCTTGATTGCAGTCTAAGGTTGTCCTGATTCTATTAGCGATTACCTTAGTAAATACCTTATACGTAACAGACAGTAAGTTGATTGGTCTGTAATTTTTAAGGTCCTTGGCGTCCCCTTTCTTATGAATGAGGACATTGTTTGCATTCTTCCATGGTTCCGGTACCGTCGATGAGATCAGGCACTGCGTATACAGGGTGGCCAGCTTTTCTAACACGATATCCCCCCCCGTCCTTCAGCAAATCTGTAGTCATCTGATCCTCTCCAGCTGATTTCCTCCTTTTCATAGTTTCTAATGCTTTCTTGACCTCGTCCTTTGTAACTGGTGGAACGTCTGACTGTTTTTCCCTACCGCCAATCTCCTTACGGTCCTGACTACTTTGGCTACTGTAGAGATCTGTATAGAACTCCTCGGCTACTTTGACTATCTTGTCCATATTCATGATGACGTTGCCCTCCTTGTCCCTTATCGCATACATCTGGTTTTTGCCTATGCCCAATTTCTTCTCTACCGCTTTAAGGCTTCCCCCGTTCTTTACAGCATGCTCAATTTTCTCCATGTTATACTTCCTTATATCGGCCACCTTGCGCTTATTGATTAGCTTTGATATCTCGGCCAATTCAATCTGGTCTGCTGGATTGGAAGATTTCATACTCTGGTGTTTCTTAATCAAATCTTTTGTCTCCTTAGACAGCTTACCGGTATCCTCTCTAACTATCCTACCGCCTATTCCACCGCACATTCAGTAATGATACCGTATTTACTCGAATCTAGGCCGGTACTTTTTTTTTTAATTGGTTACGAAAGTCGGGGGTCAGCTTAGATTCGAGGATGCGGTTTGCCCGCAACCGCTAGACATGTGGCGCCATCTCGCGGCTACTGCTTGAAGCTTGCAGGTTTGCAGGCTCCATTTTGCTTTTGTGAACGTTGCACCAAGGTCTCGTTGTTTCGCGTTTCCTTGTGTGCGTCTCTGCGTGCCCTCGAAAAAGCAGTCGTGTTCGCAGGGCGATGGCTCCCACCAAGCGATGCCATTACACTGCGGCTTTTAAGCGGAAAGTAGTTTTAGAGGCGGAGAAGACGTCAAACCTACAAGCTCAGCACGACTTCGGCGTGGATGAAAAAAACGTGCGCCGATGGCGCAAGCAGCGGAATGAGCTTTTCGACTGCGCTGCAAAGCGAATGGCCTTCACTGGACCCAAGAGCGGGCGACACCACGAGGTGGAGAAGGACGTCGCTGATTTTATCAGGAAGCAAAGGGAAAGTGCAATGCTCGTGACGACGAAGATTATACAGGCGAAGGCGAGGGAGATCGCAAACGTTAGAGGCATTGGACAGACCCAATTTAAGGCCAGCAGGGGCTGGGTCACTCGCTTCATGAAGCGTTTCGGGTTCAGCTTGCGACAGAGGACTTCTGTGTGCCAAAACCTGCCCCCTGACTTTGAGGAGAAGCTGGTTGCATTCCAGCGCTTTGTTATCAAGAAGCGGTTGAAGGAGGACTACAGACTGGGCTAAATCGGTAACGCCGACCAGACCCCAGTCTGTTTTGACATGCCTGTAGCGTTCACAGTGAATGAAAAGGGCGCAAAACAGGTAAAAGTCAGAACTGCTGGGTACGAGAAGCAACGTTTTACCGTGATGTTATGTTGCATGGCCGATGGGCGAAAACTGCCGCCCTACATCATATTTAAGTGGAAGACGCTTCCAGCTGGAGAAGTTTTCCCTAAAAACGTCTTTGTGCGCGTCCATGAGAATGGATGGATGAGTGGTGCCCTTGTCGAAGACTGGGTGAAGACAGTTTGGCAACGCCGTCCCGGGGCCCTGTTGTTCAAGAAGTCGCTCCTGGTTCTCGACTCCTACCGCAGCCACTTGACAGATGCCATAAAGTCCGTGCTTTCGGATGACAGTACGGACATTGCGATAATCCCCGGAGGTATGACGAGCCAGCTACAGCCGCTCGACGTAGCCGTCAACAAGCCATTTAAGGATAGGCTGCGGAAGCACTACAACGACTGGCTGACAATGCAAGATCACCAGCTCACACCGACCGGGCGCATCAAGCGTGCTTCGTTTAGCCAAGTGGTGAACTGGGTCGCCGCGGCGTGGGAGGAGATTCCGGCCAAACTGATTGTGCGGGCCTTCCGAAAGTGCAGTATTTCCAACACGCTGGACGGAAGCGAAGAGTGCGCTGTGGGAGGAAACCAGCGACAAAGAGGACAGCGACGGCGACGAAGACAGCGAGTGAGCATTGAACGTGCTACAATGAGCGTCGCAAGCACAATAAAATGCATGTTCTAGTTCCAGTCAATGCCTTTTTTCATTCGGCTTACATTCAAGTAAACTTTTTTTTTTCTGACCGTCTGAATTTAGGGGGTCGGCCTAGAATCGAGGCCGGCCTAGATTCGAGTAAATACGGTATCTCTGAAATTATTGTTCACTGCTTCTAGGGTAATGTCGCCATCCTCGTTTAGAGCTGAATATCTATTCTGTAGCGAGATCCTGAACTTTTCTGCCCTCCCCCTCACCGCTAATTCGTTGATGGGTTTCTTTTTTTTTTTTCTTACTAAATTGTTGCGTTCCTTCTTCAGATTTAGGCTAATTGTGGACCTCACCATCCTGTGGTCACTGCATCGCACTTTCCCGATTACCTCTACATCTTGCATAATGGCAGGAGTTGAACACATCATGAAGTCAATTTCATTTTTAGTCTCCCCGTTAGGACTTTTCCATGTCCCTTTCCGGTTCTTGCGTTTGCTGAAGAAGGTATTCATGATTCGTAAGTTATTGCGCTCTGCAAACTCAACTAGTAACTCACTCCTGCTAAATTAGGAGACGCCTGCTTCTGGGAAAGAGAGCAATGGTTAGCCTTGACCGCCTAGTAAAGAGCAGAGACATTAGTCTGCCAACCAAGAACCGTATAACTCGTGCTATGGTCTTTCCAGTTGTGATGTATGGATGCGAGAGTTGGACTGTGAAAAAGGCTGACCGCCGAAGAATTGACGCGTTTGAATTGTGGTGCTGGCGAAGACTCTTGAGAGTTCCTTGGACTGCCAGAAGATCAAATCAGTCGATATTGTCGACCATAAACCCTGACTGCTCATTGGAGGGTCAAATTCTAAAGTTAAAGCTCAGCTACTTTGGTCATCTGATGAGAAGAGAGGAGTCGCTGGAGAAAGATTTGATGTTGGGAAAGTTGAGGGTCGCCGGAGAAGGGGTAGGCAGCGAACGCGATGGTTAGATGGCATCCTCGAGGCACTGCAGATGAAGTTATGTGATGTTAAGAAGATAGTGAGAGACCGGAAAGCGTGGCGTGACATGGTCCATAGGGTCACGAAGAGTCGGACACAACTGAACGCCTGAACTGAACTGAACTGAACTGCTATTCCTAGAACCAATGCCATAGTCACCTACTGCCTGGTCTCCTGCCTGCTTTTTCCCTACCTTGGCATTGAAGTCGCCCATTAGTACAGTATACTGCGTCTTTACTTTTCGCATATCCGATTCTACATCTTCGTAGAAGCTTTCAACTGCCTGGTCATCATAACTACATGTAGGTGCATAGGCCTGTACAGCCTTCAGTTTATATCACTTATTAAGCCTAATTACGATGCCTGCCACCCTCTCATTAATACTATAGAATTCATCTATATTGCCGGCTATATACTTATTGACAAGGAAACCTACTCCTAGTTGTCGCCTCTCTGGTAAACCTCGATAACACAGTACATGCTCATCCTTCAGTACAGTATATGCCTCATTCGGCCTCCTAACCTCACTAAGCCCTATGATATCCCATTTGTAGTGCTGTGTAGTGCTTCTTTATTACTGTTGGCGTTTCTGGTACATGTGGTTTACCATTGGTTATCTGTTCGGGTATTTTGCTCCTGTATTGCTCCTACCATTTCCTTGCGCATGTGGTTTCAATGTCTGCTTCTAATGTATCTTTTTTTTTTGTTTTTGTTGTCAATTTCACTGTACGAACAGCGTGTTGATGTGTTAGTATTTTAATCTATAATTTGGTGGCAGGTCGACACCGGGATGATTTTTTATTTCTTAGGTTTTTCCTCTTGTTAAGCTGGTTTTTCTTTTCTGCTGTGTATTTTAACAATGTATGTAATCCCACTCCTGCCTAAGGCCTTCTGTGAAGGCTGGGAGTATTCCTGAAATAAATAAATAAAATAAAATAATTTCATACCCTCTAGTTCCTCTAACAGCACTGCTAAACTAGCTTCACTAGGGTTCTAGCGTTAAACGTTGCCAGGGCAAGTTCCAATGGCGGCCTGTCCAGCGGAGCCAGGTATTCTTAGCACCCCCTGCTGCGTCACAGGTCTGACCGCCGCCGTGGTCAGTTGTTCCGCAGCCGCTGGTGACTGAGGGCCGGGGTTTTATGGAGCTTATCATAGGAGGTTGCGGCCAATTACTGCACCAGGGTGGCCAACTCCTGTTCTGGTGAGGGAGTGCGTTGCCCAAGGTGTTCACCAGCATCAGGTCGCGCCCCAAACCTGTTTATGCAATTCCATCGACATGCGTTTTTTTTTAATCCGGTGGAGAATTGCGCGGCACCGTGATTTGAACCCCAGCCCTCTTGCATGTGAGGCGGAGGTTCTACCGCTACGCCACCGCTGCGACCAATCTAAACTAGAATTGCACAAAAGTGTAAACCCTATTGAAAAGTACAGTATGAATTATATATATATATATATATATGTATACTATATATATAGGATTCCGTATACAGGTTATGGTACAGGAAGGACCTGCATGAAAAAGGGTAGAGCTGACATATTGCTGCTGAATACAATAAGCTCTCATTAATTTGGCTCTCAAGGAACGAGAAAAAATATGTAAGAATTAACCAAAGCCTCAAATGGGTCTAAAAAACTGCCGCAAACCGTTGGCACTACAGTAAATTTATCAGATGAACTCCTGCATGATGACTGCCTGCATTTGATATGGAACCAAAGCGACGATGATTTTTCCTAGTTTATCAAGTCATTCACATTGCGCGCACTGTTGGAAAGGCCCACTTTTCAAAAAGAAAGGTCTCTGTTCAAAAAACACTCCTTTGTGTTTTCAGGATGCTCCACTGCGCAGTGTCCGCGATGAAGCGCGGACACTGCAGTGAATTTGAAAATTTTTGCTCTCTTGGCAATTTCTGAAAAGTTTAAAGTATCAATTTCTGAATAAGAAAATAAGTCAAACAACATATTCGATTCATATTCAAAAGGCAGACAGGGCTATGGGGCGGGGTTTTTGTCCTAGGTCACTTACGCCACATAGTTCAGGCATACCTGTCCCTAGTTCCGGTTTTCAGTTTAAGTTTTCCCTTCATGTGGCATCAATAGTTGTCAAGCAACCAGCAACGCGTGAACCCAAATTTGTGACTAATCAACAGTCGACATGACAAATGGTGGTAAAATAAGCACATAGCGAAAAGCGTGCAGAAATCGGCGAGATGATGCCGCACGTGCGGCCCAGGTATGCATTGCAAGGTTCCCGACAGGCAGTGGGGCCAAAAGCATGCGCATGGCAAATTGTACTAACGCCACAATGTTCTGCGCTGACACTGTGCTGGCTAGTATTGTTGTGTGATCTTGATATAGTTATAAACTGAATATTTCCCTAATGGCATGGCATTCCGGAGAATGATGCACAAAATATCTGCAGGAACTACATTTTGCTGCACAGAGGACTGGTCAGTTCTGTACTTTTCACATAATGGTAACAGAAAGTTGTCCTCAAGTATAGACATCTGCCTTGTGCAGTTAGCCCCCATTTCTGGCTGTACCACAATAATAACTGCAGAATTATGTGGCCTAATACACATATATTAAAAACTTTACCATTATATCATACGTTACGAAAGAAAAAAGGGCATGCTCTTTAATGTTGCACACAGTACACGCATAAATGTGCAGGCCTACATTAATGTCACCAAGCACCCCCCCCATCTAAACAATGAAAAATACTTCCCACAGCTACCCCATCCATATCAGATTACATTTTCTTAAGGAAGCCCTGTTCCCATTTTATTTTATTTTTTCTTGTGAAATCCCACTACTGTGTGTTTGCTAGAGTTTATTTTGTTGGTGCAATTTTCACATTTCTGTCTCGTGGTTCTACTTTTAATTGCTCCGTTTTGCTCCTTCCTCTTGCCCTTTCAGGCATCACACAATCTGTTCTTGTTTGTGTGAGCTGCACCGTATTTGTGCCACTTTCTTGCCGCAGTACTTTATTCCTTGCAATGCATTCATCTCTCCAATGCTCTGGCGATTGACAGTACGAAAAACGAAGAAAAAAAAAAACGCTAATCCTTGAACAAGAACAAAAGGCTCAATTTCCTATCAAAGCTGCTACTTGTACAGCTTACAGGACGGCAAAGTAAACAATGTGTGCAGGACTGACTTGTCACTGGCGCACACTCTGAAGCAGCCCATGAGCAGCTCAGCCGCCTTCTCCAGGGTCTCTCCGGGTTTGCCCTTGCTCTTTTTGGAGAGCTGCATATCAGCCTGGGGGAGGGTGGGGGGAGGCACATGTAAAAACAAGTAAGGAGCACTGTGTGCATACATGAACACATACAGGGAAAATAAGGGGCTGCGTTATGAAATGCACAAGAAGGGAGCCAATGCCCACTAACACAAAGAAAAGCTTACAAGGTTTTTTTTTTGTTGCAAAAGCAACACGACAGCCAAAGCGAGACCTCGGGTGGCTGCAGCTACATCGTGAAGAGGCGTAGAAGCTAAGAAGAAAGCGAAGGAGACTAAGAAGATGAAGAGGAAGAATGCTCTGTTACCCACAGCTACAGCTTTCACTCCACATTCGGTTCAGCAGCATTGAAGCCTCCTCATGTTTTGGTGTTGATCAATATTAATATTCTAATCACGGAGATAACTGATTAGCATGTAGAACAAAAAATTAAACGAGCTCAACGCTGCTGAACCAAATGTGGAGTGTAAGCTTGGGCTGCGGGCGACGAGCGTTGCATTGAACATAACCACCGTTCTGTTGAATGCATCAAAGTTCCCCGGCCTTATATGCAGAACCGCCATTCATGCCCTGTGCATGCGATGCCGGCAGTTGCTTTCCCACTCCACTCGATCAGCTCTCCGCAGCGGCGTGCACAGTGCAGGAACTACCTTTCTCCTCTCTCCGGCACGCATCTTTTGGGATGCCGCTACCCTCCTCCTCCACTCTGTGGCGAGCACCACATACCTTTCGAGTCACTATGTGACCCATGTGACACAACTGGTGAGAGCGAGCAGTTGGAGCGATGGTCAGCGCTGTGGCAGAGGTTACTGCAGAGTGCACTGCTGTTGCGTCGGTTTACCTCCCATTAGAGGCCATTTACATGCCTGATTTGACCTTCCACACTACACTCCAAAAACAATCACCTTTGAATCGGGGGGTCCCAACATACGACCTTCCGAATTTTATGCCCAGTGCTCTACCGACTGAGCTAGGATGACGGCTGTTCAATCTATTTTCTTCTGTATTTATGCTGTGCGCAACCTATATTTGAGAGTGTCTGCCAGTGCAACCTTCCTCCATAGGAGTGGATGTGTAACACTCTGTGTGTGATACTATGACTCCCACACAGGCACGTGATCTAAAGGGGGGACTGTGTGACAACCCTCTTATGCTGCCTAAGACGTCAAGACAGCCAGGTTTGAAGCCCTTGTTAGCCAAAACCGCAAACAGATGCAGAGAATATAAGTGGCTCCGCCACGAAGTGCATAAGAAGTGAGCTGACAGCCACATATACAATGAAAAGCATAAGGGCTGTTTTTCTTGTACTGAGCAATGTTAATAATGTAATCATGAAGACAACTGATTAGAAAGTAGAAGAAGAAACAACCATCAGTAGTGGGTGATTGTTTTCCCTATGCTTTTCTTTGTTTCAGTGGCTGCTGACTCCCTTTTTACACATTTTATAACGAAGCCCCTGACTTTCCCAGCATTCCTTTGCTGTTCTTCTTAATCATGGGTTCAAATCCAGCTGCGTTGACGTGATAGGTAGCATAAGAGGGTTATCACACAGGTCCCACCATCCCAGTTAGGTCACATTCCTTAGGATGTGATACTCTTGATATCAAAGAACATTCCATGTCCGCTGCTATGGTGAATTGGTGAACAAATGTCTAAGAAAGTGGAAGACTGAACTGCTGTCACCATAGCTCAGTCAGTAAAGGACCAGATGCGAAATTCAGAGATCGTGGGTTCCCGACCTCATTGGCAGCAGGCGGTTGTTTTTTCTTTCACCTTCTAATAAGTTATCTCCACAATTACACTATTAACATGCATCAACCCCAGAAAAAAAAAATCCTCTATGCTTTCCTTTGTGTAAGTGGCCGTTAGCTCCCTTGTCATACATTGAAGTAGCCATACATACTACAGAATGTATGTCTGTAAACTATCATTATCATCCTAATCTATGGCTACACACAAGGCAGGATGAAGGGTATCTCCTATTTCTGCAACAAACCGTACTCTGGCCACCTTACCACAATAAGCTTCTTAATTATGCATGCCCTCCTCCTGAAATATACTTCATGATTTAAAGAGACTGTTAGCCATCTGCTCCATGATAACATCCTCTGTCCCATGCCCATTTCTTTTCTTTGGTTTCACCTAGACTACCATTACCTCATAAAATCTTGTTTCGTGACATATAAGCTTTCTTCCTGTCTATTAGTGTTGTGCCCATCATTTTCTTTCCCATACAGCTTGCTGTGCTGTCCTCCATTATAATTGCAAGCAAGGTGGCATGTACTAGGCGATGCCAGTGCACATTAAAGAACTCTAGGTGGTCGAAATTATCCACAGCCCCCACCATTGCAGTCTCCCGCATAGCCTGAGTCTCTTTGGGAGGGATGTTAAACCCCATCAATCAAACTACACCAAACTACTTGTTAGCCTCCTACAACTTTCACCTTCTAGGTGGGGGTGTAGATGCATGCACATCCACTTTGTTTGGGTGCTTGCAAGTAAACTTGTTGCAAGTGACATCCACACTGTGCAGAACATGCAAAGCAAAACACCTGCTGCACTGTAGGACTACAATCACTACCATTACCTCTAAGCCTTACTTCTCTCTCACTGATAAGTCTGCTCCTGTCGCCCAGAATCAAAGAACCAAAATATGGAGCACATAAATGTTCGATTCCAGAGCAGCATGAAAGTGTCACACAATTCACACACAGTCGTGTGCTGATGTCAGGAAAGGGAATGTTCCTGATAGAGGTAGGCACTGCACCACATCTTTACTGGCGATTTGTTTTAGCACAAAACAATGGGATGCTACCTACAAGTACATGCACAAAGCCCATTACTGTGCAACACAGCTCTGATTTGAATTTGGTTTCCATGAAAACCAATTCTCAGAAGCATCGGCTGGGTAGCAAAAGCCATAGAAGTGGCTGTGGCATTCAGCGTTATAATGTAATGAATAGTACAGTCACACCCTCTCCTACTCATTTCGTTTAACTATAGAATAACTGGATGTAACCAGACATGCAGAAACTCCTTTTTACACTGAAAGCTTTGCATAACTGAAAAGCGAACTGGAAACTGTGATGTTCAACATATTGAAGCAACACAGGGGCCGTAAGGAATGCCAAAGTGAAAGGTGTTGGATTAATTCAGACTCACTGGGGCTGTTTGATGTGTGCTAGCAATGCACAGCACGTGGGTGTTTTTTGCACATAGCCTTCATCTATTTTAACGCATGGCCACATTGGCAAAAGTGGCACACTTCCAAGTTTGGAAGCTATAACTGTACCCAGCCTGCACTGTCAGGGGCTACACATAGAGCATTCAATGATTCAAGCACATTGAAGTCATGACATGTATAATCGTGAGCAAATACTTCTAAGCCACATTTCACCTATGAAGCAATTTTAACTACAGTCAAATCTACGTTTTCAATGTAAAACTATTTCATAATTATGAATTTCAATAAAGTGCATATTTCAGAATAAAGCACGCATTTTATTTTTTCTTCAATATTGTAAGAACATCAATGTTACGAATTCGGCTAAATTTAACAGCGCCGCAGCTCGCAACTGTCACATGAAACAAAAACCGCCGTTTCTGTGTGTATAGCCTGTGGGCTGTAGCTATCATCATCAGCATACCAGCTCCTTGTGGCACCACAAAGCTGTGGTTTAATATGCAATAGCAAGCAGGCCTAGCCGCCTGCCGTTTTTCGTCCTGTGTTGTGTATCATTCGCAGGTCGGTCGTTCGTGCCATTCGCGCCTGCGGAAAGGTTTTTTTTTTTTATTTTTTTGTTGCGGGTTATCTTATTGCGAAGTTTTGAGAGATCTGACGATGATTGCAGCAAGCGAAGGTGCCAGAAGATAGGAAATCAGCGTTCACAGCAAAAAACAACGCAAGGAAAAAGTCAATCGGCCTCTGCAGGCAGCTAGCATTGCCCTATCGACCGTCGGAATTATTTTAAAAAACCGAGACAAGATTTGCTAAGCTCAGGGAAAACTGAACACGAGATCATGTCGAACTCTAATATTTTTTTTTTGCACACGGACAAAGTCCGTACTTTCATCGCTCGGTTCAACCACGCACCCGATGAGGTGTTGTGCAAAGTGGAAGGTGTCTGTGCTGTCTCGGTGTAACGTAGTGCGTGGTCGTGATTGCTAAGCGCAGCAGAAGAAAATAACAGTTTTCTCCAAATAAATCAGCTCTGAAGTTACTGCAACATTTTCATTTGAGGTTTTGCTAGTCTACATATGTGCCTACCGCCAAAGTACGTTATTTTCATACCTAGGTTTGACTGCTATCTTATAATCACAGATTTTTCATTACAATGATACTTGAAAATAATGAACGACTTTTTGCAGTCCCGCAGGATTCATTATACTATTGAGATTTGACTGTACAAGTTTTTGAAACCTACTGCACTGCATGTCACTGCAAACTGACGAAACAGTGCAGCATGTGTCACAACTTGATCTTGATTTTTATAGTGCTGAAGAAACACCACAGGAAGAAAGACACAAAAGGACAGAAGCGCAACTTCCAACTTGGAAGTTGCGCTTCGGTCTTTTTGTGTCTTTGTTCCTGTGGTGTTTCTTCAGCCATATAAAAATCATGATCCTGTACCAACTAACCCGTCAAAAAGTCCTGCTGTGTCCCAACTTGAAGTACGAGTCTCTCACTTTCATTCCCGACATTGTGTCACTGAAATATTCTCGTGCGTGTGCTGCAAATGTACACTGCAAATGTTTCTGCAAGTTCGTCACCTCAGTAAAGCTTTTGTGAAGGCTAAAATTAGTATATCAACCCTAGTGCTTGTTTAAAAATGCCCGCACTGAAGTGAAGATGTCCATACCTGTGAGGCGAATAACCGAAGGTCAAGGCAGACTGTGTACATGATGGGCAGGGCCCAGTTCTCTTCCTTGAGGGACTGAAATATCTTGGTGAAAAGCTTGCAGTGGGAAGAACCAAGCCAACGGTCAAGGGCCACGCAACAGCAAACAGATTGGCAAGGGCTCCACAGAACAGCCTGAAGTGCCCATAGCAACTGGAAGCTACACACTGCTTGTCTCAGTACCATCCTAATGCATCAGCTACCAACAGTGAAATAGTGAATCAATTATGGATATTTCAGCATGCCACTACTGCCTAAAAACACATATTGCTGTGGCCCTCAGCAGGATTATAGTGCAGTATTTCTTTGCTCTCATTCTCATCTATGAATGCATTCCCGACAAAACTGAAAAATTCTGCCTACCATCACCTACAACTCTGACAGACCTGCCAGACAATGACTGTCAGTTTGTGGGCAAACTCTATGGCAATTGGCAAGCCTGCTTTAGAGATTGCAATAATAAAGGGTCTATCTTGAAATTAACAAGACAAGTAGTGGCACTGCGCTAGCGCTTGATTAAGAAAACAGTTTCGGGAGACAAAGGGGGAACCTTCAGCTTCACAATATGACAAGCTCGGTTGGCTTCAAATAGGCAAAGCAAGTGTGGCACGCTTCAGTGCGTACCTCCTTTTCTTCGCTGCGTTCAGGAAATAATGGAGCGAACACTGAAGCAGCACTATTCAGTGAAGTTTAAATTAAACTGAAGAAGCCTCCTGCCGAGACGTTTTTTCCATCACCAAAGACCGCATATGGCAGCTATGCAATGTGCAGATTATGAGTGTTCAAAATGCAAAATATTTGCAGACAGACGTGAAGACGACCACAAAGAGCAACAATGCAACGACAGTTACAGACGCTAACCTTGACTGCGTGCGTACATTAGTGAACACTGATTGGCATTTAAGTGTCTGTATATTTGCAGAAGGATCAGAGATTCCAAAAACATAAGTTCATGAAACTGTCAATGGAAAGTTCTAAGTGTGCAAAGTCTGTCCAAAAATCATGCCAAGAATTTTCTTTCTAAACAAGTTATCACAGGGGATGAAATCTGTGTGTGTAAACATGACCCAGAAACAAAAAGACAGAACTTAGAGTGGCACATCAGCGAATCCTCCTGTCCGAGAAAGGCACAGATTCCAAAATCCAAAGTGAAATTCATGTTAATCGCACTCATGACTGTGAGAAAATCAGCCGTTACAAACAGACCGATCCCACAGGCCAGTTTCATGATGGCATCGCTGCCGTGGTACATGTTGATACTCGTAGTCATCCAACCACTCCAGCCACCCATAGTGCCTGCACACCACGTTTCCGAGCAATTTTAAGGCTAAGCTTTTAATGGCTCATGCTCGCGGATCGTGTTCGTTCATCCGTCGGTCCGTCTGTCTGCAACTCTTTCGTTACGTGGGAGGTGGCAGCTGGAAGCTGAGCACTAACTGGATGTAGGGCATCCTTAAATTACGTTTGGCACAAGCTACCCAACTCAGGCCTTTCCTTTAATATGGGAGGGGGATATCTGAATCAGCCTGCCAAGCCCTATGCATTCATGCTATCCTTAGGCCACGCAGGCAAGTTTATACGGCTTGGTTAAAGCGGTGCTTTATAAGTTGGCTGGTAGCTTATGGTCATCATGAGGATGGGAGTAAAAATAGAGAGAAAGAGGTGCCGTAGTGGAGGGCTTCAGGACCACCCCGCGGTAGAGGCTTTCGCCCCATTGCAGTTTAGTGATCCAAAGTGCCCCTTAGAATTTTTAGCTCGTGTGTATGCCAGATTGCATTGCAAAAATTTACTTGCTATGTTCCTCGATGCTATAACAGAACAAAAGAAAAATGGCCCAGGCTTTATGTATTAAACCATAGCTTAAACAGCTAGCTCGGGAGAAAGACATCGGTGTCGTTGTAGTACTAATAGTTGTCGGCACCGTATGTCAGAAATAATTGGGGGCTGCATAAAAAATGCAATGGTAATTTGCAATTCTAGCGATTGCTTGAAGTGTGACAAGTGATGACGAGTTCAAGAAATCATTGAAATAATTTCATGAAATGTTAAAAAAATGAAAAAAGGAGTTCAAATGAGTGAAAATACCCAGAATGAAAAGGCATGCTTGATGATGCTAATTTAAAAATTTAGTGTAATTCATCAATTATTTATGTGGATCAATTGAAATTTTGGAAAAAAAGGCTCCGAAGGTGTAAACTGCTCAGAATAAAAAGAGAATGCTTGAGATGCTAATTAAAAGATTAAAGGAGTTAACCTTATCAATTATTTGAAAAATAGAAAGGTTGGAAAAAGGGGTTCAAGGTGTAAAAATGCTCAAAATGAAAGGACAATGCTTCATGCTGATTAAAAAATTAGTGTAATTGATTGTTTTCCATTTTGATTTTTCCATTTCTTTATTTTTCAAATATTTATTTATTTGGTCAATTACACACTCTAAATTTTCACATTAGCTTTTCATTCTGAGCGCTTGCACTCCTTTGAACCACCTTTTTCCAACTATTTTTCTTTTTTTTTTACTTCTTCAATTCTTTATATAGTTATTTACAATGATTTCTCTAACTCATCATCACCTATCTTGCACCAATCAATCATCAGTCACTAGAATAACAAATCACTATGGTATAATATTTTTAAAGCAGCCCACAATTATTTCCGACATACAGTGCCGACTACGCCAATGGTGCTTAGACCGAACGAGCTGGATAAGCTATCGCTTAAAAGAACGTAAGTACCCTTAGAACCTTTGCCTGGCATGCAGTGTAGGTTTGTAAAACAATGATGTGACAAATATATCTCGGTGATGAAGTATGATAAATATGCGTTGAGTTCATGTGGAGTGCAGGCTGCAGCAGTGCAGGTGCGCGCTCTTACCAGACTACTACAATCAACATGGCGGCTATGCAAGTTCACGAAAACCAGCACATGCGCAGATCAGAAGGTGGGATAAGTCTATTAATTCCCCCCCGGGTGACAGGAAATGGGCCTTCCTACGTGGAAGTCCTCCAGAGACTTGGAAAATGCATCCTGAGCAAGCACAGATTATGACGTCATTGGTTCTGTGCCGTTCCCTTGCAGGCCGCGCAATGTCAGGGAGTTTTTGACTTGGAAAAGCATAAACACGCTTTACTAGCATACATACAGCAAAATAACCGTGCAACTTCATTCCTTTTCTGAGAATGAAACATGCATTCAAAGGACACCAGCATGACACCGTCGAAGATGTCCAATGGGCTGCAACAAAAATGCTCAACAAAGTTCCAGAAAAGGACTTTCAAGATGCCTCCAAACAGAGGGAAACTTGCTGGGATCACTGCTTCACCAGGATTTTTACTTCGAAGATTACCAGGTATACTGAAAGATGTTGCGAAATAAGGTGCGATTTCTACAATAAGCCCTTACTTTCAGGGCAGACCTTGCATACGGCTGCCTATGCTCTGGTAGCCAGTGGTATCGTAGAACAACTTAATGAGGGGCTTCAATACCAAGTTTTGGTTTGCAGAAAGCAGTGTTCCACTGCATTGCATATTCATACTGTCTCAGAGTAACATTTTTAGGGACTCCATATGGCAGATACAGCAGGTTTTGATTGACCAAGTCTCCTTTTCAAAAAATCAGTTAAGGGAAAATGATGAAAATGTTCATCCAAGGGGCTTGAAATGGTTACTGAACCATGAAGCAAAAATAATAATAATAAAAAAAATACAGAAATGAAGTCATGTGAGCAGCCCTATGAAAATAACTCAAACAGGTAAGTGAACAGATATGAGCACAGAAAGTGAAACTTTTAGTTTGAAAATGGCATCTGTTTGACTTCTCTCACCACGCTGCACTGTGGGTGCCACAAAGCAGCGCTGACACAGAACTCTGTAATCTCATTGTAATCTTACCACGTCATACTCTGCCTCTAAAAATGAACTAAAATTTTTCAACATTCTGCTACAATGGATACACTGAAGCCAAACAATCGCAAAGGGTGAATACTCGTTGCATGAGTGAACCTTTGTTTCACATACCTTGAGAAACGCTCAGAAAGACCTCTCACAAATCTTTAATACATTAACATTAGAATCACCATGTTCAAAAACCAGTCTACCTGTCTGTCGCCTGTCTGAAGCCTCAGTTGACAGGTGGCAAATGTGAAAAAAGGGATATTCCACTCTCCAATTTTGGAGAGTGGGTGAAAGGGAGAAAAAGAAAGGGAGGGAGGTGATGAGTGGCAGGTGCGGGGTAGATTGGGGGTGCATTGTGTCACAATGCAGTTGATGGATGTGATCATGCCACCTGATCGCACAGTCTGGAACAGTCAGCAGAAGAAGCTGCTTAGTCCGGAGCAAACACCAATGTCAACTAGCGCTCTGCCAAACTGAAGAGACTGAACATCTGTGCTCTCTGCTCTTTCTCAATGAAACGGTAACTTCAGACGCAACATTACATCTACTGTATTGCACACCAAACTGCTTAAAATTTATGCTATATTGCACAATTACTGATAGAATGATGGCTCAGAGATTACCAATTACCAACTGCTAGAGACTGGTCAAGCCGCAAAACAAAGGATATTGGACCAAGATGGCTTGCTCCTTGTATGCATCCACAAAGTTGTAGTTATTCATGTGGTAGAGGCACCTGAAAGGAAACAATGAATGGATCACTGTGCTGATAGGGAAGTTTGACAATAATATTGGAATTAGACACAAGTTGCTAGTCTCCATTTACTCAGCTCAGAGGACATCGAAATAATGTGCTTGGAATGAAAGTGCTAAAGAGAGTGAACTGAAATGCCTACTCCATATTACATATGGTGTTGTTGAGTAACACAGCCATCACAACCCACTTTAGCGGGTAGCGTCCAGTGTTACTCGATAAAAACTTGAAATTTCTCCAACCAACACTTTTATTTTATAAAACCCGACGTTTCGGAGCCGGCTCGGCTCCTTCTTCAGGGGTGCATGACGCGGGGCTGCGTGCAGCTATAAGTAAAGGAATGGTCGGGGGGGGAGAAGAAGGTGGGGGGGGGGGGAGAATGGGGAGGGGGTGAGATGTATGTGAAAGAAATGAGAAGGAAGGAGGGAGGGTTTTAGACGAGTGAGGGTGAAGCAGGTGCAGGTGTGCTCGCTGGCGACTTTTTTCTTTTCTTCTGTGAAGTGGCCAGGAGAGAGCGAAGACCTTGCAAGTATACAGCAGGGAGGTTGCCTATTGTCCGGTTGATATTATTTGCGGTCGACTGTATGTGCCATGACTCGAGGAGGCGTCTTTTGCGGTAATTGGTCTCGGTCTCCAAGATGAACGTTTCTTCGAAATTTATTCTGTGGTCGGAATCTTCTGAATGTTCAGCTACGGGGTTGCGTTCTCATGAAAAATTTCGTACATCGTTCTTGTGTTGCCGAATTCTTTCTTTAAGGTTTTTTTGTTTCGCCAATGTAGCTAGCATCACAGTCGGCGCAGGGAATTTTGTAGACAATGCCTTGGGCTCTTTCTCTTGGTGGTCGATCTTTGGGGAAGGGTAGCAGGCTCCCCAAAGTGTTTGAAGGCTTATGCGCCACTCGAATTCCCTCTTTTCTTAGAATACGGGCGATGGTTTCGCTGGTGCCTCGGACATAGGGGACAGTGACATACTTTTGAGATGTAGTTGTTTGTTGCTGGTTATTTTCTTCCCGGGGCCTGTCGTTGCGTTTTTGGCGGCGAATGATTTTCCGGATAAATTTTTTTGGGTAGCCGTTCATGGTTAGTTCCTTGACTATTAAGCGTCTTTCGTTTGCTTTGTCGGGCTCTGTGGTGCAATGTGTTTCCACTCTTTGTAATAAGGTCTTCACAACTGACGCTTTATGGCTTGTCGGGTGGTTCGAAGTGAAATGCAGATATCGCCCTGTGTGGGTGGGTTTTCGGTATACGGAGAATCGCAGACGGTTGTTTTTTCGGGTCACCAGAACGTCCAAAAACGGCAGGGCGCCTTGCTTCTCCATATCCAGGGTGAACTGAATCTCCGGTTGTATGGAATTTAGATGAGAGAGGAAATTTTGGACTTCAGATTTCTTAATAATTGAGAAACAGTCATCGACATATCTCAGAAAAATTTTTGGCGGTGGGCGGAAAGAGTTGAGAGCTCGTTCTTCGATGTGCTGCATAGTTATATTCGCCATAGCGACAGAGATGGAGGCACCCATTGGTGTTCCCTTAACTTGTTTGTAGAATTCTCCTCGGCATGAGAAGTATGTGTTTGATAAGCATAGTTCCAGAAGGCGGCATACCTCGTCTACACTGAGTGGGGTTCGTGCGCTGAGTGTACCGTCGCGTTGTAGGGTTTCTCGAGTGGCGGCCAACGCGAGATTTACAGGGACATTTGTGAAAAGGGACACCACGTCAAAGGAAACAAGGCACTCGTCGACCTCAAGGCTCACCTGGGATACGAGGATCGTATCCCAGGTGAGCCTTGAGGCCGACGAGTGCCTCACCTTCTTCTCCCCCCCCCACCTTCTTCTCCACCCGACCATTCCTTTACTTATAGCTGCACGCAGCCCCGCGTCATGCACCCCTGAAGAAGGAGCCAAGCCGGCTCCGAAACGTCGGGTTTTATAAAATAAAAGTGTTGGTTGGAGCAATTTCAAGTTTTTATTTAGTTATCAACCCAACCAGACAGGCAAATCTGTCGAAATGTTTAGCTTTCAGTGTTACTCGAGGAGAACTGGGGAAAGCCTTCACGTTGACACACGTAGTTGTTTTGACTGATATAAGCTCTGGTCCGTATTGCAAAACGGACTCTTAGTCGATTTAACTAGGCACAGCGAACCTACGTAAAATAGAAATTACAAGGGTTCAATGCTGCTGAACCAAATATTGAGCGAAAGGATTAGCTGCGGGTGACTGAGCGTTCTTCTCTTCTTCCTCAGCCCACATACAAAGCCCCGCTTTGGTTGGTTGGTTTGTGGGGTTTAACGTCCCAAAGCAACTCAGGCTATGAGAGACGCAAAGCCCCGCTTCTTTAACCAACCGATATGAACGTGCCTTAGTGGCCTATAGGGGTAATGTGAATGCCAGGGTCCTAGCAGGCTGATTCTGACATAACCGTCCTATATGAAACGAGAGACCCAAGTAGGCAGCTCCTGCCAGCTTGTGGTAGTCTACGAGGATCGTCTAAAGGTCAGATGTCAAACGTGGTTATCGCCGGGACCACGCTGACGGCTTGAAAGTGCGAGTAGTATCGCTTTCGCAATAATAAACGTGCATACCTCAGATGCTGGCAGACGACTTCGTCCCACGGCGAGTCCATAACACGCTGCACGGCGGGTTCGGGATCGTCCAGATGGAGACGAGAGCTCGCGCTGTGTGCGTGCTTACAGGACAGCAGCTCCTGCGGCAGCACCACCACAACTGAGATCCGTAAATAGCTCAAGACGACTACTGGGGATTTGACATACTTTGCGCAGATTTAGGGCGTTTATACCAGGTACAAGCATACTCGGCACCTTCTTACAATGCGCTAGCTGTCAAATAACGACTGTAAATCTCGTAATTCAACTGGAATGGCGGTGCATGTAGCGCCTTTCTCACTCATCACGCACTGTGACGATCGACATGCCCATTTGTGTTGCAGGCAAATTGTGCTTGCACCAAGACTGAAGGCTCACAAAGACTCACGGCGGCTTTCTTGCCTCTTCCATGCTGCAGAGCTTCATCGACCTGCAGGCAAAAAGCCAATCATGAAAGCCCTGCTCAACATTACGAGGAGTTGCCGCGCAACGATAATCATTCACGGTGCTACGCGCACATACAAATATGCCCACCTGCTGAAGATACTGGTTCATAGTGATGTGTGCCATGACTGTTAAACCAGCCTTTGACCAAAGAGAAAAAAAAACGCCGACAAACAATGTGTTTCTTCGTGTGCCAGAAAAAACGGTTTCGAGCAAGAAACTGTTTACTGTTTACTGTAGTTTACTGCAAACTCGCCGCCGCCATAATAGGATTAGGATTGGCTTATACTGGATGGCTTTGACAGTTTTGAATCCGATATGTTGGGCCCCTTTGGGAGCGTTTGTGAGAAAGTATTTTACTAAAGTGTTTTGTTCTTTAAATATTATTGTAATAGTTTGGCCAGAAAATAAAAGGATACATGCATGTTATGAGAGCGACCGACGATTTTAGCTACTGGTGGGTATCAGGTTGTACGGTTGTACAGGGTTTTGAATATTTGGGGGCTGGGATTTAAAAAATTCCTATGCAAAATCTACTACCCCATTCCAGCTGAAATAACGTTCACAAAGTAGCAAAATATCGTCTACGTTATCTGATAAGTGATTCAACATTGGTACTTGCCTAGATTTTCCGAAATCGAGGAAAAACTTCTCTCGGCGGCGTGCACAATTTTCGCAGAAGAGAGTCGAAAAGCTATTTTGACATGATACGTCATCTGTCGAGCAGTCTCACTGCTCGACAGATGACAGAGCAGTCTCACTGCTCGACAAGTACCAGCGTCAGCTGTCGAGCAGTCGAAAAGCTATTTTGACATGATACGTCATCTGTCGAGCAGTCTCACTGCTCGACAGATGACAGAGCAGTCTCACTGCTCGACAAGTACCAGCGTCAGCTGTCGAGCAGTCATCTGTCGAGCAGTCTCACTGCTCGACAGATGACAGAGCAGTCTCACTGCTCGACAAGTACCAGCGTCAGCTGTCGAGCAGTCTCACTGCTCGACAGCTGACGCTGGTACTTGTCGAGCAGTGAGACTGCTCTGTCATCTGTCGAGCAGTGAGACTGCTCGACAGATGACGTATCATGTCAAAATAGCTTTTCGACTCTCTTCTGCGAAAATTGTGCACGCCGCCGAGAGAAGTTTTTCCTCGATTTCGGAAAATCTAGGCAAGTATCAATGTTGAACCACTGATCAGATAACGTAGACGATATATTTTTGCTACTTTGTGAAAGTTATTTAAGCTCGAATGGGGCAGTAGATTTTGCATAGGAATTTTTTAAATCCCAGCCCCCAAATATTCAAGACCCTGTACATAGACCATCATAGCAATCATAGCCCAGACGGCCACTGACGTCCGACGGACAACCGAACTCGGGCGCAACTCGGCGGCCGATTTCGGACGTCCGCCGGAATTCCGGCGTACGTACGAAAGCGGATGGTCGAATCCGTTCGCCCAGCGGACAGCCGCCGTACGTCCGCCACTGGATTTGCTTTTACACAGCTATGATATAGTTTGTAGTCGTCGTGCTCGTCTGAACTACGTATAAATCAGTAATGCCGCCAAGTCTGCATTATATGATGCCAGAGCGAATCGATGCGATAGAAAGCGTTTCCATTAAACAGTTTTTTTTATTTTCCGCATGTTTCATCGTTGAATTCTTCCATCCAAAATTTTTGATTAAAAGTTAAATAGCCATTAAACACGTTTCTATCATGATGCTTCGGTGAAATTTTAATCAGTGGCTGAATAGACGCAGCAAGCAGCAAGCTCAAAAAGAACGAAACCGAACCTATCCTCAAAAAAATCTGAAATGAGCCAATCCAATCCACCTGACAAGTTGAAGTTTAGTCATGGAAGATGGCTTCACGTTTTCGTGTTCTGCATTTTCTGCGCAGTTACAAATACCTACGGCTGTAATGCACTGCTAGCATTGTTTTTGCTGTGGCTTGGTGCGGCTGGCACACTTTGTTCACCCGCTGATTCCAAAGTAAGTATTTCACCGAACTTTTGTTTCTTTAGTTGAACTTTTCGATGCACCGATAGTGGTGAGCTTTTGCGTAAGGAAACAGCTCTGTACAGCAGCCGAACGGTCGAGTGTTTTAGGCGAGACTGACAGGATGGCTCCGCGCCGACTAACTAAAGTGCAGCCTCAAGTCTGAGGGCCATCTTTTCGGCATTACTGGACGCTGCGCCAGTAAGCAGCGCAACTTCTCTGTCTCTGATAAAGGAGTGCCTGCCCGAGCTTTAAAGGAGTTAATTTGTTAACCATGCGCAACGTGCTGAGTTGTAAAAACTATACGAGAAAACTTTTGCACTCCTCGAGCCTATCGTGCGACATGCCTACACTTGTGAAAACGTCGCGAGTTTTTTTGTTTTTTTTTTTTTTTTAATGGACAGCCGCTGATCTTTCTCTCTCGAGCTTTACGGCAACTACAGTTTCTAGAAGGAACGGCTGTAGCTACTAAATAACTAAAGGTTTAGTACTCTCCTTCAGCTTTGACAAACCAGGACAGCACCTTGCGCATGTTGGTTATGCATGTGGGACCGAACCGCGCAGAACAACCGGACAAGGAGATGAGAGAAAAAAAAAAGTCAGCACTTGTCTTTTTCTTGACCCGTTGTTCTGCGCTGTTCTGGCACGAATTTGACATGCCGCCGCCGCGATACAGTTGGGCTGTGAGCTCTGGTGCCTGCAACGCCTTCTTTTATGCAAAACAGGCATACTGGGAGGCCATGCAAGCCGCGGGCTCAAAAAAAAAAAAAAGTTGAGCAAAAGTGAGATGAAAACAAAATTGTTGTTGCTTTGTCCTTACAGATATTCAAAGGCTCCTCAGAACTTCACTGCATTATTGACAGCGAGATAATGCCAAAGCTGCACTAGAGCCATGCAGCACCTTATAGTGCATGATACTGAGCTTATGTGTCGCACTGAAAGCTCTTACCATGTTCTTAGATTATCATATTAAAGTAGCTTTAAACCCATGCTTGTTAATACAGTGATAGCCATAAATTGAATCTAGGGCATCATGCTCACATACAAGGCTTCTGATAACCGCTGGTCACATGATGTGGGCTATAGCAGAAACCTGTACCTGGTCATCTTACAAGCATTTGTGCAATTGATGCTTTTAATGTGTTGTAAAAGATTTTGTGTTCTGTTTCTGTATGGGAATGCTTTCCTTATTGAAGGCTAACATTTGGCTTGCTACAGCAAAACCTCTACCTAGTCATCCTAAAAACAGCACCGCAGTTGGTGCTTTTAATGTATTGTTGTGTTCTGCTTCTGTATGGCAATGCTTTTCTCGTTGAAGACTAGCGTGAGGCTTCCAAAAATTTTTCAGATGCCATTTGCTGTAGCCGATTTCGTAGGCCAACAGGAAGCAGCACTTTGAACATGGAAAACTGTCATCCACGGGGGAAAAACAGCAACATCCCTTTGCATTCTCATTTCTTTGGTATGGCTAAAAGTGAGTATTGTATCATTATCTATATTATTAATATTGAATCATGATTGTCAGTGTTGAAGTTGTTTGAGCGTGATGATTTTAAACACACAGGACATCCCTTCGACATTAAGGTTTTAGCTTGTTTACATGTAGGATGTAGAACTGGTTTCAACAAACTTTATGCAGCAAATTCTTTTTACATTGTCCACCATGTTACTTTTTGTCATTGGACACAGTCGTCCACTCTTAGCTTGAATGGGAATGTGTGGCATGCAGTTTGCAAAACAGCAATGCATCCGTCACAGCCATGCATCAAGGCTAAGTGGCTTGTGCGTAGAGGGACCAGCCGCTCCAGCTTCACGTCATCTGCCTCTTTGCTCCGGTGTGCAGACGTGCATTGAGGCAAAGTGGTTTATTTGTAGAGAAACCAGGAGCTTCTTTGTCACATCTGGCTGTTTGTTACGGTGTGCAGATGCGCATTGAGGCAAAATGGCTGATGTGTAGAGGGACCAGGAGCTGCTGCATAACGTCCTTCGCCTCTTTACTACAGTGCACAGCCGTGCATTGATGCTAAGTGGCTTGTGCATGGAGGGCCCAGGAGCTGCAGCTTCACGTCTGCCTCTTCGCTCAGGTACGCAGGTGCGTATTGAGGCAAAATGGCTTATGCATAGAGGGACCAGGAGCAGCTGTGTGGCGTAGTGTGTATATTTGCTATGGTGCGTATCGAAGTACAATGGGGGGCTCATGTGTAAAGGTACCATGAGCTGCTGCGTCATGTCGTCTGCCTCTTTACTATGGTGCGCAGGCATGCATCAAGGCAAAGTGGCTTATGCATAGAAGGACCAGGAGCTGTTGCTTCACATCTGCTGTGATGCGCAGCTGCATATTGTGGGTGGTGGTGGAAAACATTGCCATCAGATACAAATACAGGAGGTTACTAGCTGACCCTGAGGGGGCCTGTCCTGACAAAAACAAGGGGTCCCTAGTTTGGGACCCCAGTGGTGGTAGAGGGACTAGAGGCTGGTACTTCACGCTGTCTGCCTCTTCGCTACGGTGTGCGGCTGCGATGGATGCAGTGGCATCTCAAAAAGTGGATGCCACGCACTCGCATGTTCAGCCTGAGTGGACGACTGTGTACCTGCTATAGCTTTGTTATTCATAGAATAAACCTAGGCCAAGTTGAATAAATTATAGCTCACCTCATATGTGGTCAGCAAAGAAAAGCCACTCCAGAAAATCTGATGCATTTACTGTCATAGGGTTCTTATTCATATACATGCTACTGACAAGTCAGATTCTTCACCCTCAGAAATGCCAGAAAAATAACCAAGGGTGCGTCTGCAATAGTCTAGCTTGCTCTTTCTCTGCAGACTTGAGTCAGATGTGTGTTCCATTGCTGTGGGTGGGACAGGCGTGAATCTTTGATTTTAAGCTTGCAACTAGTATGTTATTGTAGTTTAAAGGCAAAACGGTACTAATAATCGTAGCCCCCCGTGGCCTTTATCCCCTTTTAATAGTGTTGCTAGACACTGAATTACTAGTTTACTCTGCACTGTTTCTGTCTAGTTAATGTGCGGAGATGTACATATATTTATATGACTTGGAGTTGTCGACTTTGTACTTAGAAACATTGTAGTGTTATCTGATGTGTTGCTTTCATTTCTTTAATGATTTCTGTAAGGGATCGGTGGGTATGCTAGGCACCATTATTAGTCTGCTCTTTTTGGGTCACCTGTTCAATGCCCAGCTGCGGCCGTCTCCCACTTGCCCTCGGACAGGAGGCGGAGAGACGCGCACAGATAGGCAGCTACAGCAGCTACAGTGCTTAACGGAAACGTAGGCAGAGAGGGAAAGAAGTCCCCTCTTTCGAGGACTTTGCTGTCGCACTCGAAGACGCGGGGACAGGCAGTTTGTTCTCGTTGCTGTGTCATGTAAGGGGCTCATTTTTATTTAAGGAGCTTTACGAACAGTATACAACTAAGGGGTCCTTAGTACTAAGCGTACTAAGGGATCCTTAGTATGCTGACCGGACCCATCACCCGGAGGCAGCACAGCTTTGAAACGAGCACCTCTTTTGGAAGAACTGCTTATCGTTCAAAGAAAAAACACTGTCAGGTTGAAGAGTGTAAGGCCCTCTTCCTTGTTGGGGAGCCCATAAAAGTGACAATTATTCAGTGCAGGCGCGCTGAGTGGGGTCTCGTTGAGGATTCCAACCCTGGATGTTAGCAATGGTGGGAGATAGCGGCGTTGAAAAAGGGCAAGTGTGTAACAGTGACGGTATGATGTGGGTTGGCTCTTCTGATGTGGTCCGCAATGGTGCTGACTCGGACGCCAATAATTGCAATAATTGCCCTGTAAAAGGAGCCGCCAAGGATGCAAGCTTTGGGCAATGGTTGCGCACGTGGGACACCGTTTTGATGGGTTCTAATTATTTATTTTCTTTTTTTTTTTCCGAGGGGAGAGAGTTTGGCATGTGACCTAGTGAGCCAATCATTTCGAGGTCCATTCTCTAAATTCCGTTTGTTGTGAAACGAATTTGTTGTCCCTTTTGCATTGCTTGTATTAGGGAGAGGGTGAAGAACTTATGAAAGTGGAAAGACATGCCAAAATGTTTGTTAGCCAGTCATGTGTGAGTTCGTTGTCATCGGGGAGAAGAAATGTGGGCGGAGTCCCGAAGTTAATGAAACGGCCCCGCGGCCTGGAGAACTCGTTCTGAGCTAGATTTTGATCTCTTTACTCTTCGGCATAGATCATGGTCATTGTTTCACCTGTTGTAAATGCGTACATTCATGTATAAAATTTTCAGTTCATCTTCCTCTCCGTGTGCAAGTTGTTGTGGCCAGATGCAGTAAATTCACTATTTTCATTTCTATATAATGTGCCTTTCTGAAGATGGTGAGCTCTTTCGTCCAATCCTGTAAGAAAGCTGCAAAGCGCTCCCAAATCTTCCACAAAACTGTGTGATATCTTTAATACTAACTGCGGCTTGGTGTCACTCAAAACATGTAATTGAGGTAGATTTCTTCCCCCCCCCCCTCTTTTTGTTCATTCAAATGAGGATCAGCGGACACTAACTCTTGCTTTTGTAATGCCCTAGGCCCCGCCTTAAGGTAGTACTCCAATGTCGATACCATTTTTATAGCTATGGCTGTCCAACAGCACTAATGTCTTTTATACACTTCTTTTACTAATCTCTTACCCAAGTGGTGGCTTATACTGCGGGGGCGAAAGTCTGGACAGTATGTCTGTAGATTTTGGACTAGAATCGCGATGTAAACGAATTGTGACCTTATTTCTCTTGCACACATGAAAGAACTAACGTTCAACTTTCACATCGACAAGTATGGTCCGAGTTTCCTGGTCGATGTGAAAGTTATGTGCTTTGATTGCAGTTTGTGAAGTCCACACACTTGTCCCCGATATTACATAGGGGCAAATTAGGCGCCTTTACAGGGGCAGTTTCTTTGGCGCCCACTACCTTCCCCATAAAAAGTTACAGTGTTTCTTGTGAACAGCTGGCTGCATTTATAAATACCATTATTTTTTTTTGTAATTTGTTGTGCGTAGTTGAGAGATCCATGACATACATCCATGCTGCATGCTGCCGGTAATACATCAGGAGCTTGTGGTTATCAGCTTTTTGTGTTTTGTGTAACTATAAGCCTTGCTATTGTAATGTCGCATAGCGCTGTGGGTAAACAAATAACTTTACTTTTAACTCTTGTAGAAGCATGAACACTGCGCAATCACTGCGGCGGGCTATGCTTCCACATTGGGCTTTAGCCACATGTCAAATGTCTATCTTTATTCTGCTGCAGCAGCTTGCATGTTATCAGATAAGTTAATTCGTCGCAGGTGCTCTAAGGAGACGCTTTCTAGACGCTTGTAGCCTAGATGTTGATGTCGATATACCCCCGACACGCCCAGGGAATGTCTTCAGTAGAGGGTACATGGAAACCAGCGAAATGTGCAGTTTACAGAACAAAAAGGTAACAATTTTAAATGATGTTATTATTGATCACTTCTTTTCAGAGCAGGAACAATGACTTTAGAAATCTGCCTGTTAAACCGCTCAAAATGCAGGTTTCTGCCGCCAATGCGTACCTGTGTAATACTGCAATGCTCTGGCTGTGCTTTATGTTCATATACAGCATCCTTTATGCTTAGTTTCTCTGCATGTGCGCTCCATGTCTTGGGCATTGCTGAGGGCGCGTAGCAGCAAGCATAACATGCCATGTTTGTTCAGAGTGGCATGTTCAAAGTGACAACATAAAAACATTAAAATACTGAATGCCAGGTTCTCGTCAAACTACGTTTGTATCTTTTGTTATTCTGCATGGGTTTTGCTGCAGTTATATGACCTTTCTTATAGTATGTGACAGTTCTGAATGGAGATGCATGCGTACAGTGCCATCTGGAAAAAGCAATTGAGAGAAACTGGCAGTTGCCCTTGGAGATGTGTAATCAAAGTTCAGCACAGATAACTTGAATTTCATTTTCCCTTCTATTGCAGGAGGAGCCCATCCTGCTCTTTCCATCTTAGGCCTGAAAGACTAGCAACAGCTGATCGAGCAAATGCACAGGATAGTAACTGCTCCTGGAATCCCGGCCCGCGGAGGCCGCCCACACAGAACTCGATCATCTCGCTAATTCCGAAATATTAGGTTTCAATAAATACCTTTTCCTCCACCACCTCCCCAAGGGAAGAGCTGTCACGGCCAAGGATAATTTAAAAAAATTATTCAAGTAGATTCTTAATACTCCAGTTGGCCTGCATTTTACCATGCCATTCCTTAACATCGATATTTTTTTAGTGTAGACTATTTATGCATGCAGTTTTTGCAATAAAGGCAAAAAAAATGCTTTTTTTACAACCTTGCATGCTGGTATGCCTATGCACTTAGCATGTTTTCAGGAATGGTGCATTTGTGTAAAGCTCAGCTAGCATATGTGCCTCTTTGATGGAAGTTTGCACACTACTGTTCAGTGCTTTGTGTGTGAAAGTAAAGCAGACAACAGGAAACTTGAACCTGTTGCATATTCTATTGTCTGCTTTACTCTAACGACAAAGGCATTGAGCACTAGTATGTGACTGAAATTTCCATGGCACATGCTTGCTGAGCTTTACACGAATGTTATTGTCAAGTTTTTACACGAATAGCGGGCCCTGCAAGCATGTTCCGGGAAACGTCCGAATGTCCGCCTCCGGCTGCCCGTCGGACGTCCGTGGGACGCGATCCGGATCCACGAACGATAGTCCGACGGACGTCCGCTGTACGTATATCGAACATCACCGGACTTCCGTCGGATGTCCGAAGGTCCGAGAACGGACGTCCGTCGGTCGACCGTCGGACGTCTATGGCCGTCTGGGAGACCTTGTCAGACACACCGAGATGCCGAGATCCCCTGACCTGAAAAACTGGATTCAAGTGCCTGGGAATTGACTGATTGATTGATCGTCCTTTATTGAATAGGAAGACTCATGGCCACGAATGGGCCGTAAAGGAGAGCACAATCTTCATTATTTGCACAGGTCGTCACTCAAATGGCCACTAAGGGAGCCATACATGGCGAATATAATCTGTGTGCTAGCATCAGTTTCTAGATGGGAACAGTAGTTCAGGCGGTAGGGTTCGATCTCGGAGCGTCCAGTAGAAAAAGCAGGACAATCCCAGAGTAGATGAGACATGCCGCCGCGCGTTAGAGTCGTACAATGGGGGCACGTAATAATTTCATCTGTATACTGACGCCAGCGGGCCATAATACGTGGCGTGTAAGCCATGGTAGAATTGGTAATCCGCATGGGCGATGAGCTTATTCAAGAAGACTTCGGGTTAGGTGGGGAAATTAGTAGAGGAAAATTGATGGCCGCAGCTGTGCGTCTTACCGGAGGTGTTTCTGTTGATAGCAAACTCGACATATGTTCTTCCCGCTCCCCAAAAACATGCACCCCGTTTACCATGAGAGCCGGAGGAGTGATAGAGCAACAGCGCTGCAAGCCCGTTTTGAGGGAAGACAGGACGTCTTATATACAGATGCCGCACAATGCGCGAACGGTTGGGAACGTGTTTCAGTAGCAACTAGAGAAGACGGGCTCGGTAGTTTGCTGCAGCATCCGAAATTCGACCACAACGGAGGCGGAAGAGGTGGCCATCGCGCTAGCTCTAACACAACAACAGGTCAAAATTATAGTTACAGACTCGAAATCAGCGATTAGAAACTTTGACGCGGGTCGCATTTCGGCCATAGCAGCAAGAGTGTTGGCCAGTGGTCCACCACCGGCAGAGCAGGTCGCGCTCATTTGGACACGGGCGCACCAGGGGTTGAGGGGGAACGAGAAAGCGCACGTACTGGCCCGAGGATTAGCTACATTCCGGGATCCCAGTGACGACTTATGCGCAACCCCGTACCCCTTGCGCGATGAGGAGCCCCTGCAGTTCGACGATGACCTTAACACCTACCAAGATATCCTAAATTATTACAAATTAGGCAGATCAGTACTACCAAAAGCGTGTAAGCAACTCACCAAAAGCGTGTAAGCAACTCACCAAAAGCGAGGAGGTTATGTGGCGTAAGCTACAGACTGGAGTATTCCCGAACCTCCAGCTTTAAAGCAAGTAGTAGCACAATATGTTTCTGTAACATTGCAGCAACATTGTCAATGTTGTACAATGTTGCGATAACATTGGACTACATTTATCCAACATAATGAGAAAACTTTCAACATTCGATAACGTTGCTGCAATGTTAACAAGTAACATGCTGGCAATGTTGCTCTAAAGTGGTCTTTCCACATTGCAGCAATATTGTCAAATGATGTATAAATGTTGAACCACATACGATGACATTGCTATAACATTTTCTTTATTGGCTAACTGTCGTTCTTTCAGACTATTTCTGCAGCCCAAACAGAAAAGCCGGTATTAGGTCACTCCACTGACCTTTTTGACCAGTTTCGAGAGTCGGTTAGGAGGAAAAAGACACGCCAAAAAATTTGTGAAGTGCCAGGAAGGTGTAATCTATTCCCTGCCGCTATCATGTGGGAAGAGTTACATCGGCCAGACTGGCCGATGTCTTAACGAAAGATTAAAAGAACATTATTATAATGTTACGCATGTCCCTATTACCGGTCACGTGGCTAAGCACTGCAGCAGCTGCAAGGAAGGTGACGAAGGTGACGATAGGAGTGCCTGCCAACCTTTGTACAATGAGTGTATGATTTTAGGAAGCCATCGTGACCAGTTGACTAGAGAGGTGGTGGAAGCACTAATGATAGCGAGGCTCTCGGAAAGTTGTATAAGTGCACCATCTGTGGCATTATCAGAAAAAGAAACAGCTTATCTCGAATGCGAATGTTGATGCGACCCTGTAGCAGTGTGAATTTTATGTGTTCTCATGATCTGTGTGTCTTGATTTCTATCTCTGCCTTCCAGTGGGGTATATATACCGACTGGACAAGCAATAAAAAATCAGTTGTCAGTCAGCGCTGTGTTTGTCATTATTGTGTTCTCTTGTCCCGTTTATCGCGCTGTAGATATGGAACATCGTCACCAACTCGCCCAACAACTGACCTTGTCGGGCTTATAGTAGCCTTACCTGTTTTCCGGCTGGCGTTACATAACCTCGACGGCGCTTATGGCAGTCTTAGCGGCTTTGATGCTTGTGGTAGCCTTAGCGGCGTGCTCTGATATCTACTTCCGAACTTCGCAGCTGCAAATTTCGGCTACGCGTTCTCTTATTTATTTATTTATTATTATTTTTTTTGGCTTCGGTGTACTCTTGACAACGTTTTCCTCATTTAAGACACGGCTGCGAATGTCGGCACGCCTGTTTTCCGGCTGGCGTTACATAACCTCGACGGTGCTTATAGTAGCCTTACCTGTTTTCCGGCTGGCGTTACATAACCTCGACGGCATTTATAGTAGCCTTACCTGTTTTCCGGCTGGCGTTACATAACCTTCTCAGAAACCCAAGTGCACGTGCGCGCCACATACTGCTCCCAGCATTATCCCTTTCCAGCAATTGCAAATCTTTCCTGCATTTCCGGGAAATCATCTAATGGCCGTATGCGTCATGCTCCTTTCTTGTCCTGCAAGTCAGTGGACATGTCACTCTGTCGTCTCCTTTGGACAGTAGGCATTCCTCACTGGACGATAGGGCTTCTCGACGGGAAGGGTGAACAATTGAACGAAAGCACTTCCGGCTATATCCCGCAGGGGGACATTTCTTTGTATTTTTCTAGAAGTTCTCTTGACAGGGTCAATTTGGCATTTGCAGGGTCTCCACAAAGCAAAACAGGCTTACACAAAAGGATTCATGGAAACAGGCTCACTTAGCGCCCTTGTACCAACAGCACATATCCACAGCACTTATCCATGCCTACAGGCGAACAATAGAGTGCGCAAGTGCGGATGATGCACGGTCATAACGATACGAAGACAGCTCGCTAGTCCTGCCTGCGCATATATTCAGCTCGCCTTGTAAACCGTCACCGTCAGCGCTGCCTGAATCTAAGGCCACCATCTCCCACCTAAAACACCGGATCACCGCAGTGGCGTCGGCTTCCAGGCTCAGCCTCAAGACCGTCGGGTGAGCGGGGGCATCAAGCTCTGATTAAGTCTGCTGCTGGCCCTATTTCGTGTGATTCCTGCTCTCTACCCCGAAAAGAGCCCTATAACCGGGATATCACAGGTATATGGCGACCTCAAGAATTGACCCTTCGGTCGGCGAGGTATGTGCCGCCATCAAGACATTTGAGACTGAGCAAGCATTCCTCCGCGAGCTTAGGCTTACCCCCGAATCAACTGTAAGCCGGCCATCCCGAGCCAGTAGCCAGGGAGGCCGCCCTGCAACTTCGGATTACTGGGGTGTCTGTAAAGACCTTACCTTTAACCCCGACAAGCCTTCCTGCGAAGGAGAAGTGGTGACATTTAACAGGAAAGCCAAAAATGGAATGCGGCCAAGTTTTAGATGTAATAGGGGCCGCAAGCAGCTTTCACAGCTTCATGGCACCGGTGTGCTTCGAGGGGTACAAGGCCAAGGGTCTTTTTTTTGCCTGTACAGACCGTTTGGGACGTCCAAATGTAAAGTTGTCAAGGCGAGACATAATTTGGATCACCTACTGTATGGCGAAAGAACTGACATCCAGACAGACCCGGGAGCTCGTGCTCAAAGATTTCGAGCTTCACAACGATGCCCGCACAGACTGGCGAAACTACACCCGGGAAGTGCTGCAGCAGGAGCTTCTCCAGCGGCCTCCCATGGGAGGAGTTGGCGAAGAGGTTCAAATCGATGAATGCCTCTTGCGTGGAAAGCGGAAAGCCAACAGAGGAAGGCTTCTATCCGGCGACAATGTTCCTCCAAGGCACCGGAATAACTACGGTGGTGTCGCCGATAAGGGTCCGTGGGTGTTTGGGATGGTGTGGTCCCAGACTGGAGAGCTTCGCCTCTTCAAAGTTGACAAGAGGGACGCAGCTACTTTAGGCCCTATCATCGCGGCCAACATCAAGCCAGGAACTACAGTTTACAGTGATGAATGGGCCGCGTACAACTGTATTCCGACCCTTCAGGACCCATCCGGAGTTCCCCTGAATCTCAACTGGCACACGGTGAACCACACCATCCATTTTGTCGACCCCACGACCGGAGCAAACACTCAGCGCATTGAAAGCGCATGGCAAAAAATGAAGCGCTAGCTAGTGCGCAACGGCCAGAAGACGTCATCGGCTCTTCTGGAGTCGCACCTCTACTGGCATTGGTGGCAGTCCATCAACGGCCGCACGAAGTGTTCAGACCCTTTTCTGCGCCTAATGGAAGCCATCGCAAGATGCTATCCGCTGTAAAGGACCCTGGCTTCGCCGTCGAAGTCGCCGCTGATCTATTTGCTTCGAAGTCGGGGCAAACAACGCTGGCTTCAGCGACAGCACCTACTGTCACAATTTTTTAACCGGTTCCTATTGGAGCCACCAAGAGATGCAGAGTCGTCGCTGTCCGCTCCGGCCCCACCCTCTCTCTGGTCACTCGTAGTTTCTTACCAGTGCCACGTCTCCAGTCTAATCTTCTAACCTCAGTTAACCGTACGCGACTTGCTACACATCGGAAGTAAAATCAGAGCACGCGAAATTCGCAGCTGCGAAGGTCAGAAGTATATATCAGAGCACGCCGCCAAGGCTACCACAAGCGTCGCAGCCGCTAAGACTGCCATAAGCGCCGTCGAGGTTATGTAACGCCAGCCGGAAGACAGGTAAGGCTACCATAAGCGCCGTCGAGGTTATGTAACGCCAGCCGGAAAACAGGTAAGGCTACTATAAGAGCCGTCGAGGTTATGTAACACCAGCCGGAAAACAGGTAAGGCTACTATAAGCGCCGTCGAGGTTATGTAACGCCAGCCGGAAAACAGGTAAGGCTACTATAAGCGCCGTCGAGGTTATGTAACACCAGCCGGAAAACAGGTAAGGCTACTATAAGCGCCGTCGAGGTTATGTAACACCAGACGGAAAACAGGTAAGGCTACTATAAGCGCCGTCGAGGTTATGTAACACCAGCCGGAAAACAGGTAAGGCTACTATAAGCGCCGTCGAGGTTATGTAACGCCAGCCGGAAAACAGGTAAGGCTACTATAAGCGCCGTCGAGGTTATGTAACCCCAGCCGGAAAACAGGTAAGGCTACTATAAGCGCCGTCGAGGTTATGTAACGCCAGCCGGAAAACAGGTAAGGCTACTATAAGCGCCGTCGAGGTTATGTAACGCCAGCCGGAAAACAGGTAAGGCTACTATAAGCGCCGTCGAGGTTATGTAACGCCAGCCGGAAAACAGGTAAGGCTACTATAAGCGCCGTCGAGGTTATGTAACGCCAGCCGGAAAACAGGCGTGCCGACATTCGCAGCCGTGTCTTAAATGAGGAAAACGTTGTCAAGAGTACACCGAAGCCAAAAAAAAAAAATAATAATAAATAAATAAATAAATAAGAGAACACGTAGCCGAAATTCGCAGCTGCGAAGTTCGGAAGTAGATATCAGAGCACGCCGCTAAGGCTACCACAAGCATCAAAGCCGCTAAGACTGCCATAAGCGCCGTCGAGGTTATGTAACGCCAGCCGGAAGACATTGCCGTAAAATAAAAATTTGGCCGTGTAGCGTCAGCCGGAAAACATGCGTGCCGATCGAACGGTCATTGTGTAAGGCAATCGCGGTATTTGACAGCAGCTGAAAGGAGGAAAACATTGCCAAGACTAACCGGAAGAAGAAAAAACAACTCACAGCACGCGTAGTCGAAATTCGTAGCCGCCAACGGTCATAGCGAGTGCGCGTAGAATAACTGGAAGAAAAAAAAAAAGCTCACAGCACGCGTAGTCGAAATTCGCAGCCGCCAACGGTCATAGCGAGCGCGCGTAGAATAACCGGAAGAAAAAAAAAAAAAAAACTTTCACAGCACGCGTAGTCGACATTCGCATAGCGAGTGCGCGTAGAATAACCGGAAGGAAAAAAAAAAAAAAAAAAAAAAGCCGCCAACGGTCATAGCGAGCGCGCGTTGAATAACCGGAAAAAAAAAAAAAAAAAAAAAAAGAAAACCTTCACAGCACGCGTAGTCGAAATTCGCAGCCGCCAACAGCGAGCGCGCGTAACGGTCATAGCGAGCGCGCGTGATTATTTTGCAGCGGCAAGCGCGGTATTGTAAGGTTGTAAGCGTGGGATTGCGAGGAGGAAAGTTCCGAGGAAGTGAGTGAGGGAGTGGTGGACGAGCCACACTGTGCCCGTCAAATTTGGCCGTCAAATTTGGTGGAAACACTGGTAGCATAGTCTGGCAACAGGTTAAGTTACGCCAACCGGAACGAAGTCGAAAACTGTTCGGCAAATGTCAGTCCTGATAATGGTCGTGACAGCTGTCCATGTCAGTGTTCATAGAGCAGCGTAAAAATTTTGTAATTAGAGATGTGCCCACCAAGATGCTTAACTTAGCAATTCGATTTTTTTTTTTTTTTCAGGGATGCAGCTTCACTTGTGACAACATCATGGTGTGGAAGAGACCCTCATCGTGACCAGCTGGAGGCTACCAGGGCACAAGCATTTTTAGACATGCTAAATTGTTCAGTAAAATGCTGACAATACTTGTTTGTAGTTTTCCAGTGCAATGGCGCATGTCCAAAGAAGGAAGGATTAAACTAGTCGTAATGTCTCTACTGTTCATAATATGTCTGCTTGTTTCTGAAAACTGAACTAGGTTGTACTCCTACTTTGTATATGCATTTGTGTCAAATTTCTGCACAAAATAGTGCTACACTGTGCTATAGTGTTTGCGTAAATAGTTTACTGAAGTGTTTTATATTTGTAAATGCAAGTTGGAGGGGTGGTGGGTGCATTTTCATGCTATGCTATTGTGCCCAGTAACTGTTCAAAACATTGTCTCTGGTTCTTGTTCCTGAGTAGCCTGAGTGTTGTTTTGTACCTTTGTTGCAAGTTGCTGAACAAAGTAATTAAATAAAATAAACCTTGTCTGTGAAATGTAGGCCCATGTGGCACATTTTTCAATCTATGCCAATGTGCCTGTGTAAATGTTCTGTATGTTATATATCTGCTTCCTTTTTCTGAATAGGCAGTACTGCTGTTTTATATTTTGTTGCAAGTTTCTGCAATTAATAGTTTACTAAAGTGTCATGTTTGTAAAACTCAAGTTGAGGGACATGCACATTTTAAAGCTATGCTGATGTGCTTAGTAACTGTTGACATTATTTGTGCTTCCTGTTCTTGAGTAGCCAAATTGGCTGTGTGCTATGTATGATTGTTGAAAGTTTCTGCATAAAACGATTGTCTTGAAGTAAATGTCTTACATTTGTGAAACTAGCTTCTGTATGTCAAGCTAATGAGTATACTGGAATCAAGCTTGCTGTTAGGCTAATTGAATAAATTCTTGACAAATAAAATAGCGCTAAAAAACAAATGATTGTAATGCAAATGCATATATATAAATCATTCTAATTGCCAGAATAACCACTTTCAGTGCCATTTTCAGGTCACAGCAGCTTATAGCGTCTAAATGAGCACCGGTACAGAGCTGATGAATATTACATTTAAGGTCTCATTCAGAGCAAGCGGCTTGAAAAGTGAGGAAAAGCTGTGTTGTCCAGTGCAGCCTTTTAGGTATTCATACTCCTCTGCACTGCACTGCCGTGTGGCAACGAGTAATGTTCAGTTGCTCATTCTTGCGACCTTAAGCTACCATAACCATTGTGGTACGACGATACCATTGCACATGGTTTAGCCTTTCACAAGATAAATTTATTGAACAGCAAGCATCGATAGCTAGTGGCCATCAATGCGGCGGAATATTTCAGTAGCTTGGAATGTTGCCTGAAAGTTTCTGAAACATTACAATAGCTTTGCAGCAATATTGCACTAACGTTGTCATGGGAATGTTGCATGTGTGCAAATAAAAAGTTGTACCAATATTAAGAAAATGTTGCAGCCATGTTGCATTAATATCGTCTTCAGAAGTGGCTTAAACATTGACTAAAGGTTGTTGTAACATTGGTGCAATGTTGCTTCAATGTTGTCTTATGTATGTTGCAGCAACGTGGCAAAAAGAGGACACTAGCCACGTTAAGGCAATGTTGAAAGCAAACATTGCGGCCACATTGAGGCAACAAAGTGTGCTACTAGGGTGACACCCGGAAATTTTTAGCCCCAGGTGCAAACGTTGCGATGGCATAGCGGACAGGATCCATATGATATGGACGTGTCCTAGATTTGGAGAACCTGACCGAACAGATGAGTCCTGTTAGGCACTACTTCTCAAGCAGGACGAAAAAGGGCAACGAGAAGTCATCCGTCTTGCTCTGGCCGCTGCTTAGATCCAAGGGATCCAGGTCGACGGCTGAGGGGGAGGACATGGTTTGGACAGAGCTTCGCCTCGGATCCTCACCAACCTTTTGACGGGTGCAATAAATGTTAATTCTCTCTCTCTCCTCGGCGTTGTGGTGGGAGCTCGTACGGATTGCGTCAATGCATTCAGGTCCACTATCTGATGATGAATCCCGTCCTTGTGTCTGATACGCCGCCGGGCACCCATCGGTTTTCCAATGGGTACAAGTTTTCCCCTGCCTGGTGCTCGACTTTTCTGGAGTGAAATGCTTGTGAATTAAAAGGGATATAGCGCGTTTGGTCGACTGTGCGCCATCGATTACGGCACCGATCATCTCGGATTACGACAGACCTGGCACACCCGCCAAAGACCGTCTGGCTGATGGAGGGCCAGGCTTCAAGCCACAGACGCGTGCCGGCTCCTATACACATGGTCGCTACCGCGGCCTAGCAATTACGGCTAGCTATGAGAAGGCGGGTCCCAGGGTCTCGAGTGGTCAAAGCCCCCCCCCCCCCCCCCTCCCCCCTTTCCCTCCACCAGTAGTTTAAGGACCCTGAGGCCCCCCACGCTCGCTGGAATATATAAGGACTACATGAGTACGAAGCACGCTGCCATTTTATTTTTGTCGGTGGTTTTCAGAACATTTCTTCTCCATTGATTCTGCAATTTCCCAGTTAATTTTAATTACAGCCATAAAGTATTTTCTAAAACCTAAGACGGAGAAAATAATTTCTCCCCTGTTACGGCTCTAAATAAGCGTATCGTCATCATCCCTTTGTAAAAAATGATGTGCAAAGCTGGCCATCAGACTTTTACTATCCGTTTTCTCCCTTTCCACCTGTGCTCGAATTACTAGAGACTTCCTTTGATGGAGCCAGACTTTAGTGCTTGCGGGTTCACAAGAGAGCTTTGAAAAGAATTCATCGTTTCGCAACGCCTGGGGCAACATGTCCTATGTGTAATTGATTCTACCCAAAAAACGCTTTATGCTGTCATAGATATACGAAATGGTGCAGAATTTGCCATATATCAAGGATCTAGTGTGGTAGATGTAGCCAGTATAACAAGCAAAACTGTTTATTTATGCATCAGGTAATGGCGCCCGTTTTCGCTCTCCTTGGCGCGGTTAGCGTGGTCGCCCATGCCGGGGTCTCCCGGCGGTCCGCCTGGTTAGCTTGCCGCTGGCCCAGTAAAAAAAAAATCAATGGGTTTAATTTGGAAGACCAGTCAGATTGAATTAATTGGTTCTGCCAATCCCAAAGGGTTTGTCCAATAGGTACTGTCCAAACCAGCTAGTTTCTTCACTCCCAATTGGGAAGCCCAGTTGGTTTCTTCACTCCCAATTGGGACGCCCAGTTGGTTTCGTGACTCCCAATTGGGACTGAAGAAACCAACGGGCATCTCAATTGGGATTGAATAAATCCATTGAGCTAATGGGAAGCCCAATGGGCTATTTCAATCCCAATTGGGATTATTTCGCTCCCAAATGGGACGCCCATTTGAAACGAATTGGGCTTCCAACTGGGCTTCCCATTGGTTCTAATTGGTCCTAAGCAAACATTCCCAATTGGGAAAATCGTCAGTGATATCCTTAACTGAGATGTGCACAGATATACATACCTGTATAAAGAGACAACAGTGAAAAATTTAAGTTCTTATAAAAAGTATATGCCACTTAATCTTATTAATTGATTATATCGTGTTCACTGTAAGTTCACGCATAAATAAATAAGTTAACTCTGAATAACAAAGATGTGTCACTGGTCCCAGCAGCACTGTTCAAAGAATGGAGTATATAAGTCTGCAACCTGTGGATATATACATTCAATCTTTGTTAGTTCCGTGCGTGTAATGCTTGCTTGTCTCATGATTTCTGTAAAAAATTGTAATTTCATTCCACTTGTATAAAAGTCGGCTCCCCTATAACTTCTGGAAGAAAACATTAAAATTTCATCTCCATTCTTTTTTTTTCAGCTATGTGAGTTCAAATAATTTGGGCTCAATGGGTGTGCCATTTGAGTTCAATAGGTGAACCATTTGGTCTTCATAGGTGACCAATTATTTTCAATTGGGAGCACCCATTCGTATCAAATGGTCAGGCCCAATGGGTGGCGAAAACAATTGGTTTTAGACCAATTCATTTCAATTGGGAAATTCCCAATTGGACCCATTGAACGTTTTTTTTTTGACTGGGTGGGGCGCTGTCGTCAGTGGCGCCCACAGCACCCCCCTTTCTTGAAAGGTTGATCTCACAGGTTCAGGCGTTCTGGTCGCTTACAAACACGTCCACTTCTTGTGGTGCTCGTGTCTTGCAACGGTTGCAGGTGTCTTGCTGTACGTCTTGCTTGTCCTCTGTCGGTGTGTACAACGTAGGACCTTGGTTCTGATGTTGGCTGTGTTACCACGCCGTGTGATGCAGCTCAAGCGAGGATGCGCACCGCTGTTCCTAGTGGTAAGCGCTCTCGGCTCCGTACCTTGTGCCGGGTGTCGTATGATCGTTTTGCACGAGCTCTGTAGGCTTCATTATTTTGTCTGAATTCACTGTCGCCCCACTTCGGGGCTAGCAGCTTCGAAGCGGTTGGTACTGAGGTGTTCAGACGAAGACCCATTAAGAGTTCTCCTGGTGAAAACCCTTCCACGCTGGGTGGGGCCCTGTACGCAAGCAGCGCGTGTATGTTGGAAGACTTCCTCAAAAGCTGCTTTGCTGTCTGCACAGCCCTCTCAGCCATACCGTTGCTCTGCGGGTAGTAAGGGCTTGAGGTTGTGTGTGAGGCTCCGCAGTGATGCACTAGTTCTTTGAACTCCGTGGAAGTGAACTGCGGCCCGTTGTTTGTGCGTATTGTCCGTGGAACACCGTACCGTGCAAACATTGGCTCCAAGTCTAGGGCTATGTTTTTTGTAGCTGTCCTCGGCAGCTGTTCTAGCTCGAAAAAATCGGGAGTAGTAGTCTACTACTACAACATACTCTTTCCCCTCCAGCGGGAAGAGATTCATGCCAACTGTGTCCCAAGGGTGTGCTGGCAATGGGGTTAGAAGCAGGGGTTCTGTTTCTGGCTTTCTGTGCTCTCAGCAAGTTGGACACTTTTCCACGTAGTCTTCAATGTGCTTGCCTATGCCTGGCCACCACATGCATTCTCTTGCCCTCACTCGGCACCTCGTTGTGCCCAAGCGGCCTGCATGGAGTTTTTCCAGAACCTCTACTCTGATCTCTGGCGGGATGATTATTCTGTCGCCTTTGAATAGTAGACCATCAACGAGCGAAGTCTCACTAGCCACCTCGACGTACCTTTTCAGGTCAGGTGACAGCCCATGCACTGTTGGCCATGATGTAGTGCAGAAGGTAGCCACCCTGGAAAGTGTTTCGTCTGACTGGATGCTTGCCCTGATTCTGTCCAGCATTTGGTTTGAAGCAGGAAGCTGTTCAAGTGCTAATTCTTCAAACTCGCGCACTGCACTCTCGAGAGTTCTTTCTTTGTCTGCTGGTTTCCCAGATGGCTTCCGGGACAGAAGGTCAGCTGTGTACAGCTTTTTGCCGGGAGTGTGGGACATGGTGTAGTCGTACTCTAAAAGGCGCATCCTGAAACGTTGAAGGCGAGGACTCAGCTCGTCAAGTCGTTCAGTCGCCAGCAGTGGTATTCACGGCTTGTGGTCCGTTTCCACGTGAAAGGTTGATCCCAGTATATTTGCGGAAATGTTCGCATGCCCATGTGATTGCCAGTGCCTCCTTTTCGATTTGGGCATATCTTTGTTCTGTATCCGTAAGAGAGCGTGATGCATATGCCACAGGTAGGAGCTTTTCGTGCGACTGCTGTAGAAGTACAGCCCCAAGACCGTATGAGGAAGCATCCACAGACACTGTGTGAGGCAACTGAGCATCGTAGTGAGTGAGAATCGGCGTCCTGCTTAAAGCTTGCTTGAGTTTGTCAAAACTCTGCTGCTGAGCTGGGCCCCAGTGCCAGTCGGCGTCTTGGTGGAGCAAGTCTCTGAGAGGCTTCGTAAAGTCTGCTAGCTCTGGAAGAAATTTCGCTAGGTGGTTTGCAGAGCCCAACAAAGACATGGCTTCTGACACATTACATGGTGGCTCGAGCTGGATTATATGGCCCTGACCTTTTCCGGGCCGGCGCTGACTCCTGTTGAGTTTACGACGTGTCCTAAAAATGTTACTTCTATTTGTCGAAAGGAGCACTTGCCGATGTTGAGGGTAACACCTGCATCTTCCAGCTTCCTCTGCACCAGCAGTAGGTTGGTGTCGTGTTCCTGAGTTGTCTTCCCTGAGACAATGATGTCATCTTGTAGACAACTCACACCATCTAGTCCTTCGAGCACACGGAGCATTTCTCGTTGGTAGAACTCTGGCGCTGTGGAGATTCCGAAGGGAAGCCTCAGGAACTGGAACCTGCCAACTGGTGTGATCAAGGTTGTGTATTCGCGAGAGTCCTTGGACAATGGCACCTGTCAGTACCCTGCTCGTGCATCTAGGCGGCTGAAAACTGTTGCACCTGCTAATTTTGCAAGACACTCGTCCACCGTAGGAATGAGCACACGTTCGCGTATTTTTTGTTGGTTGAGTTGACCATAGTCGACGCAGATGCGCAGCTCATTGTTCTTTTTTCGTGTGACAACCATTGGAAAACACCACTCGGTTGCTCGCTCGATCTTCTGGATGGCTCCCAAGTCTTCCATCCTTTCTAGTTCTTTCTTCACAAGTGGAAGCAGTGGAAGAGGCACGCGCCTAGGATAACTGACTGCGTATGGCTCAGCATCCTTTTTGACTTTGATGCGGTACTCAGTCTTCATGACTCCAAGCCCAGACGTTAGCTTTGGGTATGACGCCAAGAAGTTGGGGACATCAGTTGATTGTGCGAGCGTTTCGTCTAGCTCAAGAGGGCGCTGTAGAATCCCAAGTGATTCTATAGCTGGTCGACTGAGCAGTGGTTCTTATAATCCTTTGATGATGAAGACTGCTTCTGGGACTTCAGTGTTGCGCCAGGTGACTGTTGTATTGATGTAGCCAAGAGTGGCTATCGCTGTCTGGCCTGGGCCTATCAACAGCTGTTGCGTTGACTTGATGGGTCCCATGACGGTTCTGTCATGTGTGCGATTGCAGTCACATCCGCGCCGGTGTCGACCTTGAAGGTAAAAGGCAAGCTGTTTACGGTAGCAGTAATCCTCCACGGCGTGTTCACTCCCACTTTGATTTCGCCTGGATAAAGCTCTCCGAGATCTTTTGGTCGTTGTCGGATACTCGAGGTCTCGTCCTTCGGCTTAGACATGCAGACGCGGGCGTAGTGGCCTTTTTTCCCACACTGGTTGCACGACTTGTCTATCGCGGGACACTGTGTCTTCGTGTGGTCACGCACACCACCACACCATTTGAAGCGTTCGTCTCCCGTCTTGTGTGTACGTTGAGGGCGCGACTTGAAAGGCACCTTCGCTTCGTTCCGGCGAGTTTTGACATTTGTCTGGCTGCGAACTTCTCCCATGTCGAGAGCTGGCTGTTCGATGGAGCGAATTTCCTTGTGCTGAAGTTTCACGCTCTCTGAATTGCAGGCAGCTGCGATTGCTTTTTCGAGAGTGAGTTCTGCGTCAAGCTCCAGGCTCTCGCTGAGTTTTACGTCTCGCAAGCCGACCACGAGCCTGTCCCGAATCAGTTCGTCTTTGAGAGTTCCGTAATCGCATCTTTCGGCCATTTTGAACAGTTCAGTCGCAAATGCGTCGACGTCTTCATGCTGCTCTTGTTTCCGAGAGTTAAATCGCGCTCTCTCATAGATGACATCCTTTCGAGGTAGGAAATGCTTTTAAAAAGCACTCACCACGGCGGATTATGATGCCATCTGTTCGTCTGTCAGTTTCAAAGCAGCGAGCACGTCCTCCGCTTCTTCGTCCATGGCGTAGAGTAATGTGTTGATTTGCGTCGTCTCGTCCTGTCCTGTCAGACCGGAGATGAGTCGGTAGTGTTCCCACCTGCGGTGCCATCGTGTCCAGTCTTCGGGCTTGCGGAAATCGAGCTTTGTCGGAAGTTCCACGGCAAGCGGGTTGAACGTCATTCTCGGAGTGCCGCTCGCGCGCTTTTCGTTCGCGCCGCGAGTGTCTGGCATGACGTTGGGGCCGCTTACGTTGGGCTCGCTGTCGTTCTGGGTGTCACGCTGCGTTGGTTATCCCGCCGCTGCCGCCATGTGGTAGACGTAGCCGGTATACAAGCAAAACTGTTTATTTATGCATCAGGTAATAGCACCCGTTTTCGCTCTCCTTGGCGCGGTCGCCCATGCCGCGGGGTCTCCCGGCGGTCCGCCTGGTTAGCTTGCCACTTGGGCAGGCTTGGGGCGCTGTCGTCAGTGGCGCCCACAACACCTAGGGCGAGTACAACGAGGTTGGAATAACTCGATCCGGCCCAACATGCTGCTGCATAGCTGATTCATACGAGTCCAAAACAAAGACATACGCTGACAAGAGCTCGTGGATGATTTTGAATCCGGACGCCAAGCACAGCAACGCGGTACGGAGCCGGGCTACGTCGATAGAAACATCTCTCTACGAGAAGAATCGGGACCGGCTCAAGACTTCGTCCCGAGTCCGTCCTCATAGAAATTAAGGGACGTTGGACCCGTTTCCTGGGTCGCCTCCAGGCTAATCGGCTTGAGCTGCAGCAATGTAGCCAGTTGCAACAGCTGTCCGTCTCGGCATCTGGCTGGTCGCACCTGATGCCACCGCTGGACCGGTAAGGACGACACCGTGTCGCCCACTTGAGGACACGTTCACCCAATCCATGACCCTGTCTGACCAGCATATGACACAGCGCCACCGCCGCCACTGGGGCCCTCCGCGTCGAAAGTGATGGGTCGCCTGCTAGCTTTCAACGGCCACCTTCCTCAAGACTTCACCCACTGACACTCTATTCCCAAGTACCATGTGTTCATAGCTTCCCCATTTGTTGTATATTTAAGCCACCGCCGTGCCTCGTCAGCGACAAGTACATCCACGCGCGGAACATTTGTTACTATGATGTACGATTGCTTCCCTTTGTGTACGTAAGCCCTTTATACGTGTTGCACTCGACCAGAGTATCGAAATAATGTATTGAGGTTGCATAACCTATTGCCATTACAAAAATAAAAAAAAATTAAAATTACGAGAAAACAAACAAGGTTACCAGCAAGCCGGGACCGCTTTATTCGAGCCGTATAAACGTGAATGCAAGGATACTGGCAGGCTGATTCTGATATCATTCTCCCATGTGAAAGCAACGACCAGAGTCGGCAGCTCCTGCCAAACGTAAAGTGCGCGTCCATGTTAGCTTACAGCAATCTTCTGCCAGTGTAATACTCATGATGCCTCGCTTACAGCGCCAACACCGAATTCTCGGTGAACGGGGTATTTAACGCTGTAAAGCTAAAAATAAATCAGACACCGGGAAGATGCAGCCAATTATGCCCTCTTTTATTATTTTCACAATTCGTCAATTTGCAGCATAAGCTGCCGCAGACGGCAGTTTGTCTCTGTGGAAGAAGCACTCAGGCCACCGGTTTTCTGAGTCTTCGTGGCTTCTACTGTCACTTCTAAGCTGAGCAATCAGCTGTAGTCCTGTTTTATCAGATCTTCGGACTAAAGTACCATCTGTGTGTACCTTGCTTCGCCGACTTGAATGGGTTCAAACAAGTTAGGATTGTTCTGCTGCTGCACGGAGGGGTAGCTGTCAATTTGGTAGTACCTTTTTATTCAAGTCTGCTCCAAGGCTGCGTTCAGGTAGGCTGCCCACTTTGCCTGACTCCATTGGCCGGATGAAACCTTTTGGCAGCTTCAGCGAGTCCCGTTTACGGGGGCTTCCACTTCAGAGGAGCTTTCGTGGTTGGGCTCAATCTTGCCCAGGGGAAGAATATTGGAGGCCGCATTGGAGTCTAGAGGCTGCTGCCTTCCTAGCTCTTTCAATCGGGTCGTGATCGACTCGCGAAGTTGGGCCGGAGTGTTGCACAAAAGTGGATCCACCTTCACGCCTGGGCATTGCTTGCTCAGCTGTTGGAGCACCTGAATGTTCCCATCGAAGTTGTCTGTCACCAGCTTATGCACAACGTTCGTGGACTGTTGCTGGATTTCCTTCTGTTCGTGCTCGTCGTTGCTCTCATTTAGAGAGTCACCAGAGGCGCCTTTGTTAGAAAAGATGTCAGCACTTTCTTGCGCGTGCATCTTTAACAGCTCTGTTATTTTATTCAGAAGGGACGACTCCTCTTGTCCAGGCACCATTTCAGCGTACGTCAGCAGCTCGTGACGCTTGATTGCAGCCAGCTTGGAGATGATGGTGTTCACTGTTCGCAGGGGTATGTCCGAGGCTTGCTCCTCCCAGAAGGAACCCGGGTATGCCTTCAGGAACAAATGCAGATGGAGGAGGACTGTGTGCAGGTTCAGTTCATCTAAGTAGCTCTCCAGCGAGGACGTCATCTTTGACAGGTATTTGATGACTATCTCGATGTGCTTTTCGGACGTTTGGGTACTCATGTTGCCCAAGCAGTCGTGCAGGTGCGTTATTAGTGCGCCGAGTACGCAGGTGGGGTTTCCTTTCTGGATGATGCACAGAACGAGGTCGTTGATGTAATGCTGCATCTGAGGTCCCTGGTGGAGCTCGATGATGCGCTTGTTTAGTGGCACCATCAGCAACTGGGGCAGCAGTTCCTTCAGGACGCCGCTGCTCACTTGTCGCCCCAAGGGATGGCGATCAAACACCTTGAAAAGCAAAGCGGCCATTTGCCGGTATACATTGATCACATCTTCATTATCAACCCTGTTGTCGGGGATCAGCTTGTTGTGCAGTTGCCGGTATTGCAAAGCCAGCATGTTAACCAGATGGTCGGCAGAGCCCAGGAGCACCGAACCGTCATCACTGTCCAACAGGCGATCCACCTCAGTCAGGCCTTCGAGAACAAGGGGTATCTCCTGTGATGTTAACTGGGAAATGAGGGTTTCCAGGTTATGTGCATCAGGTGGAAGCCTGCAAACGTAATGGCTTGGTAGATTAGTAACCTTTTTCGGTCTCCTGCGGGGCAACTGTATAAGTGGTTCAGACAAAAATGAATCGATGAAATCGGTGTCTACTTCCTGCAGGTTGGCGCCCTTGGGTGGAGCCGAGGCATCCTGCTCCATCATATTCTTTAATTCTGAGGTTTGAGTTACTTCCAGTGACCTCGGACGTGCTCCAGAGAGCGCCCCACTGCGGGGGATCCTGAGGGGCATCTGTATGGGCGGTTCAGCCAAAAATGAATCGATGAAATCAGTGTCCACTTCCTGCAGGTTGGGGTCCTTGGGTGTAATCGAGGCAACCTGCTCTATCATCATCTTTAAGTCCGAGCTTAGAGTTATTTCCAGTGACCGTGGACGTGCCCCACTGTGGGGGATCTTGTTCGCCACCTCCTCTGACTCAGCAGTAGACTTTCCATTGGTTGCCGATAATAACACTGCATGCAGTGGGTGTGGTGGTATTGGGTTCTGGACAAGCGGTGACTCTTCAGGGGGAAAAATTGGCATCCGGCGCGTACGTGATGCTCGCTTGATGCGTTCTCTCAAGAGAGTCTTATCCTTGTCTGAGAGCTGACCGATGTACGTGAATACGCGTTCCTCCTCGCGGAAGTAGGCCTGCACCACGCAGTTTAGTGCTGCATTCCTGACTGTGCTGTCCCGGTCTGAAATGTGCTTGGCCACGTCCTTGAGAAGAACCGCTGGCGTGGGTTCCGAGACTGGGAGTCCCATAACTTCGAATAGGAAGCGCAGTTCTTCCAAGCACTCTGCACGCTGGCGTGCATTCTTAGATGACAAGCCCTGCATAAGGTAGTTGAACAGCTTGGATCTTGGGAATACATTGTATATCTGCCGGAAGATGTCACGCACTACCTTTCGTACGATAGCCTTGGAATCACCGGCCATGAGAATAAGGTACGGCAAGAAAGAAGACGCCTCGAGGTCGTGCATCCTGTAGCCCGCGTCACCCAGTGCTGGGAAGAGTGCTTGCAAGTACTCCAGTGCCCGCAGCAGCACACTCGGGTTGTTGTCAAAGAAGCGTAGTGTGAGCCATTTCAGCACGAGGTCAACGTTGGCACTGGTCGCTTCCACACCTCCAGGGCTTCTGAGGAACTCGAGGAGCTTATCGACAGCCTTGATATGCATCTTAAAGTCCGCACTGAAGCAGTTGGTCACAAGTGACGGGGCCCAGCTGGCAGCCGCCATCTGCTCCTTCAGCTGCTGGTAGAACTCCTCACGGGGAGAACTGAAGTTCCACTTGAGCTGCTTCAGGGCTTTCTCGTGCGCTATTCGCTGTTCTTTCAGCTGATTGGCAGACATGAGGGGAGTTGTATCTACTTCCACCTCCTTTCGAGATGACTTGCTGCTTCTTCCAGGCTTCACAGGCATCTTTCTCCTTGAGTTACTTTTCAGCTGATGCCCTTTCCTGCTGCCATCGTCGGTTCCCTGATCTTCATCGGGCGAAACTGTGTCCGGATGATTGGGTGGTGGCGCTGGATGGGCCACGGGTTGTAACGCCTTTGCGGCAACAGGAGAGGCTACTCCTGCTTCTGCCGCAGGCTTGCGTGCAGCCTTCTGAGGTGGGGCAGCAACCACTTCTGCCTTTTCACAGCACTCTTTCACCTTTTCCGTTTTGATATTGTCCAGGTCTCCTATGAGCGGCATGATCACCCGCTCCCCAACCACTTTCATCGCAGTCCCTAAAGCCATGCTCGAACCTTCTCTCACTGCTGGGTCAGAGTCATTCAGCGTCTTCAGTAGTGACGTTACCAGTGTCTTTAGGAGCTTTTTGTTCAGCACAGCAGGAGTTGACTTCGAAAATACGCGTACGAGAAACAGAACTGTTTCCTCTTTTATATGAGGGTTTTTGTTGTTAAGAGCTGCCGTGACATCTTCCAGGATGGCTTCCAAGTTTGTAGCCTGAAAAGCGTTGTCCAGGGCTTCTCTCAGAGCGATGACGACGTTCTGCTTCTTCTCCTTAAACTTCTCTATGTATGCAGATATGCACGAATTGGCGTAAACATGAAATTTCTGCCTTAAGCCAGCGGCCAGCCCAGCCAGGCACTTGGCAGCCAGCGCTACGACAACCACATTATTGTCCTTGGCCACCATCCTCGTCAGCACTTGGATAAGACTGGCGTAATCGCCAGTTTCAAGCTTGGGGCTGCTGACAAGTTCGAGCAGTTTCTCAAGTGCCTCTTTTCGCTCCTGCCACTTTTTGGCCTCGCATTTTTTGTAGAAGTCCTCGGGAAGCTTGGAAAGGATGTCCACAGCTTCCAACAACTCGTATGTATCCACAAGGTTTCCGCCATCGCCACTACACTCCTTACCCACTTCACCGCCGTCCACTGCGTCTGAGCCAGCTTCAGCGGCCGCTCTTTTCAGCTGCTCAGAACGAACATAACGTTCGGGGGTCGCGGTTCCCTTCTCCACTTTTGCGAACTCTGCCTCAAGCTCAGACACTTGAGCCGGCTTCAGCGACTGTAGCAGGGGCTTCTGTGCATTACCAATCCAGCGGTATAGTTCAACGGTCAGCATTTTACTTTCTTCCCGCACAGTTCTGTCTCTGTGCTCAAACAACTTGGGAAGGACCTTGAAGAGAGGCTTAACCGCAATGACGCGAGCGCCAAAAAGACGCAGGCATTCTCTCACTGTGGCCACGCATCCGGACACTATCTTGGGGTTCTTGTTATCCAGGGCTTTCAGAAGCTCTTGCATGACTGCCTCCTGTTTCTCGATTTCGACATACATGAAAATGATCTCATTTGCTAGCTCTCGTGTCTTTTGTTTTGGAGCCGCGACGCACTTGGAAACGAGCCCCGCGAGAATATCACTGCAGACATGATTGGCCAGGTGAGCATTTTCGACGAATGATAGGACAGCTGTCAGGCCTTTCTCCTGGGATGCCACATTGCTGTCAGTGGCAAAGTTCTTGATGAGCGGCAAAAACTTCTGGAACTCCGGGCTTTTAGGATCTGCGACTGAGCGAAACAACTTTGCTGCATCTTCATATCCACTCAAACGAGCCTGCCATGACTTGTGTTGACAACGATCTTCTATCGATAACGTCAGGTATTCCGGAACTTCAGCCATGGTCTTTTGTCGGAAGCCAAGTCAAATACCATTGATGAGTGCCCAGTTGCAAACTCACCGGTGCACGAATACAGCTTCCTCAGAACACTGCTGTCCTTTGGCCGCCTCCGAATGAAGGCAAATTACCGCGCATGAAAATTTGGAAGTCTCACCAGTACGCACCGCAACATGCGCTCGTCGGTAGCCTAAGCACTGCTGTGAACTGCGCAGGTAGCGATGACTGGGCACAGGGAAGCCTTCTTCTTCCTTAGCTCGTGGCACATGCCCACGAGGGGGATTAGCCTTCCTTCTTTTTCTTCTCGCCTCTGTAGACATGACACATAGCCACAGTGCCAGGATTCAGCGCAGGAACAGAAATTGAATACTTGATCCCAACTTAATCTGCATAATATATATATATATATATATATATATATATATATATATATATATATATATATATATAATTATGAATTAGTTTGGTAAAAATTGAAAAAGGAGTGAGAGGTAGGGATGGTATTCAATTAACTAAAGGAAATTAACAGAAATAAATCTTGTAAGTAAAATCGATATGGAGAAGCGCTAACAAACAAATCTTCCTATCGCAATATTATAGCTATGGAGTAACTCACACACCGGTTTTAGAGCATGCCCTTTGAGAGTTCCACCAAAAAAGAAGAGGGCAGGAATTGTAAACGCCAGTCATAAGTGAGCAAAGGGTTTCTAAATAATTCCTTCTCTGAGGAGCACACCCTTGGCAGGAGGTGTTATGCTCTAGTTTTCACATCATCGCATGACGCACTAGTGGCCTGAATCCCCAACGACATCAATAAAGACTGAGGTAAGGAATTCTGCCACGAAAGAGCGTCACGGAGGCCTCACATATCCTCAAATTGCAATATCGCGCATAACAAAAAAAATTTCAATCTTCAAAGTCCGAAGTCGCAAAGAGCGGCTCATATGGCTCAATGATGGTGGTGGTGGTGAAAAACTTTATGCAATGTTGGGAACCTCAAGTGATTACATCCTAATGACTGGTCGGCTCTTGGCTGCGTGTTGTGGCCGGAAGCTGGTGCTTCCCAGCGACACCCAAAGCCCAGTCCGTCATTCGCTTTTGAATGGCTGGGTCAGAGCTGGACACCGCAGCCTCCCATCGCTCGAGGTCGGAGAGTTGCCAAGTGGCTGGAGGGTGGAATTCCGAGCATTTGATCATGACGTGTTCAAAATCAGCTTTAGGTGCCGACGAGAACAGTCCTGGATGGATAAAAGCTAAGAAAGCAGGGAAGAAGGCGGAGCCACCGAACCGAGAAAACCCAAATGGGCTGCCGGAGTGGTTCGATTCCGACAGTTGGCGGCTGCGTTTCGGTGGAGGCGAAACGAAGGGGCGTCCGTGTCAGTGCGATGTCAGTGCTCGTAAAGATACCCAGGTAGTCGAAATTACTCCGGAGACCTCCACTAGCGCACCCATTTCACTCTTTTTGCTTTCACTCCCACCTTCCTCCCTTCCCTCACGACGTACGTAGTTGGTTGGTTGTACAAGTTTTAATTCCATCGGAAACAGGGAGTCGTGCGCCCGCGGATTAGAGGCTGGCAGGTAGCCCTTGGCTTGTTGCGGCCTCTTCCGCCAGATGGATGGTGCGGTGCTGGATCGGAGGGTGCGAGCTTTGCAGCAGGGTATCCCAGGCTTCTCTACTTGTAATATTTTGCCCTATCCCTGGAGATTGTGGGCACTCCCAAATTATGTGGTCGAGGGTCCGTCTCGCCCCACAGTGTTTGCAGAGATCATTGTCCCTAAGGTCTGGTAGCGCGTGAAACGCCCAGACCGGGTTCATGAACGTATTAGTTTGTAGCCGCCTCCATGCGACAGCTTCTCTATTATTTAGTCTAACATCTGGCGGGGGTACCAGTCTACGTCCCAATTTATATTGGTCGATGATTTCCCCGTAATTTTGCAGACGCTCGTCGTATGCCCAGTGTTCGGGGGGCTCGACGGCTACCCGGAAGTAGAGAGCTCTGGCTAGCTCGTGAGCCGCCTCGTTACCAGGGACGGCAGCGTGAGCGGGTGTCCAAATTAACTGAATTTTCCTATTTATCGTTCTTTGGGTGAGGATTTTGGCCACCTCCGGCGATATCCCCCCCCCCCCCTCCCCAAAATTTTGAATGGCAGTTTTGCTGTCGCTAATTATGAATTTGGCCTCTGTTCCTACGCAAGCTAGCGCTATCGCAACTTCCTCCGCAGTCTCTATGTTGCGGCCTCTGATGGCTGCCGCGGATACCGGTGCCCCTCGGTCATCGACTACCGAAGCTATCGCCGCACCTGTTCTGCCACTTGCCGCATCAACTAGAATACTTCTTTTGCTCCCATGTTCTTGAACCGTCGCTCTAGAGCCTCGGCTCGTTTGGCCCTACTTTCGACATTAAATTCTGAATGCATATGCATAGGGAAGGGGGGACAACCAAGGCATTCCTGATTTCACTATTAATTGTGACTTTTTTTGTTTTTTTGAACTCCCCTGTTTGGGTTGAGGTCTACTTTTGCAAGGGTTACCCTGCCCGTCTCGGTCGTGCTTAGTCTCTCTAATTGGGAGACTCGCACTGCCTCCGCCAATTCTGCCCACGTGTTATGCACCCCGAGTTCGAGCAGTCGTTCGCTCAAAGTACCCATGGGCAGTCCTAGCGCCTTCTTAACGCATCTTCGAATCAGGCAGTCTAACTTATCTTTTTCGCCGGCCCTGATGTCCAGGTAGGGCGTGGCGTAACTGATTCTGCTTATTACGTATGCCTGGGTTAGTTTTAGTTAATTTCTCTTCTTGAGGCCTCTTCCTTTAGTGGCGACCCTCCTCAAGAGCCCGAGGGTTTGCATCGCGTAACTTTCTAATTTTTTCAGGACCTCTCCGTTATGGCTGTGAGATTGAATGACCATCCCCAAAATCCTGATCTGATCTACTTTTGGCACCAGTTTGCCCTCCATCTGAATATGAAACTCCCCGCTATTCTTTGCAGCGGAGGTACTTTGGGTTATAAACGAACAACTCAGATTTATGCGGGGAGCACGAAAGTCCCCTTTTAGCCGCGTAATCGATAATGATGTCGGTCGCTGCCTGCATCGCACTCGCATCGCTCCCATGGTTAATCCAGAGGTTAATATCGTCCGCATACATGCTAAAATTTAGCCCCTTGATTTGGTTAAGTTTACCCGGGAGGCCTCACATTGCCACGTTGAATAGGAAAGGCGATAGCACTGAGCCCTGCGGTGTGCCTTTGCTTCCTAACTCTATCGTAGGAGATTCTAAATTTTGAAATATCATGCAGGCTTTTCTGCCCGATAAGTCTTTTATGTAGTTGCACGTTCTCTCCCATAATCCGAGCACCTCGAGCCCTTCGAGGATAGCCTCGTGCCTGATATTGTCGAAGGCCTTGGTGAGGTCTAGGCTCAGGATCACGTTGGCGTCTCTCGATCGCGAGTCTATGATATCATGCTTTAGTCGGAGCATTACGTCCTGTGTGCACAAGTGTGGTCGGAAACCGGCCATTTCGTGCGGCCACAGGTTGTTTTGCTACATGAAGCATGTTAATCTCGTCTGTATTACGTGCTCCAGCAACTTTCCTACGCATGAGGTTAGGGAAATCGGTCTCAAATTTTCCAATTGCGGGGGTTTTCCCGGTTTGGGTATTAGTATTATGTTTGCCGTTTCCCACTGATCTGGCAACTGGCTCGTTTCCCAAACTTTTCAATGAATTCCGTTAGTAGACTAATAGAGTCATCGTCCAGATTCCTTAGTATTTTATTGGTGATCCCATCGGGGCCCGGGGCTGATTTAGTTTTTAGTCTTACAATTTCCGCCCTTACCTCTGCCTCCGTGATGGGGGCGTCAAGCGCCTCATTGGGCGTCCCACCGTAGCTCGGGAGTGGGGAACGCTGGTTGCCTGCCACATACGTTTTTACTAACTTATTCATAAACACCGCATCGTCCCCTTTAAAGGCGTGTCTGACTTTTGCCAATCTTATTCCCGACTGAGTTTTTGAACTTGATGGGTCCAGCAGATGCCGGAGCATGCCCCACGTTTTGGAGAGATTCATGCCTCCCTCCATTTCGTCGCATCTGCTGAGCCAGTTTTGTTCGCACAATTTGATCGCGTAGCTTTCAATTTCCTTGTTATGCCTCGCGATTCTTCTAAGATTCTTGTTCCACTTTTGTTTCTTCAGCCTGCGTTCCATGTTTTGTTTAGCGTCCCACATGTGGAGCAGTCGGCTATCTGCTATATTAGGAGCGTCGTCTCCTACCAGCGTCTTTGTCGCCTCACTAACGTGGCGTTTGAGTGCCTCCGTCCATTTTTCAATGTTCTCAATCCGTTCTAATTGCGCGGTTGCCCTGATTTTTCTAAATTGATCCCATTCCGTAACGGCCGGTTGGCACGCCCTGTACGTCTTGACGCCCTCTTTGAGGACCGAAACGACAATGAAATGGTCACTGCCAAAATTTTGCTCAGAATTTTGTCAGTCTAAACCCTGTAAGTTTTTTGAAAATGTCAGGTCTGGGGATGTGTCCGCGCATACGCTGTTACCCGTCCTCGTTGGATGATCGGGATCCGTATGGAGGGTGAGACCTAGCTCGTGCGTGTCCTCCCATAGCTGCCTACCTTCTGGTGTCCTGTATAGCATAGCCCCATTCTTGATGTCTGCCGTTAAAGTCACCAACGATCAGCAAGGGATTATTCCCGGCCGCCTTGATCGCTTTGCGCATAAGGGCCCTAAATCTAATTCTATTTTGCTTGGGTGAGCTATAAATGTTAAGAAGGAATAGACTTTCGTCCCTTTAATATCTCGAGAAATACGTTCTCGATATCTCTAGAATTCAAATCGTGTTCTATCACCGCTACATTGCGCTTGACAAAGGTCGCCACCGTCGATTTCACGCCTCTATCGCTGTTGAACACCTGGTATCCCATTAGTTTGGCTCCCTTCCCTGTTTTCTGAAGGCCGATTACGAGGGGGAGTCTCAGTTATGAGTGGAAGGTATTGCTGCAGTAGCACTCTCTTGCGCTGGAAGCCGCGACAGTTCCACTGCCAAATTTGGTTTTCATTTACGCGCCTGGCCATTTTGCAGCTGGGTTAGGGTTAGCTCGACATTCTGCTGCCACGTGTTGACGGCTATGAGCTCGGTTCAAATTCTTTGCACTTCCCCTGCATGTGCCTGTACCTGGCTCTGAATTTGGTTCATGAATTGGGTCATTTGGCTCACGAATGAATTCAATTTTTAGTCAAGCCTATTTTCGAGTGCTTGGAACGGGTCTGTTGCATTAATTTTGCGCTTCACCGGGGGCGGGCGAGACGCCTCAGTCGCCATTTGCTCATCCCCTTTCGCCGGTGGCGCTGCTTGTGGCGGGGCGACTGGCTGAGCAGGTGGCAGCTGCTTCGCGGGAGTGGGAGGCCCTTGCTTTTCCGTATGCTGTTTCGAATTTTGATTTTGCGTTAGCTTTTTAATCACCCCCTTAAGCTCCTCAATTTCTTTTTTAAGAATTTCGACTTTCTTATCTTTCCTAGGTTTAGCCTGGGAGGCCCCGCTGTTGAAGCTTACATTTTTCCGGTCTCCGCTGGCGTTCCGCTTGGTCCATGGGTTGGCCGCGTCCCTCGAACTCTAGCGTCTCCCGGACCCAGACCTGGAGCATCCCATGGAGAACTGGAACGCCCCCGCTGCTGCGGTGGCGTCTCGTTGGCGGTAGATTCCAACCTTGGGAAAGAGTCATCTCTAACGCGGAAGTCTCCTCCTCCTTCTTGCTTGACTTTCGGTCGCCCTCTGTTGTCGTCGTGCGCTTGCTTATCCTTGATTTTTCGCTCCCATTGCTTCTTTTTCACCTCGTACGGAGTCCTGTATATTTCCTTACATTTTCGGTCATCAAGCAGGTGGCCCATGCCGCATTGGCACTTTGCCTCGCACTGGTACCTTGCGGTGGCCTCTCCATTCCGCAGCTTCTGCACTTGAGGTTGCTCGGGTCCGGACCGACGTCCTCCCTGTGACCGAGTCTTCCGCAGGCATTGCATACTTCATACTTTTTGCGGTAAAGTTGACACCGCTGCGCCATCGGAGTCAGGCGAACTCATCGTGGTACTTCTCTCTCTTCAAAGAGAATTAGCACAGTTCTGGAATTTTTGCCGAGTCTCCGCACACCCAAAACTGGAGGGTTGCCGTTGATTCTCAGCCTCTCCATGATGATCTCGTCGGTATAAATAAGTGGCACGTTATGTACCACGCCCTTGCCGCAATCTTCCGGCGTCGCCACATAGGCAGTCAATTCGATCATCTCCCCCTCGAACACGAGGTGGGTTAGGCACGCGTAGCGTCTCTTCCTTTCGGCGCTTGTAGTTTCCACGAGGATCGAGTGCTGCTTAATATTCGTCGAGATGACGACCTCCCCGGCCTCGCCCGGGTGGATACCAGCTGCCACGAGTATTGCGTCAGCCAAGATTGCGTTGCCAAATTTGAGCAGACGCACAAGGCCGCCACGTGGCCTCAAAATGATCTTCTCGGCGCCATCGGGTAGGCGAGCATGCTGCTTTTCCACCGATTTCGCAGCCATTTTTCTTCCAGCATGCTTCTCAGCAGCTCGCTGCTTCTCAACTTGTTGCACGGGCTTCTCGAGTGGCACATATCTCTTCTTCTTTGTGGTATACCATTGGCCAGGCACTTGAAATTCCTCCGGATCTACCGGCGTTCCTTCGACAATTTCCATTTTTTTAGCTTTAGTCAGCTTCACGAGGCTATGGGTGGGTCACCGACGGGGCCGCCGGATCCCAGGGTGCCGCGAGACGCTAGGCCACGTTAGGCCTAGCTTCAGCACGTAGTCCACCAAACAAAGTCCGAAAAAATCGGAAACAACGTCCCACCTCGGAAAACTGGTATTCCTGTGGTCCTCTTGATGCGTTCCGTCGATTCGATACAAAATTAAAAAACGCCGAGCCGATGAATTGCCCAGAGTAAACGAAATTGGCGGAGCCCATGAAAGGCACGTCCGCTCGATTCCCGCACTACGGTGCTCTTCAATTCGAGGCAGGCTAGCCCCCGCCGCAAATGGCCTTGACGTATTTCAGGTGTCCACAGAAGTAGTATGACAGATACTGCGCCTTTCCTTTTCTGTGGACCAATTATTGTCATTATTACTATTATTATTATTATTAATATGCATCGACCGAACGGTCTCATCCCGCAATCTATTACAATCGAGTGGGTCCAACGTGACCTGATAAATTCACAAAGCTCTGCAGGTTCTGTAACCTGCCTGAAGACCCTTCCCTTGTGATAATCCGGGTTACTTGAGTAGTCCCGGGCCCATAGTGGGCATGAGGAGATGGAGGAACAGAATCGGGATAGAATTTCAAACACATTTCATACGACAGCTGGCTCAATATTGCATACGGCTCGCCGTCACAAGACGCGTCGGCCTGGTGCGACACGTGCTCCGAGAAGGGCTGGGCGTTCGTCATGGATATGCAGTGGATTGCCGAATGCGGCCGCTGCGGTCTTAGTTCGCAACTGGTGGTAGGATGAGCTTCCAGGCGAGGGGTGGGGGGATGACAGGGGCCTAATTTGAGCGACGCCTAGGCTCCGGGCTCCCAGGCCGTGGCGCATATCAGCCCCAGTCCTGCCCAGCTCGTGTTCCGTTCGAACGTCTCGTCTGCTGCCAGTGGCTGCTCTTGCTCTCCCCCGTTTCTCCCTATCGACTCCTATTTTAAAACCTCCGCTCCATTATCGCGCCCCCTCTTCCTTGCCGTAGGAGCTGACCGCCGCTTCGGCTGTCGTAGCGGCGGCAGGCCGCTATCAGCTCGAGCGTCGCAACGGAGCCGAGACGCTAAGACGCATCTACGGGCAGCGTGGTACGCGGGCAAGCCCCGAGCGAAAAACCTCCGTGGGTTTATTGCAGCTAAATATATACAGGAACGATTGCGTCCCAGTTGTCCCGTGACTAGCATACAGACGCATGCCAGCACATCCCACTTTTTGGACATCAAAAATCCCTTTATCTCACTGAAGCAGAATTCGCACCTGTTGCGACCGCCAGACGCGGTTGCTGAACCCAGCGCCGGAGACGCCGTCTCAAAAGTTCCGTCCCTCATCCCCCGTTGTCTGGCTCCCCGACTCCGGAAAGCAGTGGTCCCTGAAATGCGAGAGCCTGCGAGACCAGCTGGCGGCTTGGGGCGAGTCGTTTCGGCCGGAAAGTTTGCATTTTACCTCAGCGGCTGATTCGTCCGTCCGGGCCTCCGGGCTGTCCGGAGACGGCGATGGGGGAGAGGGCGCTACGGGCGTACGGTGCATTGCTCCTAGTTGGGCTTCAGTCGGGATGTAGGATTTGAGAGCGGTAGTGGTGCCTAAGGGCAGTGTGTCAGCCAGGCGGCGTCGGCTTGCCGCATGTTGTCGGGCCAGGGAGGAATAACTCAGGCGAACCGGCATCGACGGGCCGACTCCCGCCCCGGATCGAACCTTACCGGCCCGAACAGCTATGTACTCGCTACTTGCAAGTCTTCTGAATTTTTACCTTAATATCTCCATTCCTAAGATGTGCTCGCTAATCGCGCGTGCGGGTAGTACGTCAGCCAGGGGCGTCGGCTTGTCGCAAGGTGTCCCTTCCAGGAAGGAATCACTCGGGTGAGCTGGCATCGACGGCCCGACGGCCGCCTCGGATCGGACCCTATCCTGCCCTGAACAGCTAAGCACTCGCCACACTTCAGTTTTCTTGTGCTTGGTAACAGTGCGTGCGTGTAGTTTGTCAGTCAGGGAGAGCCTGCTCGTTGCAAGGTGTCCAGCACAGCGAGGAATCACTCAGGCGAGCCGACGGCGTTAGCCCGCCTCTCACCTCGGATCGGACCCCACCGCCCTGAAGAGCTAAACACTCGCTACACTGTCGTCTTGTGAACTATTTCCTTAATTCCTCTCTTCCAAAGTGTTCTGTAATGTATTTCCCTTCACCTGTATATTTAGATGTTGTGCATGTATGCCAAAATTTGTTCTGTTTATTCTATGCCACCCGATTTGTTTTGAATTGAAATGTAAGCTTAAAATGTGCTGATTTTATTTAGTAATGAAATTCTTGTACTTTCATTCCCGACTTCTGTGTCGTGCCTCCGGTCGGTGGCTGTCAGGCGTGGACCTATCGACGGTTAGCCACCTGGTCCTGCATTAGATTTAATACTCGTGTAGAGGTGTTTGTCCCTTTTACCACAAAAATGTTTAACTGAGATTGCGGGGAAACATTGGCAGAACTCTTTCGTCCACACCTCCTCTCCTATATTGTGACGCACACATTGAGGGCACGATCTACTTCACAGGCAAGAGAGAGAAAGAAAGAGAGATAGAACAGAAAGGCAGGGAGGTCAACTAAGCAATGCCCGGTAGGCTACCCTACACGCGGGGAGAGGAACAAAGAGAGAAAAATGAAAGAAAGAGCGCCAAGGAAAGGAGTCTGTCACATGTCCAGAGATCTTCAGTAAAAGGGGGTTAGAGAGCGTACACTTAAAGTCTAGAACTCAATCCCGAGTCCTTTAAAAAAAGGAGCTCCTTGCTTTTCTTTTTATGAAGGTGTCGTCCAAAGGCCCCGAATCTTAGCTTGTGCAAGAAGGCGAGAGTGTAAACGGCGAGTACAGCAGCAAGGAAGGCACGGTCACTTTCAAATGGAGGGCAGTCACAAAGTATGTGCACAATCATTTCAACACACCCGCTTTTCAACACAAGCAAATTTACAAACATTGCAACCCGGTAACACACAGCTTGGGTCTGTTCAGAAAACAATCTGCATTACATGGCTTAGACAGAACCCCCCTCCCCCCCCCCCCCACCCACACAGATCACTCATCATACCCCCAGCGAATGAGAGGGCGAACCACTCTTCCGTACCTGGTCACCATGACCTCGGTCGACGAGCCGTTGAGACTGACGGGCGCATTCCTGGCTGAATCACCTGGCTCCTGCTCACCAAGTTCACTGGGGAGGTCGCACCTTCCTTCTGCTTGCCGAAAAATTGGCAAGCGGATAAACAATCGTCATTAGGCACAGCATAACATCTTGTTCTTTGTGTACTACAAAGTACCGCGGGTTACTGCAGCACTAACTACCGTGGCCCTGGTTTTCAAGTCTTGAATCCAGACAGGATCATCGACCTCCAACTGAACAATATTCCTAGTACGATGACCTTTGTTGCAGTAATGCGCTTGCGATTTTCTATTTGAATGATCCTTATTTGTAACATCAGACATTCTTTATGATGGGCAGCGCAGCTGAGGTGCCATCAGAACGGGTGTCCTAAGGCGTCGACCCATCAGGATTTCTGCAGGACTGTAACCCAGCAGTCCTGGTATCGCCCTATAGGCGGGAAGTGCGAGGTAGAGGTCTTTGGGTTTAAGCACAAGTCGCTTGACTGTCTGCACCATCCTTTCCACTCCCCCGTTAGCTTGCGGGTGCATTGGGCTTGCAGTGACGTGAATGAAACTATACCCAACAGCAAAACTTTCACCGCGTGAAAACTGCGGTATACGTACGTTACCTGCCACTACCGTCTTCGCAATGCCACGACGAGCAAAAATGCTCTTCACCCTTCTATAACCGCTAGAGTTGCAGTTTATGCCAGATGAATCTCCGGATAGCAAGTGAGATAATTGCTCAGCATTAAATAGTGGCGATTGCTGATACACAACACAGAAGTCAACACCAACTCTTTCAAGCAAAACATTCTCAGTATCAGTGGGCATCAACGGCTCTGCATTTTGAGTAAGCCCATCGCGCGCAAGTTTCACAGTTTTTCCCCTGCTGCAAGATTCGTCCCCCAAGGTCTGGCCATAAAACCAACTCTTTCCAATACTCGGCTTCCAGAAATGCCTTGATGGCCGTAGTCAAACTTTTCTAGCACACATTTTCTTAAGAGACTGAGGTCCCACGAGTCTGGTTCCTTTTAAAAGCAGCCCGTTGCCTTCTGTTATAAAGGTGCGCTCTTGCCAATAATGGCGAGATGGGAAGGAAGCCTTGCGTTTTCTGGCTAGCCTTGGCGACATAACTACTGGAGTGATTTTAAACAGCATCAGCTCCTTGAGCCTCCCTCCCCCTTCTGAAAAAGTTATCCCTGGTTCCAAGTCCTTCAATGGACGATCTTGAATAGGAAGTAACTGCAATTCTCCGGCTACTAGACATCCAGTAATTGGCACTTGCGAAAGAGCCTCAGGTGTGGCTAAGAGTTTTCCTGGAACATAGGCTACATCAAAAAGATATAGCGCATCAGCCGTAATCTGAACCGTTGAATTCTAGGCGGGACCTTGTGAACGAGCATTTTTCGTAGTAAGGAAGCAAGAAGCTTAGAGTCCGTTTCAAACATTATGACAAGGCCTAGGTATTCTTCGAATCTTTAGGAAGCCCAAGTCAAGACTATAACGCCTCCTTTTCTATTTGCGCATAACGCTCCTCAGTTTTCGTCAGCGAACGCGAGGCAAACGCTAGTTGCGCTCACCGTGACGTTGCGTTTGGGAAGGACTGCGCCCAGGATGAATCGTCTGCCGAAAGTGGCGGTTGTGGACAACACGGGCCAGCCACTAATCTCTGTATCCCTCCCACCCACTTCCACTCCGGAATCAGAAGAGGCTGCAATAGCTGCTGCATTGCCCACACTGAAGCTCGGTACATTCTTTCCGATTGTAAAACTGCGTTGCTAAATTTCGCCAGAGGCAGGATTCATGAAACCGCATTCCGCATGCTAGAATCGGCTTCTCCTGAACCATCCCGCCAAATGGGGCTGATCTGGGTGCTTGTGCACTCGGGAAATCCTGGCAACGAGGTCGCCAGTGTCCACTCCCGAGGACATAAACCGGACGGCGGCGGACTCGGGCTTGGGCGACTCGAGACAGCGCATGCATACCTTCAGTGAGCTGACGCAGGCCTATCGAGTCGAGCGTCAGCTCTGTACCCCTACCCCACTTATCCCTTACTATCCACCCCAAATCTTATGGCGCCGCCTGCAGACCCGAACCCTTCCCACGCACTACCTACTATCCCGCACGCGCCCAGGTGCCTTCAACCCATTTTGTGCCTTGTGCTTTCATCCCACCGCTACATCAACACATATCCTGATGGAGTGCCCGGCTGATCCTCCTTGCCGGGCTCGGAGCTGTCCACTTTGGAGGAATGGGAGGCCTTACGGCAGAAGACCGCCATCACGCGGGCCGCGGATGTGCTGCAGCCACATGAACTGTCACACATCTAGTGCAGTGAGGCAATGCCTGGCCCCACCTTGCGGCCCACACAAGTGGACAATAAAGTTCTCTCTCTCTCTCTGCCAAAAGAAACGGGGGAATGCGAAGGTCGTACAAAGCTATGCATTTCGAGGAGCCGATAAGATAGTCCACACTTTTGAATCTAGCTTTCTGCGTTGGACACGAGATCCAGGCCCAATTCTAAGCAATGGCTCGCGCAAAAAAGGCGTAGTGTGAGCTATAGGTGGGGCAAGAAGCGCCCCAAATATTTGACCATGCCCAGAACTCTGCGCAAGTTTGGCGGCATCATTCATTTCATGGTATTTGCATGCCTTTGCCGGATCGGGTTGTGCGCCTTCCTATCTAAAAACATACCCGAAAATTAGCAGGATAGTTAAGCGGGCGAGTTGGTGATACATCATCCCAAAAACAGCGCGAACAAACGGGGACGAAAGGAATTTTACAAAGAGTAAAATAAATATTATAGACTGAATCTCAAAGAAAAGAAAAATATAAAAGAGGGAAACACTGTTTTAACCTTGGAGGCAAGCTGTTTACAGAAATATTTCTATGATATGCTTTTGCTCAGTTCGATTACGGTGGTTTTTTTTTTTTGTGAAGCAGTTTAGTGTGTTTGGAAATGTGTGGGCAATTCGTTGACGGCCATAGTGCTCGAAAAAGGGATTTTACATGGTGTTTATGGGATCATCTTTTATCCTCAGTATTGACTTTTGCAAACACAGAACAGAGTTAAAACATACTTGTACTACATCCAGCCTGCATTGACTTTCACTTATTCATAGAGGTCATTTATGTTGCAGTTAACAAGGTGATATGTGGATATATCTCTTTGCTTTACTGATACCTTTTCGTATACTGTACAATGTGTAAAATATTCTGAAAAAACTTGATTGAGGTAAGGCAGATTGAATGCACGTATGACCATCAAGAACTTGAGTTTAAAAGATGAGCTCCTCTACGTTTCATTATGAGCACTGGCATAGATAAGCTGTTGATTTCAATATCTTTTTTAATTAACTCAATGACCAGTTTTGGTTATTATAGTAATTAAGCTAAGCCTAGATTTGACATGTGCATGCACATGTATAACTACTTCACTGCTGCGTTGGTAATTGGCCAGGTGCGATACGCATGCAAACAGTTGGCCAAATGAGCGTCCTTCAATCGGGCTTTGTCACCGTGAATTTGTTTATTTACGAACACATGAAAAAAAAACGCTTCTGGTTCGATCAGTTCGCCACGCTAGTCGTCGCAAACCTGTCGCAGAAAAAACTATACCGATTCTGGGACCATATTCAAGCCTTATTAGCCGCAAAGCGGAAAATGAGCGGCCGCATAAGCGAGTGGTCACGCAACGGGCCCAATTCTCGTAACGTGCGCGGTCCAAGATCGAGCGCACGCACTGCGTTACCCGTAGATCTCGAGACGCCTGCTTAACGCGGCGAAGAATTCAGCCGATCATCTTAGACTGCTCCCCTACAATCATTTGGTTACGACGTTCTCAACAGAACGAGCTTAAAAAGCGCTATGATCAAGCTGTCACAGCGGGGCGCCGATCTCTTACTCAGCGTTCTTTGTTTTGACGTCTATAGTGCGCCCTGTGCTTGTGTCTTTCTCGATGTGAGTGCATCGGTGTTTTACGATATGTGAACCCCTCCTGCCATGTAACAATATTAGCATTGCGATCAGCTCGTCTCCGTCGTTTAGAACATGATAATTAGTTATTTGTTTTATCCTCGGGATGGAGAGCACATTTCACAGGGACAGTTTACGACAAATAAAAAGAGCACAAAGCATATTACATAACAATGAAAAACAATGGATGTAAATGATTATGGTTAACAACTTTCTCCACAAAACCATTACAGGTTTGAGAGATGTGATAGAGTAAACGTGCACCTGCAACGAGGGAATATCGAAATGAATACAAATGGGGAACAGCATAAGACAAGGATGAAAACGAGGAACTCCGACTGACTGATGTGACGTAACTTGTTCACTTCGGGCCGCCACCAGACATGCCATTTGAAATACACCGAACAGGGGGCGTTTCCCGGGAGCGTTTTTCGTCCAAGGGAGAAACGCACACCATGTCAGCCAAGGGCCAACTCCGCACTGGTTGTACCACCAATGTGTGCCTTTTATTAAGATGTGGGGTGCCGCCCCCAAGGGAAAAAGAAACTTCACAACTGACTAACTGTCCACTACCAACGGCGCTGCAAAAGCAACTGGAGCTTTGCCGTAGTCGCGCCTTGCTGGACTGCAACCGCTTCCTACCATGATGGAGCACGCAACCGACGCCAACTGTGCACGCTGCGACGCTGAAAGCCAGGCTGGCGATAGCCCTGCCCCCGCCAGCCCTGTTCTGTCTCAGCCTTACCGGGAACCACGGTCGTTTGCGGGAGTAGATGGAGAGGACGTCGAGGAGTGGTCAACTCATTATCAAAGAGTTAGTCAGTACAACAGGTGAGACAATATCACCATGGTAACCAATGGTTTTTTTTCTAACATATTTGAGAATAACGAATACAACTTGACGACTTGGGAATAGTTTGCCACAGAGTTCAAAGCGTTTTGCCTCGTTTTGGTGAATCATGCTCCGAGAAAAAAACGGGCTGAGCAGATCTTTGCCCAAAGAGCTCAATTGCCCGGTGAAACTAGCACTATACCTATACTGACAATATCCTCCCATTATCCAAACGCATGGTGTATAAACTTTGTAATGTTTATTTTTAATTGCTCTGCTTATTTTGGAACATCGAGGTGATGTTTTTTAAGAGGAAGTAATGCCGCAAAACCTTCAAAATTGTATTTGTTGTTTTTTTAGCAGCCGCCGGTATGCGGCCTTATTACACTGATTCTGTCACGCATATCAATTCTGTATTCTTTGTTTGTTAATGCTCTATGTCGCTAGACGCGCCTTTATTAGTTCCTTTGTCACGCAAGATGCGCCGATACTTGTCTCGAAGATTACGGCCGCTCGCGTATGTTTCTACAATGTTCCAGCTTGTGGTAGTAATATTTTGAGACGTTATCTAGATGGTTCTGAGCCGCCTTTAAATTGAATGTTGACGTGTGCGACAGTTATTCTTAGTTCGACGATCAACGAGTACTTTTGCTGCTATCGCCGCCGCCGAGTTGCTTCGCTCTTTTGCGTCAGCCCAAATAAAGAATTTGTTCCAGTGATTTCAAGCCTCCTCATTTGTCACCAATGGCATTGTCACCACTACGTGACAATAGAGTCGGCCTCTTTTTTTAGGGCATCGCGGACGGAAGATGTGCAAAACTTTAATCGCAAAAGGCAACCTTAACCCCTAAGCTTCGATTTCATTAGACATATCCGCACGTTTCAAGCCCTCACAACAGGTGATATTGCGACAAACTTGGGCGGCTGGCGAAGGTGCCTACCGCGGCCAGCCGTGATGACCATGTCCTACTAGATCTTCCGTCGATTATACGGCAAATCGTGCGAGAACAACTTTTACGACTCAACCCAGCATGAATATGCTGAGGTCTTTGGCCACGAGGTCCCCACAGAGCCTGCTTCTCCACCACCGCAAGCTATTGTAGCGCTGCCTTTCTCCCAAGCTCCTCAAGCTATAGCTTCGATTGACTATCCACCTTTGGATTTCGCCAACATGACTTTCCTCTACCCCTACCACGATTGCTTAGCTGTACAAGAATTCAGCCAAAATTGCGACGCGTCTTGCTGTTCTTGGCCCTTATCAATAGCAGCATGCTGTACCTCCAGCACCGATCTGCTACCACTGTGGCGTCGAAGGTCACATTGCCAGGTACTGCCGTAATAGGCTGCCGCCACGCTATAACCGCCCAGCGCCTCCAACATTACACAAAAATCGGCAATATGGACCTGTTTTACGGCAATTGAATGTTACGCGTTGGTATTTTCCGAACGAGTACATGCACAACCTTTCCACGGCATATGATCGGAGTGTTACCCGTACACCTGCCTTCCATGCGCACCTTTCACCATAACCACGGCGACGGTCCGTTTCACCTTGTCAAGAAAACTAACCAGCGCGACCAATGGCATAGAGGCCGCTGGAAATGTGGTGTGCGCCGATATCCCTCCTTCAACTGTAATGCTCAAAAACTAATTCCGTGTGTTCATTGATGGTGTGTATACATTAGCTTTGGTGGATATGAGTGCGACTGTGTGTGTGATTTGTAATGAGTTTCAGCGCTTGTTGAGACGCAAAGTGATCTGTGAATACGATCGTGCCTAAACGTTTTGTGGTGTGAGAGGAGAGCCTCTGGGTGTGAGTTGTGCTCAAGAGTCTGTGGGTGGTGCAACTTTTCAAGCCGAATTCGTCGTGCTACCCAACTCTACGCATGACATCATATTAGGAATGGACTTTTTGAAGTTTTGTGGCGCTACCGTAGACTGCCGAAGTGAAGAGGTTTATTTTGACGGCGCTCATCTGCCGAGCCTTTTTGGAAGCTGCCGTAACGAAGAAATTGTTTTTAGTCAATTGTTGTAGACACAGTAGTTCAACCCTTGTCTGCCATATTCGTCCCAGTGTCCGCTCCACTTACACACCTGACCACATTTTAGGCAGTGGTGCACCCAGCTCGCTCAGTATACCTCAAGAAAAATATTATTATTCATTGTAGGATCTCCTTCAACAACAATTGAGCCCCGTTTTGGACAATGAATCCATCGTCCGAGCCTGCAGTATTTACCAACTGGGCTGAAGCTTGACTCACGTGGACCCGATAGGCCCCGCGTCGTTGCTTTGATCACAAATGCTACGACTGCCCGGTACCTCTAGCCGCTCATGAACCTTCAATCTTAAACTTGTATATTGAACCATTTTGTCTGAGCATTATCGTGAGCAGCATTATCCGAGGTTTTCGTTTGCATGCAGCAGAGGTCCGCATACTCGCGTATGCCGATAACATTGCCGTCTTCTGTACCGACTACGAAAGCATTCGCAGTGTTGTCAAATTGGTGAAGGACTTTTGTTCTGTGAGTGGTATAGTGCTGTGAACTGGAATTAGTGTCTGGATTTCTGGCGTGGAGAGTGGCACACAACCCTTGCGAATTTCATGAACATGCCTTGGGTAACAACCCCAGGGAAGTATTTAGGAGTGCCACTGGAAAACTACCGAGACAGTGAGTCATATTGGAACCTGCAGGTTTTAGAAGTACGTGAGATGGCCAACAGACTAAAAAGATTCGGTTGGTCTATGTTTGCACGTGCTACAATTTGTAATTTATTTCTTGTTACCAAGATATGGTACGTGTTACAAGTACTGCATTGTTCGCGTGCGAATGTGCAGAGATTTCACCGTGTGTTCGCCATGTTTGTGTGGGGGAGTACTTGGGAGCGCACCCGCCGAACCAGCTTGTTGCATCGCGTCCGCTCTGGAGGAGTTGGTTTGGCGCATTTGTATTTGCGCCAAGTGGTTAACCCTTTTATGTTCTTTCGTGATACAAAGGACCCATTTTTACGAACTGTGTGTCAGGTTAGATTGAACAAAGTGGTACCAAATTTTGTTGTAAGTTCGGCGAGCATGCAAGGGAGGATTTTCGGAATCCTTACAGAAGTGTACATGTCATGTCGTGTATTGCAAGCCCTTTTTTCGTTTGAATATTTATCAACTGTGACGTGAAAGAAACTTACAAGGACTTGTGCGGTATCTTTCTCCCGATCCCATTGTACAGATCGTTGTACTGTGCAGGTCCATGGAAGTAAGTCCTTAAACGAGTAAAAAATATGGCTGTACCAGGGGGAACAAAAACTTTCTTTTTCAAGCTCCATAGCAATACACTAGAAGTTAAGACTTAATTAGAAATGAAAGGTTGTTTTGTACATTGGGGAAATCACTGCTTCATATACCGCAAACCGGAAACTATCGAACACGTTTTCTTAGACTGTTGGGAAGCCTTTTATTTCTGGGACATTCTACAACAAACAATTAAAAAAGACCTACCCGTGGATGCATTCGGAATTCGATTTTTACCAATTGAAGATGATGATGGGCTACCGCTGGACATGATCATGTTATTGGGCCTGCACAGTATCTGGCGAGCCAGAATGGCTTTCAGGCATGCAGAAGTGGATGCGAGGAAAATACAGCAGTATTTTCGCGAAGCTGTTGCGAGCGTTGTTGAAGGTATCAAGACACAAGACGAAGTGCCTGAGTAGCTTCCGAGAATCGAAGTGTTGCTGCAAATGACTGATTTGTAATGGATCACGCAGCCCAAATCGCGTGGTTTTAACCCATGTTGTGTATTTGTCGCGTGATATTCTCTCTCTCTGGGTGTGGGTGTGTGGAGTAATGTTCTTTATGTGTAAAATGTGATAATAAATTAGGCAACAAATTGAAACGCATTTTGTGGCGAAATGGATTGACATCACCCACCTCTGCACTTATGTGACTGAAACATCTGTTCGACTCCTGTGTTGTGATTTTTATTCTGAAGTTTTTCTTTTTGTTGCCTTCACCGTAGATATTTCCTGCCTTCAGTGAGTGTATGTTACCTTTAGGTTGCGTTCACTGACACATTTCAGTAACAATCGGTGTGAGAACGGTTACACTAAGCAATTACCTTCACCGTAATTATTTCCTGCCTTCAGTGAGTGCATGTTACCTTTAGGTTGCGTTCAGAGACATCTTTTAGCAACAATCGCCGTTTAGCTCGCTGAGAGCGTCGTCTGCTCAAGTGGGCCTGGTCCCGCCTACGGGATATGGTTTGGCAAAAGGCCCCCAGGCGCCTAATTCCGTTTCCTGAACGGTAGGGTCCCGTCACTTCTTTCTCCTCACTGGTTGCCTCTCAGCGGGTTAAATGGCGATTTTTACCGAGAGGTGTGTCTGAACGCAACCTAAAGGTAATATATAGACTCACTAAATGCAGGAAATGATTACAGTGAAAATAATAAAATAATGTTACCGTTGTTATGCTGTCACCTCGTGACTTTACTCACCGCTGGTTTTGTGGCTATTAAGAATTGAAAACATCACATGATACAACCTAAAGGGGAACAAGAAAGATATCGATAGCTTCTCTTAATGTTGCAATTTAAAAAAAAAAATCAGAAAGAAGTTGCACATACAAGATTTGAACATATGTTCTTCCTCTAAGCACTCAGGTAAGTGAGGCAACGAGTACGTAAGGCTCTAAATTTCATTTTTAACAATATTTTTGCTATCTGTCGTCAGGTGATGCTGTTGCAGGACCCTACCGTTGAGAGAGAGAGAGAAAACTTTTAATGAGCATATAGTCAGTAAATATTCGCAGGAGCTGGGTGGTCGGTGCCCCTAGTCCAGGGCTCCGCTGGCAGCAGCTGACTTGCGGACTAGCTGGATAATCCAGGCTTGCTGGTCCAGGTTGTCGCTGGTCAGGGCCGCCTCCCACTGCTCGTGTGTCGGGCATGGCACTATTAACGTTGGGTCAGGTTTGTCCTGGCATTCCCAAGAGATGTGAAAGAGTGTGGGGCTTGCACCGCACCAAGGACAGTAACTCGTGTATTTTGTTGGGCTTATCTTATTTAAAATTTGAAGATTAGGGAATGTGTTTGTTTGTATTTTTCTCCAGTCTATAGCGTCCGACCGTTGAGAGAACAGAATCATGGCCCCCGGGCACAGAAGCACCGTCGCGGTGCTGCTTGGCGAGTGTCAGAACAAGCTTGAAGATTGTAGGCTTTTAACCCTGTGTTGCATGATGAAGAATTATTAGTAGAAACTACGATTTTTGTGGTTTTCTATCTGTGTGCATGCAGAAAAAGAAAGGAAAATAAATTTGCGCCTTTCAGAATGTTTTTTCCATGTTGTCCACTACAGTGGACAACGTGCACCCAAGCTGCAGTGGCGGAACTTAACAGTAATGCTTTATTTTCTGCAGTCGAGGTTTCTTGGCTGAACCCAAGTAGGCTTGAATGCCAAATGCTAGATGTGGTGTTGCTTTGCTTTATGAAACAGAGAAAAGTGTCACTTTTGCCATCAACGCACAAATGCGCCTGGCACTTTCCGCAGAAATGAGTGGTATTGCACTTGCGGTCGCTCAGCATACACATTTTAGTAGTATATGGTTGCTGACTGGGAAACTGACTGACATAGTCGTAACGCACATCTTTGGAAACCGTGCTTAATTACACAGGTGGTCTTCGTCTCACTACGGCAGAAGCTGTTTGTAGGTTCATAGAAGGATCGGGTTCATCAGCTGTGACCTTCATTCGGTTTTATCTGCCTTGTCGCCCCTGATATCTTGAACTGGCTAACGTTATGGGAACTCTGCTGTAAGACAGCGGTACAAGCGCCATGCGTAGGCGGCCGCCAATTCTGTGAGAGCTGGAACGTCAAACAGTTCTTCAATTTCGGTTTCAGATTATGATTTCTTCTTTGCAGTCCAGGGCATTCTATCGAGAACAGAGTAGTAGCACATTAGAAAAATAAGAAAACACCAGAAACTATGAGTGTGATTTTATGACGAGCGAAATTAAATGAGCGAAAATGTTCGCATGTTGTGTACGGGCGGTATTTCCCGCCATGCATGGTGTCCACTGTAGTGAACATTTTACAGAAATTGTTCTCAAAAATTAACTTCGCTTTACTCAGCCACAGTATTTAAAGCACTCGTAACTGAATGCCTCTTCTATGACAGTTATACAATTATATACCTCAAATTAAGAGGACAATTTATTTATTTATTTATTTATACAAGTACCTCGAGGGCATTATTGCAGGGGGAACAATTTTAAGAAAACATATGGCTTAAATGAACATGTGACAAAAACTTGAAACTGCTAAGGAGAGTTGGTAAAAGCAAGAAAGTAACAAAATACATAACATAGATAAGTCATCTCGACGGCAAGCGATCTTCAGGGCATCGCGGTGCAAAATTCACAACACAGTTCACATGAATTCACATAAAGCGCAATGCCAACCAAAATATATGAAATAGATGGGATGATATGAATTTACGGCAGACTGTGGGACCATAAAGACTGAAACTCTGAACACGTTTTACATTCACTGATGCTCTTGGGAAGCTTATTTCAGTGCGCGGAAACATGAGCAAAAAAGAAATTTCGGTACACGTCAGTTAAAGCACATTTCAAGAACGTCCAGCTCGTGATCGCATGTAGAGATGAAGTGGGGAGGGAGATGAAGTGGGAAGGGAAAATGCACAAGTTCTTATTTATTCCTGTGAGACCAGAGTAAGTTTGACAAAAAGTTTTAATTTTGTTAAGCCAGTTATAAGAGAAATATAGGAGAGGGACGACACCTACCCGTCCGAGCAGGAAACAGTCGTCTTTGATACTAAGTATGAAAAATCAGTGCTGTCGTGGCTCCATCTAGAACAACGTAAACAAAGCTTTTTGGTCCACTGTAGTTACCAGTATGCACATGCTTATCTCCGATGCCCTATAGTTTTTCTAAAAATCGCAGAAATTCGTCCACTCTAGTGGCCAGCATGCAACAAAGGGTGGCGCTAGACGTGGACAATATCAGGGTGTACGGTACGGGAAGTGCACTCGGGGAAGGTAGGTTCAATCTCGTAGGTGACGGCTTGGACTTGGCGGAGTACACGATACGGGTCCACGTAGCGAGAAAGGAGCTTTTCCGAGAGCCCAATACGGCGAGAAGGCACCCAGAACAACACAAGGGATCCAGGTAAGGAGTAGCTGCCGAGGTGGTGATTGTGGTAGTGCTCTTGCTGAGAAGATTGGGAGGACTGGAAGCGGGAACGGGCGACTTGGAAAGCATGGTCGGTACGGGCAATGGCTTCACGTGCGTGTTCAGAATATGGGGGACCAGATGGTCGAAACATGGTGCCAAGCGGCAGTTGAGGCTTACGGCAGTACAAGAGCTAAAACGGAGAGTAGCTGGCAGTGTCGTGACGGGACGAGTTATATGCAAATATAACGCATGGGAGGGTGAAGTCCCAGTCATGGTGTTCAGAGGAGGCGTACATGGCGAGCATGTCAGTAAGAGTGCGACTGAGGTGCTCAGTGAGGTCGTTTGGTTGGGGGGGAACCTAGCGGTGACAAACGATATTTTCCATCGAAAATCACTATTTACCGCACTGTACAGGCATGTCCATCAGTAGTGAATAGAAAAGGAACAGCTAGCGCTAAATTTCTTTGCCATTTATTAAAACTTCCAGTTCAATTGCTTTTCTCCCGCTAAGAAAGTAATCAACTCCTTCCCTATTTCAAAATTTGCATTATAAAAGAGTGTGAGATATTCTTTTGAGCAGATTGAATGTCTTGGTAAACTGGTATCAGTGGTAGTTGGTTCCCTTTGCATCTTGACTTCTTTTCACCTCGAGTCTTTTACATAAAACATTTATGCACAGTTTAGAAGGTTGTATTTATATTGAAACAAATGTACGCATGACTCGTGAAATACTCCAAAGAAACCAAGCAAATCAAGGAATTAAGCATGTGCATATATAAGTAGAAGAGCTACAATTCTCAATAGATGTAGGTATGGAGGAGTGAATAGTAGGGTATCTCTTGACATACTGAGCATAAATGAAGGTGAAAATTTATACGTCCAGCAATAAAGAAGCTAAAAAGCTATTTTAACGGCCCCGTTCTAAAAACACTTCGGCGTGTTTAAGGAGCATGTTTCTGGCAGGTGACGGCTAAATACTGACTTGTCGACAGGTTGTATGACTCGACGATATTACACGACTTTGCACTGTGGAAAATAGCTGAGTGCAATTCGCGAGAAATTCTCGACGTAGTGAACTCTCATCCTAAAAGAGCACTTGTGCACGTCGAACTCTCATCCTAAAAGAGCACTTGTGAAGACCTACTAGTTCTTGCAATTCGAATAATGAGGCCCCATTACATGGATACAACTGTGAAGGGAATGAAGTTCGTGTGGAACATTCCCGTCAGGGGCATTGGTATCCCTGAGCTTTTACGACCTGACTGCCTACGGGCTGTGTTCGCTGCTGCTCTTCGGGGATCAATACCTTTAAACAAACCGCCTCCTTCATTTAGTGGAGGTGCTTAATTCTACAGTCTGAAGTACGTTTTAACATGCCTCTCTGATACCGGACTGCAGCTTAATTTGAAAAAAAAAAAGAATATCGTTTTGCCGCACGCCAGCTCGCTATTCTCGGCCCTTGTCTCCAGAGGAGGTGTACCTCCAGACGCTGCCAAACTTCGTGCGGTAGCGTCCTTTCCGAAAACTAATTACATCAAAGATCTATGTCCCTTCATCGGTCTCTGCTCTTACCTTCGCCGTTTTATTGGAAATTTTGATTCCATTGCTGCTCCCTTGACAGAAGTTCCGTCCAACAGAAGAGATCGTCGGCAACGTGCGATGATGTCTTCCTTACTTTGCGCCGCATCCTCACAGCACCGCCTGTGCTACGTCACTTCGACCCAACAGCACCTACTGGACTCCAGTGGTATTGGTCTAGGCGCTATACTCGTTCAGCACAATTCTGGCTACGCTGAATAGGTATTCGCCTATGCTAGCCGTACGGCCACGAAGGCTGAATCCAATTACTCTGTCACTGAAAACGAATGTTCAGCCATTATTTGAGCTCTTACTAAATTCCGCCCTTACCTCTATGGCTGCCTTTTTGAATGAAGAAGTGATGGACCACCATGCGCTTTGGTGACTTTCCTCAACTGAAAAACGTTTCGCTAGAGCGGCAAGATGGGCCTTCAGGAATATGATGTCCGCGTTGTTTACCGCACCGGCCGCACGCATCAAGACGCCGATGTCCTTTCCCGTTATTCCCGTCTAGCTGAGGTCGCTAGCCTTTCCCCTTTCGACGGTTCTCCGCCATCGCTTCAAATCAGTGACATGCCCCAGCGCAGTGGAGTGATCTCCGGATCCTTTCTCTTCTCGATTTCCTCTCCAATCCTACGTCTGCTTCTCTATCGCGTGCTCTCCACCGCCATGCTTTCCACTTCGCCATTCGTAATAACCTCCTCTACCGCCGCAACTACAGCGCAGATGGTCGCAAGTGGTTGCTCGTAAGTCGGCACCAACGCTCGCAAGTCCGTGGCTACTTCAACGCTGACTTACAATACGGTCACGCAAGCGTCTTCAAGACATGCACTACGTACTGCGTTACTACTGGTGGGGCATGTACACCTTCGTCCTCAAGTACATTCGCTCATATTGCTTGCTTGTCAACGCCACAAGCCATCTTCTCATCATTCTGCTGGAGAGTTTCGGCCGTTACTCTGCCCACCACGCCACGTAGGCATCGATTTGCAAAGACCGCTTCTCTACCCTGAAGCCGGCAACCGCTAGGCCATCGCAGCTGCTGGTTATCTGACGAGGTATGTAAGAGACCCTTCTATCTGTCACAGTCTTGGAAGGAGCTCAATGAATTTTGCAGCGATTGGTTCTTCGCCTTGGCGCACCTCGAGAATTGCTCAGTGACAGAGGACGCGTTTTCTTGCGTGATTTTTTGAAAGCCCTGCTCACCAAGTGCAATATTATTCATCAAACCAGCTCCGCCTATTATTCCCAGATTAACGGCCACACTGAGCGCTTAAACCGCATTCTTGGGGAAATACCGTCTATGTACGTCACCTGCAACCACTAAAATTGGTATCTCGTCCAATTCCGTGTGCCACTTACGCTTACAATACCGAAACACAGTCTACTACTGGTTTATCTTCTTTCTTCCTCTTTTACGGCCATCATCGTCTACAATCGACACCATACTTTCATATCAACCTGACATATTCGGGTGTATTCCTGTTTCTGAAGCCACCCAGCATGTTGAGTTGTCCATAAATCGTCCGCACACTCACGTCTAACACACAGCACCGCCATAAATCCCAACATGACCACCATCACACGACACCGGACTTCTAGTCTGGCAATTTTGTGTGGCCCTGGGTACCCTCCTATACCCCTGGAGTGTCATCGAGATTTCATGTCAAATATCATGTGTCAAATATCATACCGTGTTTCAGAGGGCATCTCTCTTGTTAATTGTGTTGTGGAACCTCTTATGCCGTCTCAAGATCTCCGTCGGCGTGGACGCCAGACTGCTCACGTCCAGCGCCTCAAGCCCCATGACGACCCTGCCATTTTGCTTATGCCGTAAGTCGCCAGGATGGCTCTACTTCGTCCCGCGGGAAATTATGAAGAGAAAGAACATTCCAGTGAGTGGCATTGCTATCGCTGCGCGGGTTCGACCTGACTGTCATGGGTTGCATCGCCGCTGCTCTTTGTGTCTCACTACTTTTAAATAAAACCCTCCTACAATAATAAATGAATCAATTGGTTTCTGTACCTTTTTGACAATGTGATTTATTGCCTTAACACATAAAGGGAGCTTAGAAGAAAAACAGTAGGTCTGGACGTTTTTCATTGTAGTAGTAACATGGAAGGAAGGAAGGAGGAAGTAGATGATAGCTCTCCTCAATCTCTATAAAAAGCTGTTTTGGATTCACACTGCCAAATCTTTACATTTCCTTCTTTATTCCCTAGCAATTATTTCTATTTATATTTTTGCGATGTCGTTATACATCTCGAAGTCTAATATCTCTGCACCTCAATTCTTGGCCGATCTCCTTGTGTGGGCATATGCGACAAATTAGAGAACAACAACAACAAATGTGTGCGTTATGCAATGACGTAGAAACTATAGAGTACTGCATCATCTCTTGTCGGAGGTACGCTCCTTAAAGAGGAAATTATTTGTAAATTATCATTTCTCGTTTAGACTGCCGTTTACAATTGCTGCCCTCCTCGCCTTTGGTGCAACTGTCAAAGGGTATGCCCTAAAATTGATGTGCGAGTTGCTCCGTAGCTATAATATCGTAACCAGAAGATTTATTTATCACTATTTGTCTTTATTTTACTTAGAAGAATTATTTGCATATAATATTTTATTTGTATTTCTTGGTTAGTATTCCCAGCACCTCAAATATTTTGCTAAAATGTTTTACCGACAGTAATTCATATCACAGGAGTTACATACTATACAGCCTAAGTTTGGGTCATGCATTCAATTTTTATAACTATACTGAATGCAGGCCGATCCTCCATTGTATGTATGAACCATATGTACAGAGGCGAGAAGAAGAAGCTCTCCTCAGCAAACGTAGCTACGTATTGTTTTTCCTTTCATTCAATTCTGTAATCTTATATCTTAGGCTTTTTGTTTAGTTGATAATTAATTTATTATGCTAATTCAGTATCTGTACTTCATTTGGCAGTCCACACTCAACCCTGGCCAATTCCCTTTCATGGATATGTGCCATTAATCAAGGTAGAAGAAAAGAAACGCAGCTGGACAAGACCGATGCAGCAATGTGTGATAAAGCTTCGTAGCAAGTCAGGTAGTAGTCCTCTACGCTTAGTGTGGACTGGATATTTTTTTGTTGCCTCCCTAGGTTCTATACAAAACGTGAAAACATGTGTATTGCCTGCAGTGCCTGCATAAGAGAGTTTCTGCCATCTGTGTCACGCATTGCTGAATTCGGCCAAAAATTAGTCTTGCTTTTTGTGAAATCTGCACAGCTGCGTAACGTTGCCAATGACAACCTCTCATCGCACAGAAAAGCTGTTGTACAAGTTTATGGCTCTGGCCGCGACCACTGGATGAAGACAACCTTTGGACTCGTTTCTGCTTCTTCAGCAGCCCGCCTACTGCGCCTAGCGTCCTCACCACTTGTTTCCCAAGGACCTCCCAGATGCCATGACGAGTTGTGTTGGAATCAGAGTCAACCAAAGCGAGGCTTTTCCACTGTGAATGTCAAATATTGGTCGTCAATGAGCTGCAGAGAACCTCTGGCAAGCAGCCGAGGGTACCACAGCATCGCAGTAAGAACGACAACGTGGCGAACACTTGTCCGGAAACATGATACGGTCAGGCTCACAGGCAGCCCTGCTTGGAAGCCTTTTTGTTCGTCAATCACAGGTAAGTTTTCGACTGCAAGCACGGGTCGCCTGATGATTCAGATGACACGCTGGCGTAATGTCGTTGAACGGTCTTTAGTACAGGGCGGTCAAAAGTTATCACTACCGCCGTGGATGACGTCTCGACGCCCGTACTTCATGAACGACTGCGAGAAGGCGTTCAAGTGCCTGACCGGCAAGTTGCCAGAGACGACCTCATGGGACCAGTTTCTCGACGTAGGCTGCGGCGCGGGAGACCTGACTCGTTGCATCATCAACGAGTTCGGAGGCCGCCATCGTGTCGTGGTCGCCACGGAAAGGTCAGCTGATGCAATCAAGGTTCGTGTCCTTATGTGTAAAAACAACAGGTAATATGCTAAAGCGCATCCAATATTTCTTGGTGATTTTGCATGGATAGTTTAGGGACCTCTGAATTCCATTTTAGCCCCGATCATCTTGACTGAACTGATTTGTTGGAGGCGGGAGCGATATTCGATATTTACTCGCAATTCAGTTCGACCTCTCGACACTAGGCTATAAAACTTGATGTGTGTTTTGAGACGTAAGTGCCGGGCGTCCAAAAGTGACGCCGAGCACCTCATCCCGGCGTCCCTTTCCGCGTTTCCTTTTCTTCGTTCTATATACTTCCCTTCACGGAGCAGTTCAAGTGTTCACAGGGAATGAGAGGGCGCTTTTCGTTTCCTCGTAACCATTCCGTGACACAATCGTACTTCAACGTTCTATGACCCAGCGCGATTTGCTTATGTGACGAAATTGTTGCAGGTGCTGCGCCGCAACGCGGCGCAGCGCGACATTCTATACGAGGTGATGGACGTGGAGGGAGACGTGAGCGAGGCTTTGAGTAACTGGGGCCCCTTCCGGCGCATCTTCTCCTTCTATCACCTGGAAAGCGTCCGCGACAAGCAGCGAGCACTGGTCAACATACGGCGCCTGCTTTGGGAATATGGGGGCGAGCTGTTCTTACTGTTCCGCGTCCAGTCCAACCTTGAGCCGCTCTACAAGATGATTGCCAAGAACGAACGTTGGAGACAGGTGGCCGCCGTGAGTATGCCTTATCTATACTGTATGCTTTTTAAGGTATCATGATGAAAGGAAAATTCACAAACTTGTATTATCCAGCAGAGAGAGGCAGGGTTGAGTGTAGACACCCCCCCGCAAAAGGGCCTACACAGGGGGCCAATGACGCCCCGGTATTGCTTATTTGCATCGGGATATCATTCGTCAGCATGTGAACACAGTGCTCTCTTTAAATGGGTTACATAGTGGTCGCGAGAACCGACTGTGAGAGGCAGTGGCGTAGCCAGAAATTGTTTTCGAGGGGCGCAGACGTTGCTGCTGAGCCTCCTCCGTATCGACCTGTCACCTTTCAACTGTGCCATAAATTCTGCATGCCGGGATGCAAAGATTGCACGGAAAATAGGTTCCATCGAGTATCCTGCGTATGTATTGTTTCAGACGAAAATCATTTGTTTAATTTACCAAAATTCATCACAGCCAGTTTTCCAGCCATACAATCAACATTAGTTTCAATACATAGTCTTCCTGACGGACCCGCTGATGAAATGGTTGTCTGCAGTCTCTCCAGTGCTCTCATAACTGATTATAATGTAGCATCTGCACTCTAACAAACCAAAGTGTTACGAACAGACGAGGACTCTCAGCAGACCACTTCGACAGACTTTTCACGGGAGCATACATAGCGGCTAAAAACACCGATATTCAGTGTGAACAAGAGGCCCCGAGAGGGATAAGACAGCGCGGCGTCAGAAGATTGAGTTTGGCCTGCGGAGGCTGCTCATGTGGCGTCACGCTCCCTCCTAGTTTCTTTTTTTAACTCCACGCATTCCATCTCTGCATGCTTTGTCAGCTTCTCTGACAGTATGGCTTATGCCTCCTTTGTATGGTCCGATGAACGATTTCAGAAAACTAATTGCACTTTTCGCTTTTTTTATTCTCGCCGAAATCTTTTTTTTGAGCGTGAAAAAGACATACTGGAGAGTGGAGACGAAGTCCAGATTGATTTCCGGCTCTGGTGGTTGTTTTGGGCTGCGGCGTATGACCGTACGAAAAAATTTTCTGGGGGGCCGAAGCCCCATAAGCCCTTCCCCTGGCTATATCCCTGGTGAAAGGGGATGGCACTGTATACCCGTAGCGGAAACAGGTAGAAAAGTCGAAGACAAACAAGAACCGGTAGACAGATCAGGAGCTTTAACTATTTACTACCAAATATTTTATTTAAATTTTGTCTCTCTCTCTGCTCTTACGCTTTAGTCCTTGTCTTGCCTCACTCCACCATGGAAGGTGATTTAGAAGGAAAGCCAAAATTCTAGTTGATGTAGTTGAGTCTACAGGTATACGACGACATTAACACGGATGCAGTGACATTAAGTTTAGGGTGCCGGAGTTTTTTGTCAACTCTGTTATACGTCTGGCGGCAGATCCTGATGCTGGATTGCTGCTGTGGAGAGGACGGCGACCTTAAAACGCTATTTGCTAACCCGAGATAGATGAAATGCAATTAGCCCCATCTATCCGCTGCCAGCTAAACTGGCCTTCTAACGGTTAGACCGAACGTGACAACCAGAGCGCGTTGCAACCTGCATCAGCAAGGAGAGGGTCTCGGCTGCGCAAGGCATAAATATACAGACGATCCGCTCGACATGCTGCGGTGCATGCGCTAGCATTATACGGTCCGCCGCCTCCTGTACACAGTTTCATCTTCAAGACGACTCATTGGCGTGTTTCAATTCGATCTAACCCTGCGTCTGTGGTATCGTGAGACATCTGTGCTGGTATGAAGATGGTGTGTGGACGCTCGACACACTTTCCGGGGTTTTTGACCCTCAGTAGGTGCCCCTCTAACAAGCTTGGTACCAACGGCCTTTCATGGCTTTTGTGTTTGTGGCCCGCCTGTCGTTTAGAGGCATGAGGCTCAATGGCGGCAAGTTCATTTTACTGGATCGCTTCTTTTTTTTAAGGAAATGCCCGCATTAATTAGCCCTCCTCGCCAAATAGCGTCTTAATTTGGACAGACCAAAGTTCGTTAACTTTATTTGAATCCGGGTGTTTAAAATTCCAGCGTGCTCTCATGTTGATTTAACTTAATGGTCCTGTTGACAAATCAGGGCAGGAATTTTTCGGACATCTTTGGCGGCTGTTGGCATGATGCCAGGTTAACGGCCGCGGCATTTCGGCGCAACAAATCCAATATGCTATCGCACAAAATTTGATTCTTCTACTGACTTCATGGTTGGTAGCCACTAAACAGGCCCTTTAGAGCATACTGCTTTGGAGAAAAAAATGAAAAAAAAAACATTTTGGTATTAACATCATATACCTTAACCTGTCATTTTATATCACATTTGTCTCATCACTTCCAGCGATAAAAAATATGAATAACTGGCTTCTTTCCAACTTGAAGATGGAAAGGTACTTAACTCATTGGTACATGATTAGGCAATGGCCTCTTTCGTAAGTGTATTGAAATAGGAAGGAGAAATTAAATAATGATACAGTTTAGAAATGAACAATCAAGCTACAAATATTCCGTTCAAAACAAGAATGGCATAAAGTTGACAAAAAAAAGAAATAAATAGGAATAAAAATGACAAAAACCCGAGTCAGCTATTCGCAATTTTCTCCGAGTGACAGGGTCCTAAATATCCATAAAAGCACATGACTAGGGGGGGGGGGGGGATATTTTACCCTGCTGGTTCAGAAAGACAATTCCCGTTTATGGGAGATGCCCTTTTTCTCCGTGCTGACTAGGTAAAGGCTTTTTCTGTTCCCTGAACCTTAAGACGTTATTGCCAGTTGTTATGAATTTCATGTTGCTTCATTCATGCAAAGGGAGATCGCAGCAAATTCACACAAATGAAGGTATTGTAGACGTGCCTTTGATTGTGGTTTTAAATAAAAAAAATCCCCCATTCCCTCTTTTGTCTCTATGGCTGTTGGCCCTCTTTGTACGTGCAAAACAATTAGTTTTTTCATGAGGGTTAACTCATTTGTACGCCTTATTCTGGTTTTCCTTTACCACGTGGCACCTACACATCTGGCTCTCCTTCAAGGATTACAAGGCCTTCCACTCGAAGCTGCCCAAGGGAGAGAAGTGCGTCGGCCCCGTGTGCAAAATGCTGGAGGATGCCGGATTCCTGGTCAAGGAGTGTAAAGTGCTTGAGACCAACTGGCGACTCTCAGCCACGGAGAATCTCGATGGTACGTATTACCAGGCAGTTCAGTTCAGTTGAGTTCAGTCATTCAGTCGTGTCCGACTCTTCATGACACTATAGACCATATCACGCCACGCTTTCCGGTCTCTCACTATCTTCCTAACATCACATAACTTCATCTGCAGCGCCTCGAAGATGCCATCTAACCATCGCGTTCACTGCCTACCCCTTCTCCGGTGACCCTCAACCTTTCCTAACATCAAATCTTTTTCCAGCGACTTCTCTCTTCTCATCAGATGACCGAAGTAGCTGAGCTTTACCTTAGAATTTGACCCTACAATGAGCAGTCAGGGTTTATGGTCGCCAGTATCGACTGATTTGATCTTCTGGCAGTCCAAGGAACTCTCAAGAGTCTTCGCCAGCACCACAATTCAAACGCGTCAATTCTTCGGCGGTCAGCCTTCTTCACAGTCCAACTCTCGCATCCATACATCACAACTGGAAAGACCATAGCACGAGGTATGCGGATCTTGCTTGGCAGTGTAATGTCTCTGCTCTTCACTAGGCGATCAAGGCTAGCCATGGCTCTCTTTCCCAGAAGCAGGCGTCTCCAGACTTCATGGCTGCAATCTCCTTCCGAAGTAATCTTGGAGCCCAAGAAGAGAAAATCTGTCACAGCTTCCACTTCTTGTGCGTTGATGCTCCAGGACTTGATAGGGCAAGACGCCATGATCTTTGTCTTTTTCATGTTCAGTTTAAGCCCAAACTTCTCACTCTCTTCTTGTACGCGCATCAGAAGTCTCTTGAGTCCCCCTGCACTTTCTGCCATTAAAGTGGTATCATTCGCATATCTAAGGTTGTTGATACGTTTTCCAGCAATCATCACTCCAGCTGAAGACTCGTCCAGACCGGCCTTCCCGATAAGCAGTCAAACGCTTTCGCATAATCACTAAAGCAGAAGTAGATGGGTTTCTGGAACTCTCTTGCTTTTTCCATGATCCAGCGAAGATTAGCAATTTGGTCTCTAGTTCCTCTGCCCTTGCGAAACCCAGCTTGCACGTCCGGAAGCTCCCGATCCACATACTGCTGCAGCCTACCTTGGAGGATTTTCAACATCACCTTGCTAGCATGCGAAATAAGCGCGATCTTGCGGTAGTTGGAACAATCTTTGTTACTGCCTTTCTTTGGAATGGGGATGTAAACTGACCTCCTCCAATCCTGTGGCCACTGCAGAGTTGTTCAAATTTGCTGACATAATGTATACAGAACGTTAACAGCGTCGTCATAGTTGAGGTTTTGAAGCAGCTCAGCTGGAATGCCATGAATTCCGCTAGCTTTGTTCTTAGCAAGGCTGGCTAAGGCCCATTCAACTTCACTCTTCAGGACGCCCGGCTCGAGATCAGTAATCACAACCGTCTTATGTTGGGTTTGCACATACGGGTCCTTCTTGTACAGTTCTCCTGTGTATTCCCGCCACCTCTTATTTATCTCTGAGGCTTCCGTCAGGTCCCTGCCTTGTTTGTCCTTTATCACGCGCAGCTTAGCACAGAAGCTTCCTTTGATATTTTTGATTGCCTGATACAGAGCTCTTGTGTTTCTCAATTGGCTGTTGTCCTCAACTGCTTGGCACTGTATGTTCAGGAAGGCATTCTTATCTATTCTTGCTATTTTCTGAAAATCCGCATTGAGGACCTTGTATTTTTCTCTTCCCCCATAACTTTTGCCATCCTCCTTTCCTCAGCTATTTGCAAAACCTCTTGAGATAACCAGTTCGCTTTCTTGCATTTCTTTTGCATTGGAACTACCTTAGTAGCAACTTCTTGTAATATCACGAACATCAGTCTCTCTGTCTTCAAGATATAATTCTTGAAATAGATTCCTCACTTCCACAGCATATTCTGATGGAATTTGATCCAGATCATACCTGAAAGGCCTTCTATTTCTGCGTTTTCCTTAATCGAAGCTTAAATTTGGCAACAAGAAGGTGATGATCGGTGCCACAATCGGCTCCAGGCCTCGTTTTTACTGCTTGTATAGCGCTTCTCCATCTCTGCTGGCAAAGAATATAATCAATCTGATTCCTGTACAGACCGTCCGGTGAAGTCCATGTGTACAGGCGCGTCTTGTGCTGTTGAAAATGAGTATTCGCTATGGTCAGGTTGTTTTCTTGACAAAACTCTACTATCTGCTGCCCAGCTTCATTTGGCTCACGAAGACCGAACTTGCCTGTAATTCCGGTTATTTCTTCACTCCCCACCTTAGCATTCCCGTCTCCTATGAGAAAAAAGACATCTGATGATGGAGTGCGGTTTAAAAGGCATAAAATCTCTCAACGTCAGCTTCTTCAGCAGTAGTGGTTGGTGCATAGACTTGGATAACTGTTATGTTGAAAGGGTGCCCTTGGATCCGAAGTGAAATTGTTCGGTCGTTTTTGGGGTTGTACCCGCACTGCTTTGCCCATTCTTCTGTTTACTATGAGAGCGACCCCATTCCTTCTTCTGGATTCGTGCCCACAATAAAAGACATAATGGTCGCCGGAATTAAATTCTCCAATTCCGGTCCACTTGAGCTCGCTGATACCCAAGATATCCATGTTCAATTTCAATTTCTCGCTTGACGACATCCAGTTTACCTTGCGTCATAGGTCTTACATTCCATGTTGCTATGTGATATATCTCCTTGCAACATTGGACTTTCCGGTCGCTTCGGTCGCTTCCGGACACATCCACAACTGAGCGTCCTTTTGGCTTTAGCCCAGCCGCTTCATTCGTCCTGGAGCTACTAGGAATCGTCCACTGTTCATCCCCAGTAACATGTGGGACGCCTTCCAACCTGGGGGCTCATCTTCCGGCGCCATATCATTATATGCTATTGTGAATGGCCGTAGGGTTTTCTTGGCTGGAAATACTGTTGTGGGTTGGCATTATCTTCTCCAGAGAATCACATTTTGTCAGAACTCTTTGCCGTGACCTGTCTATCTTGGGAGGTCCTACACAGCAGAGCTCACGACTTCATCGAGTTTCGCAAGCCCCTCCGCCACGACAAGACAGTGATCCGTGAAGGGGCGCGCACTTGCACTTCCCGCGGAGTTGACACTTTCCATGTTAGAAGGCTAATCAACCTTGTAAGCTAATGAACCTTGAAAAATAAAATATTGTTAAGATTTATTTACAAAGTTGTTCTGCCCCTTAGCCTGATGTGCTAACCAAGATATAGTGAGCTTCCTCTTCTTCCACTTCTCTTCCGGAGAGCCTCTTTTTGCACTTCCTTGTTCTCTTCTGTTCGCATGCCTGACATTTCCCCCTTCGCAGACGAAGCCCCTGGTCTGTCAGTCAGAGTCCCGAGTGAAAGTGGCAGCGCTTCATTCTTGCGACATGAAGTACCTGTGTTTTCCGAGAGGGGCGACCTTGGGAACATTGGCGAGACACGACGTAGTTCAACTCATTGGTGCGTTTGAGCACTATAAATGGGCCTGTGTAGTGCGACAACAGCTTCTGGGACAAACCACGCTTGCGGAGAGGTGTCCAGAGCCACACTAAGTCGCCGGGAAGGTAGGATACATCCTGATGCCGACGATCGTAGCGCTGCTTAGAGCGGTCCTGCGAGGCCAGAGTGCGTAATCGGGCGACCCGACGAGCCTCTTCAGCGCGGCAGAGGGTGCTCGAAACAGACGGCTCGGTGTCGAGAGAGAACGGCAAAATGGTGTCAAGAGAACGTCGAGGCGGACGGGCGTAGAGGAGGAAAAATGGACTATAGGAAGTTGTCTCATGCTTCGAGGTGTTATAGGCGTAAGTAATGAAAGGAAGCACGTCATCCCAGTTCTTGTGCCGCGAGTCAACATACATCGCAAGCATGTTCGTCAGTGTCCGGTTTGTACGTTCGACGAGGCCATTTGTCTGGGAATGGTACGGCGTAGAGTTGCGCAACTGGCAAGTATAATAGCGCAGAAGCTGCTCCACAACATCTGCCGTAAACCAGCGGCCTCGGTCACTGATAATTACATGAGGAGGCCCATGACGGAGGACGACAGCGTGGAGAAGAAAGAACGAGACGTCAGCGGCGGTGGCGGAAGGGATGGTGGCAGTTTCACAGTAACGCGTGAGATGATCAACGCACACGATGACCCAGCGATTGCCTTTGGACGAGCTGGGAAACGGGCCTATGAGGTCAACACCCACTTGCTCATATGGTGTGGTCGGTGGTGTCACCGGATGTAAGTGGCCCGGCGGAGAAGTCGTGGGGAGCTTGAACCGCTGGCACTGCACGCAGGAGTTCACGTAACGCTGAGTCGTTCGAGGCATATTTGGCCAGTAGAAACGTTCCTTATTGAGCGTAAGAGTCCTGGCAAACCCCAAGTGCCCAGCTGTAACGTCATCGTGCATAAGTTGTAGAACAGAGGAGTAGAGGCTAGCCGGAACGACTAGCAGAAGGCGTGCACCGCCAGACGAGTAATTTTTTCGATACAGCAAACCATCGCGCATGCAGAAAGGATTCGCAGATGCCGGATCACGAGCTTTTTCAAAAAGTGATACCAAGTCTTGATCTTTTCGTTGTTCTCGCTGGAAAGTGGCAAGATCCGGAAATTGTACGGAAACGGCGGCAAGATAGTCGTCAAAGTTGTCATCGCAGAGGGTAGTTGCGAGAGGCAGCCGCGAGAGGGAGTCAGCGTTAGCGTGCTGGCGGCCACTTTTGTACGACACTGTTAAGTTGAACTCCTGAAGGCGTAATGCCCAGCGGGCCAACCGACCGCAGGGGTCGCGTAGATTCACCAGCCAGCAAAGTGAATGATGATCGGTGATGACTGTAAAGGAACGTCCATAAAGGTACGAGCGAAACCGCTGTAGGCCAAAAACGACGGCAAGGCATTCTTTCTCCGTCACGGTATAGTTGCGTTCAGACTTGCTAAGGTGCGACTTGCATAAGCGACAATGTGTTGGTTTCCGTCATGCGGTTGTATGAGCACAGCACACACGCCGATGCCACTTGCGTCAGTGTGGAGTTCAGTGGGAGCTGTCGGGCTGAAATGACGCAGTATGGGCCGCGAAGTAAGAAGAAACTTGAGCTGGCGAAACGCAAAATCACATTCAGGAGTCCATTTGAAAGGAATATCTTTCTACAAGAGGCATGTGAGGGGGTAGGCTACGTCAGCAAACTTAGGGATGAAGCGTCGAAAGTAAGAGCAAAGTCCCAGGAAGCTCCTGAGTTCTTTGTCAACCATATGGCCAAGCACAACGATCTGGCGTTCACCGAAGCGGCACTTCTTAGAGTTCAGCACGAGACCCGCTTTCTCCATGCAGTTAAGGACCACAGCTAAACGGCTGTTATGCTCGGCGAAGGTCCTCCCGAAAATCACTACGTCATCTAGGTAACACATGAAAATTTGCCACTTCAGTCCACGCAAAAGAGTGTCCATAAATCTTTCAAAGGTAGCCGGAGCGTTGCATAGGCCGAAAGGCATCACGTTAAATTCATATAACCCATCGGGAGTCACGAATGCCGTCTTCTCCTTGTTTTTCGGATTCATCGGTATCTGCCAGTATCCGGACCGTAAATCAACAGATGAAAAGTAGGAAGCTGAATGGAGGCAGTCAATGGCATCATCAACACGTAGGAGCGGGTAAACATCCTCCTTGGTGACAGTATTGAGGCGGCGATAGTCGACACAAAATCGCCAGGTGCCATCTTTCTTTTTCACGAGAATCACAGGGGCGGCCCATGGGCTAGATGATTCCTGAATGATTCCTCTTTGCATCATATCACGGACCTGTTCGTCAATATCTTACGTTCTGAAGGTTAAACAATGTATGGTGTCTGTCTAATCGGGTGTGCAGATCTAGTGTCGATCATGTGATGTGTGCGGGAAGGCGGAATCGATAGTGGCTGATCTCGAGCAAAGTCGAACACGTCCGAATGTTTCATAAGAACCTCCATCAATATTCGGCGGTAGTTGGTAGGTAGCGATTCATTTATCATAGACTGAAACTGGGAATCAGCATGATCAAGACGTCTAGTTGAACGAGCAACGCCGTCACTGAACGCGGCGATGTGCATAGAAAGGCGTTCTTCAAAGTCGGCGAGTTTCAAACCACGCGGCAATACGGCAGGTTCATTGGCATGGTTGACAGTCCAAAGCGTGGCACGGCCCTCGTTCACTCGAACAACGCTGCGGGGCACTAACACACTCTTTTTGGCACCGGAAAGGGAAGCGGGTTCCACCAGAGCGTCGAAGGCATTGGGAACCGCACCCGAAGACACAACTGGGACGAATATGGCGGACATCGCCGGAACGACGGTATCCTCGAAAACAGAAAGTAATTGGACCGCCCGCGGCGATTCTTCTATGAGGGCCGATCGAAGGCTGGGGCTTATTGATATCTCGCCACTGTTGAAGTCGAGAGCTGCGCCACACTGCTGTAAAAAGTCAACTTCTAGAATAACGTCGTGCGTAGAGCGAGGGAGCACCGTAAATTCAGTTCTAAACTCGTGTCCAGCCATCGCTACATTTACATAACAAATACCAAGCGGAAGCAACGATTCTCCCCTACACCTCGAAATATGACAGTTCTATCCCAGCCAAACATAATTTTGCGGCCGAGACGGTTCTTAAAATCTAAGCTCATCACAGAAACTGCAGCACCCGTATCTACTAAGGGCATCACACAAACACCATCCACTAACACTTCCAAGCGGTTCTTCAGCATAACGACCGGTAGAGGAATTGGCAATATCGATGACCTGGCGACTGCACCTCCATCGGCCGCACACGCTAGTTTCCCGGTGGCGGAGAAGAACGGCGGGGAGAAGGCGATTGTCGGGAGCGGCGGGCAGGAGGAGTTAGGCTGCGATCAGAAACTGGTGAGTCGTTGCGTGGTGGTACGTAGCGGTAGGAGCCCGAAGGAGGGAAATAGGTCGGGTCACGGACTTCTGGACTCACGTTAGAACGGCGATTCCAGCATTGGCGCTGGTAGCGTGGTGGCGGGTTCCGGCGGCGGCAGAATCTGGATATGTGGCCAAGCATACCACAGCGGTAACAGACGGGTGGTTCACGAGCACGGTCCAAATAATAGTCCTCGGTAACAGGATCGAAGCGATCAGCAAAGTCCAGCCGCTGGGGTTGTTGCGGTGGAGGTGGCGCCCTGTAGTGGGTACGAGCTGGGAGAGCAGGGCCATATGAGTCGTTTCGGTGGTCACGGAGGGGAGGAGGAGCGGTAGAACGCCAAGAAGAGCGCTGGATGGGAGCTGCCTGCAGGGCATCTATCAGGGAGCAGCTATCACAGGGGATTGCACTGCGGTTCACATCTTGATGGCGGGAGAGCTCATCACGGACAATTTGGCGAATCATGTCGCCCAAATGCGGAGGCTCATGTGAATGCTCGTGAGAATCCACGCTTGCAACAGTGGTCACGTTAGGCAGACGGCCGAATTTCGGGGTTATGCGACGCAGCTTTAAAGTTTCGAACGTACGACAGTGCTTGATCACGGCCGTGGGAGAATCTAAGTTTTCTTTTGTAATTAAAAAGTTATATACGTCCACCGCGATGCCCTTTAAGAGGTGGCCAACTCTGTCTTCATCAGACATGCTCGGATTCACCGCTTTGCAGAGTTTTAGGACCTCTTTTATGTACATTGTGCATGTTTCACCAGGCCCTTGGGCTCGCTGGAATAAAGTCTGCTCAGCGCATTTCCGTTTTGCCGTGGTATCCCCGAAACAATTTCGAATCTCCTCTTCAAAACGCTCTCAGCTCGTTAAGGGCGCTTCATGGTTTTCAAACCATGTCAGGGCAGTGGAGTCCAAGAAAAAAACATTTGCCAGCATTACAGTGGCATCCCAGCGATTGTACTTGCTCACCCGCTGGTAATTGGTGAGCCAGTCGGCCACGTCTTCGCCAGCCTTGCCAGAAAAGGTCCGCGGCTCACGGTAATGCTGCCATGCGGGTGCCGCTGGACCTGGCTGCCGTGCATCGCCGTCTTGAATCACTGTGGGTGTCAAAGGGGGGAGCCCAATGAGTCGTGGGCTCGAACGAGGTAGAGAGGAATCCGTGGTGATCTTCCAGCACCTTGCACCACACTGTTAAGGTTTATTTACAATGTGGTTCTGCCCCTTAGCCTGACGTGCTAACCAATATATAGGTAGATTCCTCTTCTTCCACTTCTCTTCCGGAGAGCCTCTTTTTGCACTTCCTTGCTCTCTTCTGTTCGCATGCCTGACAATATATAAAATGGCTACTATTAGCAGTAAATAGTTTATCCCCGTGCAAAATAAACATATATCTCGCAGTACCTGGACGGCGGGAGCGCTTACAAGAGAATTAGATTTGAAAAGTCCTGAACTTTAGTCGAGAATTTAAACGAAGTTCTCATAATGATTTTCTCTGTTTAGCGGTTTTCGTTTTTCGAAAAGGAATGCTTTCGGAACAATATTGTCGCTCTGTTATATTTTCTTCTAAAAATGCAACCTATAACGTACGTAGCAAACTAAGTCTGAGACTGCTTCGTTTTGTACTTTTTCGCCAAAGTCGCCTTGTCAGTACATCTCGATTTAAGAGGGATTTTGATTCCGCACGGCAATATCATATATGACGCTTAAAGTCTTCACGCTGTGATCACGAAAAAGAACAGAATGTTTGCAGCAATAAAGTAGCAAATCGCAGGAGAAATATCTGCGACACTTTCTTACCCGTTAGCGTAGAAAAAAAAATTGGTGTTTGGTTTATGAGGGACAGTTCATCAAATATCATTTAATGTACTAAGCCATTGATAATGGAAAGAACAGGCCTCTAAGCGAGACCTGAGGACGAAAGACTGACTGGCTACAGTAAGGAAGCGCCTCATCTATGGTCGCAGAAGGTATATTATACACCAGTTCGCAACGCATTCTAAAATACAGGAAGTTTATGCTCGAACTAGAACGCCAAGAAATATGCGTAAAATCAGACATTCTCACAAGCAGTGTGACTTCTGCGTAGAGGTAACCGTCTCCATGTCTTATGATTTGATTCTTTTACGATTGGATGAAACAACGCACTCATCCGAGAGTGACTGTTGAAATTAGTGCCAACCATTGAAGTGGGATTATCGGTGAGTGTTGTACGCAATTTTTAGTGCCAGCGTGCCTTTTCCTTTTCTTTTATGTCTCTATTTTCCATTGGCATAGATTTGGTCAAATGATTGAGAAGTGGAGGATATTGAGCGCGTTCCACATGGTCGTGCGGAGAATGGGCCTGGGAGAGGGCGCACACACAGGGGACGGGCGCTCAGGCGGACTATCTCGGTCACTTGCTCAGAAAGGGAACGAAACGTCTGATGTGTGTATCTGTGCCGCGAACACACGTTGCTGTCTCCGCACTTCATGCAGTTATATGCTTGTCTGGTTGTCTCATATGTACTCTATGCTACGATACAACAATAAAAGCTTTTTCCTAACGTTTGGCGCCCACCCTGACCGTAGCCTGAGTGGGTCTGATGCAGAGCGGCGGCATTTTCATCACCTCCTATCGTAATATATATATATATATATATATATATATATATATATATATATATATATATAGGCACTGCTTGTACATATTGCATCGAGGATGCGTCGGTAAAGGCGACATATTCTTCGCATGCGCCTTCTAATAATGAGTTCCTTGAGTTACAAAAGCTGCTCACCCTGTAAACCCTTCCACGACCCAAGGCGCGACCATATTTCTTGATCTGTGCAGCTAGCTTGCGGAAGGCGCTGAATCCTTAGCCATCTCCTTCTCTACTAACAGTGTCCAATGTGGTGGCGCCTTCGAGGTCTTTTCTGAAATATCGATAAACATGGCGAGGGATGCCACAGCCGCTTGAACTGCAAGGCTACATACAAAAAAAATCATCCCTGTCGGAAAAAACTACAGAAAAGTTTCTGTTGTTACGACAGAATTGCTGTGCGGCTTTTGACGGGAAACCTTTTGTGCCAACAGAACTTTCTGTCGTAACATCAGAAATTTCTATAGTTACAACAGAAAATTGCTACAAAACTACAGACAGCAGAATTATACTACAGAAAATCTACAGAACCACGGAAAAGTACTACAGAACTACAGAAATATCCGACGTTTGCGAGAGAATTACAGAATATTTGGTCGTATTTTTGACACGGTTCTGTTGTTGTTTTTTTCGACTGGGAGCGCTTAATCAGACGAGGAGTACAATTTTGTGGGAATTAATATACACCGAGCTCTCGGTGCTGTATTTGTTTATTTAATTATTTATCTTTTAAAGGACTATAGACAATTAAATTCTGGGTTCGTGATTTATCTTCTGTAATAATGCGCAAGACATTGCTGTACATGGACCACCTCGTGATATTCGCCTACGGGCGCAGAATAATTTATAATCGAGTTTCCTTTCTCACCAGTTTCAGTTTCGGTTTCAACAGCAGAGCGATGGCTATGACATCAAAGTCAAGTCTAGGTCACGCGAGGGACGAATAAAACCGTGATATAATCGTTCCTGGGTCCTTTTAATTCACCAGAGTACTAAGGCCAGCCAGCCTCAAGGACACGAATTACAAATCTCTGTTTTTTCCATGTCGCTCATGCCCTAGACTTAAAAACTACAGAAAATTTTTCTGTTGTTACGACAGAATTTTTGTGCGGTTTTGACGGGAAATTTGTTGTGACAATAGAACGTTCTGTAGAACATCAGACAGATCCGTAATTACAACAAAAAGTGCTACAGAACTACAGACAACAGAAATATACTACAGAAAAACAAAACTACAGAAAAGTGCTACAGAACTACAGAAAAGTCTGACGTTTACGACAGGACTACAGGATATTTTGTCGTAATTTTGACACGGTTCTGCAGTTTTTTTCGACTGGGGCAGCCACGTCTCTGCTGTTGAAACCGAAACCGAAACTGACGAGAAACCAAAATTCAATGAAAGATTTAGCGGTCTTAGGCAAAAATCGAGTGGTGATCCATATACAGGAATGTCTTACGCATCATTACCAAGAAGAAGGAAGCCACCAAAATTTGGTGTCTATGCTCCTTTAAGCTGGGATCCATTGAAGCCACTTAGGCAATGTAGCCTCCATAACATTCGTCGGAGCGCGATCTTGCGTTTTGGCCATGCGTGAGAGTATAAGTACATCAACTTGCGTTTCTCGCCCCCAGTCTCGCTTGTAAGGTAGCTCGGAGAAATTAGTGAATGAAACGGCAGGTTTTATTGTGCTCTTATCCATTCACATCAATATTCTCATATTTTCCCGCATACGTACGCTAAATTAAAGACAACATGTTAGCGAATGTGTGCATAGTATTTAATAGGCGGACATGAAGTGCACCTATCAAGTGAGACACATAACAGAATTATAGCATACGATCGCGAAAATGGTTCGAAACCACGGCGAAGCGCGCAGGTCAGCTTCCCGGTACCTGCAAGTTCTGTGGCAAACCTTGTGACTTTCTGCGTACAATACTCTCATTGGCCCTCATTCCCACATCGTCCTACGCAAGAGGTGGCCCTAGATTACTGGGAGCTACTATCTAGTAGCTCTGATAATGACCACAGCGAGATAAATATTAGTGGTTTCTCTAGGACAACCCTCCAAGCGCACTTTGCTTTCTAAGGGGGCTCTCTTACACTGGGAGCGCTCTGAAAAGTTGTGAAGAGGCTTTGCTGCAACAATGTTTCCACCATCACCAGGTATACCCTGGCTACTGCATTAGGCAATTAAGCCTTTGCTACAGCCTGACATCCCACGTGTTAACCACCACTTTCTCGCGGTGTGCGTCGCCGTCCTCATAAATTTCCATTCGTGCGCAGGTCAGTGCAGAAACAAGACCACGCAAGCACTTGCGTTTGCAGGCCGAAATTTGAACCCATGGCTGCAAGCCCTTGGGCAGTCGTACTGCTCCACAGACGCTAAAGACATTTGTGTTACGATTGCTCTACATTATTGCTGCTGGAAAGGAAAGGGATTTAGAGCAAAGCCTTGCTGTCTACTTTCCGACCTCGACATGGAGTCTTCTACCACTCTATATATTTCAGCGGTAAATGCTTTCAGCCATGAACTAAGCCTGTAAACTTAGCTAATGCTTTGTATCTATTCTGTTGTTCTGAAGAAGAATGCTCAATAGCGTGATGGTTACCAAAATTCTCTTCCCCCGTTTTCTGAGTTCTCTCCTCCACCTCATTACGAGCGCAAAACGATGGGCAAGATTCATATCAGAGGGTAGCGCCACAAAGGAAGCTTCTTCAGTGCGATTGCGCAGTGCGGTCATAATGTCAATTTAGATACTTATTAGATGTAGGTGGGGAAGAGGTGCGTTTATATGGGAAATGTAAACCTCCTCAAAGTTATGTGACAGAAGGAAAAGGAAAATAAAGGTATACAGCATGAAGTCTGGAGAACCCGAAACGTGCTGGGGTTCGGTTATCTACCCACTCGGCGGCAATAAAATGGAACTGTTGGATGAAGTATGTCCAGCTTTCGTAAACCGTGCTGCACGCATTCATCGACAGATCGAAAAATAGTTTTCGTTTGATTTTTATATGTTTCACATGTGCATAATTTGTGCATAAACAACTACTTATTTCCCTGTCAGTGCAATGCTTGAGATTGGTTTAACGACATATTATATGTTTTTTACCGAGCATTTGGTTGCATTTTTACTTTGGCTTCGAATGCCAACGCTCTCCTTTGTAAGCCGTTTTCAGCTAGGCCATGACCAAGCTTTGCTAGCTACCTTTCCTGTCTGCTTCTACCCTTTTACCTTTCCACGCAGAACTGATCATGGGAACGTCGCCGGTGATGCATCGTGTCCTTCCGGAGCAACGCGAGGAATTCGTTCGTGACTGCGCTCGGGCCGCTGCGGAGGTGCTGCCGCGCAGTGACGACGAGCTCATCTTCTCGTACACGTCCTTCATGGCTTGGGCCATGGTGGACCCGGACAAAACCGGCAGAGATGCGAGTGACTCGCTGGTGAAGCGATTCTTCGGGCGCAAGCCGATGATCGACTAGCGTGGACAGCAGAACCCTCAGTGGCCGCCTACCCTGCGTTACACCAAAACGTTCCACTGTAATCATAAACAAAATTACTTCGCGTAAGCTTTGCCTGACGCTGCCTCGTTCTTGTACAGTCGTTTGACTGAATTGTGTCCTGTCATGGGAGGGGGGGGGGGGATATGCTGCTGATCGGCGTCTGGGCACGTGATGCTGTAGAACGACCGGAAACACGTTGTATACCACTGCAAGAGTAACGGCATCGATAGATAAAGCACGCAGGTTTGAGGTGTTTACCGTTCTTATAATAACTGCAGGTCAGGATTATTCGCTCGTCGTTCAAGTCGAAATGCACCAACGTTTTCTAAGAATAACAATGTTCTGCCGCCATTTTTATTATTTGCTAAATAGTTATTTAGGTCGTTTGCCATTATTTTTCTTGTAATAGAGTATTTTTTATTATCTTTGTATTTCTATTGTAGGCACGTTTGTTGGGAATTTGTTTTTGTTTGTTAGGCCAATCATCGTCACGATGTGTAATCTGAAGTGTAGGCTTCAACAGGAGACTTGCTTTGCATTCCTCGTTTGGCATCACTTCGGGGGCATATTGTACAACATGGCCAAACAAATACTACTACGACTACTGCTGCTACTGCAACATTAAATCTCGAGCTTGCGCTTGACCAGGCCCATGGCCTTAGACTTTATGTTCTAATTTTCTTCACTGCCACCAGATAGTCAATGATTTAACATTAAAAAAAAATGTCACGCTGACGTCGTCAGAAGAAAGTAAACAATTCAGGTCGTAATAACCCACACATCCTCACAGTCCGGAAGCATTATTTCACCGCTTGGCGACAACACAATGATTGCGTCATGGCGGATAAGTTGGCTTAAGACATTTTCGGACACATCGCTGCTCGGACGAATAAAAGCTTGCGGAGTGGCAAGATGAGTGTCTGGTACATCGCTAATTCTCGCTGGGAAAAAGCGATCGGAGCAAAAGGTTTCTCACAAATTATTTTTTCGTCTGCCATAACAGCCTCGATTTTTTTTTTCACAGACTTTCACCGTTAAAGCTTTATTGGGTTTGGGAAACAGCTTTACGTAGTTGATTGTTTATGAGAAATTACATTTTTGTACTTTATAATCAACAGATAATTTTCTCGGGCAATAACGGTTTCAGTAATTCAATTTTTTTTGTATAAACTTTTGTCAGTAATGATTTACTCCATTGTAGACATTGGGCGAAGCGTTGTGATAAAGTTCTTGCGGTAAATTGTTCGGGCGCACGACGGTGCGTCTGGCTGCCTGGCATCAGGGGCTCCACCAGCTTTCCAGATTCTGTTGCGGACTTGATATTCAAGCGGCAGTCAACCAATCCGCAGCTACGTGTGGTCAGAGTTGAAGCCATTGAAAGTTAGTTCTTAAATGGTATGACATTTCTCGCCTTACTTATTAAGAACAGCAAAGATTTGCATGCGACGAAATAACCCGTACTCGCCACTACAAACCAAGTGCCTTCACATTAGAATTTTATTATCAGCCAAGCTTGCGCATGATTGAATAAAAAGATTCACCACGTTTAAGCATGGGTCTCCGTGTTAAACAGCTTTTGCTCGTATCATTAGGTATAGCAGAGTTAAACTTGGTTTTATTTTTGTATTGCATCAACATACGAGTGATCGCAATCCAAGCAATACCAGATAAACAGCAACATGCTGCAGCATCTATATCTATCCTGTCATTGCAGCAGATAATGCCCAACATCCCCGGACTGATATACGGTCAACATCTGTTGCCGCATCTCGAGTTCCAGTGCGCCGCCTGGAGCCATCGACGATCTGGAAACCACTTGTGGCTGTGAGCGGAATACACACTGCCATTACAAAAAAGAAAATAAAACTGAGGTGAAATGCTAAGGTGCAACAGCGTATTAAACTTGACGGACGGTGATGAACCTTACTGTATGGCGGTAGGAAGGAAAATAGCAACGGAAGGGTTTTGGCGCCCTTGCCTGTCGCGACACACACAATGACGTTTGTTGCGATTAAGTTCGGCGAATAGTATACCACTTTTCATGGACACTGATCTGGCGTCTGTATGTAAACATATGTACGATCGTAAGTAGGCAGTGCACTTCGCCTGCTAAATCGAACAGGAAAAATAGGGGTTCCGGGAAAGGCTCTGTGAGGTAAATGCTCTTGTTGATGGTATGGTGACTGCTCTCTGGAGTACGGGAATACTCCTTAGAGCTGTTTGGAATGATGCGAATCAAAATAATATGCAGAGTGCAGCTTATAATAACAATTAAGTGTGCATTATTCCTGGCTTCCACAACCGTCGACCTGATTTTTTTTTATTTTTTTTTGCAACGGGAAGCGCTATGGGTATGGTGGCTACTATAGGTGGGCTCACGGCTGATAAAGTGTCTCGGAGAAAGGCTGAACTCTGAAGCGCACGTAGCATACTCCTGAAATGATTTCAGCTTACGACTGCGCAAACGTCCCTCACTCCATACCAGTATCTCTCAACTAATTACCTTCAGGCTATTCTCGCATACCAGCTTCTTTACTTTTTATATCTTCATTAGCCTCAACGACATATTCCACAAGTTGCTCACGGCCAAAACCACTCCACTCTTTAAACCCAGAAATATAGGGCGTAGATGCCCCGCCGGGGTGGTGCAGTGGTAAGACGCCCGACTACTGTGCCGGAGCTCCCGGGTTCGAACCCAACCTCGGCGGCTGCGTTTCGACGGAGGCGAAACGAAGAGGAGTCGTGTGTTTTGCAATGTCAGCGCACGTTAAAGATCCCCAGGTGGTCGAAATTACTCCGCAGCCCTCCACTACGGCTCCCCTTTCTCTCTATCCACTTTCACTCCCACCTTCATCCCTTCCCTTACGGCGCGGTTCGGGTGTCCACAGAGCAAGTGTGACAGTTACTGCGCCTTTCCCTTCCTGTGAACCAATTATTATTATATTTGGTGCGATAATGTGGAACCCCTTTGTAGCTTACATCGATGATATCTCCAATTCGGTTTAATGTCCCCAAGTGGTTTACTACAAGACAATTAACTGACTCCAAAATTATAATCGTGACCTACAGGGTCTTGAATATTTGGGGGCTGGGATTTAAAAATTCCTATGCAAAATCTACTACACCATTCGAGCTAAAATAACGTTCACAAAGTATCAAAATATCGTCTACGTTATCTGATAAGTGATTCAACATCGGTACTTGCCTAGATTTTCCGAAATCGAGAAAAAACTGTTCTCGGCGGCGTGCACAATTTTCGCAGAAGAGAGTCGAAAAGCTGTTTTAACATGGTGCGTCATCTGTCGGGCGCCGAGGCAAGCGCACCAACGGCCGGGATGGAGCTTGTCTCACTGCTCGACAGATGACGCATTATGTTAAAATAGCTTTTCGACTCTCTTCTGCAAAAATTGTGCACGCCGCCGAGAGCAGTTTTTTCTCGATTTCGGAAAATCTAGGCAAGTACCGATGTTGAATCACTTATCAGATAACGTAGACGATATTTTGATACTTTGTGAACGTTATTTCAGCTCGAATGGTGTAGTAGATTTTGCATAGGAATGTTTTAAATCCCAGCCCCCAAATATTCAAAACCCTGTATACAGGCAGTGCAGTGTTATAACAGCGTGAAAAAAATTGGGCGCGGTTTATGGCTAGGAAGAGAATCCCGTGATCCGTAAAGTTCGCCTTGGATTGTTCTTAGCGTACTCTGAGTCGGTGGCGTGGCTACGCACTCGATATTGACGTCCGCGATAATGTGTCTCGCCACGCAGCTGCTCAAGCGTTAAGCTACTTCCCACATAAGTTGACCTTCGACCTTGACCTTGACTGACTTATTGGTACTCGAGTTGTTATGGTTCAACTTTACCGCGAAGATGTTTGAAAGTAATTGGAAGCCCACGGTGGCCTTGTATTTATTTCGTTTAGTGCGGATCCCCTTTCTCTCTTCCACTTTCACTCCCACCTTCCGCCCTTTCCTTAAGGCGCGGTTAATAATAATAGTAATTGGGGCGCAGTATCTGTCATACTTGCTATGTGGACACCTCAACCGCGTCGTAAGGGAAGAGAGGAAGGTTGGATTGAAAATGGAAAGAGAGAAAGAGGAGCCGTAGTGGAGGGCTACGGAGTAATTTCGACCACCTGGAGATCTTTAACGTGCGTCTGGAGGCCTTGAGCTCTGGCAAAGCTTTTTTCCCCTGATGGGGCTGGGACAGGTAGGTCACCGCCTCTTGCGGCGGGGGCTTGCCTGCCACCGAATTTTTGTGTTGTAGGCCGTCATTGCACCCACCACCGCTTCGGTGGTGGACGACAGCTGTTGTTGCGGCGCGCGTCTTTCTTCCCCTCTTCCTTTTTAACGCGACAGCGTTAAGGAGCTCGTGTCGCAGAAAAGCCGGTGTCGTCGGCGTCGGCGGCGTTGGCCGTAAGCGATAAATCCCGGCATGCACTTCATAAATAAAAAGCAACTTACAAGATGGGTTGGGTGGGAATCGAACAAGGGTCTCCGGAGTGTGCGACGGAGACGCTACCGCTCAGGCACGAGTTCGATGCTTGAAAGCGGTACAAAAGCGCTTCTAGTGAATGCGGTGTTGCCTTAGAAATGTGCCGTAGAATGTTATACTGCGGTGTATATCTGTAATTATGAGCATGTTACAGAAGTCGCAGTTACACGAGTAGCGAAGTACGTTTCCGCTACATTTCTTCTGCGCTCTGCGCACATGCAGAACCATCTTGCGGCAAACACAGAAGAACCCCTCCTCGCAATGTGCGGCGCGGCCCCGACACGTGGCGCGCCACTCGCCCCTGACGTTTCGCCGTGCAGCCTCACGGGTTGTAGAATCAAGCGTCTTTCCTTTCTTTAGATCACTATCTTCGCTCACCCGCTTCTCCCCTTCGGGCCGCGCGGGTACCGGTGCGAGGATGCCCCAATACCCTTGCCTTTAATAAGTCTTCTGGCTCTCTCCCCTTCCAACATCCAGCGTGCGTCGCTCGAACAGTGGTGTTTAGGCGACGCGGCTGCTCTTTCCGCTCACAACGCGATTGCTAGGTGCAGCGTCTGATGCCGGACGCCTCTGACGTGATCGCTGCGCCGTAGCGCTTCAGCTGGGAAAGCGTCCCCTGCGATGTGTGCCGAGCTGCTTCCGAGGAATCATGCTTCTGCGTGGTGCTCCCAAGCGAGATAGAGGACGATCCCATTAAGGCGTCAGCCCCATGATCGCGTCCGCCTTCATGGCGCGTCGCTGCCCGGCTTTCTCCCTTCGAGACACCGTGTTCTTTGGTTCGTTCCGCTTGCTCAGGCGCACGTTTCGTTGCCGCGCCGAACGCTGCGTTGCTCGGCGCCCACCGCGTGATTCGTGAGTGCAAAGTCCGACGCGGGGCGCATCATCAGTGATTGCTGCGCCGTAGCGCATGGTCTTACACTCCTTGGCAGGTTGACGGGTGTTGTATTGCAGGGCCTTGCGCGCTCGCTCTTGAGACGCGTGTGATGGAAGCGGCGCCGTCTACCAGTGTCGGTAGAGCTGGGCGGTGCGAACGAGGTGCAATAACGCTATCGCGTTCCACTTTTGAAGGCGAAGCTTAAGCGTCCTCCAAATTTTTCTTTCTTGGTTGGTTGGTTGGTTCACAGGAAGGGAAAGGCGCAGTATCTTTCTTCTCTATTTTCTCTTCTGTCTGCACGAGGCAGCGGAGGTGGCTCAGCTACAGAGCCAGTAGCAGGCCCGTGCATTTTCTTTCCTTCTTCCTACAGCCACAACAACAACAACGTGCGCTGACATCGCACAGCACGCGGACGCCTCTTCGTTTTGCCTCCATCGCAACGCAGCCGCCGAGTTCGGGTTCGAGCCCGGGTACTCCGGCACAGTAGTCGGGCGTCTTACCACTGCACCACCCCAGCGGGGCCCAATACGGCTCCTCCTTCTCTCTTTCCGTTTTCACTCCCACTTTCCTCCCTTCTCCTACGGAGCGGTTGAGGTGTCCACAGAAAACAAGTGAGACAGTTACCGCGCTTTTCCCTTCCTATAAATCAATCAGTCGAGGCAGCGGAGGTGACTGAGCTACAGAGCCAGTAGCAGGCCCGTGCATTTTCTTTTCCTTCTTCCTACAGTCTTTTTTCTTTTTCTTTCTTTTTTCCTTCAAAGTATTCGAGGTCAAATTTGCTTTCATGCTGACGGCTAGAAAACCTGGTGCACTGAAGCTTTCGCTTCAAAAATATGAGGGCACTGTGGAATCTACACTGCAGAAATGCAAAAGCCTAAACTTTGCTGGTGCACACGGTACATCGCTGCCCCTTGTTGAACACAACCAGCGTTCCGTTGACCGCATCAAAGTTCACTGGCGTCCTATAATTGGTTCATAGGAAAGGAAAGGTGGTGTATCTGTTACCAGCTGAATCCCGCTATTATCACGCTCACGGTAGACAAGGAGAATTATGACGCACGTTCCACGATCCCGGGCGTGGCGCAGTTGGTTGAAGTGCTCGGCTGTGTATCCAAGGGATGGAGGTTCGATTTCTGTGGAGACAGACTTTATTTAGTTTTAGCTATCTTCCTTATAGTAGGCTGACGAATGACGTTATCAGGTGACGTCACAATCTGCGTTATCCCGCGGAATCTCGCGAAGAAGTGTGACACTTCTCGTGGCCGGACGGACAGGGTCATGGCCGCGAGTATGAGCCAATAGACTTTCGCCTTAATATTTGTTCTTTCGGGTACCAGACAGCGCCTCTTTCTATGTAGGAGAATTTCCAGATATAAACAAATCCGCTTCCTGAAGTCGAGCTGTGATTGCCTGGCGGGTCGTGCGCAGTGCGTGTATATTTTTTAACAAGGCTGCACTGATGTGTTACGCCGCGGACGGTTTGCTTTCACATGTACAGCCTGATGTACTTTCGTTCGCTGCCGTTTCCGCGTAAGCATGCAGCAACGCGTCACATTTTCCCCATTTTCCGTCGCTTTTACTTTTCGATGCGAAATATTTTGTAACAGTCGTTGCGCCAGTTGGGCTCGATCTTGAGCAATTAGTGCTTTTATAATTTGCACTTGTCATGCTTGGAGTAGCTCTAGAATTGCCGCTTGCTTGGCATTGTTAATACCGTTAGGTTTGTACCGGAATCGCATCATCTACAGCATTAAAAGTTTCTTAGTTTTTCTTACTTCTGCCTTGCCACTGCACCTTTACTTCTCTTAATGAACATGGCTATAGCTCAACCGCGATTGCCATAGATATGCTTTTATCTTCCAACTTTGCTTTGTAATCATGCAGCCACGGTGTAATTGTTCTGACGTACGTCATTGCGGGTATCTGCAAGCTGACAGCTAGATAACACTCTAAATATTATCCCTCTTCAGAGCTGGCGAAGGGAAGAGGAATGAATTGAAACAGAAAGACGGCAGCTGACAACGCGATAACAATTTAAGCATCAAGGAAAAGACACGGCTATAAAGAGAATTTATTGGGTACTTATATACATACAAAACGCACATTACTCACAGACCAAAGCACTATACAAAACACACTGTGGTATATATACATAATAAACTGAAAAACGTAAGTCCCCAGAGAGAGGAGTGGTCACTCAAAGCGCTGTTGTGGTGACAACTTTGCGAGGACAATCTGTGAGGAGTTGAAATAGTGTCCGTCTTATGACTGCACCACGGTTGCCCGCCTGAACTGATTTTAAATATTGAGAAGTTTGATCTGCCGTGCAAGTTCTCGTCTTTATTAACGCGAAAGCGCTACTTCGCTATGTTCACAGATTTCTGTCCGCAAACCGCGTCCGCAAAATCGTGTCCGTAGCAGTTGCGACACGGCCGCTAGATGGAAGCGCGGTTGCGGGTAATTAAGAAGTGGTAGAGGTTAATGAGTAGTGTCAGTCGATAGAGGCTGACGTAATGTTGCTGCAGAAAAAATAATTAGGCCAATAAGTTAATTAGGTAATTATTTAGAATAACTGGTTTACAGGAAAGGAAAGGCACAGTATCTGCCGCACTTATTCAGTGGACACCTGAACCGCGCCGTACGGGAAGGAAGGAAAGGGGAGTGAAAGCGGAAAGAGAGAAACAGGTGTTGGTAGTGAATATGACGTCAAGGATGTGATGTTACGCAACCGGAAGTAGAGCCGAAAGAAGGGATTGGCGCGCAGTTTGAAAGTACCGAAGACTGATATTTGTAAACAAGAAGTGAATTAAGGTGAGGTAGAGGATGTCATGTAACGCAACCGGAAGTAGAGCCGAAAAAGCGCATAGTAAGGTATTGGCGCGCAATTTGAAAGTACCGAAGACTAAAATGGGCAAACAGGAAGTGAATCAAGCTACTAGAAGCAACCAGAGCAACCAACAGCAGCATCCGTGCTTTCGCATTACTCCAATGTAGATTCTGCAGTGCTCTTTTGTTTTTTTTCTGCTTCGACTAAGCACTGGCAGCGTGGCCAGAATTTGCGCTATTGTGTAAGAAAAATGCTTGAGAAAAATCGGCACAAATCCAAAGTTATGGTACCATATTCTCTTTGTTTACATACGCGACGGAATATTTTGGCGTGAATGCGTGAGGCAGTGAACATCAATACAACGATGCACTTTAGCACACAAATGCCGAAAAAGGAAAAGAAGGGGGCAGATCTGTTCACACGCTGAATGCGAAGACTAGGAAAAGCTGCCAATTATATGCGACGTGAGCTTCAGATCATGTGAATGCAATATCCTGAAGAGTGGTCTGGGGGAAGAAAGGTGAAATAGAATGCGTTTGCCCACATCTGACTGTGCAATCACTTTGCGCCCCCTATCGCAACAGCCCTATCTTCTAAACTGGTATTCGAACATTGAATCAACAGACGAATCAATCAACAGTTGAATCAGGTAATGATGTTTTTTTATTTTAATACCTGGCAGCGAAATAGACTCTGCGGCTAAAACGTCCATTACGCCGCTTGACGGTAGTAGCGAAAATGACCGCTGCGGGAACGCTCCAGCGCAGATTTAAATTTTCCTTCCCTCTCGTTGAGTTTTAGGTGAAAGGATGCATCGCTTTAGGTGAGGGGATGCCACGCTCATGGCTCTCCTACGCACTCGGTGCCCGGCGGACAGCCCGAGATACCCGAAGCGCAACACACACCTCCGGCGTAAGGAGAGCAGCGGTATGCCCCGTACCGGTCCTGGCAGCACGAGCCACTGTCACACACCATCCACGTCGGACACGGCACGGACGGGTCTGCAACAAAAAGTTGACACCTTTATTAATGCGAAATCATTACTTCGCTATGTTCACAGATTTCTGTAGGCACACCGTGTCCGCAGACCGTGTCCGCAGCAGTTGTGAGTGATTGAGTAGTGCTAGAGGTTAATGAGTGGTGTCAATCGATAGAGAGTGACGTAATGTTGCTGGAGAAAAAATAATTAGGCCAATAAGTTAATTAGGTAAATAATTAGAATAACTGGTTCACAGAAGAGGAAAGGCGCAGTATCTGCTACACGTTCTGTGGACACTTGAACCGCGCCGTAAGGGAAGGGAGGAAGGTGGGAGTGAAAGTGCAATGAGAGAAAGGGGTACCATAGTGGATATGACATCACGCAACCGGAAGTAAAGCCGAGAAAAGGACACAGGAAGGGATTAGCGCGCGATTCGAAAGTACCAAAGACTAAATGGGCAAACAAGAAGTGAATTAAGCAACCAGAAGCAACCAGAAGCGGTGGTTCGCCAAAATGATCGCCTAAAGGCACGGATGTTAACTGTCACTTCGACGAACTAAAAAATCAGTTTCAAAACTTGGCAACTTTCTGACCACCGAGGCCTCGTAGGTGGTGGTTACCAGGGATATACAATCGGACAATAGTCTATATTATCTACTGAGCAACGAGACAAAATTTTCTCCGTGGTGGCGTCGCGTCCCATTTCGGTGTGTTATACCGCGCGTATGGTGTTGTAAATGCCATGGTTAGAAGATTACTATAGTTCACTATACACACGGCAGGGGGTCATTTCTCTGCATTGCTCAAAAATAAGAAGTCAGCCTTGGAGTGTTTAAACTTGGTTTCCGCTAGAACTAGTTTAAGGCTTGGTTATTTATCTTATTGTTTCTCGGGTGCAAAGACACAAGACAAGAACCGCACATGCTCAGATCACACATAGGGCAACGTATAGTGCAATATGCGAGAATCGCGCGGCCCGGCTTCGTTGAATATGAAGCCGTGCATCCGCCCATTTACTGTACCCCCATAACTCGAAGCCTCGTGAATATCAGCTGGCCTTCCTTCCTAGGTTCTGCGGTGCTCTGGAGTGCGACGCTGCAGGAGTGACGTAAACGACCGTACATCCCACTCGAACACCGGATTACGTAGGTCTAACACAGCTCACACATTTGTGCTTGTCAGGGAAGTGTAAGACCTATACTCCGTTTCATAGATCAAGTGCAACACTACCAAAGCTACAACTCTTGTTTGCGCTCTCCGCATCCGCGATAAAATATAATGCCTGCTCTTGACGAGAGAAAATTTGGAGGACGCTTAAGCTTCGCCTTCAAGAGTGGAACGCGATAGCGTTATTGCACCTTGTCGAGAAAACTTACTAACTGGGGCATCCTTGCACCGGTACCCGCGCGGCCCGAAGGGAAGAAGCGGGTGAGCGAAAATAGTGATCTAAAGAAAGGAAAGACCCTTGATATTACAATCTGTGAGGGTGCACGGCGAAACGTCAGGGGCGAGTGGCGCGCCACGTGTCGGGGCAGCGCCGCACATTGCGAGGAGGGGTTCTTCTGTGTTTGCCGCAAGATGGCTCTGCATGTGCGCAGAGCGCAGAAGAAATGTAGCGGAAACGTACTTCGCTACTCGTGTAACTGCGACTTCTGTAAGTAACATGCTCATAATTACCGATATACACTCCATCGCGGCGGCTGCGTTTCGATGGAGGCGAAACGAAGTGGCGTCCGTGTGCTGTGCGATGTCAGCGCACGTTAAAGATCCCCAGGTGGTCGAAATTACTCCGTAGCCCTCCACTACGGCTCCTCTTTCTCTCTTTCCACTTTCATTCCCACCTTCCTCCCTTCCCTTACGGCGCGGTTCGGGTGTCCACAGAGCAAGTGTGACAAGTTACTGCGCCTTTCCCTTCCTGTGAACCAATTTAACTGCAGTATAACGTTCTACGGCATGTTTCTAAGGCAACACCGCATTCACTAGAAGCGCTTCTGTGCCGCTTTCAAGCATCGAACTCGTGTCTGAGTGGTAGCGTCTCCGTCTCACACTCCGGAGACCCTGGTTCGATTCCCACCCAGCCCATGTTGGAACTTGCTTCTTATTTATGAAGTGCATGTTTATTTATGAAGTGCATGCCGGGATTTATCGCTCACTGGACGCCGACGACACCGGCTTTTCTGCGACACGAGCTCCTTAACGCTACCGCGTTAAAATAATAGTTGCTTTGTCTGCGAGCTTAATACATTTTACATTTGCCATCAACTTCATAAAAAGCACCTTTTATAGGGAGAAAAGGTCGGATTCGGCTAATTTGTATGTTTTCTTATGTCGTTTTTGTTCGTGCCGCGTTTTGCTGCCCCGCAACCTTGCCAGCTGTGCCACCAGATGGCGCTGGCTGTGCCCTCCGCGCTGCGCATCTCTTTTTGAGAAAATGGTTCTTTGGTGCGCATTTTTTCTATAATATCCGCTCTGTGAAGATGTCTAAGCATGCGAAGCATGTTATTGCAAACGTGTATGCTCGGAATAGAGCCCGTTTCGGCAGGAACCACTCGCCTACAGAACGAGCGCGCAGTGATACGCCTCCTGTTTTTTTTCTTGCTGACTACTTGCGTAGCTTTCGCTGCGTTGCACCTGATGTATGAAACGGAGTATAGTGCGAAGAAAAGAAGATATACATAGGAGAATACTTACCTATGAAAAGAAAAACATGTGTAGCAGTTCACTCCAGTTTCATATGGAACATAAATGTTCTTTAGTGTCTGTGTGTTAGGTGTGGCATGAGAATAACGGCACGATTACTTGCATACTCGCTATGTGTAACCAAGGTTTTAAAAATGGAGATGTACCGTGACCAAAATCCTTCGTCCTGATTCAGTGAAACCAACCAAGGTGTACTGGAAGTAGCATGGTACAGTACCTAAAATAGTTTTCGTTGTAGGCCTTAATAATTTGCAAAATAAAAACCTTCCACCTGACAGCGGTGCTACTTCAGCTACCCAAGACTCATCACGGTGAATAAAGTTCGCTTATTTCTGGAGCGCTTTATACGACGGGGGTTTTCTTGTTCACTGGGCGACAGATTTGAGCCAGCAGCTGGGGACATGACATCATTTTCGAATGGTATTAAATAAAGTTGAGTAAAAGTCACCTTGACGCAAATATGAAAGCTAGCAGTTTTTCACAAGTGGCCACAAATTTTAAAATGACACTTTGCTTATTAAGCCAGTAATTAACATTACAAGAAGTTACTCTTTACTAATTAACAATGGGGAATGAAAATAAATTACACAGCCACGTTGATCCTAACAGCTGTCAATTGATTTCACTGCCTTCTTTACCAGCATTGCGGCATTTTGTTGGGACACCCTTTATAAGAGTGTTCTTCTTCTTTTTTATTAAAGCAAATTTGAAAGGTGGCACGTGAGCATGGGCTATTCATTCTTCCTTTCTCACACTAAGTGCTGTATGCAGGCCTTTCTGAAGCGTGAACGGCACCTGCGTTGGTGTCGCATGTTATAACCGAAAAGACAATCATCCAGTGTAGGCCGATAAGCGTATTGTTTCACTTGCTGCGGTGCCTTGGTCATAATTGTCGTGAAGGTCGAAAATGCGGAGATTTACTGCTTTAGATCCATCATCGTTCTTTGTTTCGCACTGGTGTAGTCAGAGCCCTTGTTTCTTATTCAGGTCTCACATCGCTATTCGCAGCAAGGGCATGCACATCGGTAGCTCGAAGATGAGCAACACTTTTCTTGCACTTTAAAAACTTAGCTTCATAGGCAGCTTCATCCCTGGATAGGGCTAGGCCCTATAAGCTCCGGCGGCCTTAACAGTGGCTTTGTGGCACAGCATGCGCCTCGCATTCAAGAGGTACCAGGTCCTATCCCTGGTGCCGCCGGGTACCACCAGTGTTTCAATGAGTACAAGACTCTCCCGCCCTGGTTCTCGACTCTTCTGGGGTGAAATGTTTGGAAAATGGGTTGTTGAACGATGTTTAAAAAGAAAGATAACTTACGGGCTTCTACCGCACGAGGAAGATCTATGGTTGCATGATGGCGGAGGTTCAAGAGGTTAAGGCTATATATAGTTGGTCCTGGAGCGCTGTCAGTGTGCTCGGTTTCATCACAAACAGTGCCGTACTGTGGTAACCCGGGCTGGCGAGAGCTACACTGTGTGTTTGCGAAGCTGGTATTGCCGGCCTAAGCACAAAACTGTCTACTATTCCAGATTAAAGTAGGAATAGTCGAGTGAGGCATAAACCTGTAAAATGCAACCAACAGTGAAGAAAAAAATCGAAATTTTGCGGCTTCTCTGTCCTCTTAAGAGATACCAAATTCGCATTCATATCTGTACGGTGCTTCTTCCACTCCCCACTGCCCATTTGCTTCGCATTTTCAGCGACGAAGTCTCTTGGACAGCGTGTGATTTCTCGCTCACATCCATTTTAACAGGATTATGAATAAAGCATTCTGGTAAAGCGATGGTGCTCGTGTGCGATCTACTCGTACATCGCCGATGTCATCCACAAATTTATGCAACCTAACCACAAGCTCTGATATAAAACGATAATATTCCGTATATTGCGGTAGCTTGATAATGAGAAGGTACTAATTAATTGGGCAACAAAACAAAACAAAAGAACGCCCTATTATCTGTTCACATAGTCATGGCGTCTTACAACCTGTGCAAGATAAGAGAATACGCCTAATTCCATGAGGTCTATCTGTTGATAGTTGCAGTTGCGCAACATCCCGTGCTCGTCCACTTGCATCTCATCAAACCACAGTATTGAAACAGCATGGTGAGCTGAGCGTAGAATTGCCTGCGCAGTTCGTTGATGTCATTACGGTTTTGTACGATGGTAGTTACGAATATTTCAGCTGCACGTTCCAGTTTCTTATAGTTCTCGCCAGAAAAGTGAAGTAAAGCACTAGTATGCGAGGTTTCTTTGGATGTTGCCTTGAGAGAGAGCAGTCAGAGCTATATAATTAAACCATTTCAGGCGTTTTACGAAACGGAGGACAATTAAGCCGGTTGCCCCTTCACCAGTCAAATGCTGGAGGCTTCCGCCCTGGAAGTGCAGAAAAAAGTGGCAGTAAAACGGTTGTTTTGCATTTTTCCACTCTCACTGTAGAGTGTATTGTTTACACGGCCGGCGTTGATAGATTTTCGCCAAAGCCAGTGGACGAGGTTAGTCACCTAATGCCGCCATATATGCTACTGAGAACTGAAATGGATAAGAAAGGAAATGAATTAGAAAGCCAGACAGCACGCTATACTCAGTCCTCTTAGACAAAAAATGGCGTTTATAGGCATCGACGTCTAAAAACACTATAACACTAAAATAGGCATTTACGGGGATTGTAAATACAGTCTAAAACGTACTATCAAGATCAATTTTGTGATCTTGTATAACAATTTTGTGGCCATGACACGTCGAAAAAAATGCGTATATATCTGACATCTGTATTTTATACATGACAGTCAGCCAACACTGATGGCTTGAGGCACAAATTTTCTAAATATCATCTTGAAATAAAGCCGGCTCCAGTGTGTATGGGAGTCTCAATGTGTCCTTTTTTCCATTGTGAAAGTGCCGGAAAGACGTGGTTCGACCTTAAAACGTAATTACGATTACTGAAATAAAAATCTGTTTAAAAGAAATAATGTCAGGAAACGTCGCTTCACAATCATCACCAAAATCATCTGGACTATACTCACAGCAGGGCGAGGGCCTCTCGCCTGTTCCTTCGATTAGCTTAGTCTTGTGCAAGCTTCATCCACTTGACCCTTGCAGACAACCTAATCCGCACACCTAATGTTTTGTCGCTCCCTGCTATGCTTTCCTTCCCTTGGAATCCAATTTCTTACCGTTATCGACCATCGGTTGTCCTTTCTTCGCAATACATGTCCGCTGATCACTGTGTTTTTAAGTAAAATTTGCCTAATGCACATTGCAATAAACGAGCACCGCATTTTCCCATGCTGAGAGAGAGCTTGCCCTTCAAGTCGCCTAATAGAGCCAACATCGATATATTTTTTTTTGCGTTTAACAAGCACTCCTTTTATAACAAATATTCATTCAACATATTTGTTGACGAGTACGAGTCCACTTTAGGAGTGCCCGTTTTGGCATAATAAAAAGTAGAAACGTTTTCCTGGTGTCGGCCGCTATTGCGAGTTCACGCCGCATGGCCCTGCTTCTTGGCCTAGGAGAAAAGTAACCACGCTGATAAGAGTTCACAATACCGCGGACTTTCGCTTATCACCAAGAGCAGCTGATAAATCCTCTCTTCACTGGAACAGCGTGTCGGTGCACATACGCAGTAAGAAGTGGTCTGGCGTAGGCTTTCTTTATTTGTAGTTCTGCATTGATCGATATACAGAACGTGTTCACAGTCTTCGTACATAAAACAACTTGAGGTTTTCCTAGAAGCCATCACTATATAAGGCGTAAACAATCTAAAGTTAGGTAACGGAACCATGTGCCTAAGGGAAACAAAATATAATTTTCTTTTCTTCATCGCACAGCCAGAAAAACAGCAAAGGCAGGTGAGCTTGTGCGCGACTTCAAGTGAAATGATCGACGCTATTTCGAGTGAAAACAGAGTACAGCTGTACATTTTACCGCATATAAGCACTGTTACTGCACCTGCACAATATTAACAGTGACCATACTCGTTGCAGAGCAGTCATTAGAGCCGTCGAATGCTTTGAATATGAAATCAACTGCGTGCGTGTCTGGGTAATCACAATAAGCAAAGCGCACAAAACACAGTTGAAAACGAACTGAAAAACCAAAATTGCCATCCTATAGTACTGTGCATAAGCAAAATCTTAACCCTTGTCTTTCCGACATGACTTGGACGTCCATGATGGATGAAGTGCAGGGCGGCCAGCTTTCCTTCTAGTTACGCAAGAAACTCCGTGGCTGGAAATACTCACCTGGGAGACATTTTCATATTTGTTCTTGATATTTATTCGCCTGTACGTTATTACCGAAATTACGGTGCATAAACTTTCATTTAGGTTCAATTCAAGGTATTAGCAATCATGTTTCCCATTTCTTAGTGTCGTTTATAATCTCCGGATGTCTTATATACTCACACGTATCACCGGGAGCCCCTACTATGCTGGGATACTTCCTGAAGGCCAGCAGAAACCCTTTCCTGTTTCCATCGACCGGCTGGCACCGGTGTCCCTCGGCCGCCGATTGCACGCACCGTGTGCCACGCGGGCAACAGTGCTCCTCGTCCTGGCAACACTGGGCCTCCCGGTGGGGGCAGCAGGCGTAGCGGCTGCCACCGACGCCTGCAGAGGGCGAGAGACGAGCAGCGCAGCAGGTGGCATTCCGGTGACAGAAACTGCCGTCGGGGCACTCCAGCCATGGATCTGTGGGACGGACAACCAATGACAGCAAGTCCCGTCAAGGAGTGATTCCACGAAGTGCATGACAGCGGTCGCCGTAATCGATTGCACTTTCGCTTTTGCATTGTGCCTGTCCAGAGGAATGGTTAACCTACTGATTGCTTCGTGTCCTTTACAGGACTGTGGCAGGAATCATGTAACGACATCCTTACAATCAGCAAACAATTGTGTCCAGCGACAAAGGCCCGCAGATTTTTCGACTGTGCTAGCTGTATCTGATTCCGCCGTTTGTCAGATTGATACAACATTACCAGTAAATTTGAAAAAAAAAAAAAGTATATATGCTTTGGTATGAGCAAAGTATCTATCTGTTCAAAAAGAAAGCATAACGCACATGTTAAAACACACCAGTGGCAACGCTCTACATCCATAAAAATTCACACAGAATTATCATAGTTCTTCTCTTTATTCTCTACTTTGTGACTGCCTGTCAGTATGCGGAAATATGATGCCAAAATATATGGAAACAGTTACGAGCGAAAGCAAAGCCAGGGATAGGCAACGTCAGTTTCCAAAAGGGAACAAGGAAATTTTAGCCACACTTGAAATAATGAAATTTGGAAACGTATATGATCCCAAATTAGTGAGGGGCATTGTACAGAAATTTAGGTTCATTTTTTGCTTTATTCCAACTTCTAAGGAACTGTAGCCTTGCATTCATACCGACAACTGCCGTTAAAGATACAAGTTTTGCATAGACATTAAGGAAAATAATGCGAATTTTGTGCCATACACGAATTAAGTATTGTTTTGACCTTTCGCATATATATGTTTTTATGCTGGATGACTGACGCCTGGAAGCTTTATTGTAATAATAATTATTTACAAATTAGTTTACAAGATATTAGTGAAGTAAGGAAGAATAATTATAAGCTAGAGTATCAATATGCCCGAGTGTTTGAGCTATATGCACATTTCACTCCCACAGAAGTATATCTTCGCTTACTACCTGCATTTCAAAACGTTCTAGCATTCATTCAAGCACTTTCTTTCTTGTGCCGTTTTATGTGAGACACTGAAACGTCGTATATTTTACAACCCTGGGCACCGACTACAGCAATCTTAAGTTACAATTGAAATGCTCTGTTTTTATTTTTTAATTTTATGCCTAAGAAATCATTCACAATATAGGTTATGATCACTGCTTGAGAGATGAACGGAGGTTTTTCAAGCTGTGAAGGAACGCCTTTTTTTTGTCACCTCTCCTCATCTGGTTTTACAAAAGTTTCTTAAAACGGTTGTTGATAGCGCGAATAAGGAATCGATCACTGCATGTACGGTTGGTAGTCGCCAAGCCCGTGTAATCCGGCAGCACACTCACTGTCGACTGCCTTCACGCTCGACAACGTAGCGCGTCTCCCTCTGCGGGCTGGGACAGCGTGTAGGAGGCCAGAGGCGACAGTTCGGTTGTCGGACGTCTTCGACCCTCGCTGCAACGTGGGGACGCAGATTCCCCAGCGCGGCTCACAGCGGTAACCCGTGTTACAGCAACTTCCGTCTGGGCAGCACACAGGATTGTAGGGATAGCGGCAGCAGGAGTACGTGCCCACTGGGTACTCGGGCGTGTGGCAGCAGCTGTTTCCTTCCGGGCACGTGCTGCCGTCCTGGCACTTGACGGTTTCCGCTGTACAGGCACCCCACCAGAAATGGTGAGTTCGATGCGAAGAAATGTTGCATAGTTGCAGCAGACCAACAGTCCTTCACCGGTTAAGTAGCCTAATAGAGGATTGAACCCTAATACCTCGTAAAAAGCCTCGTACATTTGTGCAGAACCACCAATATGCGCTTAAATGTCGCACCGGTATTTGCCGAACAGCTACGACTAAGTGCTGAGCGTGGAAAGGATATTTGTTCTGCAGAGACTGCCGGTTGCAGTACCACGAAGGGAGATATTTAATGCTGCGCTGTTTCCATGCAAACGTTCATCATTTTTTTTCAGCTAGTAGTTTAATAACGCCGTGCGAAGAAGAGACGATAAAAAGTTACAAAGCTTGGTTTGTCCATTTATCTTATGACCGGTTACTACTGACTTCAAAATCATCATGGAACACCGCATAAGACGCTGTCACAACTTAGCTTCAACATTTGACTCTATTCAAAACACCTATCATACGGATGCGACTAATGGTACCACATGTATCAAAATACGAACCATGGGAAATATATAATGTAACCCGAACGGCATTTTGCCCACCCCTGCGTAGTTCAGCTGCTATAAAGGTCTGCACCAGAGCACCAGGTTTGAGATTCAAACTTCACTTTGAAGCCCGCGTTTCGGCTCCAGCAAAAGGTCATTATAGCTCCTTGAAGGGAGATAATAGTTTATATTAAGTAACCGCAGCAAGTGATCCGGGGCACTTCACCCACAGACCCCGCTAAGAAAAGTGTGGCTTCTCGGCAGAAGAATCAGTTTTCATTCCGGGACACTTTGTTTTACTATGAACTCAACTCAGTAATAGCAAAAAAATGAACAATTCTGAAATTGGAAGTGAAATGAAGAAAATAAAACTCTTATTTCGGAGCTCATGTTTCCTTGTTTATCATGACAGCGGATGGATCAAGGTGGCGCCTTATATAGGGTGTATACGTAGTGCGATCAGTGCGTGTATATTTCACCTCAATCGAATTACGTTGGGTTTTAAACCCGTTTCGCCGCTTGCATGTGCACAGATTCAAGGCCTAGGCGCGATGACAGATACATCTTTGTGACGGCGACTCAGAAAAATGTCCAGTTTATTCCCCTCAAGCTTTTCTTCCATACCGATGTGGAAAGTGTCCTAACTAACGTGAACACCTAACTAACGTGAACTCACGTGGACTGCAACTTGTGCTACGTTGTTGCCGCCGCCTAGGTGTCTCCATCGGAGCTGCGGCGTACCGCGAACTGTCGCCGCCTTCTTCACCAAAGCACGTGCCGTTCAAGCATCGGAATCCCTGGGGGCAACAGCTGTGAAGGTCGTGAGATCCAATGGCGCCGCCTCGGTCTCCCTCGCGTGTGCAGGGATCTCCCCTCTCGTAAGGACAGCAGCCGTATCCACCAGTCAGAGGGAACAGCGGTGTGCAGCTGGTTCCGGTACCTCTCTCGCCGCCGTCGGAAAGAAGGGTGCTACCGGAATCATGGGCAGCTCCTGAACGAGTCCTCGTTGTTGCAATTATCGCCAACTCTACCAGATCAAGTGTTGTAAGGCCGACAAAGGCATCTACCAGTGAACTTCTTCTACCGTGCCCATTGCGTGACTACAACCGCCAGTATAAAGAATCCCACTCGTTTCAGTCTCTGGTACCCCGAATTGCCCTTTATCTTCGCTTCCATATTTCTGCTACACAGCCAAATGATCAATAGTGGTAGTTTACAGAAAGTGCGTTATAACAACATGAAATGAGGTTCTTAAATAATAAACTGTTCAACTTCCCGCTGCCTTTCGGGTCGAACTTCTCCCTTTGAGTTTACGCCTATAATACGTAACCCCTCCCGCAGCGTTTCCCCGTATGTTGTTTGGTTGTCGGGTTTCCTTTTTCACTGCGCTGTTTCGGCCTCGTGCTGTTTTTTCAGCGCTGTTTGGTTCTCGGTGCTTTTCTGTCGCTATCCGTTGTTTGAGCGCTGTTGTGTTGCTTGCTGTTTTCTTCTGTACAGTACTTTCGTATCTCTTTCTGAATGTCTAACATCATGCAGCTTTTCTGTATTGCGTGTTGATATGGCGCTCCAAATATTGGAGCCACTGCAGCCGTGGTCCGCGCTGAACCCAAGGTGAGATAGTAAAAAAAAAAATAGAAATAGATGGATTTATTGATAGGAAAAGGCAGAGAGGTTGGCCCGAATAATTCAAATCTGGCCTGCTACTCTGCACTGGGGAAGGGGAAGGAGAGAAGAAAGAAGGTCATGATGGGTGACGATGTGGGAGAAGGCATATGAAATATATATACAGACACAGCAGCTTGCTTTACAAACGTGAATCAAGTCCACTGGCGCTCAAATAACGGCAAAGAGCGCGCACTGCCTGGATGCCCTTCCCCTTGTCCTGCCAAGCGCCCAGCAGCAGTTCCTCCGACAGAGGCCTCTTGTCTAAACGCTTCAAGGAAGCAGCTAGCACATTTCTTTCGTTCGCATACTCTGGGCACACCAATAATACATGGTCCACAGTCTCTGGGATGCCACAAGTTAAACATTCCGGTGAGTCCATCTGTCCAATTAAATGTAAGTACTTGCGCGTGAAAGCCACGTTTAAACGAAGTCGATGTATCAAGCATGCCTGATGACGCGGAATATCACGCGGAACAGTAAATTTAAATGTTCGATCAAGCTTTCTTAGACGCATGTGTCGGGCGTCTGGTTGAGCCCAGTAAGTCGCTGTAGCAATATTCATACAACTCTTTAGAAGACACGTCGTATCCGCTCTTGAAAAAGGCACAGCTGTTTGGAAGCCATTGATGAGAGCGCTTTTCGCTTCAACATCGGCCTGCTCATTCCCATGGAGGCCGCAGTGGGCAGGAATCCATTGAAACATTATCATGTGGCCTTGCAGCTGGGCAGATGTGATGAGCTCCGTAATGTTTAGTGCCAGGGACTGATAGGCAGTGTGGCGTAAGAAGTTTTCCAAAATTTGTAATGCAGTCTTCGAGTCCGTGAATATACACCATTTTTGAGGTGGTTCCCCACATATATAGCGAATAGATTCCCGAATGGCTACAAGTTCGGCAGCGGTTGATGTAGAGTTATGTCCCAAAAGGAAATGCAGAGTCGTTTTCTGAGCTGGTATGACCACAGCTGCAGCGGATGCCTGTGCTGACACAGATCCATCGGTGTATACGTGAATATAACTGGGATATTCTGACCAGATGTGTGCCAGAGTAAGTTGTTTGAGTCCACTAATTGGTACCATAGATTTTTTTAGTATTCCGGGAACACGAAGGTGCACCAAAGGTTTATCCATCGTCCATGGTGGTTGGGTGGGACGATATGGGAGGGCATATCCTGTCGGTACTTGCGACTGATGGCAGCGGAGTGCAGTTGTAAAACTGCAGTCCGGCCTCTCATCCAGAATCTTGCTGAGTGGGTGAAAACGGTGTCTTGTAAGTGCTCGTAAATATACACGAAGTGGTTCGTGTGACAAGTATATGGACATTGGGCGAGCGTGTGCCTCTTCAATTGTGCCTTTGTTAGAGGTGCATCTGGGCAGTCCAAGACATATTTTCAGTGCCTGCGCTTGCACGCTCTCTAAAGTCCGCAAGCAGGAAATGCTCATACTAGAAAGTACTGGGAGACTGTACCGGATGTAGCCAACAAACAGAGCCTCGTAAAGCCGTATTAAGGAGCGCTCAGTTGGACCCCATTTGATGCCACCTATGTAACGAAGTACATGGCAAAAATTAATTAGCCTCTTCTTCACCATAGCAATATGTTTCGACCAAGATAGTCGGTGGTCAATAATTACTCCCAGGAATCTGTGCCTGGAGACGTATGGTATTACGACTCCATGAAGGGTAATCGGGTAGCGGCTGACACATTTTCCCGTAAACGCTATCACTGCACACTTTTCTGCCGCTAAAAATAAACCTTGACGCCGTAAGTACATCGATGTTGATGACACAGCTCGTTGCAGTCTCGCACGTAGTTGTGGGCGCGTCGAACCAGAGGCCCAGATGCAGATGTCGTCAGCATATGCACTGATGTGGATGTTAGTTGGCAGTTCACTCACCAGGCCAATTAGCGCAACGTTAAATAAAGTTGGGCTGAGAACTCCTCCCTGTGGAACTCCACGACCGACCTGAAAGTGGGTAGTATCTCCTTCAGGCGTAGTCATGTAAACAGAGCGGCCGCTGAGATAGCTTACAATCCACAAGTACAGTCGGCCACCAACTCCCACGTCGTCAAGTCCATCAAGAATAGCTTCATGGAGGACGTTGTCGTAAGCTCCCTTTATATCTAAAAATGCAGCAGCTACTAGTCGACGGTGACGCTTTTCGTGTTCTACTGTCGCCACAAGGTCGATGACGCTGTCAATGGAAGAGCGTCCGCGGCGAAATCCAGTCATCATATTCGGATAAAGATCATTACTCTCTAGATACCACTCAAGTCTTGCCAGCACCATGCGCTCCATAACTTTTCCAACACAGCTTGCTAGGGCAACTGGCCGGTATGAGGTAAGTTCGAGAGGAGGCTTTCCAGGCTTCAAAAGAGCAACCAGGCGGCTAATTTTCCAGTGTTCAGGAACAGTACTAGAAGCCCATATATCATTGAAGTAATTAAGTAGTGCAGTTCTACCATCCTTGCCTAGGTTCGATAAGGTTGAATATGTAATCCCGTCAGGACCAGGTGCAGATGAATGCCGACAAGAAGCAAGAGCGGCGTCTAATTCAGCTATTGTAAAGGGCACGTCGTATTGATCATTCGGCGAAGGTGGTGCAAAAACCTCTGAAATTGGTAACTGTGCCTGGTTTGTGCCCACAACCATTTTACAAAAATCTTCAGCTACGTCAACTTCATTGCGGCGTTGGTAAAGGGCCAGGGCACGAAAAGGGTGCCTTTCTTGCGGAGGTGTGCGCAAGCTTCTCGCAACATGCCAGATACGCGACAGGGGCTTACGGGGATCCAGTGATGAGCAGAACTGTCTCCAACGTTGTCGTCCTAACCTCTCCAGGTGACGCAAAACTTGTCGTCTAGCTCGGCGAGAAAGTGCGAGATCTTGCGCGGATTTCGTTCTTCTGTACTTCCTTTCAGCCCGCCGACGGATCGCGCGAAGCCGCTCGAATTCCACGTCGATGCTGGACACTGACACCGGCACACTAACATAGCGAGTGTTCTCACTGAGAGAGGAAGTAATGAGTCCTTCTATTTGAGATGGTGACTGGAGGTCCACGCCGGAAGTCTCCACCGCTGCCCTAAAGGCGGGCCAGTCTGTGTATTGCACACGAGGTGAAGTGGCAGGTGCAAACCACTTGATGCATATGTACGTTGGTATGTGATCACTGCCATGTGTTTCCACATCACTACACCAAGAAACGGAGGGATGGAGGTTTCTGGAAACAAACGCCACATCCAAGCAGCTGCTGTAGGTTGTTCCGCGTAGAAACGTCGGTGAGCCGTCGTTTATATTGACGAGATCTTGCGTATGCATAAAGTCTGCCAGGTCCCTTCCTCTATTGCTCATTATTGCACTACCCCACTGAGGGTGGTGAGCATTAAAGTCCCCCACAATAATACGAGGAGCTGCACAACACTGGATTATTGAAAATAGATATGATTTGTCCAAGCCATTTCTCGGTGGAATATAAGCGCCAATTACAGAACATACTCGTCCTTTCAGGGTTAACGTCAAACAAATGTAGTGGTTCGTGTTGTGGGGCTGCAGAGCATGGCGGACGTGCGCAATGTCTTGGCGTACACATACCAGCACTTTGCTTGTTTCGTTAGCTTCTCTAGACCATAGCAGAACATATCCAGAAAGGCGGAAAGCAGCCGGCATGTTGGGCTCACAGATCACAATCACAGGAAAGCGGTACTTCTGTACCAGCTGTCGGAAGTCACTCAGCCGACCACGCAGGCCTCGAGCATTCCATTGCATCACAACACTGCGGCGCAAGTGCATCGTCACAGAGGTGGGGTTAGTTTGTTGCGCCATTGTGAATTATTGCAATGCCGCCAAGAGCGGCTCAAATGCGTCCAAAAACTGAACAGCAAACTTTGCTGTTTGTGTGTTGATGCTGGAGAGCAGCACCCGCATTGAACGAACCAGCTGTTTCAGCATTTCTTTTACCTGCTGGCTGTCGGGGTTGTCGGAATTTTCAGTACGTGTGGCAACCAAACTGGGATTATGCCTGGCGTTGGCCTTTGATGGTAGAGCTGGCCACTCAGCATCAGAGGCGGTAGGTAATAAGGTGAGATAGTATCTTCCTTCTGGGTAGGCTCGAGCAATGTAAGAGTGAGATGCTATGGCAAAGCTTGCTTTCCGAAAGTTGCGTCTGTTGACATATTTTTTCGCAACCCTGTCCTCTATAGAAAGCTGCTAGATTTCTCCTCCAGAGATTCATACCTGTTAGTCACTTGCCGCAAATATTTATGTGGCATGAAACTCAGCACAGGGTTATGAACTTACTACAGCTGCCCATAGGTCTTAGTCGCAACCCCACAAGGCACATCGGTGCGTTTGAGAACAAGCTTCATTTCCGCGACTGTCTTTATTTAATATTAAATAACATAAATGATGTTATCAACCATTATCTCTTTTTTATATAACCACTGCGCTGTCGGCGGTTGAGGCGCGAGCTTTACCGTTAGCAATCCAGTTAGTCTTTCAGATTAGAACAGGCAATGTGCGATTGATGTCAAGGACAATAACACCAGACTTTTCTCTTTTGTTCATAGCAAATGTCATACCGTACAAATCTTCGAACCTTTCTTCTTTGAGCGGAAATCAAAGTAAGATCCTGACATACTTTTGGCGACTGCTTAAGAAACGTTATGGGTAAGGAGGGGGCCAATAATGAAAGTGAGACACTTCTAAGCATTTCGCTCGCTTTTGTTATAAAGTATGAACCAAAGTTGATAGTACTAATCCCACCCATTCTGTCCACTTTCCAAACGAGGTGGAAATGAGGTACAAATTTTGCTGGCAAGTATTTTTAGCGGCCCTGTCTGAGAGATAATTCGCGCCAGACACTGGTCGGTGATAGAAGTCGTTCGGTTTTGAGTACTTCTGTCTGTCGGAAGCGAATAACGGACATAGAGTTCAAGAAGGCGAGTAAACCCTTAGCCCCCAGATTTCTATATAATAGACCTATCTCCATATGACAAGATACTTCAGAAAATGAGCCATGTGAACCTTTTCAACGATTGGTGAGCTCGCGTTAATTAACTAAACGAAAAGAGCTGAGGGAACAGAATAAGGCTCCCCACAATTACATGAAGCCAACAGTAGCTAGAATAAACAAAACCAAGGCGGAACAAGGCAAACACGAACGCTAATTTGCTATTTCTTGAGGAAATTAATGCTCTAGCCGTGTTTCAGTTGTGAGCGGTCATCCTGAAGCTCTGGACAAAGCCAGTAAAAAGGATAGGTTAGGGCTGTTGTGGTCGCATATTGTTATGATCAGAATAATCTTTAAAGTTTTATTTAAAAAAAATAGTCAGTCATCTGAGCCATCCTACTTGCCATCCAATGCCGATATGAGAGTGAATGACAGATCAACAACAGCAAAAAAAGGACTCACACTTTGTTGGACGCGAGTTTTTTCTGATAGCCTTTCACACTTCTCATTAGCGGTGATTACGTGCCGTTGATAGATAATAGTGAAATATAATAACTTCAGCACAATGGCGAAGTGTGAATTATCGCATGAGCCAGTTTCGTCTTGCGAAGGTTCTTTCGCCAGATATCGGTTCCTGACGTTTTAAAACACTCGACGTGGGTGGTTTACCTCACTAATGAAAACTACACTCGTTAAGCTCATTCATATATGAGGCCACGAAATGAAGTTAAAAGTTATCCTCCTGTTTTCCTCTCAGATGCAGTGCGCGAGGCTTTCTAACGTTTATTTTCTATGCTATTGCATTATATCTGAAAAAGTATTCATAAGTCATTAAAATCAACGTGTATTTCATAGCATATTTTCTCGTGGGTGCAGCTAACTGAACCCGTGCTTGATACAGCCTGTTAACCGGGCAGCACATTTTACTTAATTATTCATTTGTTTACTTCTCAAAATAGCTAGTTTGCCCGTAGAGATTAGGTGAAAGGGTGAGGGGCGATGAAGGGGTGTAATAACGAGATGATAACACCAGAAATAAAACGGAGAAAATAATGTGAAAGAAAAATAAGATTGTTTAAGAATGTTATTCCTCACTTCGTGTTCATAATAACATTCAGTTGCTAGTTTACCATTTTTCCCGTACGCATATACCTTCTGTGTGCGTCTTCCTTGTACGCTAGCCACTACGTTCGAATCTTCCAAAATGTACATTGTTCCACACCAACGAGCGGGAGCGCTCAGAGATGTGCGCGTTTATGGGCTCCTCTTGCCACTATGAGGCTTCAGGGGAATTCGTGAAGGCGGCGTCCGTCGTGGAAGCCGCAAAGGTGGATGGCAGCGCAGGAGGGTTGGTGGTATCGAGAAGTTTCTGAAGTTCACGTTTATATAGAAGGTTATCTAACAGCGCTACAGTACCAGGGCAGATAACAGTGCATTTAGTGTAGTGCACCCGTGCTCACTTTATGATGTAGCTTCCTAGATTGTATAGAGTTGCGTGCATATGGTTAGCGGGCGGATGTTTGTTGCTTTCCTTGCAGCGAATTTGCGCAAGCGCTTTTGTGCGCCCTTTGTGATTTCTGTTTGGCCAGTGTACTTCCCGAGTGGTCAAATGAAAATTTACCTAAATGTTTAAGGGTTTATTAAGGTTAAAACTTTATATCGCTGAAGAAGGGCCAAATCTACAGAGGCCGGAAGCTGCCCGCATAATGGAGGTGGTCCCTGTCCCGTGATCATCGTATCCGAGGGATAAATCGTTGGAAACAAGCTATATAATATAGCTACAGGAATAGAGAAAATGAGGTAAAATTAAAAAGAATTATTAATTAAAATTAAAAACGAGAAATTAAGAAGTGAGAAATATAGAAAAAATAAAATAAAATGAATAAAACGATAACAATAATAAAATAAAAAGAAAATACAAAAGATGTAGACTTCGCAAAAGCAACGAAGTCCAGAATGTGTACTTGAAATACACAATGGTTTATAAGTAAAGAAAAGCGCAGTATCTGTCCCATTGCTCGGGCCGGACCAGAACTGCGCTACATGTTTTCGAAGGGAGGGAGGTGGGTGTAAAATAAGAAAGAGTTAAAGAGGCACTGCAGAGGAGGACATCGGGGTAATGTCTACCCCTTGGGACCTTTAACGTGCACTGACATCGCACAGCACACGGAAGCCTCTCCGTTTCGCCTCCACCGAAACGCAGTCGCAACGGTCGGTTTCGAACCAGAATACTCGGATTCATTGGCCGAGCGTCTTAACCAGTGTGTTGCTGTGGCGGGTCTTTAAGCGTAAATGGCCAATTTTACATAACAATGAAAAAAGCAGAAAAGCAAATAAAGAGAAAGTGGGCTCAGAATTTGCCCACGGTCGATAAGGGCTCATTTTTAACCAGCCAAAGGACGAGACACAGGGAAGAAGTCTCGTTCTTTGGCTGGTTAAAAATGAACCCTTACCAACTTGCCCAGTCGTCAACCTTGTCGATAAGGGCTTTTTCTTAATATCACCAAATATATCCAAGTCAATTTTTTTTTTGTATTTATCAGGCACACATTTTACATTGATGCGCATGCGTTTACAGAGTTCAGAATGAAAACTCTCGATTTCATTCTTGAAATTGTGGATGCGTAGAGGCTAAGACAGGGGAGCGTAATGTATTAAATATTTGTAGCCTGATATTGCTCCGGCTGAGAAGAAAGTTTCCAGATGCGTTCCGCTAAGTACGAATAGGCGTCTATAGGGCTAGCTACTGGTGGACTAATGTTATTTGATAAGTTGAAGAAAATAGGTGGTGCTTACCTGCGAGTGCTATTGTGCTAAGAAATGCGGCGAAGAGCTGCCAGGTTGGGTACGAGCTCCTTTTCTGGAACTAAAGGTATATTTTTTTGTGATATTTCATTACCTACCCATTTTTCAACCAAGCGGAAATGTACGCACCGCTGTCAGTGTCAACCATCCCGTTTTCAGTTCATCTAAAAGGTTTTCTAGCGCTGAAGCAGCGTTGGACACTTGGAATTTCCAAGTTCTGATTCTCACATCTCGGTAAAGGAGATGCTTAACACACGTTTTTTGCAATATACGTCATAATGTCGATTCGTTTTATCAAATGTTCTATTCTCCGCAGCCTGCCTTTAGCAGGAAGCTGCTAGCCTGGATCCACATTGTACACAGTGTAGCAGGAGAACCCCATGGATCAAAACGGGTTTCTCCGAAACACTGTAACTACTTACGGGGTCGCTTCAAACTTCTTCTCGTGCATTACTGAAACCAATGCAAAAGAAAACACAGAAACCTTTCCAGCAGGCAGATCAATCGGGAAAAATTACATGTCATTCTCGTTTTTAACACTTGTGCCTTTAAAAAAAAAAAAGAAAATTTATATTGGCCTCATAAAATGACAGCCTTAGATAAGGAATACATTACAATGAGCATACCGCTGTATTGATTAAATATAAAAGCAACTCCAATGAATATCAGGGACTTACCATTTCCCCTCACTGGTAAAAAGGAAAAGCAGGAGATAAATAACTTCGCAACTGTCTACGTTGAGAAATTAACAGGTTCGAAATCACTCGGGCCGGCACTGGATGCACAAAGGCGACGGGAACACGGCAATGAAAGCACCCCAGCAGTTGTATGGACACGATAAACCTTGTGTCTATCGCACAGCGTCTGCAGTTGCGATAAACGCGAAAGCACGCGGTCTTTATCCGGGGCTCATTTCTATATTCGCCCATGAAACAAAGGGTTTCACCTTTTGTTTCCCGAGAGATAGGACGCAGTAGAGATCATTGAGTGCTGCGACGAATTATGTTCTCGTGATGAGCCCTCGACTGGCCTTCTTTCTGTGTCTTTTTGTAGCGAGAGCTTCATTGGCCACAGTCTAGCCAATTCGCCGTGCCTGTTCGGTGTCTGTGCGAAGAGCGAAGAAAGAAGAAGAGGAAGTAGAAGAAGAAGAAGACGAAGAAGAAGAAGAAAAAGAAGACAGATAACTCAGTAGTTGGTAGAGGCGAGCGAAAACAGAGAGTTGATAGAATAAAATGTTAGTTCGCACGTTGTGACTGCGGTGTGCCCTGGAGTTTGACCTAGCGACAATGTCATGCCACAAGAAAATTTCTACACCAGAATGACAATGGTCAACCACGAGAGGGAAAGGGTGCTCATGCATGAGGGTTTTCCCCTATGGCATAAATAAAGCTGAAGCTATACAGTAAACTACTATGGGTAAAAGATACGTCTTTACGATCAAGTCGAACCTAATCATAGCCATGCTGATTGCTCTTGCGCAACTCCAGGTGTAACCAAAAGCTAAACCACAGCTAATTTTTTTTGTTGTTGTTTAGACACCAGATCAATCATCACTGGATTCCTTAAGCAAGCACACTCTGTTCGAGACTGGGCAGCCTATTACAGATTGAAACCGATTACAAAAATGAGTTATGACTTCTTGGTTGGATTCTTACATTCTCCTAATGAGTAACCAGGATTCCATAAAAAAATCCTACACTCTCGCATTGAAAGATTATCACTTGACGTTTCACGTCTGATTTTACTATGAAGGTCTAAGCATTCTCTCATGAGTCTTCAATAGGAAAACTAGGTATGCGACATCAGGAATTCCAGTGTATTTTCTCGTTGAAATGGTAGCTGCTCTATCGAGAATTAATATTGGTAGCTGCTCTATCGAGAATTAATATTTTACTTGGTCACTCTTCTGATCGTCTGCGAACTAGAGAAAATAATCGTTGGGAGTGAAATAAACTAAGGATTAACCGCAGCATAAATTGGCAAAAACAATATCGTTCAAAATTATGAAGATGCAGCCTCTTGACTTTGTGTCACATCTAAAAATAATTACAGAACAATTTATGCCTCTGCTATGACGCACAAACACTTCGGTTAGGGAGATAAAATTTAGCGTAGTGATGGGAGATGCAGTGCTTTTAAGTTGATCATCTTCATTTGCGGCATGGTTGCTAGCCTATGCGATGGTGTCTAAGCGCCCATACACCTCTTGAAGCAGTAGTCTGTCTTCCATTAGCGCGGCGTTGTCTGTTTTCGGTACGTAATAGGGAGAACGCAGCACATAATACAAATTAGATTGAAAAATATGCGTAAAGCGAGAAACGCCGGTACAAGTACACACATATTACGAGAATTTTTTCATAGCTGAAGTCTTCATTACAAGCGACACCAACGGAACTATCTGCATGGGCCGTCCCAACTTGCTAAAGAGCTGTAGTCTGAAGGAAGTGAATCCGACAACTTGATTGCTTATAATGGTAAGATACACAACGATATGCTCCGGCTACACAAGAAGACGGCACAAGCACGAATGTGTGCCAAGAAACTGGCTGCATCCAGGTAGTTTGACTATTGTGCATCGAACGACGAACGCGCCGGCAGCCGCAGACTCTGGCAGATACATCAGGCGATTTCCGGTAAGCGCAAGAAAACCGCAGCAAACCTCCAGCTCACCGCTAGCCTCACCCCTGAAAAGTTTGAGGCGTATGCTGCAACCGCTTTTTTCCCTCAACCGACCACGGCCCCACTCCCCAGCTTGTACAACCTACAGCCAGTATATAACAACTACGGGCCAAACTCACCGTTCACGTTTCAAGAACTAACACTTTAGCCCTGAATGCCAGAGAAACTCTCTCGTCTGGATGAGCTGACTGTGATTTAGTGAACGGCCGAGCCCCTTACAAAGTGGAAACATTCCGTCGTCTGCCCGGTACCGAAACCAGGCGAAACGCCAAACACAATCGCCAACCTGACGTCGACACTGTATAATCTCCTTGAGTGCATGATGCTGAACTGGCTAGTCTACCCCTTGGAGGAAGAGAACCCCGACTACTTCGACCCAGAACAGACCGGCTTCCGGCTGGGCCTATCCCGTCTCGTCTTATAAGCAACGTGCATTCACTAGGAGCAGCAGCAATCGCTAGCAAGCCGGTGCCACCCTGCGAGGGGCGGGGAGAGTACTGAAGGATTGTTCCGTCGCATGCAGCGTAGCAGACTGGGTGAGGAAGAAGTGCTCTTATACAGATCGCAGTGTTTCGAGCTCCTGCTACGTTTCTCTTTCTTACCGTTATAAGGCGTTTTGGAGGTTTTACTGCGCGGCGGGACCTTGCAGCACCTCGGGGACCCTTGAGTGGCCTCCGTCCCGGAGGTCAGAAGCTCTGGGTACATTTTGTCTGCAGTGTGCACCCAGGTAGCTGCCTGGCTAGGCCTGGCAGCTGCTAGGCGGCCACGGCTGACCGGACCTCTACTGATAGTATGACCCGGCCTACTGGATAATCGCGCGATTTTCCGGCTCATGAGCTCACCTCTGACTTCGAAGATGATGCCAATAAAGACAATCCGAACACTACGGTCATCTCAGATGAATATTCTCTACATGTCCATGGTGCTGCTTCGAATGGTCTCTCCCCGCCACCAGCCACAGCCCCAAGTTCCCAGCTCTTCTACGACAACCAACAGCTGGGCACCGAAGCATCACTTCTGGCGGCACACGATTAACTAATGTCTGTTGTCAATGACAAAAAAACAAGATCCCAGCAGGCGTCCGGGCCACCCTCGTGTCCCTGGTCTCCGCTATGAACGCAAGTGCACAGCACTTTTTTGCCTGCGCCATTCGAGACAGGGAGCGCGTGTGCGCCTTGCGGGACCAACTCATCGCGCGGGACCATGAGTTGGAGGCTCTCAGGGCCCGCAATAGTGAGGTGTCCGCCCGGGCCTCCGAGGTCAAGGCAGAACTACGCCTTCTGCGAGCCAGAACGTACATTCCTCGGACCTTTGCAACCGTCCTGCGAGTCGATGGTGGCCTATATCGTGTGTCAGCGCTAATTCAGGTGCCTCGGATCCCATCTGGAGACAACCAGAGCCCGTCGTACTCGAGGTCTCTCTTCCGGCCCAAGAGCTCCATCAGATGTTCATAGCGTCGGTTGGGGTTTCGAACAATGTGGGCCGAGATGTCGCTACGCTCATCAAGTCAGCTATCGACCCGGAATTGGAGGGAATAGGAACCGTCACCCTCAGGCCTACCCGTCACGCCCTGGTGGTCGCTTCCCGGGACTGCAGGAACCTCGAGCGCCTGTAGGCTGCTATTTCTCGCATCGAAACTACCCGGGCTTCAATCAACGTACGCATACCTCAGCGGCGTAATCCCCATGTCCGCTTATCTGGGGTTCACCCCGATATCTGTCCCGAGGAACCCATGACCTTGTTGAACTGCCGGAATCCAGCCCTCTCTCTCGACACACAGAAATGTAAGGTCAGATTGTCCTTGACACAGCGCTATGGACAGCGCATCCATATCCTATAAATCGACCCCCCCCCCCTGCCTTCTCCCGGTTTCGGGAGGCCCGTCGCGCCAATGTGGGCTGGACATCTGTCGAGGTCCAGGAGGACCTTCACATGCCACTGTGTACATTCTGTGTCCAGTATGCCCACGCCTTTAAGGCATGCCCGTATGCAGCGGACCTTGTTAAGGCCTGTTGTACGCGATGCGAGGGGTCGCACCCTCTCTAGTAGTGCCGCCGCCCTACACAGGACCCTGACGCCAAGAGTGCCCCTTGTGAAGCCACTGGCAACCCCTCTAACCATCAAGCCGGGCACTCCTCCTGCTCTTTGTGCAGGAGCGTGTTACCCGCGTTCGCGCCAGGACCGCTTATGGTGCTTAGGGCCGCGGTCATCCTGCGTACCTCTTCCGCGATGGCTGTTGCTCTTTCTTCCTTTAAATTGTCCTCTCTATTGCTTTGTTGTTACCCGTTACCGCTGGAGTCAGCAGTCGGTACTCCGCCACCTTGCCTCTGCCCCTGCCGCAACGATTTAATCCCTCTGACGTTTTTGGTCTTACTTTTGCTACCCGCGACACCTGTTACGACTTTATAGCGTGATTACCCAACTTTCTTTCTCTTTCTCCCGCCCTGTATATGATTCACTACATGACAATGGCGTCTGAGGCCTGCCGCATAACAGGCTCCACAAGATTGTGGAAACTTGTACACAACACTGGGCTTGCATCTAACAAATGGGTCTCTATGTTTCACACCACATTTTTGCTTCTTCGATTCTCCTTCCCTTTGAATTGCCGGGTAAATCCTCTTCATCTTGAGCGGTGCGGTCAATGTGACATCGACACCATACCTCTTGCCTACATCAACAAGACTGGTGTTGTGTACAGGCTTCCACACTCTTGTGGAGCCTGTTATATAGGACAAACAGGACGCTGTATTAACAAGAGACTACTGGAACACCGGAACAACTTTGAAAGTGGCAAGGACAATACGTTTCTGGTCTCACATTGCCATTCCTGTGAAACAGCGAAGAAGTGTACCACCATGATTAACTAGGTTAGGAGTTTGTATCGCCACAAAGAAACGTTGACGAGAGAAATAGCTGAAGCATATTTTATTTCAAGGGACAATAACTGTATCAGCAAGACTTCTTTTGCTCTTTCAAGCAAAGAGATTTCTTTTTGAGTGACTTTTTGTGTAGCAGGTGAACCCAGACGTTGTTTCACGTGATTTGTTTGTTTTCCTCATGTTTGGTGTTATCTGGGCCTTGGAGTAAAGGCTTAGGTTGAGTTGTGAGTCCGCGCTTGTACTGTGGCGTCCTTGTATATTTGCTGTGTCTTCCTGTTCGCGTTGTTTACATTAACAATGAATCTTTTGACATCAACCTATATTTACTCCTCTTCGCCGAATTCTTTTCTTATCACTCCCCAGGTTCTGCCTACTGGCATTACGGCTTGTTTTTTAATGCCTCCAAAGCTACTTTTAACCTTACCTTTACCCCATATATCTTTGGGCGTTATCAGACACAGTGCATTCGGCCCATTTCGCGCTTCCTGCCTCCAGTGTTCCACATCGCCGCAGAATCTTGTCCTCTCCCTTCGTATTTTCCCCTCTCCCCTATTGTCCAGCCGTCGGCTGTGTGTGGGCCTGTTCTGCTTCTTTCATGCTCGTTTATATGCCTCTATGTATTGTCATGGCTAGTTTTAGTTTCTTCCAGATAAACCTTGACCACACTCTGCGTGCGACAGCTGCACGTTCTAGTCATTTCCTTTTATCTTCCTTTTCCCTGGCGGCGGTGACGGACCTTTACTGGTAGGTGGCGTGGTTTCAGGCCTGCCCAGTGATGTTGCCATCTTGTCTGCGCCATCTCATCCGCGTTCGCTGGTCCTTACATGGGATCCTCCTTTTGAGGTATTCCCTGTCTATGCCTCCACATTCGTTGCGGTGGTGACGTGCACCGTTTTCGTCTGCTCGATTTCTTTTCGTCTCTATTTACTCTCTCCCGCGCGCCATATTTGACTCTTCTTTAGAAGCGCTCGGCGAAGTGATTGCCGAAGCGACCATTTTGGCTGGTGATTTAACGCCAAACATGAATTATGGGGCCCTGCGCCCTCCGACTCACGCGGATTCAAATCAGTTCACTTCGTACTGGCTCATCAACTGACAGCTGCCAGCGTTGCTCAGACCTGTCGATGCGCCCTATATACCGCACCGCGTTTCAGGTGGCCCTTGCATGTTACCGGCGAAACATCAATGAGGCGAAGGACACGCTTGTAGAAATAGCATGCCGAGATGCGACCCGAAAAAATGTTTTAGGCGTACCTTTTAAGCAAGCATTCGCCAAACTCGCGCACAAGTATTTCTACCGCCCCTGGATATCAGTGGAGGCGCCCTGACGACCTCCGTCCTCGAGTCCGCGGCACGTTTGCTCCGGACACAGGTAGCCTGTGATAATACTAAATTTGATACATAGCTCCACACGTCCATCCGTGCCTCTGTTGAGTTGCCTTACAACCCTTCCGTGCCTCCTGGAGTACCGTTCTCGTATAACGAGCTTCAGTTGCGCGTAAACGCACTCAGTACGTGCACGGGTCCCGGCCTGGATGCGCTGACTGCGCCATTGGCTGCCGGCCTCTGGCGTGCCCACCCATCCTTCTTCCTCTACCTATTCAACAATGCCCTCCATCTTGGCCACTTTCTCTCGACGTGGCGCAGGGGGCGGGTTGTCTTCCTTTCTAAGCCAGGCCGTCCATCTTTTCTCTCTACTTCCTACCGGCCGATGGTAATGAATTCCATTCTGGGTAAATTATTAGCACGCTTACTGCACGGTCGTCTTTATTATTTCTTGCACGCCAGGGGACGGCTTTGGAATCTTTCCGCGTATCCCGCACGCCCATGGTTCTCATATCCCTGAATTTTCAGGGTGCATTCGATAGCGTTTAGTATCCCCTCGTCCTTTGCTACTTTCGTGACCGCTGTCTTCCATCCAACCTCTGTCACCCTTTACGTTCCTTCCTTTCCCACCGCACGGTGGTCTACCGCACGCGCATAGGCGAAGAAGTGTCTGCCAATCCTACTCTTGGCTGACCTCAGGGTTCCGCTGTTTCCCCCTTGTTGTGAATACTATTACCGCAGACCTTCTAGACTATCCAATGCCTCTTGGTGTCGTCTTACAGGCGTATGCTGACGACACCACAGTATTAATACTGGCCAGAACGCACCATGAACTCGAACAGTTGTGCGCAGACGTCCTCAATAGGATAGCCAGCTGGGCCTCCCACTTCCGTGTTACCATCTCGTGGACAAAAACATTCTGTATGCTATTTTCTCATGGCGTGGGTGGCATGGAAAAACGTAAACCCACCGGGCGCTTTGCGAGCCAACCGCTGAGCTTCAAACAAGAACTAAGAATTTTAGGTTTTGTTTTTGACTGCCATCTCACATTTTTACCTCATGCTAACTTCCTGCGGGACAAGGCAGAGGTACTCACTTCGCGCCTCGCCACATTTCTTTCATTTCATCGTTCGATACCCCCCTCTTCTCTCCGTAGGCTTTACCCTCAGGTGATACAGCCCGCCATTACATTCGCAACTCCAGCTTGGTGGTCTCGCCCCGTTCATTGCCGCCTTCGGGATAAGATAATTACTGTGCAGCGTGTCCCTCTTCTCACTCTCACAGGAGCATTCCGTATAACGCGCACGGCTGCTCTCCTGGGGATTCTCCGTGTACCTCCTTTGCCCTTGGAGCTGAGCCGCCTTTTGGCAGAGTACAGCCTCCATCCGACATTCTTCCACGCTATGATTCCTGGTGTGACCAGTCTTCTCTGGCGTTTTCTTTCTCGTTCACCCGTCTTCTCCCTTCTAATTTTTCTTTTCAGTCCTCTCTTCCCGGCCTTGATATTTTCACGGATGGTTCCTATACATCCCGCTCTGCGGGCGCTGCCTTCGTTCCATTTTCATTTTTTTGGCGCGCTACGTAAAGTAGCTCGGTTTCGCTTTGAGACAGACTCCAGTGCCTTCTGCACAGAGGCTGTTGCGTTTCACGAACTTTGTTGTTATGCCCGGCACGTCCCTTCTCCTTTACCCTTGCACATCTACTCTGACTTCCTTTCTCTCCTGCAGGCAATCCATTCTCTTTTCACCCGAGATTTCCGCATTCGCGACATAAAATTCACCCTTGCCACACACTTCTCTTCACCATCCTGCCTTTTTATATCATGTCCCAGCTCATTGTGCTGTCTGGGGCAACGCGCTAGCAGACAGGGCAGCCTTTCTGGCGTCGACACGTGCCCTCTTACGACCGTCGCGGCTATCGTCTTTGTCTGTGCGCACTCGTATGCACATTACTGTTCTAAAGCTGGGGGCATCCATGTGGACCGCAGATCACTCATATACCCTCTTGTCTATTTTTGTCTCCTGCATTCTTCGTCTACCCCTTTCTTTCCTTCTGCCCCGTTCTCTTGTTCCTCTTCTAACGGGCCACGGCCACTTTCCTTCGTACTTCTATCGCTTTGCACTTCTTTCTTTGCCTTCCTGTTTATGCGGTGAAGCTAAGGGTGACGTGATCTATTACCTACGCGCCTGTCCACTCGCTGCGGATATAGCAAAGATGCGGCCTGGGTATCCTAACTTTGTTTCCCCTCAAGACTTCGCTTCTTTGTTATCCTCGACTCGTTCTCGCGCGCTGCTTATACGCATTGCCGTTCGTGTCTATTCCTTTCTTCCACCTCTCAATCGCGTTCATTCCCGCCCGGATGGTTCGTAGCCCTACCGGTCAATACAAAGTCTATAACATGTCTGGTGTGGTCTGGGGTACCATATGACCGATTTTGGTGGGCTGTAGCCCTGCCCTTGCCATGTGAACATGTGGCTTTCCTGTCTGATTGCCCTGAGTGCCCTAATTTATTTTGATCTGTATTAATACATTCCGTAATGACTGTTAGCTGAACTCTTTTTTTTTCTCACTAGTTGCGCATCAGTTTCCATGTTCCTACCTGTTTCTCATACCTGTTTCTCCTCCTTGGTTTTTTTTCTCTCTTGCACGTTTTTTTTTTGTTCTTGGGACCTGTATTTTTACCCCCCCCCCCAACATAACTGCCCCCGCTCCATTCTCTCCCCCTTTTTTATTTCCTTCGTCTTCTTTTCTTGACTTTTCTTCCTTCCCACAGTTCCCCGCCCCTTCCTTTATCGTGGACACTTGCGAGCACATCGTAAGGATCTTGGCACGCTGTATCCAGCCTTGTGGTTTTTTTTTTTCGTCTCTATAATGAGCCATTTTGTCTAGGCGCATTTCTGCCCTAAAGATAACTTTTGCCATCCGACATTTGTGCCTCAGTTTTCTTTTTCTTCTGATTGGCTTTCTTTAAATTTTCTCTTGGGAGTTTCCCATTTTAGTTTTCAATTGGTTTTTGCCTGGTATAACCTTTGGTTCGGTGCGTTCTTTCTCTCCAATTTATTTAGTTTTTTTTTGTCATTTTGAGAGAGTTTACAATAACGGGTATAATATTAGGGCGAAGCTGAAGGCATCTCTCGAGAAAGCTTGCGAACGAATAGATGTTTCGTTAGCATTGTCTGTCTTACAAGGTTGAATTCTAGGTTTTCCTAATTTGCAGAGAAAGTTTATAATGGGGACGTACATGACGTGAAGGAGGTGATGTCAGGCGCCTTCGAGCGCACAGCGAAGTGCTCTCATTTTAGAGGAACACCGCGACAACGGCAGGACATGGACAAAGAGTGCTCTGTGGCACGGTCATTGCGCTGTCCTCCTGAAATAAAGGCATGCCAACTCGCCCTAATCTCAGCTGTATTAGAGAGATGAGGAATACGACAAGTAAAACGGTAACACCGGTCACGCGCGTCATTGCACTGGCCGTAGACTAGTTGCGCGGCAACGCTAAAATGGTCCAAAAAAGCAGAAAGAACTGTAAGCACGCGAAGTACAGGTGTTTATTATGAGTAAGTACGCTGACGAGTTGCTCACCGTAGGTGTGCATTTTACTACAACCAAAATTCAGTATGGTAAGAGTGCTGGCTAGTTTGTATTCCGCTATGTATGTATACTAGCGCAACGCAGCAAAAGACACGATGAATAAATATAGACATGTAGCGCTGATTGAATTTCACCAGCACACCAGTTTCACCAGTGACGGCCAATGCAATGACTCTTTGCCGCTGCTACCGCTGTAACATGTCGTAATTACCATCTCTCCAAGATGCCCCAACTTGATCGCTCCCCTCAGGGGCCGTCTTCCGCCATTTTAAACACCAACTTGGCTCAGAAGCGTGTCTGAATCAACCTGAAAGGGAACCTAAAAGGTTTCGCTACATAGAGGGATAATGTGGGATGCTGTCGTTGATAGAACGGGATCATGCTGCGACTCCCGCTTGACAGACTTCGCCCTGAGATTGTCGTCATCATCATCATTATCATCATCAGCCTGACTATACCTACTGCAGGGCGAAGGCCTCTCCCATATTTCTCCACTTAACCCGGTTCTGTGCTAGCTGCATCCAATTGACCTCCGCGGACTTCTCAACCTCATCCATCCACCTAACTTTCTGCCGCCCCTTGCTACGCTTTCCTTCTCTTGGAATCCAGTTTGTTACCCTAAGCGACCATCGGTTATCCTCTCTTCGCACTACATGTCCTGCCCATGCCCATTACTTCTTCTTAATTTCCACTAGAATGTCGGTAACTTGAGTTATTTCTCTGACCCACCTTGCACGCTTCCTATTTCTTAATGTTACCCCTACCATTTTTCGTTCCATAGCCCTCTGGGTTGTCCTCAACTTAAGTAGAACTCTCTTGGTTAGCCTCCACGTTTCAGCCCCATAGGTGAGTACAGGTAAGATGCAACTGTTGTATACTTTCCTCTTGAGCGATACCGGTAAGCTGCTAGTCATTATCTGCGAGTGCTTGCCAAATGCGCTCCATCCCAATCTTATTCTTCTTGTTATTTCCTTTTCATGGTCTGGATCTGCGGTTACTACCTGTCCTAAGTAGACATAATCGCCTACTACTTCCAGTACTTCGCTACCTAATGCAAATTGCTGTTCCTTCCCGAGGCTGTTGAACATTACCTTAGTCTTCTGCATATTGATTTTCAAGCCTACCTTTCTACTTTTCCTGTCTAGGTCATCAATCATTATTTGCAGTTCATCCCCCGAGTTGCTTAGCAAGGCAATGTCATCAGCAAATCGCAGATTACTGAGGTATTCTCCATCTACCCTTATCCCTAACTGCTCTCCAGTAATATGCGTTGTGGGGCTAGTTGGTTCATACTCAGATAGGTTTTATGCGCACAAAAAGACGACACAAAAGACAAGGGAGACAGGACGGAGCGCTCCGTCCTGTCTCTCTTGTCTTTTGTGCCGTCTTTTTGTGCGCATAAAACCTATCTGACTAACTGCTCTCATTCCAAGTCTCTGAATACGTCCTCTAAGCAAGCTGTGAATAGTACTGGGGAGATTGTGTCTCCTTGCCTAACACCTTTCTTTATGGGAATTTTGTTACTTTCTTTATGCAGAACTATGGTTGCTGTGCAGCCACTATATATATCTTCCAGCACTCACGTATGGCTCGTCTACCCCCTGATTTCGCAATGCCTGCATCGCCGCCGATGTTTCAACTGAGTCAAATGCTTTGTCGCAATCAATGAATGCTATGTATAAAGGCTGATTATATTTCGAGCATTTTTCTATCACCTGATTGATGGTATGGATATGATCGATAGTAGAGTACCGTTTCCGAAAACCTGCTTGACCCTTTGCTTGATTGCAGTCTAAGGTTGTCCTGATTCTATTAGCGATTACCTTAGTAAATACCTTATACGTAACAGACAGTAAGTTGATTGGTCTGTTATTTTTAAGGTCCTTAGCATCCCCTTCCTTATGAATGAGGATAATGTTTGCATTCTTCCGTGGCTCCGGTACCGTCGATGACACCAGGCACTGCGTATACAGGGTGGCCAGTTTCTCTAGCACGATATCCCCCCCCCCCCCCCCCTGTCCTTTAGCAAATCTGTAGTTATCTGATCCTCTCCAGCTGATTTCCCCCTTTTCATAGTTTCTAATGCTTTCTTGACCTCGTCCTTCGTCACTGGTGGAACGTCTGACTGTTTTTCCCTGCCACCAATCTCGTTACAATCTTGAATACTTTGGCTGCTGTAGAGATTTGCATAGAACTCCTCGGCTGCTTTGACTATCTTGTCCATATTCGTGATGACGTGGCCCGCCTTGTCCCTTATCGCATACATCTGGTTTTTGCCTATGCTCAATTTCTTCTTTACCGCATTAAGGCTTCCCCCGTTGTTTACAGCATGTTCAATTTTCTCCATGTTATACTTCCTTATATCAGCCACCTTGCGCTTATTGATTAGCTTTGATATCTCGGCCAATTTGATCTGGTCTATTCGATTGGAAGCTTTCATACTCTGGCGTTTCTTAATCAAATCTTTCGTCTCTTTAGACAGCTTACCGGTATCCTCTCTAACTATCCTACCGCCTACTTCTACCGCACACTCAGTAATGATATCTCTGAAATTATTGTTCATTGCTTCTAGGGTAATGTCGCCATCCTCGGTTAGAGCTGAATATCTCTTCTGTAGCGAGATCCTGAATTCTTCTGCCCTCCCCCTCGCCGCTAATTCGTTGATGGGTTTCTTTCTTGCTAATCTGTTGCATTCTTTCTTCAGATTTAGGCTAATTCGGGACCTCACCATCCTGTGGTCACTGCATCGCACTTTCCCGATTACCTCTACATCTTGCGCAATGGCGGGGGTTGAACACATTATGAAGTCAGTTTCATTTTTAGTCTCCCCGTTAGGACTTTTGCATGTCCATTTCCGGTACTTCCGTTTACTGAAGAAGGTATTCATGATTCTTAAGTTATTGCGCTCTGCAAACTCAACTAGTAACTCCCCCCTGTTATTCCTAGAACCGATGTCATAGTCACCTACTGCCTGATCTCCTGCCTGCTTTTTCCCTACCTTGGCATTGAAGTCCCCCATTAGTACAGTATACTGCGTCTTTATTTTTCGCATTGCCGATTCTACATGTTCGTAGAAGCTTTCAACTGCCTGGTCGTCATAACTAACTGTAGGTGCATAGGCCTGTACAACCTTCAGTTTATACCGCTTATTAAGCCTAATTACGATGACTGCCACCCTCTCATTAATATTATAGAATTCATCTATATTACCCGCTATATACTTTTTGACAAGGAAACCTACTCCTAGTTGTCGCCTCTCTGCAAAGCCTCAATAACACAGTACATGCCCATCCTTCAGTACAGTATACGCCTCATTCGGCCTCCTAACCTCACTAAGCCCTATGACATCCCATTTCATACCTTCTAGTTCCTCTAACAGCACTGCTAAGCTAGCTTCACTAGCTAGGGTTCTAACGTTTAACGTTGCCAGGGTCCGTTTCCAATGGCGGCCTGTCCAGCGGAGCCAGAAGTTCTTAGCCCCCCCCTGCTGCGTCACAGGTCTGACCGCCGCCGTGGTCAGTTGTTCCGCAGCCGCTGGTGACTGAGGGCCGGGGTTTTATGGAGCTTATCATGAGAATTTGTGGCCAATTACTGCACCAGGGTGGCCAAATCCTGTTGTGGTGAGTTTTCTCTTATTTAGCATATTTGCAGCACGAGAATGCTAAACCTCTATGGTCGACGCTGCAAGGCTGTGTCGAGGCTGCATTGGATATAAAAAAAAAACGAACATGGCACAGCTGCCATTCTGTACAATCAAGACAGGAAGTTTCAGTCACGAAAGAGCAATGCACGAATTTGAGGTGTTTCTGCGGGTCATCAGAACAATAGACCGATCCCACTGATCGGCTTGCGCATGCTCCGGTTTTCCGGAAGCGGCACCGCCGCCATGTTAACTGTACTACTGCAATCTCCGCTCTACACGGACCCAACGCACATTTCTCAGGCTTCACTCTCGTGAAAAATTCGCATTGTTATTATTTTACAGAATTACACTGACTTCTACATGCAAGGCAAACGTTTCAAGCGCCCTTCTGTCAGCGGCACATGGTGCTCGTTCGGTCGAAGAGCCGTAGGCGTAGTCAGCACCTCATGTCGGAAAACATCGGGGCTGCATAAAAAATCATATCATGGAAATTAGGGGTTCTAGGGATTGATGATTGATTGATGAGTGATAAGCGATGTCGAGTTAAAGAAATATAAGCCAATAATTTTTCGAATTAATTAAAAAGAAGCAGAAAAATGAAAAACATTGTTAAAAAGAGAGTTCAAAGGTGTCAAAATACTGCTCAAAATGAAAAGCCAACCAATGCTTGATTATGCTAATTAATAACATTTAGAATATAATTGATAAAGATAAATAATTGAAATAGTTGAGTTAAGTAAAGAATGTGTTCAAAGGTGCCAGACTGCGCACAACGGAAAGCCAATATTTGATGATCCTTTGCATCGTTGCGCAAACAAGGGATAGAAAAAGAAAACCATAAAAATACAAAGGAGAAGAAACGAAAAATAAGTGTTTAAGCAGTGAGAAATGCTTGGTTTGTGGGGTTTAACGTCCCAAAGCGACTCGGGCTATGAGAGACGCCGTAGTGGAGGACTCCGGAAATTTCGAGCACCTGGGGTCTTTTAACGTGCACCGACATCGCACAGCACACGGACGCCACTCCGTTTCGCCTCCAACGAAACGCAGCCGCCGAGGCCGGGATTCGATCCCGCTTCCTTGGGCACAGTAGTCGAGTGCCGTAACCACTGCGCCACCCCGTCTCTGTGTGTGAAACACTATCACGTCATACCCTCAAGGGCGGATGTTTTCTATAATTTTTACTTCCGTTGTTAGCGACTGAATACGTGGTGAGTATCATGTCATGTGAGCCGTGGTGCCATCATGGGCAGCGTTCTTTGAGGCAGTGTGAGAGGCACGGAGACGTTGAAGCAATCTATCTCAGTCGTAGCGTTGGGAGATGCTGTTGGGGGAGAGTTTGTAGACGCCGAAGCTTGCATAGACGTCGAGGGTCGCGCGGCTGCTGCCGACGAAGTAGGATCCATGCTACAGACGCGTAGCAGGGCCTCGCTCTTCAGCATCGAGATAAGCCTAACTTGCACCTGGGATTTTCGGCTCGGTTTCCTTACTTGACAATTCTCCCACCTTGCTGTAAACCTCTCCGGAGGGTGTAATATACTTCCGTTTGCACAGAAGGCAATTCGCAGCCTTCGAAAGGCAGCAAAAAAGGGACCCAGATCTCAGATCAGCACGTCTCTGCTCGGCGCCACCTCCTTGACGTTTGCTCCTCGGCCTCGCGGCGCAATTTCAACTGCCGCGTTTTTCCCGTTTCAACAGTGGATGAGGGCAAATTTGCTTGCTGTAGTAGGGCAACAAAAAGTGCATTTTCGAAAACCAAAAAACGATATGGACACTACCAACCTTAGCTACAATCCTCTTGAGTAAGCCAAATGCCCGAGTTGGAGCTATACATCTAAATTCGCCACCCGCTATTTAGACATCTTGCATGCATTCCGCCAAGGCAGAATGCTGGCCTAGTTGATGTGTTATTAATAAAAAATAAAAGACGCGCATATGATAGGAACGAGCAAATAACAAAAAATAGTACGAGCACTGGTGCTCTTTTCGCATTCCTTCCTCCCCGCCTATAGTCTAGTTTTTTTATTCATCATTGCAGGTATACTCATCCGTAAAATGTAAAACTGGATTATATCGTATAGAGTGCCCTTTTACTTTCACAGATCGAATTTTAACGAAATATTGTAGTCGTAATTTGAGGCTGAGGCGGTAATCTGCAGAGAACAAGATCCGCTAAAGCCCATAAAAACTAGGCATATGTGTTAAAATGACGTATTTCATCAAGTTATTTTTTTGTGTGTTTGCGGAGCAAGGAAAGGTGCTTCTTATATCCAATGGCCTAGTCGTAGAGAACTGTTTGTCGACCTGTAACTACAGTATTTTAATGGTTGTACAGCCAGCTTAGATGCACGTAAGTAATGTTATTGCCGATCGATTGATTTTTTATATATTTATACCCATTGTTACGCTCCCCAACACAAATATATATTCCACTGTACATTAGCCATAAAAGACGGCCGCCCAATAAGCACTGTTCAGGATGTCGTGACGCTGGGGCTACGTCGACCCGGCCTTCACTTGGTAGCGTGCAGAGACTCGGGGTTGAAGAAGGACTGAATCTTCGAAGTTGGTAAAATATGTACAAGCAGGTTTAATGGCACTTTGAGTAACTTATTTACAAGATTATTTACACGAAAAAGAAGGGTACATCAGCAAAATGACAAGCGTTAAGAGTTCATAGCGAGAAGCGACTGGATGAGCCGTTTACCCAGGGCCCAGAGCGACATTTCGTGCTCTGCAGCGTCCTTAAAAACCCCCTATGTCCAGCCCCTCTCTGAAGATGCTGACCAACCAAATCCAGGGCACGCCCCTCAGGTATCGGCATCCAATCGAACACATCACTGCACTGATGGTCTGAAGCACTGACTGGTCCGGCATTCATTCGTTGGGCGTGATCACTTGTTGGCGGGAAAAGCTTGGGAACGGCGAGGAGAGGAGGTACATTTCTATTCTTCAGCAAAGAAACCACAGGCTGGTTCTGACAAGGGGTTTTACTTCTCAGAAACCCGAGTGCACGTGGCGCCGCATAGGGCTCCCAACATGGTCCCTTTTCGACAATTGCAAATCTTTCCTGCATTCCCGGGAAATCACTTAATGGCCGTATGAGTCATGCTCCTTTCTTGTCCTGCACGTCAGCGGACATGTCACTCTGTCGTCTCCTTTGGATAGGAGGCATTCATCACTGGAGGATAGCACTTCTCGACTGGAAGGGTGAACAAAAGAAAGAAAGCACTTCCTGCTATTTCCCTCAGGGGGACGTTTCTTTGTGTTTTTCCAGACGTTCTCTTGACAGGGTCAATTTGGCATTTGCAGGTTGTCCACAAAGCAAAACATGCTTACAAAACAGGATTCCTGGAAACAGGCTCACTTAGAGCCATTGGACCATCACCACATATTCACAAAACTTATCCATGCCCACAGGCGAACAATAGAGCGCGCAATTGCGGATGCTTGGTCGTAACAGCCTCCTCCCCCGCCAGAAGAGTCTCGGAGGGCAGCAGTCCCAGCTGCTGCATGAAGAGACGACTTAATGGCCTGCACGTGAACGCTTGAAGCTCGCTGTTGCTTGTCGCGTTGTCTTGATTGTTGTAGGCCAAATTGCTCGAGCTGTCTGAAACTCAACCACATGTCGAAGCAAGCACTCGGCTCCCGTCTGAAGAGACCAGGTCAAAAGAAAACTGCCATTGTTGTTCGAGAAAAGCCCACTCTCAAGACGTTCAGGACCCACGTATTCCTAGAAAACCAAACGTGCTGCTTTACATAGTCACACATATACAAGCGCACGAAAAAAAAAAAAAAACCTGATTATCAATTTGGATACATGGTGAGGAACATCTCGGACCGCTTAGAAAGAGCGGCTAAGCGCGTCCGCATTCCCATTTAACTTCCCCTTTTTGTATCTTATTTCAAAATTGTACTGCTGTAAAATCAAGCTCCACCTAAGAAGGCGACTGTTCTTCGATGTCGCAGTTTGCAGCCAAGCCAGGGGACAATGGTCCGTCTCTACGGTGAATTTGGCCCCTCCAAGATAGCACTGCAATTTTTGAATGGCCCATACAATGCAAGCGCATTCTTTCTCTGACGCGCAATAAGCCCTCTCTCTAGAACTCAGTTTTCTGCTCAAGTAGAGCACGGGGTGCTCATTACCGTCGTCATCTCTCTGGCAGAGAACAGCACCTAACCCTCGATCACTGGCATCACACTGGACCGTGAATTCTCGGTCATAGTCTGGAGCTCGCAATACCGGACGGCTAATCAGCACAGCCTTCAGGTTTACGAAGGAGGCTTCCTTTTGTTCGTCCCAGACTACATTTGTCGGTTCTGTCTTGCGGAGAGCGTCGGTCAGAGGGCTAGCCAAAGCTGAATAGTTAGGGATGTAGTGATTGTAGTACCCAGTCAGACCTAGGAATGCTCGAATTTCCGTCTTCGTGCTCGGCCGCGGATAGTCTGCTACCGCAGAAATCTTAATCTCGCTGGGTTTCCTGAAACCTTGACCTACATTGTGACCCAAGTAGTCCACGGTCGCCCTTGCCAGGCAACATTTCTCGGCCTTTACGGTTAGTCCAGCTTGACGCAAAAGGCTCAGTACAGCTCTTAGATGTACCATATGGTCCGCCCATGAGTCGGAAAAAACCGCAATGTCGTCTAAATAAGGCACCGCGAATGTTTCACACCCCTTTAAAACCCTATCCATGAGTCGGGAAAAACAAAATGGAGCATTTTTGAGCCCGAAACTCATCATTGTTGGCTGGTAGCTGCCCGTCGGAGTGACGAAAGCCGCGTATCTGCTGGCGCGTTCAGTGAGCGGTACTTGCCAGTATCCTCGAGTAAGGTCCAGCGTAGTCACATATGCCGCTCTACTGACCTGTTCTACTCTCTCCTCAATATTCGGAATAGGATACACTTGATCCCTGGTGAGAGAATTTAGCTTTCGGTAGTCTACCACAGGCCTAGGGTCTTTACCTGGAGCTTCTACTAAGATCATAGGCGAAGCATAATCGCTTTCCGAGGGTTTTATTACTCCCAATTCCAGCATGCGAGTTACTTCCCTATCCAGAATTTCTCTTTGCCTTGGAGAAAATCGGTAGCACCTTGATCGCACTGGCACGTCTGAAGTCAGCTCAATATCGTGCTCAGTCAAATCAGTTCTGCCTGGCCTGTCCACGAAGCAGGCCTCAAACTCTGTTATTATCTCGCCCAGATCGGACAGCTGGGATTTCTTTAGTTCTCCTCTCTGCTCCGTCTTTTTAAGAAGCTCCTGAGCGTTGCTTCCTTTTCCGCTGAGGCAAATCAAGTTGTCCCCCATCTCCTCGGGAAGGTTTAACGTTAGATTTACCACGGCTTCCCTCTGCTCATAAGGCTTCATAAGATTGCAATGATAAATGCGCACTGCTTTACGCCTATCGGGGATTTTCACTGCGTAGTTAGTGTCAGAAAGCTCTGCAACGACTTTAGCAGGTCCTTCCCACTGTACTTCGAGCTTATTCTTGGGATCATTGGCTTGCTCCTTAGCTAAGTCCTCTCGGGTTCCACTTAGAAGTCTCGTGAGATTACTAGACACCGGCGGCAAGAGGTTACTCTCTAGAACGTCCTCATTCCGTGTCTTATCAAGCTCACTTTCTAGTTGACTTATCTGAGATGCCTCGCTCTCAAAGTTTTCTGACCCGCTATTTTCCGCATTTACCACTGTTTTAACTGCCGTTTCCTCCGCTGTTGATTTTTCTGAAATGAGCAGTGTAGCTAGTTCTCGCGCCTTTGAACGTGTTAAGGCCTGCACAACTCTGTCTCCGAAAAGGATGCCCCTCTTTCGCAGCAGCATGTCCGATTTGTTGGAGAACAAATACGGATAGCACTTAGGAAGCTTTCCTGAAACGGCAGCCTCGGTTGTTAATACGCCGAAAGGGCCCTCGATGACCACGTTCGCGATCGGCAAGCACACACTCTGTTCCTCAACTACCTGTCGGATCCATGCACACTGTCCTGTATAGTCGGAAGGCGACACATACGCCGGATGGACAACATCCATCGTTGCGGCCGAATCGCGCAGTACCTTGCAAGGCTTCCCGTTGACTACTAGGTCATGCAGGTAGGGTTCTAAAAGCTGCATATTTTCATCGCAGTCCCTGACATACGAGAAAGCAATCTTTTCTTTCCGGCAGTTGACGGCAATGTGACCCTGCTCATTACACCTAAAGCATGTGAGCGGCTTCCTAGCCTCAAGCTTTTTCTTTGTGTTCTGCGCGTTGGTCACTTCCCCACTTTTCTCACTGCCGTCCTTTCTAGGGCGTTTGCCTGAAGAAGCCTTCCTTTCTTCGTTTGCAAATCTAGCAAAGTGCCTTTTCTGACGGTTATTTACACTGAACTTGGGATTGCGGGGCCTATCCACTGCAGGGTTGCTGAATTGTCGGCGCGAAGCATACTCCTCAATAAGTTCGGCAGCTTCAGTTGCCGACTTAATTTCGCCTCGGTCCTGTAACCAATTTCTTTCTTTTTCTGGGAGGCAGGTATAAAACTGCTCCAAAAGAATTCGCTCGACTACAGCGTCCCTATCCCTGTAGGAATCAGTGCTCTTTAGCCACTCGCCCAAATTAACTCTTAAATTGTACAGGAATTCAGGGTAACTCTCGTCCCTGGACTTAGTAGCGTTCCGAAAACGTTGTCTGAACGCCTCGGCGCTAAGCCTATACTTTCTCAGAAGGCAAGCTTTGACCTTCTCGTAGTTGTCCGCGTCCTCCTTGCTTAGCCGCGCGACAACCTCCGCTGCCTCGCAGGGCAGAACCGTCAATAATCTCTGAGACCACGTGTCTCGCTGGAAGGACAGTTTTTCGCAAGTTCGCTCAAAGTTAGCCAGATACAGACCGATATCCCCTGATATCACATATGGCTGCATGTACTTTGACATCTTGAAATCTGCCTCCTTGTTGAGACGAGGTACCGCTAGCTGGGGACAATCGCCCGACCTCTTGCTCAACTCTAGTTCTAATTTCCGGAGCTCAATTTCTAGCTCCAGCTTTTTTGCTTCTCTTTCAATTTCACGCTCTTTCTGCTGTCTGAGCTGTTCCTTTTTTTGACCGATGAGGTTCCATGCTTCACTGAGCTCCTCATCATCGGTTCCCAGATCAGTGATTGCCTTTATAATCAAGGGTTTTCGTGCCAAACCACTTGTATCAATTCCCAATTCCTCACACAATAGCAACAGTTCCGGTTTCTGCAGCTTTTGTAGGTCCATGATCGCTCCGAGTGTCGGCTACTTCCAAAACAACAGTGCAAACTACCAAACCTAAAGGCGTTTCAACACTTTTTACCAGTTCTAAAATCTAACCCTGTTCTAGAACCTGGTCCACATCAGAAGAAAAGCCAAGCACTCACCCACACATGCGATCGATGTTCCGAGCTGCTCTCTTGTTGGCCGATTGTTGCTCCTGCTTGTTGCTTGAGATGCCACCTCCGATCACCAGATGTTGTGGCTTGTAGATTCTGATCCACCTCGAATCACCAGATGTTGTAGCTTGTAGATGCAGATCCCACCGCTGCCACCAGTTGTTGTGGCTTTATCCCACCGCTGCCACCAGTTGTCGTGACGCTGGGGCTACGTCGACCCGGCCTTCACTTGGTAGCGTGCAGAGACTCGGGGTTGAAGAAGGACTGAATCTTCGAAGTTGGTAAAATATGTACAAGCAGGTTTAATGGCACTTTGAGTAACTTATTTACAAGATTATTTACACGAAAAAGAAGGGTACATCAGCAAAATGACAAGCGTTAAGAGTTCATAGCGAGAAGCGACTGGATGAGCCGTTTACCCAGGGCCCAGAGCGACATTTCGTGCTCTGCAGCGTCCTTAAAAACCCCCTATGTCCAGCCCCTCTCTGAAGATGCTGACCAACCAAATCCAGGGCACGCCCCTCAGGTATCGGCATCCAATCGAACACATCACTGCACTGATGGTCTGAAGCACTGACTGGTCCGGCATTCATTCGTTGGGCGTGATCACTTGTTGGCGGGAAAAGCTTGGGAACGGCGAGGAGAGGAGGTACATTTCTATTCTTCAGCAAAGAAACCACAGGCTGGTTCTGACAAGGGGTTTTACTTCTCAGAAACCCGAGTGCACGTGGCGCCGCATAGGGCTCCCAACATGGTCCCTTTTCGACAATTGCAAATCTTTCCTGCATTCCCGGGAAATCACTTAATGGCCGTATGAGTCATGCTCCTTTCTTGTCCTGCACGTCAGCGGACATGTCACTCTGTCGTCTCCTTTGGATAGGAGGCATTCATCACTGGAGGATAGCACTTCTCGACTGGAAGGATGGACAAAAGAAAGAAAGCACTTCCTGCTATTTCCCTCAGGGGGACGTTTCTTTGTGTTTTTCCAGACGTTCTCTTGACAGGGTCAATTTGGCATTTGCAGGTTGTCCACAAAGCAAAACATGCTTACAAAACAGGATTCCTGGAAACAGGCTCACTTAGAGCCATTGGACCATCACCACATATTCACAAAACTTATCCATGCCCACAGGCGAACAATAGAGCGCGCAATTGCGGATGCTTGGTCGTAACAAGGATAAAAAAAAGAAACTAACTCATATTTTGCCCTTTGTATGCTATTAAAGTGCTGCGTGGAGCGACAAGAGGCATCAGCTATCACCGCAGATAAGCCTTGGCAGGCGCCACGGAAACTTAAGCATAAAAAAAGAAACGATAAGAACGCGATTCCAGGGGATGGAAAAGTCAGTTTGCACGGACGCCAGTGAGCGGGCAGACGCGGCGGGCGATGCCTTGCGGAAGTCAGTACTATACTCTGGTCGGGTTTTCTTCAGAACTTGACTGGAGACCCCTGCATTTTGTGAAGCCCTTACCAGAATACAGGGTGTGCGGAGCTTGCGGACTGGTGCGCAAGAGAACTGCATTGCTTCCGTGCACGCACACTCTGTGCGAATCTTGTTACGAGCAGTGCAAACAGTGTGGTGTCCGGGTTTGTCCACTCGACGGCCGCCAGTGTGATGACGAGGACGTCTTCGTGAACGAATTGCCTGCAGTAGATCTTCTCAAGAGAGAGGTAAACGCGGAAAAAGTTTCGAGGCGTTTGATGTTTAGTGTCAACAGTCGCTGACATTCACTCACCACCCTCTGCTGTATTGCTTTGAGCTCGAAAGAAAACACAGCTTGACGACGCCTATTAATCATCCAAGTGTTTCATATTCTTCAGCTATTGGGTCTATACAAACGCCCGAAATATAAACGAAAATTACTTGCGAAGCGCCGTGCTGCGTTCAAGCTAACCGAAGCGTTGAACGAGGTCAAATGGTATAAAAACTTCGGCCCATGACGAGACCATAATGAGCTCTTTAGCGCTCGCAGTAAACGACGGTAAAAGAAGAGGGAGCGTGGTTGGCGTATAATATAGTAAAAGCTTCGATGAACTAATTACAATGCTGTGTACCAAGAAATTAATAATTATAATAATAATTGGTTCACAGGAAGGGAAAGGTGCCATATCTGCCACGCTTGTCACACTATCTGTCACACTCCGATGGAGGCGAAACGAAGAGGCGTCCGTGTGCTGTGCGATGTCAACGCACGTTAATGATCCCCAGGTGGTCGAAATTACTCCATAGCTCTCCACTACAGCTCCTCTTTTCCTCTATCTATTTTAATTTCCACCTTCCTCCCTTCCCTTACGGCGCGGTTCAGGTGACCAAGAAAACGGGCATACTTGTTAATATATGCTGTTTTATGCGTCAGGTATAATTTTTTTTTATCAAATAGATGATATTCTAACATGTTTAATTTTTATTATGAATAGCGTCCCAAATTCCCAATATTCTAGCATGCCTATAATGGCCTTTGCAATGACGTTGTCGACATTGGTAGCGCTCATTTCTAGCAATTTACGCTGTTGTGGTCACCGTCGATACCAACCAGACGCTTACCCTTGTTCACGAGGCTGTTGTTCTGGTCTAGTTGGTGTAACCTAAAAGAAACAGCGCAGACGCCGAAACGCTAAAACGGAACACGACAGCTGTATGGTTGTGCTAACCTGCACTAACTAGCATATTCATCACCGTTATCGATACGCATGTGAGAGATAACGTCCTTGTCTAGCTGCTCTCGATGTAGCCCAGTTATCTGACACGCCGTACAAAGCTTCGACAGAGCGTGCAATCTGATCCCTGTAAGCTTATGCAGGTGGCGTGAAAAGGCCCTACGAAAACGCCTTACAAGTGTTTGCTGTTCTCGCTAGGATATGTGTTAAAGCGGGGTGATCGACACAGCAAGCTTCATTGCAGGTTGCCTTTGTCTGCGCTGTTCTTTTTAGATTACGAATGGTTGTATTTGTTTTATGTGTTGTATTCTTATCCAGAAACTTTGGTAGGCAGACCACTGCACGGACATTGCGCTGACCTGATAACGAGCAGCAGAAAGAGTGAAAAAGCACAGGCCTGTAAAGGCGGAACTGCGAATCCAGAAAACGGCCACACACTGCCAGAAGCTCACACTTTCTGCGTTCGCTTGTAGGTTTCGAGTCGCACTTCTACTTCTAGCGCAAGGGTCCCGCGCCGCACAAAATCAGGTGACGCTCGCATCTCCAGCGTTAATTAAAAATACTAGCTCATGTAACAAGGACACATATATAGAAAAAGACAGGAAGGGCGCTAAACATCAACTGAGGTTTTACAACTACAGAAAGGTACATAAATAATTCGGTGGCGCATGCGCACACTGAGTAATAACAATACAAGCAAAAACTAATCAAAAAGTAGCAAACTGTTCCTGAGGTACATTTCCTCTTTTCTGCGCAAGGCAAGTGAAAGTGTGCTGACAGTTATCACCTTCCATGCTGAAGTGATAGGCCCTACACATATGTGACGGCCTAACCTTGTGTCTCCTCTACCAAGCACACACGTGACATCAAACGCCGGTGCGCACCCGCAACGCATACAATGTCTGCTGAAATGGTCGCCCACAGCCATTAATGATGACGCACCACCTAGCCCAGCTTTATGCTTTTGATCTCCAGTGAATACACCGGCTGTCACAGGACACTCCAAACACGCTTAACGACATTAAGAATAATCCACTGAAGAATTAACTGAAAGCTTCAGATGACGGCAAAATTACATGTACACGGTCGTCCACTTCTACCTTGAACACCGCTCTGCGTGGCCAGTGCTCCGCCGAGCGCCTCTCGCGGGTGCATGGGGAACGAGCGCGCAAGCGCAGTGACAGCTGTAGGTGGGGCCTCCGCTGCGTCGTCTGCTTAAGCGCGCCTTGGCGGATCCGCCGCTTAAGCAGACGACGCAGCGGAGGCCCCACCTACAGCTGTCACTGCGCTTGCGCGCTCGTTCCCCAGGCACCCGCGAGAGGCGCTCCGCGGAGCGCTGGCCACGCAGAGCGGTGTTCAAGGTAGAAGTGGACGACCGTGTACCTGTGACGAACGAAAGAAGAATATAGATGAAAACGGGTAGTTATTTAGGCCGTGAATTGACGGGTGAGCCTAGCCTCTGATTTCAAGACACACTACACTTACATACCACCGTAGTACATTGTGGTCTTCGGTCTAATCTTCCGACACGTAGCCTACTCTCACATTTAAATATTTTCCGGTGCTCAAGTAAACACACTCTAATGAAAAATGTTGCGCGCTTTTCCAATGATTATTAAAAATACACAACCTTTCAGAGAGATTATATACGGATATATCGGCTTGCAAGGGGCACTGCTAAGTGAAAAAAAATTTTGCGTAAACAACTTCCCATTCAAAACTTGTGTTGTACTGAAGACTAAGGTACAACCCGTGTTTACGCGACTCGAGAAGCATACCGTCATCTTTTAATGGCGTTCGTTAAAAAGCTGGCGCAAAATGTGCGGCCCTGAAATTTCTTCTCAGGTAGGGCTCATCGGAGTAGCCTCTGAATGTTTTTTTTCTTCAATAATAATGGGAAAACATATGTCCCATCAGCGCAAAACTCGGGGCACGAAATTCGGATGGCCTCACTACGCCGGTGTAATATATCGCAGCACGTGCAAGAATGCATGTATGATCGTGAATTATAAAACTTAAAGTCCATTGGCCTCAATAATAATCACTGCTCATGACAACAAATCATGAGGACAGGTAGCATGAGGCAGCAGTTTAGAGTACAAGACTTAAGTGGATAGTTTGTTCAGAAATGGCGCTGTCATGCCTCTTATTCATAATCATTACTCATGAATCACTTACTTTGCAGCTATAATGACTCAGCATTTTAAAAAGTAACATACAATGTAAAGTGAAGAGTCTGTACAAATATTGCGCGCAGTCTTGCCTCATGATAGTTTCATATAACTCAGTAATTATGCAACGTTCATAGTCAGCCCTTTATGAAGAATATCAAAAGTCACAGCGTAAAGGTACTGCTTTACGCAAAACTTGGAGATGCGACATTTACATACAAAGCTTTCGTATTTCCATACGTTAGTGGTCTTAAGAAACTGCCGAAGTTGATTCACTTCCACGGAGCAATAGAATTCAGTTCAATTGAGTCGTTCAGTCGTCTCCGACTCTTCGTGACCCTACAGACCATATCACGCCAAGTTGTTCGGTAACCCACTACTTTACCAATATCATACAGATTCAGCTGCAATGCCTCGAAGATGCCACCCAACCATCGCGTTCGCGGCCTACCACTACTTTGGTGTCCCTCGGCCTTTCAATCTTTCGCTTTCTAGTGACTCCTCTCTCCGCATGAGGTGATCGAAGTAGCTGAGTTTAACTTTAAAATTTGAGCTTTCAATGGGCAGTGAGAATTTATGGTTGCCAGTATCGACTAATTTGATCTTCTGCCAATACAAGAAACTCGGAAGTCTCCGCTTGTAGCAGAATTCAAAAAGTGTCGTCTTCGGTGATCAAGCTTCTTCACAGTTTAACTCTCGTACCCGTTCATCACAACTGGAAAACACATAGCACGATTTATCCGGATCTTGCTTGGCAGTGAGATGTCTGTGCTCTTTTCTAGGTGATCGAAGCTTGCCATTGCTCTTTCCCAGAAGCAGACGTCCCCTAATTTCATGACTGCAGTCACCTTCCGAGGTAATCCTGGAGCCCATGAAGAGAAAATCTGTCACGGCTTCCACTTCTTGTCTCTGTATGTTCTAGGACTTGATAGGGCAGTATGCCACGATCTTTGTCTTCTTAATATTTAGTTGAAGACCAAACTTCTCACTTGATTTTTTCATGCGCGTCACGAGTCTCTAGAGTTCCACTTCACTTTCTCAATTAAGGTGGTATCAACCGTATATATACGGTTGCTGATCCGTTTTCCAGCAATCCTCTCTTCAGCTGAAGACTCGTCCAGCCCGGCCTTCCTCATGATGCATTCAGCATATAGGCTAAATAGGCAGAGCGACAGTGTGCAGCCTTGTCTCGCTCCATTCTCAATCGGGAACCAAACAGTAAGAGCGGGTTCAGCTCTGACTGTAGCCTCTTGTCCTTCATACAGGTGCCTCAGGAGATCGATGAGGTGAGTTGGGACTGAAATCTCTTGGAGAGCTTGCCAGAATCTGTCGTGATGTACGCAAGAAAACGTTTTCGCATAATCAGTAATAAAGCAGAAGAAGATTGTTCTATGGAAGTCTTGCTTTTCCATGATTTAACAAAGGTTGGCAATCTGGTCTCTAGTTCCTTTTTCCTTGAGAAACACAGCTTGCATGTCTGGTAGCTTTCTATACTCCTACTGCTGTAGCCTGGCTTGGAAGAGTTTCAGCATCGCTTTGCTGGCATGCGAAATAAGTGCGATCGTGTGGTGGTATCTTAGGCACTACCTTAATATGGAATAGAGAGGTAAACTGACTTACTGCAATCTTGTGGTCGACACTGCAGGATTGCCCAAATTTGCTGACATAGTCTATGCAGAGCTTTAACAGCGTCATCGATATGGTGTTTGAGCAACTCAGCTGGAATGCCATTAATTTCACTAGCGCCAGTAGAATTTGTTGTTTGTTCCTTTTCGGAAGGTTCTTTAAACCCTTTCTCTCATGTAGTTCGGCGTGGAGAAGACCAGGAGGCGTACTTGAAGGTGATGATGGCAGAGCATATATTTACAGAGTGACATATGTACAGACAGTAAAAACGGTAAGTAGAATTGAATTTACAAAACGGACACTCTGCGATACTTTACTCTTCGACCTAACTGGCTAGAGCCTAAGTAGAACAGACGCGTTACATGCCTACGCATGGAGTGCAGCTTAGCAAGGCTGGTTGAGACCCATTCAACTTCATGCTTCAGAATATCTGACTCGAGATCATTGATCACAACGCTATGATGAGTTTGCACATACAGGTTTTTCTTGTACAGTTCTGTTTTCTTGTCATCTCTTCTTTATCTCTGAGGTATCAGTGAGGGCTTTGCTTGTTGGTCCTTTATCATGCTCAGCTTCATTTGATAGCTTTAACTGCCTTAAACAGAGCTCTTGTGCTCCTTAATTGGTTGTTGTCCTCGATTTCGTTTGCACTGTATGCTCAGGAAGACATTCTAATTTCGGTTCGCTATTATCTGAATATTGGCATTTAGATTCTTGTATCGCCGGGGTGGCGCAGGGGTTACGGCGCTCGACTACTGTTCCCAAGGACGCGGGATCGAATCCCGGCCTCGGCGGCAGCTTTTCGATGGAGGCGAAAAGCAAGGCGCCCGTGTGCTGTGCGATGTCAGTGCACGTTAAAGAACCCCAGGTGGTCGAAATTTCCGGAGTCCTCCACTACGGCGTCTCTCATAGCCTGAGTAGCTTTGGGACGTTAAAACCCACAAACCAAACCAAACCTTTCTCTTTTACCCATAACTTTTGCCACCCTGCGCTCCTTGGCTACTTGCAAAGGTCTCTTCAGACAACTACTTTCCTTTCTTGGATCTTTTTTTGCCTTTGATATTGCTTCAATAGCAATCTCTTGTATAATATCACGAACATCAGTACATATCTCTTCAGGCAACCTAAGTTTATATCTTACTCTTCTAAACAGTTTCTCACTTCCACAGCATATTCTATGGAACTCGATCCACATCGTACCTGAACGGCATTCTAGCTTTGTGCGCTTTCTTCAGTCGCAGCTTTAGCAACAAGAAGTTTATGATCGGGGCCGCAATCAGCTCCAGGCTTTGCGTTTAATACTTGTATAGCGCTTCTTCATGTTTGTTGGCAAAAAAAATATAATAATCTGATTCCTGTACCGACCGTTCGGTGAAGTGAAAAAGAGTATTCGTTATTTTGAGATTATTCTCTTGATAAAACTCTATTAGCCTCTGCCCTGCTTCCTTTGGCTCACCAATCTCGAACCTGCCTGTAATTCTGGATATTTCTTCAGTGTTTACTTTAGCATTCCAGATCTCGATAAGAAAAAGGAGATCTGATTTTGGAGTGCGGTCTAGAGGGCATTGCAGGTGAGTATAGAATATCTCAATATCAGCTTCGTCAGCAGCAGTGGTTGGTACATAATCTTGGATAAATTATGTTGAAACGGTGACCTTGGATCCGAAATGAAATCATTCGATCCTTTATAGGGTTGTACATAAGCACGGTTTTACGAACTGTTCTGTTGAGTATGAGAGCGACCCCGTTTCTTCTCCTGGATTCGTGCCCACAATAAAAGACATACTGGTTGCTGGAGTTAAATTCTCCTCTTCCGGTCTACTTGAGCTCGCTGATACCAATATATAAATGTTCAATCTGTCCATTTCTCGTGTGAAGACATTCAATTTAGCTTGCGTCATAGACCTTACATTCCATGTTGCTATGGGATGTCTGCTTGCAACACTGTACTTTCCTGTCGCTGTGAGAGTTATTCATGACTTTGCATTCTTTTGGCTTTAGCCCATCCGCTTCATTCGTCCTGTAACTATTAGGAATCACCCTCTCTTTGTTAATTCCCGGTAGCATGCGGGACGCCGTCCAACCTGGGGGCTAACGTTCGAGCGCCATATTTGTAAAGCTTTGAAGACTGGCCATTGGGTTTTTTGGCAAAAATACTAGAGTGGGTTGCCGTTGTCCTCTCCAGCGGATCGCAATTTGTCTGAACTCTTGCCGTGACCTGCCTGTAATGGGTGACCCTACACAGCATCTCTCACGACCTCCTTGGTTTTCGCAAGCCCATCTGCCACGAAAAGGCAGTGGTCCTTAAATGTCGCTAAAAACACGTAGCTGCGTAATTGCGATTCTAACTGGTGTCCGTACCAAATCGACTTCATAAAATTAAATGTGGAGTATTTTGCTGTAAAAGATGCTAAAAACATTCTTACAATGAACACGCTGGATAAACTGTACGACTTTAGAAATAAAGAAAAGCCTGCATAAAGATACCAGTTTCCATTGGTATGGTAAGAATGTAAAATCAGCTGGTAATTAGAAAACTCATGCTTTATAATAAAATGTTGAGCAAGGACCAATGCCATATAAGCAATCTTCTTACACAGGTAATCAGCTATATGCTTTAAATCGAATGCGTTAAAGAGAGTTTCAAAAACAAATTCATAGTGAGTCATCCAAGTAATGAAAAATACTGTTGTGGTTTATGCACGGCTTGAACTTAGTGATACGAGGAAAGCTTGAGAGCATTCGCGATTTTTTCGTTAATACCGGTTTTAAAGCAGAGTTTTTTCCATATTATATATATACAGGAAGGGAAACGCGCAGTATGTCAGTTTTAATGGACACCTTAACCGCTCTGTAAGGGGAAGGTGGTAGTTCCCGGACGGAAGGAGAGGTCTCATAATAGAGGGCTACGGAGTAACTCGGCAACCTGGGGGCGCTGTGTTGGCGCAGTGGAACTATACCGAAAGTGGAAAAGGCAGATCAGGAAAAAAAGCTTTCTTTAACTCAAGAGGCAGTGCCCTACTTTTGAAGAAGGATCAGGGTGCCTTAGAACGCGCAGCTAGAAGAAAAAATTTAACCATGAAGACGGCACATGTGCAGTATGTAGTAAATCCACAGAAACAATTAACCATGTTATACTCGAATGTGAAGGTATTTATCCGGAAGTCGATGCAGGTACAGTCACTCTTCCTGAAGCCCTGAGGTTTAGAGAAACCAGTGCCAGCAAAAAATGATTGCAAGAGTGGTGGCTTAAAAGTAGAAAAGCAACATAATGTTAGTAATGTAGAAACAAATTCGATAAATGGAATGATGGTATAGTTAACTGATATAAAACAATATTTAAGATATAGAGAAAAAAACGAGCATGACAGCAACTGCTACCACCCAGTTTCAAAGGGGACGCCTCTATAGTTTTCGTTCAATCATTCATTCATTCATGTAGTGTGTTCGATGGCAGCGCCGCCGTTAGGGTAGAAACAACATCGCCTATGCTGACATATTGAAGCCCACGGGATCAGCTCCGCTTAGTATGCGAAATGGCGCGTTCTTGCTTTCTGCGCTTTAGAGTGTTTTGGCTTCAACAGTTATTTTCATCAGTATCGCAGTGCGAGATATTTTACCTGATAGCTAGCTATCTTAACATTTGATTGTCGAAGACGTAATTGTAGGACTTAATTTTAGGGCCCCATGTGGCTTACCTTGAATGATGATGTGCCTCGGTGGGTTTGAAAAACGGGATATTTTAAAGATTCTTTGTCCGGCAGATCCTGCCGCCCTGTGCGGGTGGCAAAATAATCTTATTATTTTCCACTTGGCCTTTTTATTTTTTAAATCCCAAGCTTTGCTGACGGCTTCGCGTCAGCTAGCGACTTGCGGTTGGGTTCGCTTTTGTCGCACGGGTTGCTTCTGTGTGTTGGGCTCCAAGAAACTGATGTCTGTCTGCTTCCTAATATTTCTAAGTGCAAATTCGAGCTGTTCGGCCGAAAGGGGGGGGGGGGGGGGGGAGGGGTGTGCTTTGATGGCAGGAACAATTTCATCTGTTTACAGGCTGCCGCTGGTACACACAACTGATACGTTAGGCTCGGTATACTTACGTTGTCACTGAACCTGCGCTCTCTTTCTCGACGCCCACGAGAAGCGACTGCCCTCGTAGATGACAGAATAAATGAATAAAGATGACTGCAAGTTGTCATTCATTTCATAGTTTCATGCCCCCCCCCCCCCCCCCCCCCCCCCCCCAATAACATAAATGATGAGCAAGTCAGAGGGACATACATGTTGGTATGAAAATTGGCGTGCAGCCGTAATAGATAACAAATGAAAGCAGAGCGTAAAGAGAAATGCAAGCTTCTAAATATGTGAACAGACTATGAGAAATAAAATTAGTTGTGGTTTAGCTCTGGTTAACCTTAGTTGAATTACGAAAGCAACGGCGGAAGCTTCTTTTGCCTGCTACATTATTTCCCTGTCACGCCCTACCAGTGTAAGGTGCTACATTATTGGGGACACTTAAGCTCATCCTTCTTAGGGCATGACCTGAGAGCGTAATCCACCAGCCTACATGTAAAGTCACGCTTCACAAGAATGCAAACGGTTGTGGCAGGCTGATTCTGATATCGCCCTCCCATACGAAAAGAGCAACCCGAGTTGGCAGCTCCCGTCCGTGGAATAGGGATAATGTGAAATCAAATATCATGGCAGGTTTATTTTTTTATGAGGAGACCACCTCTTCCCGGCGTGACTGCGCCTCTTCACGACCTCGTCACGACCTCTTCACGGCCTTTTCACGGCATAGCTGCGGCCACCCGCTCTCGGAGTATTGTTTTCGCAATAAAATAATTGATGTGCGCAGCGTGAGGTATCCTTTGCAACGAACATTAAAACAGGGCATGAAATAGAGGTAAACCACAATATAAGCGAGCAAGAAAGAGTGGTTAAAAGCTGATGTGTATAGTGCGGTATAACAGTTAAAGCAAGACACTCAACGAAAAATTGACACCAGTCAGTCTTGCTGCCGTAACCGTCGTTCGAATCATCAGGCTCGCTTAGCCAGCCCCTGCAGCTACAGATGAGGAGGAGTTGCTGCCGTCCTCGCCAGAAGGACTATATTTGGAAGGCAGTCTCACAAGAAGCTTACTCACCTACTGTTGAGCTCAATGAATAAAAAAAAAACTTGTTATTGCTTCCGAATCACTAGAAATCGCGGAAACACACTCCAGCATAGTTATTACGTCTAAAGTCAACCGCATGGCCAATATGCTATAAACTTCAACAGGCGGCGTCCATCCTGTCGGTTTCTCTCGAACTCGCCGTCTTCAAAGTGGCACTAAGGAAAGATAAAACGCAAAATATGATTACTGGCGCTGATTTAGATTCATATACACAAATATCCCGAATAAAAGTATTCAGTTATTCATTGTGCTTAAAAGAAAGGTTTGATAAAAATTTTGCTGTACATTACCGAGCCTCGTACATTTTCAAGCCGTGGGCAGGCTACGACGGATGCTGATCCATAACACCCAGGAAATACTTGACTACCATAATGTGTATTGGCTATATGTTTATATGTGGCACATAATGTTTTAATACTTATCTCCTTCAAAGAATAGGAACCATAGTCGGGGATGAAAGCTGCAACTATCGGGTTCCGAACAGCCTACTGAAAATGCACCCGCAAGCATAACATCGGCTACATAGCTTGCGAATAGTACGGTGCGGATATATACAGATATAAAAAATACCAGCTAGGAGTCCTGACATGAGAGCTGTGAGATATGTACTTACATTTCAGAAAACGAAATCCGCAAGCACATCAAGGAGGACCAATACAACAGCCGCACTCTCGAGACGAAACACCGCGTGCGATCAGTCGCAAATAACGAGCACTTATCCTTTGTTTTATCTGTTTTCGATTAACATGGAACCCAAAGCTGTGTAAACAGAGCTGACGTGAACTTCTCGGCATAAGAAACATCAGCGCTGCTTATGGAAATATAAAACAGGGGTTCGAAATTATGATTCTTTGGAAGTGTACAGCATTCTGCGACTAAAAGTAATCTTTGCTTGGCTCCACAATCAGCTATAGGACATTACGCGCGAATAAAAATGTTCAAAACGAAAAGCGCCTATGCTTTCGCCCGTACGTTTTCGCGTACATATATGTTAGTTACGTAGCAGCGGCGTACTGCGTATACTGTGTTTAATGCAAAATATAGGTCGACAAGAGTAAACTTTCTTGCAACTTACCTCGCCGATATATGAGCTGCCAGTTGTTTTCCGTTCATCCCGCATTACTTGGGCTTCCCACTTCGTTCTTCCCTTTCAATGTCGAAGAAAGCAAAAACAACGTACTCCTTTACGGGTTCACCAGGCGCACATCGGCACACAAAAGCTCGTATGTCATGCGGTTTAAAATGTACATCGAGTAGAACCACCGGCGAGAGGACCCCAGGCCACAATGCTTACAATAACGCAAGATGAGCTGCTTGGACCAAGCAACTGTGACCGCTTCCAGCGCTCGCCGTGATTCAAAATGGTGTCGCAGCACGAAAGAAGCGGCGTGGGGCTGGTCAGAGGATATATCACCACCCTGAACGGTGGTGCTGACATCGAGGTAACCTGTGCCGAGGCATGTAGGGTATACAGGGAATATATAGGGAATAAGGAGACTCCTCACATGCGTGCACGCAGTGACGGCGGTATGATACGACAGTGAGATGATAGATTTATGGAAACAGCTGGAGACTCCTTCACTACAACCAGCAGATATACCGCGAGTGAATGCGTCCCAGGCCTGCTTCGTCGGTGATGACCAATGAGCTAACACTCTTGCACTTCAACGTCTATCAGGCGGTGGCGGCCATATTTTGCATGTCGAAGAAACGCGATGATGAGTATATAACTTGTTCGCTATTAGCTGGTAAGACAAACCATATCTTTGCGCGGGGTTCTCATTCCATCGTAAGCACACCTAGATGCTATAGCGCGAGTATGATCGATTGAATCCTCGAGTCACGTGTGCACTGTCGGGGGTACTGCAAAATCATCATGTGCAATGTAAGAAAAACGATGTATTTACAGTACAGCTAGTTAGTTTTATCTATACATGAATGGTTTGGTTAGGTATATGGGGTTTAACGTCCCAAAGTGAATCAATTTCTTCCAGACGAAGTAGTGGAGGGCTTCGGAAATTCCGACCTGCTGGGGCCTTTGAGTTGCACTGACATCGCACAGCACAGGAGCGCCTAGGTTTCCGCCTCCATCTCAAAGAGAACACTTAGGCCAGGATTCCATCCCGTATCCTTGGGCAAAGGAGTCGAGTGCCCTAACCGCTGCTCCACCGCGGCAAGGGTCTATAAATGTTTTTATTGCGCTTTTTAGTTCTGTCTGTACATGCATATGTCACTGATTTGTAGGGAATGATTGCTTGAACTAGACTTGAAAAACGAATCGTTATATAAAAATGGCAATAAATAAGCTTATCTTTAAGCTTCAAGCAATAATACACATTTGTGTATTGAAAAGTTCTCATTTTCACTTGCAGATTCTTCCACTAACTGGAAATACGTTAACCTTCAGAAAAGAAAAAAAGGCGTGCCAAATTTTCTGCAATCGTTTATGTTTAGCTGTATCTTGTCACAGCCGATTGTGTTGCTGCTCCGACCATAAAAGTCTGCGTTTATGAGAGCTTCCAATGATAATATTTGGTTAATGAAATAGAAAAGAACCCGGTTAGTGGCTCATATCAGCGAAATGTAATGATGGTTTTTAAACTTTTACATGTATTGCCTTTTCAGGTCAAGTGTTGGAACCAAGACAAAGGGTGCAGGGTGGTCGGGCCAGTATCACACATCGCCAAGCACTTTCAATGTGAATGCGTACGTCATTCAATTTGCTGCCCTCAGTGTTCTGCCATGGTCCTTTGCAGCAATGTATTTGAGCACTTAAGATCAAACGTTTGCAATAAAGCGAAGATTGATACATATGAAGGGGATTCGCAGCCAAGCTACAGGGATGAGGCGGTACTTCCTGCTGCTTTCAGGGAATCGTTAGAGGGGCAGGCCTACAAAATAAAAGCGCTTTTGGAGAGTTTGCTTGTATCCAGTGGCACGAATGGTGACCGACTGAACGAAGTTGTTCACGGAGTAAACAGCTTCAAAGAATTACTGAGACAAGAACTCCCGCAGGCTGTAAACAGGTTTACCGGAACTGCTATAGGAGAAGAGTACAGCGCTACAAGACAGCAAAGTAGTGCTGAAAAAAACTGTTTCCATAAAATTTCCGCTTTAGGAGAAAGAACAGAGCAACGTTTGATTGCAATCAGCGATACTCTGCAAACTCTTTCGAATATTATGCAACGCCTGAAACAATTTCAGGAAGATGAGTTGGAGAAAACAGCAAGAAAGAGCCTAGAAAAGTTGTCCCAGATTGCTGGTGACGTCATGGAGGCTAATGAGCAATTGAAAGAAAGCAAAAGCGCTGTACATATTATCAAGGAGTTACTAGAACACACCGAACAGCGGGCATCAGTGAATGATTTTGTTGTGGCAGGCGTCAAGTCAATCCGAGAAAAAACGCTTCAGACGGGCAAGATTGTGCACTATGTCGATAGCGTATATCTACGCGGCTATTGCATTTCACCTGGGATATTTTTCAGGCAGTGCGGTGAAACTGTAAGACTGCATGCATGCTTTCAACTGCACAAGGGTCAGCAAGACGACACTATTGCGTGGCCCTTTGTGCAAACAGTCAACATGCATATTGGTCATCCGAACGGAAGAGCTGAAATCCTGCTAAAAACCCGCACTACTGGTAGACTTCCCGCATGTCGCAAGCCGGAGGCATCAAGCGGGGAACAGTCATGGAGCACTGCTATTTCCATTAACCTTGACGATTTGGTCAATGATGGCTTCGTGGAAGATGACAAGCTGAGGGCAAAGTTTGAGCTGATGCCGTGACTTGCGCTCGAGTGAGTAACAGCCGAAACTGTTTCATTGCATTCAATCGCGTGTTCTTGGCATGAGGAATCTACTCAATAGAATTTGGGTTATACGTTATGGTTCATGTATTCTAATGGGCGCCTGTTATCATTCCTGTAAATGATTGAATGCAGTCGCGGTTTTTGTTTATAATTCGATTTCACCAGGTTCACTGTTCTATTACGCTGGGTGGAAATATTGGAAATAAAGGTTTGATATAGACATTAAGCCTTGTTGTGATCTCTAAACCGGTTTCATGTCCATAATGTGTGTGAGAAAAGGTAATAATTTCTCGCGCTCTACGTAATATTTCGTACGTAGTTACCACTATGGTTCCCCTCAGCAAGCACAAAGTGAGACCTCAGAATAAGACAGTACCGACTTTACGCGATGGAAAATTGGAGTTACCCGAATGAATCGAAACTATAGAATTAATTTGTGCACAAGTGATCCTTTCGACATGTGTGCGCCGCCTCTGATCTACCTAATCAGAGGACCCTGACCTGGTGCACTGTTAGGTGTGCTGTTTTAGTCGGTAACTGTGGTCTCTTTCGCTTGAAGAAAGGACAAAATGTTTGCGATTTAAGCACCCATTTTTCTGTGTATGTGTTGGACGATCTCTATTGGCCTTGAGATCGAGCAGAGTCGCCACCTTGCGGCTCAGCGGCGAAACCTACTCAGTGTGGATGCGTTTTCGCGTCGCGTGCCAGCCCGCAGTGATTTAAAGGCGCATGTGGCGTGTACAGGAGTGTTTTTGTTTGCTTTGCGGTTCCTGTGAGATTTTACTTACCTATATGCCTCTTGCAAAATAAATATGAACAGTCTATAACCCCACGCTTCATTAAAAAAAAATATACTTGTCCGTATCGAGCATGTCATTCTTGGATAAGGACATCATCCATCGCGGTCTTCGGCGCTTGAGATCCTTTGACATGCAATGTCTCAAACGAAGTGGTACTGTCGTTACCGCCGTGTCAAAGCAAAACAGGTCGTTGCCGTCAATAAAAGTTAATGCAAACGCTCAGAAATTGCATATTCCCGTTTCTGTTTGGAATACCGCAGCTACTGTAACATATGCCACCGCAGACTGCTTCATATAGCAGAATGCAGTTTGAACAGACCACTCTATGCCTACTATGCCTTCTGTATTCACGCTAGAGTTGTGTGAGTGCTTTTTCTTTTTTTTTTTTTTTTTGCTTTTAAACATCTTTCGCGGTGTCTCAATGGTAAGGGCGCTGGACTGCTGGTTTCGAGAACGGGGGATTCAATCACAACCGTTTCGAAAGGCGCTCTTCTGCTGTGGGATTTGACTGCACAATAAACAATCCCACGTGGTAAATGTGGTGTTAATAATGAAAACAAAAAACGGCACCGAAACCAGCATCTGTAATCATCCGTCATAGCCGATGCCGCTTTCATGCGTTAAACCCGGGCCAATATGCATTTCTTTTCTTTTTTTGTTGTTGTTGAAGGCTTCTGTGCATGCGTAAATGTTTTAGTGAGCACATTTTGCTTTAGAGAAATGCTCGAATGTTTGAGAAACATATTACCTGCACCTAATTGTTACCCTAAATATTACATAATACACCTAGATTAATCTACTTTATTGGTAGCCTATTATAATCATTATAATACCTTTTCGTCCAAGTGCTGTCTTCCGAGCAAACGCGTCGTTTCTGACAAGGGGAGTAAAACAGCTTCATGCGGGCTTAAATATCAGTGTTTAGTTCGGGAATAAATACATTTTTATAGTCGCATGATAAGAAGACTTCCATTTCTTTCTGAATAGTTTTATATCCGGCATCTGTTTTGGAAGCATCCCTAATATTTTACTTCGCATAAGATTTAGTCACTGCTAAATAATTAGTGATAGAGAAATTTTCAGCCTGTAAAATTGCTTCTCAGAAAATGACAGTGCCCATGCGCAGTTTATAACGATGTCTTCGCAGCGAGTAATTCGTAGTTTGCACTTTAACGTTACTGAAAATTAATCGCTGATTATTGTAAATTCTGTCAAGTGTGTAAAAGTTTTCTCACACGGTGAAATTTATTGGCATTGCAAAACAAAATAATTACACTACCAATTTACCGTTATATATTAACATCATACATACCAGAAATCCCTTATACTTTCCTCGGTTTCAGGAAATCATTTACAGCTAGTGACGCATGCAGTAATACACTATCACATTCTATGACAGTGGCAGCAAAAAGCATCTCGGTAAATTCAATCTACTCAGCGCTGTATACGTGAACAATAAGCATTCCTGTGCGGCGAGGTTTCCTGTATAGTGTCGGCGTGATCTCATTTTTGTGGAATACTTATGCGTGGTTGTCTGGGGCCCGAGTTGATGTGCACTCAGTCTAAAGCAGCTCGCCATGCAGTGCGCTGCCAGTGCTACATTTAACCTGCTTAATCCTCGAGTCAAGTACGATATAATGAACCAGGCTTTCTCGATTCAATCTAAAGTATTGCAGGTATCTGCGTGGTCTTGACACTAAATTCGCCGGTTTCACTCGCATGAGACACGCGCAAACTGTTTAAAAGTCGATAAGAAAAACAAAGCTGTCATTAGGCAGGCCCAAGCATTAGGCGCGTGAGCGCGGTACAGCGCACGAAACGTGCAAAGTAAATCTGGAAGTCTGGTGGTTGCGTGCTTTGTTTTCCTAAAATCCGCTCTTCTTTTGCTGCATTGGCGAAATCCTTGGATCTTTTTCTGCAATATTGCAGAAATAAAATCGCCAACAAACCCGCCGTAAACTAGGAAGCAGACCTACGCAGCGCGCGTTTCTGCGAGCGCCGCCGGCTGCCGATCCACACTACCGGAGTGACGGTGGCGCCACCTCTAGGTCGATCTCGCGGCTAATAGCCTCCTCTGAACAGGCAAATAAAATTTCGGAGTGCTCAGGAGAGCGACATCGCGTGCGGAAGGAAACTTGGTGCCATAAAAAGCGCTACTTTTCCCTGCAGTTGAATGGCGGTAAGAAATCAAGAGGAGGAAGTTTCTAGACAGGGAGAGAAAAAGCATGTATATTCACGGGTTCGCAGGATAGGGCGAATAAAATAGAAGCACCCATCGGCGCTTCTATTCAACAGATCATCCAACACACGCATAATGAAGTGAAGTGGAGTCTGTAACTTATCTTTCTGGTTTAATAGTTTCACATTTTTTTGCAATCACACTACTAACATACTCCCAGAAATTTCAACGATGTCTGCCGGGAGACAATGAATCATCATCCGGACTTCTTAAAGAGTGATCTCAGCCATGGATGCGTCGGGGACCCTTTGTGAACGGCTGGAAGGGATGGCAGACCCCTCGCAGCGACGAGGTGGGGAGGGGGTTGCAATTTATGGCATGCAGAGTGAAACAGGCGCCTACCTGAAAAAAAAAAATGGTGAGAAGGGACATGTTACTTCTACAGCGCTTTACAGGCGTCTGACGGAGAAGGAGAACAGTGTGCAACCCTCAAAGTGATTATCTCAAGGCTTAGCACAGTAATCTTTGCCTTCATTACTGTTTTCATGGACATCCATCAATTCATCTTCAGTTGCACATACTCATGTGTAAATCAAGGTATATCAGCGTCAAAATGGGCCACAAAACATGTGTCTGTGGTAAAATTGGAAAGCACTCGATTTTGGTAACTTAAGGACAGAACAAATTCTTTGCGGTCAAGAACCCCTGAAAACGAATGTTCAGTCTGTTACTGTAGCGATCCTAAGACGCTACGGCAGCTGTCTGCGGTTCATGGCATGAAAATACCACCTGAAACGTACTGTATAGTGCCCAAAGGTCGCGTACATGCTCGCTCGGTCCTTTAAATGGGGGCCAGAAAACGCCGAGCGTTGCAGCGTGAAGTTCGGGAAATACATGCTCCGCCGGCATCATTCTGGTCTCGTTCGAAAGACCGCGAATAATATCTTGGTTCGGGGCCGCAACAAGCCCTTGAAGCGAAAAACAAAGGAACAAAATGGTGAGAAACATGCCCTGCTATTGAGCTCTAAAACCACGCCAATAAAGCAGCGACTTTTCGTTGGCTGCCGGCGGGCGACTGCTTGGGTCTGGCACTATTCTGAGACAGTCACACCGTTACGCCGTGTCAGCCTAGAACCATTCACAACAGCTTGAAATGAGTTATAATTTGATCGGTGTGTTGTTGCTGGCCTAAAAAGCGAAAAAGAAAAGTTCCTTCTGAGCCACCTGATTTGCTGAGAAGAACCCAGGTGCTGCTAAAGACATTTGGCGTGAACTGGGCAATATGTTAAAAACTGGAACCCGACAAAATGAACCCCCAACAACAATTAACAATGAGGAACTTGATGGACAAAGATTGGCAAACAAGTTCAATTAGTATTTACATATCCAGTTACAAACCTTCACAATGAAACTGGTAGGACCTTTCTGGACACACGTATATGGGGCCTTCTTTGAGCCAATAACACCAAAGTAAACATTCTCTGCTGCAGGCGTACGGTTAGCGCGAGTTTTACAGAATTTAATATAGGTCTTGAATTCAGCTACCAACGTGTGCATCATAAAACAAAGATTCGCACCACCTGTACCTCTCTCAACACTGATTCATCCGTCAAGACCACCTTAAAGTCGCACCCCATCACGGTTTTGAGGACCAAGAGCCTTCTGGGCGAATTTCTTGCGTGTGTTAGGATTAAGCTAGAAAAATAATTTTATGCCATATGGTGCCGAATCGTTTGACACCACTCAGGACTGCATCTCAAACAGGTGGACAACAATTCTGCCACCAATGATGCTTGTAAGTTTTTCCAGATGGTGTATATAAGACCGGTCGATAGTATATTAGGTAATGCAGTAGGGGGGGGGGGCGGTGTGGTGTTAGTTCACGGGGCTTTGGGTCATCATGCCGTCGCAGGTGGTGGACCAGGTGGGGGACTCCATTGTATGGAAGGTCACGTGGTAACTATGAAATTATTTGCGATGCAGTAACTTGGCTGCCATCTTGAACCTTGGAGTGACAGAGAAACGAACGAGAAACCGGCAAATGTAAGTAGGAATAGCTAACGGTCTTACAAAATATTGAAATGCGAAATATGGACGGACTGACCTAATAAGTTCGTTTTCGAACGTCTTGCATTAGTTCTAGCGGATGTATATATCTAACGTGTACGGCTGTCGCCCCCCTCCCCTCCCCTCCCCTCCCAAGAAAGAAAAAATGAAGCTTGCAAATATAACGGTGCTATACAAAAGGGGAGACTATAATCTGTAATTACCGACTAATAGCAATACTACCCATTATTTCAAAACGTTCGGAAAAAGTATGTGCAATAAGGTCGCAACATTTTGTCAAATGTGTTTTATTATAAAGCCACAACAGATCGGGTTGCAAAAGCATATGCCAACTGAATTGGCGCTCCTGACGCAAGAAGAATGCACACTTAACGGATTTAAAAAACAAAACAAAAACTGTTTAACTTTGCGATTCTTCGTCGCATTTCGAAGGCGTACGAAAGAGGTAGTCATAAAACTTTATTGCACAAACTTCCACATTATGGATGCTGTGGGATTCCTCTTGAATTGAAAATTGTATTTACAGTAATGAAAACATCTTCGCTGTAAAAGGAGAACTTTCAGCACTTCTTCCCGTAGACCGAGGGCTTCGCAGGGCAGTCCGATTGGACGATAGTATTTAATCTTTATGTTAAATTTTTAGCATCGTTATGTTTAGCATCAGGCGGCTCACTGCACACATAGCAGGTCCGAGGCAGTAGACATTGTATGCGCGCTTTCTGATAAGCTGGCGGAGGGAGTGGATTGTTTGCTCTCCAGGGAGGATTGAGACATACTTTCGGAGATAGTCGTTACGAGCTCCTTGTTACGAGTGAGGCCCGCCCTCTGTCCGAAGCAGTTAACGCTTCCGTCACCATGGTTTGGTTCAAACCGTCACTATGGCGGAGAAGAGCGCAAAGCTGATCTCCACATCATACGAGGAGCAGGCAGCGGGGCCTGAGGCAAACAAACTAACGAGTGGTGAGCAGAGTGTAGCGAGGGAACAGCCCTGTGAAGTAGACTTGGAAGAAAGCGAGAAGGAAGATGTAATCTCAACCCAGGATGACGCTAACGAAGCCCTAAAACAGCGCCAGGTATACAGATTCGAGCAAGTATCAGACGAAACCCTAAAGAAAGCGTGGGCTGACGCAAAGGCAGGGAAGGCCGGGATGTTTGCTGCAAATAGCTTGTATCACTGGGACTCGATCTCCGGTAGCAAACTCAAGCAGCTCGTGCTCCCCCTTAGCAGGCGTGAAGAGGTACTCTCCCTTGCGCATGAGTCCCTTTGGGGAAGCCATATGGGGCCAAGGAAGGCAAAGACTAGAATTAAGTATAGCTTCTTCTGGCCAGGCTTAGAGGGAGACTTAACGCGACAGTGCAGGACATGTCACGGCTGTCAGGACCGCTCAGACAGGCCAATTAAAGACAGGGTTCCCATCAGACTTCTCACCAGACGCGACGATCTGTTTCAGGTCGTAAATGCCGATATAATCGGGCCGCTCGATGTTCCGTCAGGCAGAGGCCATAGGTACGCTCTCTGCCTCGTTGACTTGTGCACGCGATGGCCGGAGGTAGTCTGTTTGCGACCCTTACCGCTAGGGCAGCATGCGACGCCTTGCTTACGATTTTTAGCTGTACGGGTATACCTGAGGTAGTCTGTTCGGATCAGGGAACAAACTTCACGGCGCAGCTAACGCGTGAGATCTTAGCAAGACTAGGATGCACGCCGCGGTTTTTGATTCCCGAGTACTTGGAGAGCAACGGGATAGCGGAAAGGTGGAACCGCGTTTTGAAGAACATGTTGTTTCATTTTATTGAGAAAGACCCCAAGAACAGGGATAGTCTGGTCCCGTTCGGAATCTGGGCGTACAGGCAAGTCCTCCATGACACGACAGGTGTGGCGCCGTTCCGGCTCTTATTCGGTAGGAACCCTGTCGGACCGCTAGAAATTCTGCAAGCGAACATGGACAGGCCAACAACTCCTCCCGAACACACTCAAGGAAGAACCTGCGAAGTATTTGCGACAGCTACGGGAGCAGCTACACGTAGCAGCAGAAATAGCGGGTTTGACGCCGAGTGCACGTCAGGGAAGTTACGCGCAGGCGTATAACAGGCGCGCACGGAGCAAGACGTTTGTCATCGGAGACCAGGTATTGCTCTTTGACACAGACCCTGACAGTAAAATGTCACCGCTCGGTCCATTCGTCATAACCGCATGACAGAGGCGGAACTTGTACAGAATCTACAGGGGAGAGAAGTCTACAGCAGTAGTGCACGCGAACAGGATGCGACGCTACTACGCACGTGTCAGCCATGTGGGAGTAGTTTTCGAGGAAGACGAGGAGTTTGGTGAAATCGAGTACACCTATCGGCATGTGGCTGAAAGATTTGGGGGTTGCCCGATATATTCGTAGAAACTGGCACACATACCTACTCATAACCGTCTCGAGGTCTCAGAGGTATTTGCCGCCTACGCTGATTTGTTCAGCAAGATGCTGGGTATCGCAGGGGTTGGTGCACATAGGATAGAGCTGCATGAAGGCCACCAGCTCAAACGTACTTTCCCATATCGCGTGCCGGAGTTATTAAGGAGTGAGGTGAGCCGCCAGGTAAACGAGTTGCTAGACCTCGGGCTGGTGTATCCTGTGGAAAGCGAGTACGCCCATCCCGTTGTATGCGTGGGCAAGAAGGATGGATCTGTTCGCATGTGTGTTGACTGTCGCGCTCTTAACGAAGCGACGCGCATGAATGCCTTTTCAATGACACCCCCTAGAGAGCTAATTATGAGGGTGGGCCGCGCTAGGTGTATCACTCTTATCGACTTGCGACGCGGATACTGGCAGGTGCCGGTAGCTCCGGAGAGCCAAAATCTGACCGTTTTCGTAAACCATAAGGGACAATATGCTTGGCGCGTCATGCCGTTCGGGCTAACGAACGCTGCTGCCAGCTTTCAGCAGATAATGAACACCCTCCTCTCGAAACATCAGGCTTATGCGGCCGCATACCTCGATGACATCGCCATTTTCTCTTTCCCGTGGGCTGAACACTTGCGGCACTTGAAAATCATTTTTAATTTGTTGCGTGACACCGAGCTTAAAGTGAGTCAGGAAAAGTGTCAGGTCGCACAGGCGCACATTAAGTACCTAGGAAACATATTGGGAGGCGAAACCCATAGGCCCGATCCAGAAAAGATATCGGCTATTTGTGGCCTCGTGCCCCCCGCAACGAAGAAACAGTTCCGAAGCCTGTTAGGCTTATGTAGTTACTACCGCGATTACGTTGAAGGCTACACCGAGGTGGAGGCACCACTCACGTCTTTGACGAGGCGAGGTGTACCTAACACAATTTCGTGGAGCCAGGAAGCGCAAAAAGCCCTCAATAGGCTCAAGTCAGCACTGTGCGAAGCTGCAACGCTGAACACCCCCCACGTTCAAAGGCCATATTGGCTGTTCACCGACGCTTCCGACGTCACAGCGGAGGCTTATTTAGCGCAGATGGGAGACGAGGGTCGGGAAAGGCCGATAGCGTTTGCCAGCCACCGATTCACGCCAACGCAGACCTGCTGGTCTATGATCGAGCGGGAAGCATTTTCCATTATCTGGGCGCTTAAAAATTTGATCACTGTATGTACGGAGCAGAGATTACGTGGTGTCTAACCAGAAACCCCTGTCCTATCTCACTACGAGTACGTCTCATGGGGTAAAACTCGCGGGATGGGCACTGACCCTACAGCGCTACAAAGTGGCGGTGACCCATAGGATGGTAACGCCTACGCGTTATCCCGGGGCCCCAATGTGACTTGGGGTTTAGAGCAAGCAAATCTTGAGCCATGGCATTTCGGCAACGCTTGAATTTTCCCGCGTACCCGGTGAAATGTGTGATGTGAACGGTGACGTACGCGTTACCTCTTTGTGAGGATATCCCATGGCTCATGCGCGGGACTTTCACGAACAATGCCCGGTCCGCCGATGCGAATGTGCGTGATTTGTTCTGTGTTAGACTCATTTTGTGTCGCGAGATTCATCTTTCGTCGCATTCATGTGTGAGGTGTCATACATGTGTTGGTTTTGTAGCGGATTGTTGCGGCCTTTGTTGTATTAGGTTAGAATGAGCGGACTCCAAGCTCATCACATCCTTAGGGGGGACGTGTAAGGCCGCGATAAACGGCAGATTTGTTTTTATTATTGGCACTTACACGCGATGCCCCGCGCCACGTCGAAAGGGCAGCCGGACCCCGCTCCTCGGAGCCAGGATTGAAGCGTATTGTTGTTTTGTTTCGCGTCTCTCCTCCGGTGCTGGCCGCTTCCCGAGCACGCTTAGGATGCGCAAACATATCATTTTTGTCACAACCAAGGCGTTGGACGACATTCGGGACTCGACAATAGCTGCGCTCCCCTCTGCGTGGGAGGGCCTGTTTTCCATGAACACGCTTTCTCAGCGGTCCCCCACGCGGCGCCGCCAATAAATCAAATCAAATCACATTTATTTTCCAACAAGTGGATGATCACCTGGGCTAAAAGCTGTACAAACAGCTTGACAGAGGCCCAGGAAACCGGTACACAACTGAGCAGGAGCGAACAGCAGATTCTAAAAGTTCGTTAACAATATGACCATGACATCAAAAGTATTATAGAATGTATATCTCTGCAGCGCGATATGAAAACAAAACAAAAAAGTTGATCAATGATGAAAACAATGGAACAAGCTCAATGCAGAAAGTTCGTAAAGGTGAGTATGATATTTAAAGAACACATGCATGAATAGAGGAACGGGGCAGTTAATGAAGCTGTTCTACACTCTAGAAGACACCCCAGCTGCGTTCTATTCAGCCTGAAAATTGGGTGCGCTTGACGGTGTTGTTTATAGGGCAGTTTCGAGCTTTGTCCTAAACAAAATCGCGATCTTGCTTTGTCCAAAAAGAAAGCGCGATCTGACCTTGCTCACCCGCCGCGCCTCTCCCGGTTCGGGCAGCAGCGACAGCGACGAGTCCCTGACGCAAATGGCCACTGACTGTATTGTCACCCTGGCCCCCTGAGGCTAACGGAATAGCGTCCTCGTCTCAAACCCCCCGCGGCGCTTCTTCGGGAGACGCGGCAGCGGCATGGCTATTTCCCTAGGTGGATGGTGAAATAGAGAAAGGAGGACGAGCGCCGGTGGGGAGAGGTTGAACCCTCGAGTGCAGAGAGCGTGAAGCATGTATTCTGCATTTTTATTTTAAAGAATTAATGACCTGGGTACGAGATTATGGCTATCCTACCGGGGTTGGGGCTTAATAATCAACGGGTTTGATTGGCTGCGTATTTTGAGGCGGATCATGTGAAGCGACCACCGTCATGTCTTTGTCGTTGGCAAGAAAAAGCAGCCATCAGACCCGGTTGAGTAGTTCTGTCCAGTCGAGCACAGCTGGCGACTCTATGATCGCACTTAAGCTTTCCTCTGTGTAAGTTAAGCGGTTCTCTGTCTGAGATATGTTTTGTGCATGAGGTGTACCCTATTGCTAGGGTAGCGGCAGCTTTGTGTGAGGCCACCAGTGTAAATTCAATTGTTTTTGTGCATACTCTGTAAATATATCTTCCCTCTTCAATCAACATCAAGATTGCCTGACTTGTCATATCCGTTCGTTTGCCGAATCACCCTTCTGAACCTTCAGAAGGCGACACGTATTCATCACTAGCATCATAGAGAACGTTGCTGTAAGCTCCCTCTATATCTAAAAAGACAGCATCTACTAGTCGGCGGTGAAGCGTTTTGTGTTCCAGTGTCGCCACAAGGTGGATGACGCTGTCAATTGAAGAGCGCCCCCGGCGAAATCTAGTCATCATATTCGGATAAAGATCATATTACTCTCTAGAAACCACTCAAGTCTTGCCAGCACCATTCGGTCCATAACTTTTCCAACACCGCTTGCCAGGGCAACTGGCCGGCATGCAGGTAAGTTCGAGAGGGGCTTTCCAGGTTTGAAAAGAGCCACCGGGCGGATAATCTTCCAGTGTTCAGGAACTGTACTAGAAGCCCATATATCATTGAAGTAATTAAGTAGCGCAGTTCGACTATCCTTGCCTAGGCTTGATAAGGTTGAATAAGTAATCCCGTCAGCACCAGATGCATATGAATGTCAACAAGAAGGAAGTGCGGCGTCTAATTCAGATATTGAAAGGGCAAGTCGTATTGATCATTCGGTGAAGGTGGTGCAAAAATCTCCGAAATTAGTGACTCTGCCTGGTTTGTGCCCACAATCATTTTACAAATATCTTCAGCTACGTCAACTTCATTTCGGCGTTGATAAAGGGCCAGGGCACGAAAACGCTGTCTTTCTTGCGGAGGTGTGCGCAAGCGTCTCGCAACATGTCAGATACGCGACAGTGGCTTACGGGGATCCAGTGATGAGCAGAACTGTCTGCAAAATTGTCGTCCTAACCTCTCCAGGTGGCGCGAAAGTTGTTGAGCTCGGTGGGAAAGTGCGAGATCGTACTCGGATTTAGTTCTTCTGTACTTCCTTTCAGCCCGGCGACGGATCGAGCGAAGCCGCTCGAATTTCACGTCGATGCTGGACACTGCCGCCGGCACACATAGCGAGTGTTCTCATTGAGATAGGAAGTTATGAGGCCCTCTATTTGAGATTGTGATTGGAGGGCCACGCTGGAAGTCTCCACAGATGCGCTAAAGGCGAGCCAGTCTGTGTATTGCACACGAGTCGAAGTGGCAGATGCGAACCACTTGATGCATACGTATGTTGGTATGTGAGCACTTTCATATGTTTCCGCATCGCTACACCAAGAAACAGGAGAATGGAGGCTTCTGGAAACAAACGCCACGTCCAAGCAGTTTCTGTAGGACGTTCTGCGTAGAAATGTCGGTGAGCCGTCGTTTATATTGACGAGATCCTGCGTATGCATAAAGTCTGCCTGGTCTCTTCCTCGATTGCTCATTGTGGCACTACTTCACTGAGGGTGGTGAGCATTAACGTCACCCACATTAATACGAGAAACTGCAAAACACTGGATTGTTTAAAATAGATATGACTTGTCCAAGCCATCTATTGATGGAATATAAGCACCAATTACAGAAAAGACTCGTGAAAAGACTCGTTATTGTCAAGCAAATGTAGTGATTCGTGTCGCGGGGCATTAGAGCAAGGCGGACGTGCACAATGTCTTGGCGTGCAGAAACCAGCACTTTTCTTGTTTCGTCTGTTTCTCGAGACCATTCAGAACATATCCAGAAAGACGGAAAGCAGCCGGCATGTTGGTCTCACAGATCACAATCACAGGAAAGCAGTACTTCTGTATCCGCTGTCAGAAGTCACTGAGGCGACCAGGCAAGCCTCGGGCATTCCATTGCATCACTACACTGCGGCGCAAGTGAATCGTCACAGAGGTAGCGTTAGTTTGTTGCGTCTTTGTGAATTATTGAAATGCCGCCAAGAGCTGCTCAAATGCGTCCAGAAACTGAACAGCAAACCTGGCTGTTTGTGTGTTATTACTAGATAACAGCACCCGCATTGAACGAACAAGCGGTTTAAGCATTTCTTTCTCCTGCTGTCTGTCGGGTTTCTCAGTATTTTCAGCATGTGTGGCAACCAAACTGGGATGAGGCATGGCAATGGCCTTTGATGGCTGAGTAGGTCACACAACATTAGAGGAGGCATGCAATACGACAGCTTCTGACTTATCTTTTGCCTGTGACATTACCTTTGACATTGCAGCCAGAGTATTTTTAGCGGGATTAGGCTCAAGCTGCTGTGGCACCTGAGCTGACGTTAACTGTAAAGTTGACTTATCCAGGCTAGGCTTGCCTTCTGATTCCACGAGAACGGTGCTTGCAGCGAAGAATAGACGCAGCCACTTCTTGATGAGTCGAGTTATCTGTCACTATCGTATTTAGTATAAGTCTCTAGTTTCGAATTTTCGGACAGTCCTTAGCCGTCGCTTTATGGGCACCCGAGCAGTTAGCAAACTTGACAATCTCCGTCTGGCACGTGTCATGAGGATGCGTACCGCCACGTCGAAGGCAGGGTACCTCGTTTCGACAAACTGCGCTGACATGTCCGATGTTATTGCATTTGTGCCACTGAACAGGCCTTGGAACATACATCCGAACTGGATGTCTCACATAGCCCACTTTAACGTGAGATGGGAGGGATTCAGTTTCAAAGACTAATTTAACACACTTCGAGTGGCCGTAACGATGAACCTTCACAATTCGCGCTGTAGATTTGATAAGCGTGCCGAGATTGTTTTCACTTATCTCAGGGTCAACATCCGTGATTATACCTGCAGTAGTCGTTTTCTTGTTCAAGAAAGGAACGGACCGCCATGTTGCCAAGTGCACCAATTCCTTTCAGCTTGTCCACTGCAGCCTGGGATTTGACATTCAAGGTGAGGACATCCTTCCAGGGATTAATTCTGACCTCGTCAACTTCATCGGGAACCAGCTGATCGAAAAAATGGGTCAGATGGTCCCTTGCTTGTCAGCATTCGTCTTTGGTGTCTAACTCGTTGTTGATGTTCGGCGCAGCTTCCTTTTCAGGCGGCGCGACTGTACAGGCGTGTAGCTGCTGTCGGAATCCATCTCAATCAATGTGGATTCATCGGCCTAATTTGGAAGCTCCACGTCCGCGACGTTGAGATGACCAATCGTGTATGCCGCAGCTTGTTCGACGGTGGTGGGTGGGCGCAAGGGTCGTGCGTCCGCCATCCCGAAGGATAACGAGATCACAAATAGCTCACAGAGATAAAAAAAATCCGGAAAACTGGAAGAGCGCTAGCTTGAGACGTTCGGAAACCTCCCCTTCTTCTTCCTTCTCTCAATGCACAGTATGCTTTGCACATGTGTGTTGCGATATGCAGCTGTGAGTTGACATATATATTTGCATTATATTACAGGCACGAAGGTGGGTTAAAAACCACTCAAGACACGTCCATCCGACATATTTGGATATACACTCTTTGTCCAAAGTTCAGAGCCCAAGGGGTCTGTTTCTAATCCGTCTAGTGGTGCTTCTTTAGCATTTGTGGAAGTTGTTCACATTGGAGAGGTTAGAACAAAAATTCTTCTTACCTTCAGTAAAGTTGTAACTTTGAGAATGCATAACGAACCGCACGGTGTGGCTCAAAAGCAAACCCCCTTGGGCTCTAAACCTTTGACAAAGACTGTACATGTGTGTTGCGACGTATACTGTAGTGAGTTGATATAAATATTTATGTATAATGTGTATAATATGATTTCCGTTTTAGCTGAAGGATTACCGGTCGAAGTTTTGATTGACACAGGGGCTGCACTTTCTGTTATTCCCGCTGATTTGTGCCACCGTTTGCGGAGAGTAACGACACCATATGATGGACCTGAACTTCGTGGAGCGAATGGCGCCCCTCTGCACCCTTCAGCAAAGTGTACAGTTCGAGTTGTTATAGAAGGCGTCCGCCACCATGTGCAGTTTGCTGTGCTTTCACCGTGTGCGCATATAATAATTTTGGATGGGATTTTTTGTCAACCGCTTCAGCGTTAATTTCTTGTGGCGACCGTGTCATCCATATGACAGAGAGTGATCTTTCATCTGACATTTCTGCACAGCATCATTCCCTCATTGCTGCAGCTGATACCGTATTGCCTCCACAGTGCGAAACACTTATTACCGTTGTTTCTGAACATATCACTGACGGCGATGTACTCATCGCACCATCTCATCGTCATCTTGCACGTGGAATTGCCTTCTCATCAAGTCTTGTACGATTCCGCAGCAGCTCAGCGATAGTAGCTGCCACGAACACTTCCCGTGAATCCCTCGTGCTGACTAAAGGAACTTCCCTGCCATGCATTGTGGATGCTCGCCCTATATCCATGATGGTGCTCACTGCCCCGCTACCTCCGCAATGTGATTCACCGCAAGTCTCTCTTTGCATTCTGTCGAAGACAATCAATCCGAACCTCATGCCGCACCAACGCCAAGAATTGCTGCAAGTGCTTCAAGCCCACCGAGCCATTTTTGATGCCACTTCACCACCACTGGGACGGACTAGTGTTGCACATCACCGCATCCTTACCGAAGGTAACTCACTTGTACGCCGGCGGCTTTATCGGGTTTCTCTCTCGGAACGAAAAGTAATTGAAGAAAATGTCAATGACATGCTCCGTCGCGATATTATTCGTCCATCAACAAGCCCATAGTCCTCCCCAGTTGTATTAGTTAAAAAAAAAAAGGACGGATCGGTATGATTTTGTGTTGATTATCGCGCACTCAACAAAATTACCCGCAAAGACGTCTACCCGATGCCGCGTATTGATGACGCCCTTGACTCTCTCCAAGGCGCCGAATATTTCTCGACCTTGGATCTCCGCTCAGGTTATTGGCAAATACCTATGCACAAAGACGACAAAGAAAAAACCGCTTTCGCAACTCCCGACGGACTTTACGAGTTTAATGTTAAGCCCTTCGGCCTTTGTCATGCACCCGTAACATTTGAAAAACCTGCTTATGTTACTTGGATGACGTTGTTATCTTTTCGTCAACTTTCACCGACCATCTTACGCGCCTGAATGAAGTCCTCACGTGTTTTGCTTCAGCGGCCTTCAGCTCAACACCAAGAAGTGCCACTTTGCAGAGAAGGAAATTAAAATATTGGGACATCTAGTTAGCCATGACGGCATTCGCCCAGACCCTGAAAAAATAATCGCGGTCTTGAACTTTCCTCGTCCACAACGGACTACAGATTTGCGCAGTTTCCTCGGCCTGACGTCCTATTTCCGGCGATTTATAAGACATTTCGCAATATTGCTGCGACACTTCATGAACTACTTAAAGCGCGTAGCCCTTTCGTGTGGACGGAACAGTGCAACACTGCTTTTAACGACCTGAAGCACGCCCTCACATGAGATCCCGTTCTTGGCCACTTCAGCGACAGCGCTCCTACCATCCTGCACACGTATGCCAGTGGTCACGGTCTTGGCGCCGTCCTTTTGCAGCGCGATGCAACTTCGCGTGAGGAAGTGATTGCTTTCGCCAGTTGGACCATGGCTTCAGCTGAGAGAAACTACACCATTACCGAGCAGGAATGTCTCGCCGTCGTCTGGGCGGTTCAAAAGTTTCGCCTTTACCTATATGGTCGGCATTTCACAGTTGTGACCGATCACCATGCTCTTTGCTGGTTATCTTCACTGAAAAATTTGACAGGCAGACTTGGATTCTACGCCTGCAAGAATACCATTTCGATGTCGTTAACAGATGGGGTCGCAAACACCAAGACGCCGACGCTCTTTCTCGCTGCCCGGTTTCGGAATCAGCCTGCTGTTTTTCTTCACAGTGCATTTCCACCTCTGACCACAGCCGACCATCGCTTCCACCGACGCATATCAGTGCAGTTTCTGTTGACGGCTCTGAGGACAAGCCCGCTCTCCGCTCACAGCAATCAGCTGATGCCTACTGCCGGCCCATCATCGACCGCCTTATCGATCGGCGCTTCGAGCCCACCCAACGCTAGGCTTCGCCGACAGCTTCGCAATTTCAAGCTTCAAGATGGCATACTACGCCGCTACGTGTATTATCCTGGTGGAACTCGCTGGCTCCCAGTCGTACCGCGTGTGCTTCGCCCACGTATACTAGCGGCTTTCCACGATGACGCTACTGCAGGTCACCTTGGTTTTGACAAAACATAAGACCGCGTGAAAAGACGATTCTTTTGGCCCGGCTTGTCTATCACCGTAGCTAAATACGTTGCTTCCTGCCACCTGTGCCAACGTCGCAAGCGGCGGACTTCTTCCCCCGCTGGCCTCCTACAGCCCCTTCCATGTCCCGCCACACCATTCGACGTAGTCGGCACCGACTTATATGGTCCCCTACCTCTCCAATGGGGGTAACCATTAGATTATAACAGCTGTCGACCACCTTACACGCTATGCTGAGACGGCCCCTGTACAGAATGGGTCCGCTGAAGAGGTATCTAATTTCTTTTTGCGGTCAATTGTATTGCGGCATGGCGCTCCTCGGGTGTTTCTAAGTGACCGCGGGACGACCTTCTTATCGAAAGTCGTATCCGAAGTTCTTCGTGCGTCATCCACCCTCCATAAGACAACCTCAAGCTACCATCCCCAGACTAACGGTCTGACTGAGCGATTTCATCGCACACTATCAGATATGAAATCCATGTACATTACACCAGATCATCGAAATTGGGATACTGTTCTACCATTCGTCACATTCGCCTATAATACTGCAGTACAGCAAACTACCGGTTACTCCCCATTTTTCCTCGTTTTCGGCCGTCCTCCCATTACAATCCTCGACACTTCCTTCGTCTCTACGCCCGACTACTCCTCATCATTACCAGCCCAGTTCTTATCCCGTGTGGCCAGATGCCGTCATCTTGTCCGCCTAAATACAAAAGCGTACCAGCAAGACCGCAAGAGTCGCTACGATTCGAAGCATCGCGTGGTCTCGTTTCGTCCTGGTGACGAAGTTCTACTCTATACACCACTGCGCACCCCTGGCCTTAGTGATAAATTTCAGCGCCGCTATCTTGGTCCCTACAAGATCATCAACCAAACTTCCCCGGTAAACTACCAAATCACACATGTTGATCCCCTAGCCGAACTGAAATTGTTCACGTATCTCGCTTGAAGCCGTTTGTGCGCCGCGGTACATCAGTTGGTTAGGAGCGGCCAAGCTGGCCGCTTCCGACCCCCCGGGCCGATTGTGTGAGCCCTCCTCGGATCTTCTTTCATTTGTACATACCATGATCGTCTTCCTCTTGTACATACACCATCATCATTGCCCCGCGGCGCCGGCTCCGGCGCGCGCTTGGGTTTTCGCCAGCAGATTAAACGCTGACACGGCATACCTTGCCTTGCCTTGCCTTGCCTTCACGACCTTGCCGTCTGGACCTGGCCTTCTTTCAGAATATGAGCATTATACTACAGACAGTCGTGAGCAGTATCGAAGATACATGTATCTTCGATACCCTCTTTAGATGCATTCTGTGTATCGGTATTGGGTATCGTGTGCAGAAAATGAAAGTATTGAGCTATCGGTATTCAAAATACATTTTTAAAGTATCGTGTATTTTAAAGGTACTCGATACTAAAGAACGCTTCACATATTGAGACCGCTGTGAGAATGTTCGTTGACGGCGCTCGCTAAGACGGTAGTACAGGGCCTAAGACAGCTCGGCTTCTAGTATCGCCTGAGATCCCTCAAATGCTCCGGACGCTCAGCGTCAACCACATTTCCAGGTTCCCTATCTTTAAAACTGAATGAGACAATGCTCAGTGGGCGCTCACGAGGTGCTTTACTTTTGAGCACCATGTGCGGTTCACGAAGCTACTAAGCTGTTAACAGACACACAGAAAGATATGAACAAAGCGGAAACGCACGGCGAACACGCAGTAGGGATCAGGCGATCAGGCACACTGCTTTACCCGTAGCCGCTCTTCCCACCCGTTTGCCACCCACAACCCGCAGCGTCCTCAGTGTGCTGTCGGACGCAGTAATTTATGCACGACCCTTCCTCAAACCCCTGAGTTAAAAAAAAGGCTCCTGTTTTTAATTAGAACCAGCCGTAGTTCTCCAGCGACACTAGTGAACCTCAAGTTTCCTAACTACCTCGAGAATGCTTGAGTCAATGGCTCAGTGTTACACGCTGTAAAAGATATCTTCATTTAATACAACACTGCAATGTGCTCGTGTGCGTATGTAGAGAGGTATTCCTCATTTTCATCGCTTTCAGCACGCCCGCATCGCGCTCTTCCCGGACCAAATAACGTTCAGCGATTATAATTTCTTGTTTTCATTCTAGCTTCTAACAATCTGCAGAGCTTCAAGAGTTTGTTGTCACATTAATGGCAATTTAACTGCTCAGTTTTCCAAACGCCCGCAGGTTGCACCTTTTAGCACAAATAAATTTACGCAGGGCTAACCGGGTAAGTAACGTGTAGTACGAAATGAAAAGCAACAGAATAATCAGAACAAAACTTATATGTATTTGTATGCATAGCCAAGTGTTCACAACTCGGTTCGCATGAGCAGCACAAGAGTAAAGAAATATTTCGCTAGATTGTTGGTGGAAGCAATCGCTTCATTGCAACCCTAGCTTCAATTCAATGTGAAGTTTCGACAAGGACAACTGCCAAAACCGAGGAGCTTCAATGACTCCGGGCTGGCGTATTCATTTAAGCCATTTCAGAAAAACTACGCCATATGAACACTATAAAGATTCTTGAAAGCACGGCAAAATTTCCTGACGACACTTATCGTATTACCGCCTTTGTTATGTTAGGATTTCGGTCATGTATCGAAGTATCGACGATACTATACCGAATATCTGTATCGAAACTCGATTTCGATTTTGTATCCTGTATCGGCATCGAAAATACAAATTTTCAGAGTATCGAATATTGGTGTCGAAGATACTTTTTCAGGCACCAATGTGTTAAACACCACCCGGACACTTCCATTCAACATGAAAACAAAAGGGCTCTCGCTCCCCAATGTAGAAAAGTTCCTCAGCCGGAAAGCTTACGATTTCCTTTCGTTTACACACCAGGACAGGGAAAAGCGCACGTTGGCGCCGGTTCAATGCGATAGCCTCTCAACGATTGCGCCATAACGCGAAAGCGCCAGCTACAATCAGCAATCGAGCAAACAGACTGCGAGGACATCTACCATTTATCTGAAATCGGTTAATACCTAGACTTCTGAAACCGGCATGAACTGCCCTCCAAAAAACACGAGCAACGACGCACTGCTGGGCCATGTGACGATTGGATTCCTGAAGTGGGCAGTTGGGGCACTGCGCTGTCCGCACAATGCCCCATCGTTGTAGCTGATCTCGTGTAGGCAGAACCTACCACTACAAAAGCCACATAAAGTCACGTAAATGCGCTGGCAGAAACCATGCTGTGAGTGGTAACCAACAAGTGGAATCCGCCCTTCGCCTACGTTACGCAGTCACCAGCAGAAAGAGTAACATTCCCATAGACTGCACTACTCTGTTCGCCGAGATGTCTACGTGCGGGCTCACATGGCGGGCGTGGCGACGAAATGCTACCCTTGGCGAACTCCCGAGTTACATCGAATTCAGTAGCTGAACGCCACTCACAAAAAGTACTATATGTAAAGAGAATTTATTGGATACATACATACATACATACATACATACATACATACATACATACATACATACATACATACATACATACATACATACATACATACATACATACATACATACATACATACATACATACATACATACATACATACATACATACATACATACATACATACATACATACATACATACATACATACATACATACATACATACATACATACATACATACATACATACATACATACATACATACATACATACATACAAAAACACACATTACTCACAGACCGCAGCAATATACAAAACACTCTACGGTACATATACATAATAAACCGACAAATATTATTTCCTAGAGGGGGGAAAACAATAGAAGGGGGAATAGAAGGGTGGGGGGGTTCTAATAAAGGACGACAGGCATCTCAAGTCTTCAGTCTTCAGTTCAGTTCAGTCGTTCAGTCGTGTCCGACTCTTCGTGACCCTATTGACCATGTCACGCCACGCTTTCCGGTCTCTCACTATCTTCCTAACATCACATAACTTCATCTGCAGTGCCTCGAGGATGCCATCTAACCATCGCGTTCGCTGCCTACCCCTTCTCCGGCAACCCTCAACCTTTCCCAAAATCAAATCTTTCTCCAGCGACTCCTCTCTTCTCATCAGATGACCAAAGTAGCTGAGCTTTAACTTTAGAATTTGACCCTCCAATGAGCAGTCAGGGTTTATGGTCGACAATATTGACTGATTTGATCTTCTGGCAGTCCAAGGAACTCTCAAGAGTCTTCGCCAGCACCACAATTCAAACGCGTCAATTCTTCGGCGGTCAGCCTTTTTCACAGTCCAACTCTCGCATCCATACATCACAACTGGAAAGACCATAGCACGAGTTATACGGATCTTAGTTGGCAGACTAATGTCTCTGCTCTTTACTAGGCGGTCAAGGCTAACCATTGCTCTCTTTCCCAGAAGCAGGCGTCTCCTAATTTCATGGCTGCAGTCTCCTTCCGAGGTAATCTTGGAGCCCAAGAAGAGAAAATCTGTCACTGCTTCCACTTCTTGTCCCTTGATGCTCCAGGACTTGATAGGGCAAGACGCCATGATCTTTGTCTTTTTAATGTTCAGTTTAAGCCCAAACTTCTCACTCTCTTCATGTACGCGCATCAGAAGTCTCTTGAGTTCCGCTTCACTTTCTGCAATTAAAGTGGTATCATCCGCATATCTAAGGTTGTTGATACGTTTTCCAGCAATCTTCACTCCAGCTGAAGACTCGTCCAGACCGGCCTTCCTCATGATGCACTCTGCATATAGGTTAAATAGGCAGGGCGACAGTATGCAGCCTTGCCTCACTCCTTTCTCAATCGGAAACCAATCAGTAAGACCATGCCCAGTTCTGACTGTGGCCTCTTGCCCTTCATACAGGTTCCTGAGGAGACAGATGAGGTGAATTGGAACTCCCATCTCTTGGAGAGCTTGCCACAATCTGCTGTGATCTACGCAGTCAAACGCTTTCGCATAATCAATAAAGCAGAAGTAGATGGGTTTCTGGAACTCTCTTGCTTTTTCCAAGATCCAGCGAAGGTTGGCAACTTGGTCTCTAGTTCCTCTGCCCTTGCGAAACCCAGCTTGCACATCCGGAAGCTCCCGATCCACATACTGCTGCAGCCTACCTTGGAGGATTTTCAACATCACCTTGCTAGCATGAGAAATAAGCGCGATCGTTCGGTAGTTGGAACAATCCTTGGCACTGCCTTTCTTTGGAATGGGGATGTAAACTGACCTCCTCCAATCCTGTGGCCACTGCAGGGTTGTCCAAATCTTCTGACATAATGTATGCAGAATGTTAACAGCGTCATGGTTGAGGTTTTGAAGCAACTCAGCTGGAATGCTATCAATTCCGCTAGCTTTGTTCTTAGCAAGGCTGGCTAAGGCCCATTCAACTTCACTCTTCAGGATGCCCGGCTCGAGATCAGTAATCACAACCGTCTTATGTTGGGTTTGCACATTCGAGTCCTCCTTGTACAGTTCTTCTGTGTATTCCTGCCACTTCTTCTTTATCTCTGCGGCTTCAGTGAGGTCGTTGCCTCGTTTGTCCTTTATCACGCCCATCTTAGCACAGAAGCTTCCTTTGATATCTTTGATTGTCTTATACAGAGCTCTTGTGTTCCTTAATTGGCTGTTGTCCTCAACTGCTTGGCACTGTATGTTCAGGAAGGCATTCTTATCTCTCCTTGCTATTTTCTGAAACTCCGCATTGAGAACCTTGTATCTTTCTCTTTCCCCCATAACTTTTGCCATCCTCCTTTCCTCAGCTATTTGCAATGCCTCTTCAGATAACCAGTTTGCTTTCTTGCATTTCTTTTGCTTTGGAACTACCTTAGTAGCAACTTCTTGTATTATATCACGAACATCAGACCACATCTCTTCGGGCTCTTTGTCTTCTAGATCTAATTCTTGAAATCGATTCCTCACTTCCACAGCATATTCTAATGGAACTCGATCCAGATTATACCTGAAAGGCCTTCTAGTTTTCTGCGTTTTCCTCAATCGAAGCTTAATCTTGGCAACAAGAAGCTGATGATCGGTGCCACAATCGGCCCCAGGCCTTGTTTTTACTGCTTGTATAGCGCTTCTCCATCTCTGCCGGCAAATAATATAATCGATCTGATTCCTGTACAGACCGTCCGGTGAAGTCCATGTGTACAGGCGCCTCTTGTGCTGTTGAAAATGAGTATTCGCTATGGTCAGGTTGTTTTCTTGACAAAACTCTACTAGCCTCTGCCCAGCTTCATTTGGCTCACCAAGACCAAACTTGCCTGTAATTCTGGATATTTCTTCACTCCCTACCTTGGCATTCCAATCTCCTATGAGAAAAACGACGTCTGATGATGGGGTCCGGTCTAAAAGGCATTGTAGGTCCGCATAAAATCTCTCAACGTCAGCTTCTTCAGCAGTTGTGGTCGGTGCATAGACTTGGATAACTGTTATGTTGAAAGGGTGACCTTGGATCCGAAGTGAAATCATTCGGTCGTTTTTGGGGTTGTACCCTAGCACTGCTTTGCCCATTCTTCTGTTTACTATGAGAGCGACCCCATTCCTTCTCTTGGATTCGTGCCCACAATAAAAGACATAATGGTCGCCGGAGTTAAATTCTCCCATTCCGGTCCACTTGAGCTCGCTGATACCCAAGATATCAATGTTCAATCTGTCCATTTCTCGCTTGACGATATCCAGTTTACCTTGCGTCATAGATCTTACATTCCATGTTGCTATGTGATATATCTCCTTGCAACATCGGACTTTCCGGTCGCTTCCCGACACATCCACAACTGAGCGTCCTTTTGGCTTTAGCCCAGCCGCTTCATTCGTCCTGGAGCTACTAGGAATCGCCCTTTGTTCATCCCCAGTAAGATGTGGGACGCCTTCCAACCTGGGGGGCTCATCTTCCGGCGCCATATCATTAATGGTATTGTGACTGGCCATAGGGTTTTCTTGGCAGGAAATACTGGAGTGGGTTGCCATTACCTTCTCCAGTGAATCGCATTTTGTCAGAACTCTCTGCCGTGACCTGTCTATCTTGGGTGGCCCTACACAGCAGAGCTCACGACTTCATCGAGTTTCGCAAGCCCCTCCGCCACGACAAGGCAGTGATCCATGAAGGGGATCACTGCCTTGTCATCCTTTATGGAGGAGCACTCAAGTCTGCTCCTCCATAAAACATAGAAGCGCATGCGCCAGCGCCATAGAAACCGCGTCTCGCCGTTCGTTTGTAACTGTCGACAGATACTTCCAGAAGACGAGGCGCGGCCTCTGCAAGGCTGGGTACATTGCGTGGGCGGGAGTGCGGCGCGCCTCACGGAGGCACCTGCAACGCCACAACACAAACAGAACCACAGTGAACACAAGGTGTTCAAAACGGTGGCGCCGGCGCCTGACGCCGGGGTTCATGAGGATGTTAAACATTCTATATGCGAGACGCCACATTGTTTTTGTAACTACAAATTCGACAAAAAAAATTACTGACGATTACGTTACTTCCTAATGCGAAATTTGAGCGCAGCAAATAAGCTGTTTCACCTTTTCGATAGATTGAGGCAAAGAAATCGAGCAACACATGTATGCGCTATCACAGAATTTTTTATTTTATTTTTCACACGTATTCCTTTAACAAAGACTCCACTAACAGTTCTTGACAGTCATGAAGGAAGCTTTGTGGTCGGAGAAATAGACTGATATATGTTCGACTTGGTACACCAATGCTTGATTCTCAAAGACGAGATCTATACAAGTGCCTCGCGAGGTTGTCACAGCCGTGGGACGCGTTACGAGCGAGAGGAACGGGATACGAAGAGGCGTCCGTGTGCTGTGCGATGTCAGCGCACGTTAAAGATCCCCAGGTGGTCGAAATTGTTCCGTAGCCGTCCACTACGACTCCTCTTTCTCTCTTTCCACTTTCACTCTCGCCTTCCTTCCTTCCCTTACGGCTTGGTTGCGGTGTCCACAGAAAACAAGTGAGACAGATACCGCGCCTTTCCCTTCCTATAAAAAATAAATCAGTTTTTCTGCGCGGTCATGCCCCGCCGGGGAGGTACAGTGGTTAGACGCCCGACTACTGTCCGGAATACCCGGGTTCGGACCCGACCTCGGCGGTTGCGTTTCGATGGAGGCGAAACGAAGAGGCGTCCGTGTGCTGTCGATGTCAGCGCACGTTAAAGATCACCAAGTGGTCGAAATTACTCCGTAGCCCTCCACTAAGGCTCCTCTTTCTCTCCTTACTTTAACTCCCACCTTCCTCCCTTCCTTTACGGCGCGGTTCAGGTGTCCACAAACTCGTGTGACAGATACTGCGCCTTTCCCTGGTGGCGCAGTGGTTACGGCGCTCGACTACTGTTCCCAAGGACGTGGGATCGAATCCCGTCCTCGGCGGCAGCTTTTCGATGGAGGCGAAAAGCAAGGCGCCCGTGTGCTGTGCGATGTCAGTGCATGTTAAAGAACCCCAGGTGGTCGAAATTTCCGGAGTCCTCCACTACGGCGTCTCTCATAGCCTGAGTTGCTGTGGGACATTAAACCCCACCAACCAACCAACCAACCAACCAACCAACCAACCAACCAACCGACCGACCGACCGACCGACCGACCGACCGACCGACCGACCGACCGACCGACCGACCGACCGACCGACCGACCGACCGACCGACCGACCGACCGACCGACCGACCGACCGACCGACCGACCGACCGACCGACCGACCGACCGACCGACCGACCGACCGACCGACCGACCGACCGACCGACCGACCGACCGACCGACCGACCGACGACCGACCGACCGACCGACCGACCGACCGACCGACCGACCGACCGACCGACCGACCGACCGACCGACCGACCGACCGACCGACCGACCGACCGACCGACCGACCGACCGACCGACCGACCGACCGACCGACCGACCGACCGACCGACCGACCGACCGACCGACCGACCGACCGACCGACCGACCGACCGACCGACCGACCGACCGACCGACCGACCGACCGACCGACCGACCGACCGACCGACCGACCGACCGACCGACCGACCGACCGACCGACCGACCGACCGACCGACCGACCGACCGACCGACCGACCGACCGACCGACCGACCGACCGACCGACCGACCGACCGACCGACCGACCGACCGACCGACCGACCGACCGACCGACCGACCGACCGACCGACCGACCGACCGACCGACCGACCGACCGACGACCGACCGACCGACCGACCGACCGACCGACCGACCGACCGACCGACCGACCGACCGACCGACCGACCGACCGACCGACCGACCGACCGACCGACCGACCGACCGACCGACCGACCGACCGACCGACCGACCGACCGACCGACCGACCGACCGACCGACCGACCGACCGACCGACCGACCGACCGACCGACCGACCGACCGACCGACCGACCGACCGACCGACCGACCGACCGACCGACCGACCGACCGACCGACCGACCGACCGACCGACCGACCGACCGACCGACCGACCGACCGACCGACCGACCGACCGACCGACCGACCGACCGACCGACCGACCGACCGACCGACCGACCGACCGACCGACCGACCGACCGACCGACCGACCGACCGACCGACCGACCGACCGACCGACCGACCGACCGACCGACCGACCGACCGACCGACCGACCGACCGACCGACCGACCGACCGACCGACCGACCGACCGACCGACCGACCGACCGACCGACCGACCGACCGACCGACCGACCGACCGACCGACCGACCGACCGACCGACCGACCGACCGACCGACCGACCGACCGACCGACCGACCGACCGACCGACCGACCGACCGACCGACCGACCGACCGACCGACCGACCGACCGACCGACCGACCGACCGACCGACCGACCGACCGACCGACCGACCGACCGACCGACCGACCGACCGACCGACCGACCGACCGACCGACCGACCGACCGACCGACCGACCGACCGACCGACCGACCGACCGACCGACCGACCGACCGACCGACCGACCGACCGACCGACCGACCGACCGACCGACCGACCGACCGACCGACCGACCGACCGACCGACCGACCGACCGACGACCGACCGACCGACCGACCGACCGACCGACCGACCGACCGACCGACCGACCGACCGACCGACCGACCGACCGACCGACCGACCGACCGACCGACCGACCGACCGACCGACCGACCGACCGACCGACCGACCGACCGACCGACCGACCGACCGACCGACCGACCGACCGACCGACCGACCGACCGACCGACCGACCGACCGACCGACCGACCGACCGACCGACCGACCGACCGACCAACCAACCAACCAACCAACCAACCAACCAACCAACCAACCAACCAACCAACCAACCAACCAACCAACCAACCAACCAACCAACCAACCAACCAACCAACCAACCAACCAACCAACCAACCAACCAACCAACCAACCATTATTATTATCTACGCGGTCACGTTGTCTTGACTCGCTAGCGGCGGCAGCGGCATCAGACAGTCGCTGCTAGCGCTTCCTCCGGCGACCCCTCCCCCCCTCCCCAAACCCCCTTCCTTTCCTTATGTTCTCCGGCTGCTCCGCCGTTCTTGCGAGGCTTCGGTTGCCAAGCGCCGGCTCGAACTGGGGGGATGAAAGTGGGGAGGCGCTGGTTACGAGGCCGACGCCGACGCGAAACCCAGGAACGAGCGCCAAAGAACTGCACTGTAAAAAAACACATTCGAGAGGATGTCGGGACCACTGCAGTTGGCACACTGGTCTTTGGTTACAATGCCCCATCTGGCAAGGCGCTGTCATGTGGGGAAGACGCCCCAGTGTCTAAGCCAGTCAAAGCCTCGTACTTAATTTGGCAGCCGACAAGCTGCCCACGCTCGCCATGTGGGGACAACAGTCTCTCGTTGCTCATTATATGAAAACCTGCGAACCAACCAACCAACCAACCAACCAACCAACCAACCAACCAACCAACCAACCAACCAACCAACCAACCAATTATTATTATTATCTACGCGGTCACGTTGTCTTGACTCGCTAGCGGCGGCAGCGGCATCAGACAGTCGCTGCTAGCGCTTCCTCCGGCGACCCCTCCCCCCCCCCCTCCCCGAACCCTCTTCCTTTCCTTATGTTCTCCGGCTGCTCCGCCCTTCTTGCGAGGCTTCGGTTGCCAAGCGCCGGCTCGAACTGGGGGGATGAAAGTGGGGAGGCGCTGGTTACGAGGCCGACGCCGACGCGAAACCCAGGAACGAGCGCCAAAGAACTGCGCTCTAAAAAAACACATTCGAGAGGATGTCGGGACCACTGCAGTTGGCACACTGGTCTTTGGTTACAATGCCCCATCTGGCAAGGCGCTGTCATGTGGGGAGGACGCCCCAGTGTCTAAGCCAGTCAAAGCCTCGTACTTAATTTGGCAGCCGACAAGCTGCCCACGCTCGCCATGTGGGGACAACAGTCTCTCGTTGCTCATTATATGAATACCTGCGAACAGCAACTGCGCCAATACGTATGGCTAATAGGTCGGCTACATTAACATACCTGCGTATACTACCATACACCGGTATTGTGACTGCCCGCTCTATGCTTCCCGCCTCGGTCTCATGTTAAAAAATCTATATGAATGCACCGACTACGTTCGTAATTGTCGAGCGTGGTTTTCATCAGCCTCCATGCGGCCGTCGCCTAATTTAGCTGCTAAATTTAGTTCTCCATTAAGCACATAGTTATTTTCCTATAGTTGAGTGCATTAATATTGAATTAACTACTGTGATATCCTAAAAACGAAATCACGACAGGCAATCAATGACGCAGCCATGCTTTACCATAGAAAAATATCCTTAATAATAATAATAATAATAATAATAATAATAATAATAATAATAATAATAATAATAATAATAATAATAATAATAATAATAATAATAATAATAATAATAGTAAAATTAATAATAATAATAAAAAATAACTGATTTATCGGAAAGGATATCTGTCACATTTCTTTCCGCGGAGCCTTGAACCAAATCATAAACGAAGGGAATATCATTGGAGTGAAAGCGGAAAGATACAAAGAGGTGCCATTGTGAAGAGCTGCACAGTAATTTCGACCATCTGGAGCTCTTTAACGTGCATTGACATCGCACAGCACAGGGACGCCTCTATATTTCGCCTGTGTTGAAACGCAGCCGCCTGTGGACGGAATCGAACCCGGGTACTCCGGTACAGTAGTAGGGAATCCTACCTAACCACAATGCCCCTGCGCCGAAAAAAAACATAGTTTTATATTGGTTTATCGGAAAGGAAAGGCCAAGTATCTCTCATACTTGTCGGTCGACACCTGAACGGCACCGTAAAGGAGGGAGAGGTACCGAGGTAGAAATGAAAGGCCGAAATATGGGCAATAGTGAACTGCTCCGGAATAATTTTCACCATCTGTGGACACTCACGGGTAGCTGGAAATTGATTGATTGATTGATTCATAGGAAGGGAAAGGTACGGTAACTGTCTTACTTGTTTCGATTCTGCGGCAGTATGCTGACCTATACCACATACCGTGGGCCCGCCAGCAAAATACAAAATTAAAAGTTTTAAAACAGCCAACTAGGGAGAGCTGGGAAGCGGCCCTGTCCAGCTCGGACTAGGAGGCCCAGCGTGCCCAGGTCCAGAGAGCTCGGACAGCTGCGGCGGCCAATGGCGTCCCGGAATAGGGTCTGCCACTGAGCTCTACCACCTTACGTACCTCTTTTTCCCAAATTGTTTAAATGTAAATAAATGTTTTCTCCTCTCCTCATTCCGTACGGATACTAATGGAGAAGTAGGTGGCCCCTTGGCTTACACATTTTAGTCCCGATGGTGCTTTCCTGGCCCTCTCTGGCTGAAAAACTATGGGCCCTCGACCTTTGCTGCAGGCTACTTGCAGCAAAAAAGAGGGGTGCTACAAAGGAGGGCTGCGGAGTAATTTCGACCGCCTGGGGACCTTAACGCTCACTGATATCACGGAAGGAGAGCAGTGGCTGCTTCTGACCCTACAGGGCTGTTGTTGCGACTGTAGGTAGAAGGAGAAGGAAATACATGGGCCTCCTACTGGCTCTGTATCTGAGCCACCTCCACTGTCTCGTGCGGACAGAAGGGAATATTGTGGCTGTAGAAATAAGGAGAGGAAAAATGCATGGGCCTGCTACTGGCTCTGTAGCTGAGCCACCTCTGCTGCCTTGTGCGGGCAGAAGAGAGAAAGTAGAGCAGAAAAAAAGAGAAAGACGCGCACCACAACAGCCGTCGTACATCACCTAAGTGGTGGCGGGTGCAATGACGGTCTACAAAAGATAAAAATTCGGTGGCAGGCTAGCCCCCACCGCAAGTGGTGTTGAGTTACCAGTCCCAGCCCCGTAGGGCAAAGAAAAGCTCTTCTCACCACCCTCCCTTGGACAGAAGAGAAAAGAGGAAGAAAAAAGTCACAGTGGCTTAGCTGTAGTTAAGCCTAGGAGATTGCGAAAGCAATCTGATTCGGTGGCTTGTGAAGAAGCACGCATTCGCCCAGCCGCATCTTGAGCACGACGTCTGGCTCGACGCTTTTCAAGCTGTTCCTCTGTCTCCGTAGCTCGCTGTCGCTTCCTGGCTTCACACTGGCGAGCCGCCTTCTCCTCTGCTTCTCAGACAGCATGACGAACTGTCTTACAAGCGCTGAAATGGCATGCTTTATACAGCTCAGCCTCCCCTCCTCTACTTAGCGAAGAGCGAAGAGAGGCGAAGTGTCTCCAATGGACGACGACACCACCTGTTAGACCACAGCGCACCTCGAAACACCTGGCTGGCTAAGAGCCAGGCTACGCTGAAAAGCTGACTTGGTAGCCCAGCATTCGCGCTAGTATGACGTCAGTTTTCACGTGGTTTAAAGCGTAACTACCGGACCACGCTACGCTGAAGGCTCGAAACCTTTTCGCAATAAAAGGAAGAGGGAGAGAAAGACGCGCGTCGCAACAGCCGTTGTCCACCACCGAAGCGGTGGCAGGTGCAATGACGGCTTACAAGATATAAAAGTTCGATGGCCGGCTTGTCCACTCCGCAAGCGGCATTGACCTACCAGTACCTGTGTTTAGAAAAAGTTTTGTTAGACATAAGACATTCACATTAAACATTCACATGAGCACCGACAAATGACCAAAACAGGAATTGCACATGATTAACAACAAAGGAAAGTGTACATAAAATATATCCTAACGAACAAATACATCACAGATGAGTATTTACATACAGAATGAAATTTGGACAGTTCGTGATGATGATATATAGAATTCGGAATGGCAATGTACATGAAGATATAGACAGTGTAGAAAATTTGCCAAGTAAAATAAATATAAACATATACAGCAATCGTATGCACAGTATGTATTGAACAGGGGGGTTGCAATGTGAACAGCTGTGAGTGAACATATATATTTGCATTATATTGCAGGTGTCAAGGTGTGGTAAAAACCACTAGGTACACGCCCATTCGAAATGTGTGGATGCACATGTGTGTTGCGATGTACCCGGCCCGTAGGGCCAGGAACAGCCACCCTTTTCTTCCTACGGGGCTGGGAATGGTAGGTCCTAGCCGTTTGCGGCGTGGGCCCGCCTGCCACCGGTGGTTGCACCTGTTGTAGGCCGCCATTGCACCCGCCTCCGTTTCGGTAGTGGACGATGGCTGTTACGTCGCGCGTCTTTCTCTCTCTTTTTCTTTCTTTCTTCTCTATTATTTCCTTTGTCCGCACGAGGCAGCGGAGGTATCACTCTCACCTCCCCCCTTCCCTTACGGCGTGGTTCAGGAGTCCACAGAAATAAGTTTGATAGGTGCTGTGCCCTTCCCTTCTTGCGAACCAATAATTATTTTAGAAAGCGGAGGTGGCTCAGCTACAGAGCCAGTAGAAGGCACTTGCATTTTCTTTTCCTTCTTCCTACAGTCGCAACAATTGACACCGCACAGCACACGGACGCCTCTCCGTTTCACCTTCATATAAACACAGCTGCCGCAGTCGGGATCGAAGTCGGATACTTCGGCGCATTAGTCGCACTTATTGACCAATGTGCCCTCATAGTGTTCGCAAAATGTGTCGGTAAAATGTGGGAGTATATTGTGACGCGATATGACATCATCATATCGTGGAATTTGTGGTCATGTCTAAATGTGTGTGACATGTGTTGATGGTACATAAATATTGTAATGTCTTTGTCTTGGTCGTGTGAGTCATTGTAGTTTAAGGTATGGGTCATATAGTCATCAGTAATGATCAGAGTCACTACCTAGGAGTCGTGGCTAGATGTGGTTAAGGTTTGTGTGGAAGCATGCGAAAGCCATAAGTCAGTCTTGACATTTAATTGGGTCACAAGAAGTGCTGAGTCATGGGTTCCAAATTTTCACAAAAAGTGCGGAGGTATGAGCCACAATGGTCACATTACTATGAGAGTATCATGTGACAGTCAAACTGCATGAAAATGTCACATGTCCGAAGAGACAAGAGCCACGACGTACCACCAATCTAACATTGCAGGAGCACTGCAAGCAGCACGCGCCAAGAAACGTTACAGTCCACTCTCGCATTTTCAGGAACATGTCAACGAACACGCACCAAGGTAAGCAAAAACGGCACAGGTGATCTCCCGGAAATTGTAGCCACTGAAGAAGGTTCCACTCAAAATGAGTTCGCAAAGCAAAAATTTATATGATTAGTAATCACGTAGAACCACGGATGGAAGCTTAATGTATATATAAACAAATATGGCTGAGCAAATGATAATACGTTCAGAAGGCGACATTACTTCAAACGTGGTGCGTCTAAGTAGAAGCAGATGCATTCCTAAACGCTTTCTTGCGTCTGCAAACGACTCGCCGTGGAATGTGAAGGTTGGTTGGTTGGTTCATAGGAAGGGAAAGGCGCAGTATCTCTCACACTTGCTCTGTGGACACCTGAACCGCGCCGTAAGGGAAGGGATGAAGGTGGGAGTGAAAGTGGATAGAGGAAGGCAGAGGAAACAGTTCGGGTGTTTCTCTCCAAAGGCTGCGTTACCGATTGAGTGCAAGAAAGTAGGTTGGCAATAAATTATTTTGTGGTTTGCGTTCACATCGCTCATACTCATCTCGCTGTTTTAAAAAGAGAAATGCGGACGCATGCTTTATATAACCAAGTTAATATGGATGCCCCTACTTAACTGCCTCCATGTACATTTCTGTGCATTCGCTTTTAGTGTTCATTGTTTTCATAACGTCTTTTTATCACCTCAAATTTCCACATTCTGTCTACCTCAAGCTTCCACTGCCCTACTTAACTGCCTGCATGAAAATTTCCGTGCTTTCGCTTTTAGTGTTCGCTGTGTTCATAACATCTATCATCACAACCTTCCACATTCTGTCTACCTCAAGCTTCCACTGCCAGTAGTGAAACTTCCTGTTTGCGAGATAGGTTATTTTAAGAGCACAGGGCGTCCGCGTTAACAGCCTCCGCGGATGTTCGCACGTATTTTAGCCCTTTTTAATTGAAGAGCTGGCTATTTACAATTCTTTGCTGCCAGTGTTACAATGTATTTCACTTGATTAAGTGATACTAACAAAACAGGCATCAAACTTCCAGTGTGGTCGAAACAGCTATGGAAGTGCGCAGCAATACGAAGTTGTTCAAGGAAAATTGATGGTGCGGGAATGCTGGCCCTACAACGTTTCATTAGTGTTATGAAGATTTGCTTGGTGGAGACACGTGGGTATAGTGGAGCGTCTTAGCGCGCGAATAAACTGTTTTCATATTGCCGAATGAGTACTTTCCCATTGGTTACTCCAATCCTCCCTCCAGTGGTAAGGGAGGATTCTGACAAATACCAATGCCAATACTAAATACTAAATTATGACAAATACCAGTTTTGCGCGTTATGTTGATATGCTTCTGCAAGGCGCGCCAATATATTATTGCATGGTGTAGTCCGCGGTACCGCATAATACGTCACCGTGTTAGGCGCCGAGAGTGACGCTAAAAAATTACTGGCGCAAGACAGGCAGGCGCCTCACTTCACTGACAGGGGGGGGGGGGGGGGGGGGGGGGGAGCTTTTAGTGCGTTTTATGGTTCCCTCTTTTTTGTCGCGTGGTTCTTTGTTGCGCTGAAGAATCGCTCTCAGGGGTCCATCTCGTCTGATGCCATAGAAAAGCGACAGAGTTCATACATCATGAGATTCACGATCTGGTATACGATTCAGCTACGCTCACGCGAGGCTACCATTCAGATAGAGCATTGAAAAACTAGAGTAGCGGGTGAGAATGCCTTTTTCAGTCCGTAACAAATAACGTCATGACTATATCGATAAAGGCAGTTCAAGATGTCACGTTGGTTATCCGCTCTCGCCACTATAACAAATACTCTTATAAGAGGTCATTACTTCACCTCAGCACTAAGTAAGTTAATTCGGTGGTTCGCAATGCACTGACCAAAGGCAGTTGGCTAGAATTACAAAAAAATACCAAAGTCTGTCTCAGGTTGGCTTCAGGTAACACACCACACACAAAATAACATTATTGTGTGCGACTTTTCACAATGCTTGATGTATCCATGCGCCTGAGTTTCTTTTGCTTTTATATAAGGCGAAATCCTTACTAAACTATGTTTGCCCAAAAAGTGCCCATAAAATGGGACCGCAAAAAGTGAAAACAAAATGTAACATGTGATATATGGTCCATCAGATGGTGTAATGAGTAGTCATGCCTGAATGTGTATGACATATGTTGTACATAAATGTCATCTAAGGTCATTGTCACGGTCGTTTGAGTCGTAGTTTGTCATAAGTAATAATCATGAGTCATGATCTGTTATGATCTACGAAGCATGGCTAAAGACACGGTTAAGTGTGTATGGTTAGTCAAACAAAAGTCATTATTCATACTCAGGTGTTGTATGTGACTAAAACAATTGGTTAATTTAGAGTTCAGTTCCTTTTCTTTACTCTCAGATTTTGTCCCGTGATTTCATTCTTTTCTACAGGTTCTCTTTTTTGTTTTGTGGCTGCTATTATCTGAGTGAATTTGTGACTTCTCGCCTGTCATGGCATGTATGCTTTTGCTGCCAGCATTGCATTCTTGGTAATACAAGTACCAGCGGATGTCCACTTGATCCTGTACGTGCGCCTCACTGTACTGCGGATGAGGGTCTCCTCGGAGAGTCCTGCAGACTCCCTACCACGCTCTGTACACGGGAGAAACCCGAGTTCAGATTGCCAGCTTTGACACACCCTTCTTCCTGCACGGAGGCGCCCATTACCATAGAGCGGAGGTGCGCCATTCATGACTACCAAATCACGCTTTGACACGTCGATATGTATATCATCGTGGCGTTCAAACCGATGTCACAAACGCTTCATCTCTGCTTTTATAAGCACAACGGATGCCCTGCTTATCCAGCGCATGAGCTTGACGGTGGCGTTGGTCTGCTGACTCGGAAGTACGCTGGCTTATCTAGCGCGCGGTGGAGGCCGCGGCTTCCCAAGGGATCCCCGCCGAACTCCTCTAAGCCAGCGCAACCAGTCCTTTGACTTTTCCCCTGTTTTTGGGCTCAATAAAAGAATTCACCACCACCATCTGACGGTGACGGGGGCAAGGGTCCCGTTGGAGGGTCTACAGACCACCTACCACGCTCTGCAAGGGAAGGGCTGCATACTCCTGTGCTGAGCCGAGTGTTTGGTCATGCCCTTTCAGCTTGCCTGAATTCGCTCGTGACTGCAGTCACTCTTGCCTACTGAGCCATGTCTGCATGATCACCGTGAATATTTCTATGAAAGGAGCCATCTTTTTCTGACTACTCTGTACTGTCAGGTACAGTGGTGATATATATATATATATATATATATATATATATATATATATATATATATATATATATATATATATATATATATATATATATATATTGTTAGGGTTTATTTACAGAGCGATTCTGTACCTTAGCCTGATGTGCTAAGTAACAGATGGTGAGCTTCTTCTTCTTTTTCTATTCCGGAGAGCCTCTTTTTGCATTTCCTTCTCCTCTTCTGTGCGCATGCCTGACATTTCCCCCTTGGCAGACGAAGCCCCTGGGCTGTCAGAGTCCCGAGCGAGAGTGGCAGCGCTTCATTCTTGCGACATGAACTACCTGTGTTTTCCGAGAGGGGCGACCGTGGGAAAATTGGCGAGACACGACGTAATTCAACTCGTTGATGCGTTTGAGCACAATAAATGGGCCTGTGTAGTGCGACAACAGCTTCTGGGACAAACCACGCTTGCGGAGAGGTGTCCAGAGCCACACTAAGTCGCCGGGAAGGTAGGAGACATCCTGATGCTCACGGTCGTAGCGCTGCTTAGAGCGGTCTTGCGAGGCTAGAGTGCGTAATCGGGTGACCCGACGAGCCTCTTCAGCGCGGCAGAGGGTGCTCGAAACAGACGGCTTGGTGTCGAGAGAGAACGGCAAAATGGTGTCAAGAGTACGTCGAGGCGGACGGGCGTAGAGGAGGAAAAATGGACTATAAGAAGTTGTCTCATGCTTTGAGGTGTTATAGGCGTAAGTAATGAAGGGAAGCACGTCATCCCAGTTCTTGTGCAGCGAGCCAACATACATCGCAAGCATGCTTGTCAGTGTCCGGTTTGTACGTTCGACGAGGCCATTTGTCTGGGGATGGTACGGCATAGAGTGACGCAACTGGCAAGTACAATAGCGCAGAAGCTGTTCCACAACATCTGCTGTAAACTGGCGTCCTCGGTCACTGATAATTACACGAGGAGGTCCATGACGGAGGACGACAGCGTGAAGAAGAAAGAACGAGACGTCAGCGGCGGTGGCGGAAGGGATGGCGGCAGTTTCACAGTAACGCGTGAGATGATCAACGCACACGATGACCCAGCGATTGCCTTTGGACGAGCGGGGAAACGGGCCTATGAGGTCAACACCCACTTGCTAATATGGTGTGGTCGGTGGTGTCACCGGATGTAAGTGGCCCGGCGGAGAAGTCGTGGGGAGCTTGAACCGCTGGCACTGCACGCAGGAGATCACGTAACGCTGAGTCGTTCAACGCATATTTGGCCAGTAGAAACGTTCCTTAATGCGCGTAAGAGTCCTGGCAAATCCCAAGTGCCCAGCTGTAACATCATCGTGCGTAGAGTGTAGAACAGAGGAATAGAGGCTAGCCGGAACGACTAGCAGAAAGCGTGCACCACCAGACGAGTAATTTTTTCGATACAGCAAACCATCGCGAATGCAGAAAGGGTTCGCAGATGCCGGATCACGAGCTTTTTTAAAAAGTGCTACCAAGTCTTGATCTTTTCGTTGTTCTCGCTGGAAAGTGGCAAGATCCGGAAATTGTACGGAAACGGCGGCAAGATAGTCGTCAAAGTTGTCATCGCAGAGGGTAGTTGCGAGAGGCAGCCGCGAGAGGCAGTCAGCGTCACCGTGTTGGCGGCCACTTTTGTACGACACTGTAAAGTTGAACTCCTGAAGGCATAATGCGCAGCGGGCCAACCGGCCGCAGGGGTCGCGTAGATTCACCAGCCAGCAAAGCGAATGATGATCGGTGATGACTGTAAAGGAACGTCCATAAAGGTACGAGCGAAACCGCTGTACGCCAAAAACGACGGCAAGGCACTCTTGCTCCGTCACGGTATAGTTGCGTTCAGACTTGCTAAGGGTGCGACTTGCGTAAGCGACAACGTATTGGTTTCCGCCATGCCATTGTATGAGCACAGCACCCACGCCGATGCCACTTGCGTCAGTGTGGAGTTCAGTGGGAGCTGTCGGGCTGAAATGACGCAGTATGGGCCGCGAGGTAAGAAGAAACTTGAGCTGGCGAAACGCAGAATCACATTCAGGAGTCCACTTGAAAAGAATATCTTTCTGCAAGAGGCATGTGAGGGGGTAGGCTACGTCAGCAAACTTAGGGATGAAGCGTCGAAAGTAAGAGCAAAGTCCCAGGAAGCTCCTGAGTTCTTTCACAGACTTGGGCTCTTTGACGCAGCTGACAGCTTCAATCTTCTGTGGGTCAGGCCTAACACCGTCTTTGTCAACCAAATGCCCAAGCACAACGATCTGGCGTTCACCGAAGCGACACTTCTTAGAGTTCAGCACGAGACCCGCTTTCTCCATGCAGTTAAGGACCACAGCTAAACGGCTGTTATGCTCGGCGAAGGTCCTCCCAAAAATCACTACGTCATCTTGGTAACACATGCAAATTTGCCACTTCAGACCACGCAAAAGAGTGTCCATAAATCTTTCAAAGGTAGCCGGAGCGTTGCATAGGCCGATAGGCATCACGTTAAATTCATATAACCCATCGGGAGTCACGAATGCCGTCTTCTCCTTGTCTTTCGGATGCATCGGTATCTGCCAGTATCCGGACCGTAAATCAACAGATAAAAAGTAGGAAGCTGAATGGAGGCAGTCAATGGCATCATCAACACGTGGGAGCGGGTAAACATCCTTCTTTGTGACAGTATTGAGGCGGCGATAGTCGACACAAAATCGCCAGGTGCCATCTTTCTTTTTCACGAGAATCACAGGGGCGGCCCATGGGCTAGATGATTCCTGAATGATTCCTCTGCATCATATCACGGACCTGTTCGTTAATTATCTTACGTTCTGAAGGTGAAACGCGGCATGGTGTCTGTCTAATCAGGTGTGCAGATCCAGTGTCGATCATGTGATGGGTGCGGGAAGGCGGAATCGGTGGTGGCTGATCTCGAGCAAATACGAACACTTCCGCATGTTTCGTAAGAACCTCCATCAATATTCGCTGGTCGTTGGTGGGTAGCGATTCATTTATCATAGACTGAAACTGGGCATCAGCATGATCGGGACGTCTAGTTGAACGAGCAACGCCGTCATTGAACGCGGCGATGTGCATAGAAAGGCGTTCTTCAAAGTCGGCGAGTTTCAAACTACGCGGCAATACGGCAGGTTCATTGGTATGGTTGCAGTCCAAAGCGTGGTACGGCCGTCGTTCACTCGAACAACGCTGCGGGGCACCAACACACTCTTTTTGGCACCGGAAAGGGAAGTGGGTTCCACCAGAGCGTCGAAGGCATTGGGAACCGCACCCAAAGACACAATTGGGACGAAGATGGCGGACATCGCCGGAACGACGGTATCTTCGAAGACAAAAAACACTTGGACCGCCCGCGGCGATTCTTCTATGAGGGCCGATCGAAGGCTGGGGCTTATTGATATCTCGCCACTGTTGAAGTCGAGAGTTCCGCCACACTGCTGTAAAAAGTCAACTCCTAGAATAACGTCGTGCGTAGAGCGAGGGAGCACCGTAAATTCAGTTCTAAACTCGTGTCCAGCCATCGCTACATTTACATAACAAATACCAAGCGGAAGCAACGATTCTCCCCCTACACCTCGAAATATGACAGTTCTATCCCAACCAAACATAATTTTTCGGCCGAGACGGTTCTTAAAATCTAAGCTCATCACGGAAACTGTAGTACCAGTATCCACAAAGGCCATAACACAAACACCATCCACTAACACTTCCAAGCGGTTCTTCAGCATAACGACCGGTAGAGGAATTGGCAATATCGATGACCTGGCGACCGCACCTCCATCGGCCGCACACGCTAGTTTCCCGGTGGCGGAGAAGAGCGGCGGGGAGAAGGCGATTGTCGGGAGCGGCGGGCAGGAGGAGTCAGGCTGCGATCAGAAACTGGCGAGTCGTTGCGTGGTGGTACGTAGCGGTAGGAGCCCGAAGGAGGGGATAGGTGGGGTCATGGACTTCTGGGCTCACAGTAGAACGGCGATTCCACCATTGGCGCTGGTAGCGTGGTGGCGGGTTCCGGCGGCGGCAGAATCTGGATATGTGGCCAAGCATACCACAGCGGTAACAGACGGGTGGTTCACGAGCACGGTCCAAATAATAGTCCTCGGTAACAGGATCGAAGCGATCAGCAAAGTCCAGCCGCTGGTGTTGTTGCGGTGGAGGTGGCGCCCTGTAGTGGGTACGAGCTGGGAGAGCAGGGCCATATGAGTCGTTTCGGTGGTCACGGACGGGAGGAGGAGCGGTAGAACGCCAAGAAGAGCGCTGGATGGGAGCTGCCTGCAGGGAGCAGCTATCACAGGGGATTGCACTGCGGTTCACATCTTGATGGCGGGAGAGCTCATCACGGACAATTTGGCGAATCATGTTGGCCAAATGCGGAGGCTCATGTGAATGCTCGTGAGAATCCACGCTTGCAACAGTGGTCACGTTAGGCAGACGGCCGAATTTCGGGGTTATGCGACGGAGCTTTAAAGTTTCGAACGTACGACAGTGCTTGATCACGGCCGTGGGAAAATCTAAGTTTTCTTTTGTAATTAAAAAAGTTATATACGTCCACCGCGATGCCCTTTAAGAGGTGGCCAACTCTGTCTTCGTCAGACATGCTCGGATTCACCGCTTTGCAGAGTTTTAGGACCTCTTCTATGTACATTGTGCATGTTTCACCAGGCCCTTGGGCTCTCTGGAATAGTCTGCTCAGCGCATTTCCGTTTTGCCGTGGTGTCCCCGAAACAATTTCGAGTCTCCTCTTCAAAACAATCCCAGCTCGTTAGAGACGCTTCATGGTTCTCAAACCATGTCAGGGCTGTGGAGTCTAAGAAAAAAGCATTTGCCAGCTTTACAGTGGCATCCCAGCGATTGTACTTGCTCACCCGCTGGTAATTGGTGAGCCACTTATCCCCATCTTCGCCAGCATTGCCAGAAAAGGTCCGCGGCTCACGGTAATGCTGCCATACGGGTGCCGCTGGACCTGGCTGTCGTGCGTCGCCGTCCTGGATCATTGTGGGGGTCAAAGGGGGAAGCCCAGCGAGTCGTCGGCTCAAACGCGGTAGAGAGGAATCCGTGGTGATCTTTGCAGCACCTTCCACCACACTGTTAGGGTTTATTTACAGAGCGATTCTGTACCTTAGCCTGATGTGCTAAGTAACAGATGGTGAGCTTCTTCTTTTTCTATCCCGGAGAGCCTCTTTTTGCACTTCCTTCTCCTCTTCTGTGCGCATGCCTGACAATATATATATATATATATATATATATATTATACACATTAAACATATGATTTGAGCGTTTTGTTTCTTTTAACGGTTCACACGAAAGAAACGGCGCAGTATCTGCCACACTTGTTCTGTGGACACCTACATCGCGCCGTATAGGAAGGGATTTGATTGATTTTATAGGAAGGTTTGGTTCGGTTTGGTTTGTGGGGTTTAATGTCCCAAAGCAACTCAGGCTATGAGAGATGCTGTAGTGCAGGACTCCGGAAGTATCGACCACCTTGGGTTCTTTAACGTGCACTGACATCGCACAGCACATGGGCGCCGTGGAGAGGCGCGGTAACTGTCTCACTTGTTTTCTATGGATACCTTAACTGCGCCGTAAGGGAAGGGAGGAAGGTGGGAGTGAAAGTGAAAAGAGAGAAAGAGGAGCCGTAGTGGAGGGCTTCGGAGTAATTTCGACCACCTGGGTACCTTTAACGTGCGCTGACAACGCACAACACACTCTAGTGGTAAGGTCTCCCCTGATGGGGCCGGTACGGGTGGGTCGCCGCCGCTTGCGGCGGAAGCTAGCCTAGCACCGAATTTTTGTCTGTTGTTGGCCGTCATTGCATCCGCCACTGCAGGTGGTGGACGGCGGCTGTTGTTGCGGCGCGCCTCTGTCTTTCACTCTTCCCTTTCTTTCTTCTCTATTTTCTCTTCTGTCTACACGTGGCAGCGGAGGTGGCTCGGCTGCAGAGCCAATAGCAGGCCCGTGCATTTTCTTTTCCTTCTTCGTACAGCCACAACAACAAGAACACGGACGCCTCTACGTTTTGCCTCCATCGAAACGCAACCACCGAGGTTGGGTTTGAACCCGGGTACTCCGGCACAGTAGTCGGGCGTCTTACCACTCACTACCCCGGCGGGGGTAAGGGAAGCGAGGAAGGTGGGCGTAAAAGCGAAAGTGATGCCGTAGTAGAGGCCGCCGCTGCAATTTCGAGCACCTGGAGATTAACATGCAACGACATCCTACAGCACACGGGCGCCAGTTCATTTTGGTGGAGGCGAAACTCACTGCGCCTTATAAGGTACACTATTCGCCGCGAGATCGATATCGAGGCGGTGCCACCGTCGCTCCGATAGTGGGGATCGACAGCCGGTGTTGGTGGTGGTGAAAACGTTTATTAAAAATTGTTACATTGAGGTTTATCTGGGGTCAGGCTTAGTGCCCTTCTCCTCACAAACACTAGGTGGAGTCCTTAGTACGGGACCCCAGTGGCTTCCGCTGCCGTCATTGCGCGTTTGACCAACATCTTTTGGGCTTTCAGGTCGGAGCAGGCGAGTAGGGTCGCCACCAAATCCTCCCGGGTGGGGTTTGGCTTATGGGTAATCGTAGGGTTGGAGGGGCGCGCTCACACCATGTGGAAGAGGTCCAAGGACATTTCCCCACAGTGCGGACACTTCCTGGAGACGGCACTGTCAAAGGGTTCAGGTGACGCCGGGCACATCATGGTTTTCGTAAGTAAGCGAAGAAACACGCGTTCCTCCACTCTCAATAACCCTTTACACGGGTGGCGGTAAAGATTGTGTCTGTTTTGGTACAGCTGCGTAATTTGTCTGAAGTGTAGGCTGGTGTGAATTTTGAGACGAGATTGCCCGGTGAGAAAGTGTGTGGGCGGCGGCATCTGCTACCTCGTTTCCTCCTAGCCTCGAGTGGGCCGGAGCCAGACTATGAAGCGGCGGGATGGAGTTCCTACGTACGCGCTGTTTTGAAGTAGTCGGTAGGCCAGGCCCGAGCTGTTTTTATGCGAAGCATATTACTAGAGCTAAGCCTGAGCCGCGAAGAAACACTGTCGCTTCGCCCAACGTTTATAGATAACAGTTGGGTTCGCCTGTCTTTAGTCGCGGAGGCCCCGGCCTCCGTCCCATAGGCCTGCGTGCCGGGGGCGGGGAGTAGGGGGCCTCCTACATCGGTCGAAAAATAAAGTTCATAGCAACAACAACAACAGACCGGGCTGCATCTCGCGCCGTCGAGCGCGGCGTCGCTATTAAAGGGCAACTCCGGTGGTTTTTTCATCATTTTGCGTTTTTGGTTGAATTACATTCCTCGGTACGTCCTGACTCCAACACAAAAAACCGTTTTTCGAAATTCCAATTACAAGTATTTTTAAAAAGGAAAAACAGCAAATCGAAACCGAAACTATTTTCAAAGCCAGAAATGAAGTCCCAGTTGACGAATTGGTGACGTCACACTCAGTATTAGAAAAACACTCGTATGTGCGTTGGATGGTGAAAATAAAGTATGGAAATCATGACGCACTGCATAAAATGTCTGAGGTAATTCAATATAAGCTTCACAATTTCATAATTACGTGGGAAGTGGACAGTAACGCCGGTATACTGTTTGTGACGTCTGAAACTCAGTGTTGTCCGCAGAACTATAGTCTCAACTTAGGCCATGAAAACGGCATATTTTATAGTCGTGTTGCGCATGAACAGATTATTGTACAGCTCCCAAATTTTGTAGAATGCGTCAGGACGGAAAGGAGAACCTACAGTAAAACTTTTAGAAGAATATTCGAATGTCAAAAAACCTCCGGAGTTGCCCTTTAAGGAGTACCACGTGATGCGTGACGTCAGAGCAGCGGAGAGATGGGCCGACGGCTCGCGCGGTCGAGCGCGGCGTCGCTACCAAGGAATACCACGTGATGCGTGACGTCAGAGCAGAGGAGAGAGGCAGCCGGCGTCGCTTGTGCTTCCCACTTCTACCGTTAGGTGCGCTGTAGTGAACACGTGATACCGGGGCGGCGGTATATAAGGGGGGTGCGTGTGCTTCCTGAGGGGGTGCTCTCCCCTGATGGGGCTGGTACAGGTAGATCACCGCCGCTTGCGGCGGGGGCTCGCCTGGCACCGAATTTTTTATCTGTTCAGGCCGTCATCGCACACGCCACCGCTGGTGGTGGACGACAGCTGTTGTTGCGGCGCGCGTCTTTCTTTCCCTCTTCTTTTTCTTTCATCTCTATATTCTCTCCTATCTGCATGAGGCAGCGGAGGGGGCTCAGCTACAGAGCCAGTAGCAGGCCCGTGCATTTTCTTTTCCTTCTTCCTACAGCCACAACAACAACTCCCTGGTGGGGCTGGTACAGGTGGGTCACCGCCGCTTGCGGTGGGGGCTCGCCTGGCACCGAATTTTTATCTGTTCAGGCCGTCATTGCACACACCACCGCTGGTGGTGGACGACGGCGGTTGTTGCGGCGCGCGTTTTTCTTTCTTTCTTTCTTCATTTTCTTTCATCTCTATATTCTCTTCTATCTGCACGAGGCAGCGGAGGTGGCTCAGCTACAGAGCCAGCAGCTGGCCCATGCATTTTCTTTTGCTTCTTCTTACAGCCACAACAACAACAACAACAACTTCTGCTAGGCACCCCATGACGTGTTCACAACCATGCCCAGTGCAGACGAAACGACCGTTGCTTCATGTCAAGCCAGCTGGACATGGGTAGTTTACGGGGAGGCTTTCCTATATGACCGTGTTGTTGCCGAAAAATTCATAATCGTTGATCCCTTCAGCACGTCGATGTTCTAAGAGCTTTTGATACGCGTACATATTCGCGTAGCGGTAATCGATCAACATTGGCCCGGGGTTCGTCATGTTCGTTGTGTGTCGGTAACACAGTTATACTACCGTATTTTCGAGAAGAACGAGTCATGCTATTGCCGAGTTTAACCAAGGAAAACCGTGTATTTCCGAGTTTAACCAAGGAAGAGCCGTGCATTTCCAAGCCTAGCCACCAATATGCTTCGCATCTGACTAGGCTTAAGCTTAACTAAGCCTCAGCATTTTTTTAGTAGCCGGTTGGCAAGGTACGGGACCCAGCTCTGTTGAACATTCCTACACGCCCCTCGCGAGTTTGTTATGATTGTTTTGGAATCAAAGTGGTGTTGCTGCTAAAGTGATGGCGACCTTCTCTGCCTGTGCTACGTTTGGGGCTTTCAGTGTGAGCCCGTTCACCGTTCTGGACTCGTCGATCACTGCCACCGTGTACCACCAGCCTTGGTGCGGGCCGGACGCATCCACATAGTAAACTCTGGGTTTCCCTCCTTAGTGCTGAGCTAAGGCCTCTGCCCTGGCCATGCGCCTACCCTCGTGGTCGTCCTTGGACATGTTAGTGGGGAGTGGTTTTACGTGCAGGGCTTGTCGCTACTCCGGGGAAGTGTTACCTTTTCTTCGGTTACAGTGGTGTGTTGTATGTGTAGATGGGTTATTAGCGGCGGACGCAGAAACGCACGTGGCGTATGTCTGTTCCGAGTTTACGGCGGGTTTGTTGGCCATGAAAATGTGCCTTATGCAACGCAGTAGCGATTTACTGCTTAGAATGTCCCAATATTGCAGAAAAAAAGTCGTGGATTTCGCCAATGCAGTACAAAAAAAAAAAAAAAAAAGGTGCGCGGATTTTAGGAAAACTATGCACGCAACCACTTGTTTTTTAGATTTACTGGCATCGCTTTGCACGCTTTTTGCATTGTACGACGTTCACAGGCCTGATGCTGGGGCCTTAACATGACATATCGCATTTTCAACACCGTGCGCGTGTCATACGAGTGAGACAGCCAAATTTAGTATCAAGCCCACGGAGACGCATGGTTCTTGCTCTGACCTGCAGTACTCAGGAATGAATCGAGGCAGCCTGGTTCATTATATCGTACTTGACTTGAGGATTAGGCAGGTAAAATGTAGCACTGACAGCATACTGCCCAGCGAGTTGCCTGATTGGACATAAACTCTGGCTAGACAACCAGGCACAAGTATTCGCCTAAAATGAGAATACGCCGACACTGTACAGGAAACCTCGCCACACAGGAAAGCTGACTGTTTACGTGTAGAATGGTGAGTGGATTGAGTTTGCCAAGCTGATAACAAGGCGAATGCTCCTTGCAGCAGATAATCTAGTGTTGTATTGTGAAATGACTTAATGATTTCCTGAAACCGAGCGAATTATAAGTAATTTCTGATTTGTGCGATGTTTATAAATGGTAAATTTGCAGTTTAATTATTTCTTGTTTCAGTGAAAATGAATTTCACCATGTGACAGAACATTTACACGGGTACACAAAATTTAGGACTGTCAGCAATTAATCCTCATTAAAGTTAAAGTGCAAGCTACGAATCAGTAGCTGCGATGGCATCGTAAAAACGTCGCTTGGTCGCTTTCATGTACCGGCAAGGAAGTTTGAAGGTTGAAGATTTATTTATCATTGCAATTATTGTGGAGCAGTGACTGGGGGGGGGGGGGGCGGTTGTGTCGTTTACTCCCAAAACAGGTGCCGGATATAAGACTATACTGAAAGAAATGAAGTTCATCTTATCATGTGACTGTAAATATATGTTTATTCCCGAACTAAACACCGTTGGTTAAGTCCGTATAAAGCTATTTTACTACTGTTGCCAGAAATAATCAGTTTGCTCGAAAGACAGCACAGACGAAAAAGAGTTCTAATGATTATAATGGACTACCCCGTCTACATTGATCTATGTGTGTTATGCAATATTTAGCGTAAAAGGTGCTGCGAAAATTTGTTTCTCAAACGTTCAAGCATTTCTCTAAAGCGAAAGGTACTCATTACCACTGTCACGGATGCACAGAATTCTTCAACAGAGGAAAAAAGAAATGAAATAATATATGGGTTTGACGTGCCATGCGACAGCGGCTATATGACAGATATAGACCCGCCCCTACATCATATGATGTAGGGGCGGGCCTCGATGCCGTTGACTACGTGAGATTGTTTAACGTGCAGTCAAATCCTATAGCCGCGGAGCGTCTTTGGAAATGGCCGGGATTGAACCCCCGTTCTCGAAATCAGCAGTCAAGCGCCTTACCACTCAGACAGCGACAGAAAACAGCAAACAAAAAAAGTAAATAGAGTGCTCATACAACACTATCGTGGATACAGATAGCACAGTGTGGCTTGTTCTGGATTTTGCTATGCAGCGGTCTGCGGTCGCATGTTTCAGTAGTTGCGGCATTCCGAACAGAAACGGGCATATACGATTTTTTAGCGTTTGCATTAAGTTGTATCGACGGCAACAGCCTGTTTTATTTTGACACAGCGCCTATCGACAGCAGCGCTTTGTTTGAGACACCGCTTGTCAAAGAATCTCAAGCGCCGAATACCGCGACTAATGATGTCCTTTCCAGTGTGACATACTCGATATGGACAAGTATTTTTTTTTTCTAACGGAGCGTGGGGTAATAAGCTGTTCAAATTTCGTATGCAAGAAGCAGATAGGTAAGCAAAATCGCATATGAACCACAACACAAACTAAACGCACTCTTTTACACGCCGCACGCGCGCACGTAAATCACTATGGGCTGACACGCGACGAGAACGCGCATCCACACTGGGTGCCACTAGGTGGCGACTCAGCTCGACCTCGAAGCCAATAGTCTGGTGTGTCTCTTGCATCTGTCAAGGTTCTCTAGCATTTTTCTTTTTCTTATGGTTTGTGCACGTTATACCTCTCGCTCTCTTTCTATCTCTCTTCCTATCTCTCTTCTGTTTGATATATCAGTACTCTAATTTTTTTGTTGTCCATTATTCTGCTCTTCATTACAGTTATTTTTCTTTGTGGATGTTTGTGTATCTACCCTTACAACGCCGTAGGTGGCTGCCAAGCTCTATTTTTCACCCCTCCTGCTTCTTATAGACTATCACGCTTACTACCCTTAATCCAGTCTCTTTTTTATATTTTCTGTAGTACACGTGTCTTTTTCACCGCATGGTTTTTGTCTCACTTCTACAAATCCTTGTGTCGATATCACGTGTTGTTTTATGACGTTTTATTTTTATTTTATTTATTTTGCCTTTTCGTTCCGTTTACCCTACATGTAAGCATACATCAAAAATTTTCTCTGCTGCCCAATCCTGGCCGATCACCTTGCGTGGGTATGTGTCATAAGTTATCTTGCAGACAACAACATTAGCATTGTGGATTATGAGTTAGCACATAAAGCAGCTTCGATTGGACACGTGTTTCTTAAAAGGGGAAATACATAGTACAAAGTTTCCTGATAAGGAATACAGCTGCTGGGGAATAGTTATCAAGACCTTTCGGCAAGGAGGGGAAAAAACAAACACAATAATAAGAAATCAGAGTAAACCATGTCTCCAAAGCATGATAATATCCGAAGAAAAGGATTCAAGGGTGAACCAAAGCACGAAGTGATTAGAAGGAAACATATCTGAAGAAACACCTTCACCATATGCTATTGTGGAGGGGATAGAATATACAGATGCTACAAACAAAATGTACGATTAAAGCTACATGGGATCGTTGTCCCTACTACATAAGCATATAGGGAATGTGTTTAGGGATTCTAATGCTCCTTTTGAGATATTTATTCCCGTTGGTTTCAATATTCGATATTTTGGGATTAGGCATACCTCCCTATATTTCCTTTGTCTCGAAGAATTAAAGCCTGACTACAGAATAAATAATTTATTTTTATTGTTATTTCGGTAAAAAATGCTGGGAAACTGCATTTGGGAGGTTTTTGCTTATGTATGCCAGATGACCTTATGTGAACCTTAGCCTTATACCCAATGATTGCCCTGACTGTGCCATGTGCTGTTTGACAGATAAAGTATTCAGAAGGTAAATAATGTTTGAAGATGTGCAAATAAATACTAGTTTTATGTAAAAAGGCAAATCTTATGTAGTACTTTTGTCCACGATATCTTCCTGTGGATGATTTCAAGCCTTACATCTGGGTCGAGAGAAAAAATGTGGTTGTGTAGGACGCTTTTTTTTCGCCGTTACAATGCACTAGAATACCCCTCAGAGTTGTGTTACGTTTGTAAGTTACACTTGGTGCCTCCGGGATTATTTTCTTCACACGTTTTTTAGGCGTCAACATAAAGTGGCATTTCAAAATGTTTGTAGGGGCATTGGAGCTTTCTATTACAAAGGAAGGCTGGAAATCGGTGCTGGCTCTTGGTAAGCACCTTAGGCACACTGGGGCACTGAGGCACCTCCTCAACGCTTGTTAAGCGCTCTCTTACACTATGTAGCCATCTAATGTCTCTCGTTCTGCCATGAATATCAAACAGCAAAACATGATCAAGGAACGGGATAAGCCTCCTATTCTTTCACTGGTACACACACAGCGCATATCGGTGACAGTCAGTACAAGTACATTCACAATTACTCCCCTTTTGGAGAACATGGACTTTACATTAGGTTTAAACGCGGTGCCAAGAATCATGACTTAAGGAAACTCATAGCCGCACCGCCATGGTACATCACGCACTTTAACAATCACTGCGGTACTAACACCTTGAAGCACAGCATCGGGGAACAGATTATTCAGGCCGTGGAAACGCTCATACACGACGTTCATGTCAAGAGACCATACGTGAAATTTACAATGACAACCATCTTACCTTGGCCCACGCATACAAGCACCAAATGCACATGAACCAGTCATGAACATTATCAGCACGAGCACATAATGCTTTTAAAGTTCACTTTTTTGCTACACATGGGACTCATTGATGAACACGCCGAAATCATCCACTACGCCCAAATCAAACATGACCCTGAGGCACATCTGGCCGGAGATGGACTACACCCCAACTTTCGAGGAATCCGACCAATGGGCAACACAGTGAAGTATAAAATAAGGAACCCTTTGGAGTGAACGCAAGAATGTGAACCTATTACACTCACCTCTGTGGCCAAAGCGAAACAGCTGATCACAAACAAAAGTGACAAATAACCGGAACGCCCTTGATCTGGAATTGGCAGGACGCGCGACACGTACACACAGACGAAGGCCGGACCCCTATTGAAAACACCTATTTGCGGTTTTAATAGGTCCTGTATGAAATGATATGAAAGTATGCAGGAGCCAAAATGGGGCATAAAGGACCCACAAAGAAGCATTCAGGACTAGTAGGAGGACGCACAGGATATGCATATAGGTCCTGTTTCTCCTTTTCAGACTCCTTTAACTCCTGTATATCACATGAGGGATATATATTAGGAGTTATCGGAGCTGTGAATGGGTCCTGTGCACCATGATACAGGAGTTGGATGGGCTCCTTAATCAGGATTTGTTTATGCAAGTTTAAAAAGGCAAGGTTGTATACGCATGCGGTGTCCCAGCTAAATTGAATCAAGAATTAAAAACAAAGCTTTTTTCAAATTTGAATGAAATGAACATGAAAGTTTATTTTGCATTTCGATCTCTGCATGCGCTCCTGTGAGCGCATACGGTAATTACAATCAACAATCGCTGCACGTCTTCCGACCTTATGGCGCACGTTCATATCTGCAACTTATGACGAGTCTGCAGTACGGAAGTGCAGGGAATGAATTCGCCTTTCCTTATAACTCAAAACACACGTCGCCGCCCACCGAACCATTCGATGATAGCTGTATATCAACAGCTGTGTTTATTTAAGGGTTTGCATATGCAAAAGAAGTGAAACACTGCCGCCGCTGCTCTGCTGGTAGCATGTGAAGTTAAAAGATGATATATGACAAGCGGCTCCGTACGAGATATATTTGTAGTAGAAAGAAAAACGCTCTCCAACACGGCGAAAAAATAGCCAATACGTAACATATTCGCATATACTTCAGTATACGTGCAAAAAACTGATACGTATGAATGATAGATGATATTGCCTATCTGTGTTGATAGAAAAGAAAAAGGTTCACCGTGTTCACGGGGCATTCGTCGAAGGACGGGGGGGACCGCACTTTGAGAAAAAGATGCAAAGTACGCAACAGCAAAGCAGCCATAAAAACAACGAATATCAGCACAGTGACCATCGGTTGCCGTTGTATAGTCGTCTGAACAAGTTAGATGACTACACAATGGGCTAGGATTGGGCCACCTGTTTTTGCGACAACTGGGCAGTTGTTTTTTGTTTTTTTCTAGAGACACGACCGACCCGTTCTTACGCACCGTATGCCAAGTCAGGCTGAGGCGGCTGCTACCGGAGTACGTGGTTTCAACGGAAGATTTTTCAGCAGGGATTAAGGGCTTTTATAGAGAAGTCGTAGCAAGTGTTCGGTTCCTTTCAACACGGTTCTCAAGATATTTGTCTAGAGTAAAACGAAATAACTTATATCGTTGTGTGACATTATGTTCCCTACGCTTTTGTACAGGGCCTTGTACGATGGAGGCCCAGGTGCAGATGTTTTAAAAAGGGTAAAAAGAATGCAGGTGACGCCAGGAGCAAAAACCTTCTTTTTTAAATTGCATACCGGAACCTTGCCGGTGAAAACATTTTTGGAGAAAAAGGGATTATTCATGTCCTGGGGATCACACTGTTTAATATGCAGGAAACCAGAAACCATAGACCATGTTTTTTTTACACTGTTGGGAAGGAGTATATTTTTGGGACGTATTGCAAAGAACGTTAATGAAAGATTTTCCGCTAGACCCGCATGGCATTAGGTACTCATGCGTAGAAAGTGAGGATGGGGTACCATTTGATTTAATTATGCTCATGGGCCTGCACTGTATATGGGGCTCAAGAATGGCGGGTTACCATTGCGATAAAGATGCACGGCCTGCCAGAATTTGTTTTCGGGAAAGCGTGGACAGGTATTTGGCAATACAGAAAGCTACAGGAGAACCTCCCGAGTGGCTCTCAAGGCTAGAGCCTTTGTTGTGTATGCATGAATTTTAGCGTGTCATATGAAAATAGCGTCTGTACCTAGCATTTGAGTGATTTTTGTATATTTGGTTCTCGTGTCAAGACCAGGCAATAAAGGTAAAAAAAGGTTGCCGTTGTGTAGTGGTTAGCGTGCTGGGCTGGTATGTGGTGCAATCCGTGAAATCATGGTTTGATTCCTGGCGCGGTTAATATTTTTTCTTTTTATTTACGTGCGTTATTTTATTTACCCGAACGTCTCTTTAGCCTGCGTCCGCATTTTCCCTAATACGAGGGGCGCTGACCACATTCTACAATGCACATAACCTGCAACTCCATCGACTCCTGCGACTCCTACCACTCCCACAACTCCCATGTCCAATAACCCGATATGAATAGGTCCTATACATATAGGTTTTTGCAGTAGAGGGGGATCCAACACCAGTCTAACAGCACACAACCACCTACCCGAAGACACACGGTAGTACTTTCACACAGACACCCACATATTCTAGGAAAGACGCCAGCTGCCAGGCGGTCACCGACGTGAACTGCACCACGAACATCAGACCCCTCAAGACGTAACGCCTTTAGGAACGTCCACACAGAACACGAGGAAATGACGGCAGACTAGTATCGAAATCTGTCTCCAAAAACGCCGTTCTTTTCTTGTTGCTAGAAAATTCGCCTCTAACATGCTGAACCAGCGAAAGACAGAGAAACAGACAAGAAGTACACGGAACAGCTCTGCGTTTCTTGTGTTTCTGTGTATTTCGCTGGTTTAAGGTATTAGATTCGCACCAACCAGCCCAAATCGGCACTATGTTAAAATTTGCCCGTAACATACTATATAAGCTTCGCATTTACACACTCGGAAACATTATTTACCGAAAGCATTGATAACGAAACGATTTAGAAGTAATGTTAAGTGCGTTCTCGGTACGCTCCGATCGCTGGAAAAATTTCAGATGACGCGTCACTAGCTTTCATAGCCATTTTAAAGCAAAACTATCGAAAGTGATGCCCTTACCGACTAATCGAATAAATAACATTAGCCATGCATGAACGTAAAGCACTGAAATAATTTGTGGCAAGGAAATAACAAACAGTGATAATTAAAAAGCAGAGCAAATTCATTAGAGATAAGATGCCTCTAGATATGGAAACCTAGTACACATTCTGCAGTTTCACAACAGCGAAGTTATGAGTGTGGATGGCCGGGCTGTAGTCGGTGGCTATCTGGAAAGCCATCATGCCCGCGAAAAATGACGCGCCGAGTTGAGAACCCAGAAACGAATTGGTTGTTAATTTCAACGCGTGACGCTCGCTTGGCCGCCTGGCATTGTCAGCACAACGCAAAAATATTAGCGCGCTGGGGGTGCTGTACAGAAGCCAACATTGTGACGCTGTTCCCCTCTTAATATACAATTATAATTAGTACCGCACTACTGACGAAGGAACACACATTGATGGATGGCACCAGTGTTTAATTACCAAGGAAATTAAAGAAATTGTTTGGTGTGGCCACTGCACAATGAAATCACCTTTATTGTAAACACTTTTGACCAAAATTTTGTGAATGCAAGGACATTCATAAATAACTCAGCATGATCGCGTGATTTATTCAATGATGCTTTCTGAACAGTATGGGTATCGCGGAAAAGTCATCGGATGTTTTTGTGCTGTCAGTACTAGAATAATTTTGCTAAGGGAGCACTGATACATTGTTTGTTTATCGCATCGATAAATAAATTATGCCGACAATGTCAGTATGTCCCAGACGTCCAATGTCCTCTCGAGCGAAAACAGCAAAATGGAATAGAACAGTAGCGCTCCCGGTGGCATCTCACCGTACAATACTCCTTGTGTGTTCAACGCGTTCCATTTGGTCGCCTACACGCTAGTAACGCTAAGGCTCACTGGCGTCACTCGCGGAAGAAAGAACCGATTTCTCGGCATTCGCTGCCCGCTTCGGTTTTCTTCGAAGCTTGCTCGCACTGAAAAGTAAAAACTATTGATTCCTTAAGAAAAATATTCCATATATTATACGCTATCTTGTAACTTACTCTAAACAAGGGAATCGGTTGGCGCGAGAACGCACTGCCTGCGTACATTTTGACCTTTATAGTGGATAGACAGACGATGACTGCAAGAGGTGACACGGCCTCGACCCAGCCGAAACGGGCGTCGCAAGCAGCTTCCATGGATAGCTTAGACATATAGTGGTTAAGCCAAGATGTTATTTCCTATGTTACACTGATAGCAATAAGCGGCGCTGGCGAGATGTGCTGCTCAGTCTGCTTTGTTTGTACGAGGAAGCGTCTTGTGTAGGGTGCACTTGCGTGGCCTTATCTCGGCATTTTATTATCTGCTGCTTTTGCGCTTCCCGTACTACTTACTTTCATTACTGCCATCACGCAAACTCAGGTGACGGCTGATCTCGGAGCATTCGGCATAGCATCGCTGGCCTGCATCTGCGTAGACTGCATCTTGAGCCATCTCCTTCCTCCTAAAAGGGGCGATCAAAATCTTAATTTTTAAAAATGTCCCCGACAGATGTGGCAATCAGCAGAATAAGGCAGCTGGTTTTTAATGAAGCGAAGCTCGAGAGAGATAAATAATGTGCAAGGCCCCACGACGGGTGATGAAATGGCGTTTATTCCTGAATGAGGCGAAGTTCGAGAGATAAAGAATGTGCAAGGTCCCGGGACGGGTGACACAATGGCGTTTATTTTTGATAAGAACGTATGTATATGCAGTGTGCTGGCACACTGTGTCATGCGCAGATTAGGCTGGGGCGAGTGAGGTGAGGCTTGCTCAGCTATGCTACAAAGAAGACGCTCGGCCACGTGCAAGATATGGTTCGGCCGCTTGGTGGTGCCAGAAGAACAATGCTGTGGTATTGCCCCCTTCCTTCCAAGAGGCATCGACCCGATTATGCATACATGGGGGAACAATGGGTAAGCGGTGCAAGTTATACGGGCGAAATACGGCTTCATTCTGGCGAAGTGAACTACTTCAGACTTCGGCTGTAGGGATGATCGGAGAGTGCCTTATGGGAGTAACTCATAGTTCACTGCGCTCAGGGGGCGGAGCACCTCGAAGGGGCCAAAGTATCGCCGAAGAATCTTTTCATAGTGCCCTCGCAAACGAATCGGGCTCCATACCCCGACTTGGTCGTCGGGCGTGTAAGTCACCTCGCTGTGGCGCAGCTTGTAGCGCTGGGCGTCATATTCTTGTCGGTGCGGAATTCTTTGTCGGGCAAGTTGGCGCGCTGCTTCACGTCACGAATAAATTGGTCGGCGCCCACGACAGGGGAGGGAGCAGAATCCGGAAAAAGCATGGCATCCAGCATATCCACGGCTTCGCGCCCATGAACGAAATGAAATGGTTTAGTTTGTGGGGCCTAACGTCCCAAAGCGACTCATGCTTTGGGAGACGCCATAGTGGAAGACTCCGGAAATTTCGATCACCTGAGGTTCTTTAATATGCACTGACATCGCGCAGCACACGGGCGTTTTGCTTTTCTGCTCCATAGAAAAGCGTTCGCTGAGGCTGGGCTTCGGTCCCGCATCCTAGGGAACAGTAGTCGAGCGCCACAACCACTGCGCCACCCCGGCGAGGTAACAAATGAAATGAAATGGAGTGAAGCCTATAGTTTCCTGGAGCACAGTATTGTATGCGAACGTGATGTATGGCAGAATTCGGTCCCAGTTCCCATGATCACTGTCTACATATATAGAAATCATATCGGCAACTGCCTTGTTAAGTCACTCAGTCAGTCCATTGGTTTGAGCATGGTAGGCTGTTGTCTTGCGATGGGTGGTGCCACCTAGTCGAAGCACCTCGCTGAAGAGTACCGACTTAAACGAGATTCCCTGTTAGCTAAGACTACTGGTGGCGCACCGTGACGAAGCCCGATGTTTTGAATGAAGAAATGGGCAACTTCGGCTACGGTACCAATAGTCTTGGTCTCACAGTACCGAGTCATTGACAACCGCTATATACCAGTGTGATGATGGTGATTGTGGCGAGTGTGCGGGTGGCTCCAAAGGAAGTGAAGTGTGGCCGCGTGCGGGGCGTGCCAGTGCGCGTGAGTTTGTTCCGGCAAGCGAACGGGTCGGACGCTCCTGGGCGTCGCTGGCGGCGGAGTTCATCGTCCTGGGCCTGGCGTTCAAGGCCGGCTCGCAGGCACCTGTCGGGCACCTGGTCCGAGGTCTGGTACTGCCCAGCGCTTCGCCATCCGGCGAACAGCTTGCGGAGGCAGCTCGACCGCTCCATCGTACCTGGCCGCCGCACTTGTGCTGCCGCACTGGTGCCGCACTTTGCAGTACCCGGGCGTGACGCGGTACCCCGCGGTACACCGCAGTACCCCGGACTGTGAAGCAGACGCCGGATACAGACGCCGGAGCGTGGCCTGCCGCGCTACCGAGTCCTCGGGCGACTGGAAGTCCCAAACCAGAAGTAGGACGGTTTTGTGTTGGGACATATCCTATTAGGATAAGCTAGGCTATATGCATGTCTGTTGCCAGTTACGTTAATTGGTCTAGAAAAGAAAAGCGTCCGTGTGTCTGTGAACCTGCTCTGCTACCTGCCCAGAGCTCCTGAACGGACCTGGGCCCATATATAACATCACAACCAGTTACCCATCGAGGACTCCGGGAATGGAACAAGTCGAAGCTGACTTGTTGAAATAGAAATTTCAGGGGTTCGCTAGGCTGCATGAGCCCAGCTGGTTTATTCACCGGTGTCTTCCGCCGCTGGCACTCACGGCAGGTACGGACGTAGCGGTGCACAACGGCGGCTACTTTGGGCCAGTAGTACTTTCGGCATGCTAATGTGCGAGAAAAACCGAGATGGCCGGAAGAAAGGTCATCATGGCAAGCATGTAGAACTTCGTCATGAAGCGTTGTACAACCAGATAGACAGTTTCTGTTGGACCGTAATTATTGTAGAGCAAGCAAAATGACGACAACCCACGCCTGAAGAGTCGAGGAGGATATGACACAGACACAGGTAGTCGATGCGTGGCAAAACTTCAGACTCAACCCGGTGCTTTCGGGCTAGGGTGGGCTTCGTGATAACAGCGAGGTAAGGGGAATTGTCGTTGGAGCCGTCTGTTTGGCAGAGCATAAGGGGGAGGAAAACAGACGGTCAGCATCGCTTGGTTTTTGCGCGGACTTGTGCACGATAGTAATGTCAAATTCTTGCCACCTAAGGCTCCATCGAGCAAGCCGCTCCGATGGATATCTTTCAGGTTTGCAAGCCAACAGTGAGTGATGGCCGCTCACGTCGCGAAACGGGTGGCCGTACAAGTACGGACAAAACTTCATGACTGGCCTCACAACAGCGAGGCACTCCTTTTCCGTAGCTGAATAATTAACTTCAGACCGGGACAAGTGCTACTAGCATAAGCATTTGCGCGTTCTGCATCGTCCGGCTACTTAACAAGGACCACACCGAAGCAAACGTTGCTGATCCGTATGCAGTTCATTATCGGCCTCTATGTTCTCTCTGTCGAAATGGCGAAGTATAGGCGTACATTGGAGACGGAACTTGAGTTTCGTGAAGGCTTTTCCCGAAGAAAGATACCGTGTTTTTTGTAAGGTGGGTCATAGGATCAGCGGTCTTGGTGAAATTGTGAACAAAACTACAAGAAACCGATAAATCGGCGCAAGCTTCATTTATCCGTTGGCTTGGGGAATGCAGCTACAGCCGCCCTCTTTTTTGTGTCTGAGCTAACGTCTCGAGCGCTGACAACGTGCTCGAGAAACTTCAGCTCATTAAACGCAAAGTTGCATTTTTCGGGCTGGAGAGAGAGAGACAGGCAGATCGGATGGCCTCGAAAACAGCGCGCAAAAGTTTCAGGTGTACGTCGAACATGTCCGAGAAAATCACAACGCGGTCGAGATACACGACACATGACTGCCACTTCAGGCCAGAAAGCACGGTTTGCCTTATTAGTTGGATTGCGGCTGAGCACAGACCAAACGGGAGCACCTTAAACTAAAGCGTGATAAAGGCGGTCGTTTCTCGGTCTCACTCGTCAACCTCTATTTGATGATACCCAGCGGAGGTCAAGTGACGAAAAGTAAGTGGCATGGCGAAGGCGGTCGAGGGAGTGAATCTTCTTTCTTGACGTTGTTGAGGCATCTGGAATCCACGCAGAAGCTCAAGTTTTCATCCATCTTCGTAACGAGGACAACAGGCGAAGCCCAGAGGCTCATCGGCGGTTGAATAACGTCGTCCTGGAGCCTTTTTGTTACTTGGCGGCGAATGGCATCACGTTCTTTTGAAGACACCCGGCAACGACGCTGACATAGTGGTTGTTGGTCGCCGGCAACTGTAATTCGATGCTTCGTTAGTGGTGTCTGTCAAACCTTGGAGGTTGATGCAAAACAGGAGCGGAAGGAATTGATAAGACTCTCCACTCAGCGTTTCTTACTGGACAAGAGGTGCGAGTTCAAATAGGTGTTAATAGCTATAGGTGTTGCCTCGTCGAGGTCCGACGTGTTGGATAAAGCGCACTAATCTTTACACTCTCCAAGTTTTTCAAAATAAGCGACCACCGTATTCGCCGTCACATTTTGATGTTCAAGCGTGAAATTTGTCACTAGGACTTCGGCTCGCCCATGGAAAAGTTCGAAAAGCACCTAAGCTGCAGTAACGTGTCGAGCAAGCAATGACATGTTCGCTCCAGCAATGCTACGCGTGCCGGTGCTGTGATCACATTCGACTGTGAAGAAATTGTTCGTGCAGAGAGTGATCGTTATGGGGTCGTCATATACGCGCAACATCGTTTTCCGGAAGTCCGTGTCGCTATCAACGGATCGCTGGGTTGAAACCAATACCATGAGCTCGCGAAGGTCTTAATCGAACTATACTATTGAAGGAAGCAAACCTTTCGAGCACTGTTGTAATACGGCGAAGTTGCTAGTGAAAGTAAAAGTACGGATCTCCAAGCGGTGTGTGTACACGCCAATTGGCGTCATCACATGACCACTGGCGGTGTGCATCTTTGGTCCATACCAAGGCGTCAGACGTTATGGAGTCTAGTGGCTAGCTGGCTGCTTATGACAAAAAAATCGGCGCCGGTATCCACTAGCTCGGCCACGTCACAACTGTAGGTGATTGCAAAAATTCAGCGGAAACCATGCGTTCGCGGCAAGTCGGTGAGTTCGTCGGATCGGGTCCTTGCCGCTTGGGCAGTCGCGTCAAATCGTAGGGTGGAGGCTGTTGAATATTAGCTGTAGTGGCGGCCTCACCTCCGGAGGTCGCCGTGCTTAGTTTTCACGGTGAAGGGAAGTGCCTCGGAATTGCCCTGAGGAGGAGTATCGACTGGGTGAGCAAAGCGCCTCGGGGATGATGACCGCGAGTGCCGTTGTGGTGACGTCAGGTTCAGCTCGTGAGCGGAGAGGTAATCCTCAATCTCCTGTGGCCTTATGCCATAGCGGGGTCGAAGCACATTCCATGGAAATCCTCTCGAACCTATCCCCCGGTATGGGCAATTGCGAATAACATGGCGAGGCTCCTTGCAGTGATAAACGAGCGGCCGTCTGTTGGGGGTGTGCCTCAAGAGCGCTTTGCTGATAGCTGGACGCAGGTCTTGCTGCGGCTCGACGGCGTACAGGTAGTGGGGAGGGGATCCTGTTAAGTGCGCTTTTAACATGAGGCCGAAGCAGTGCAGCAACACTTGCACTCAGCATGCCGTATTTTAGTGTGGCGTACGGGGGAACGAACAGCGGAGACCACAACAATGTCGCGTTGCGCAACTTTCCCAAAGATGAGGAGCCTTATCATTACGTAATAGCGCTACAGCATGAAGACGAGAACAAGGAGAGATACACATACATCGCTGAACTTAAACTGTCTTTTACACGCATCAATTTATACATCGATCTAATCTGTGCACAAGCGTATCGTCAAAAATATGCGTCAAACCTAGGTGTATTTATCACGAATATAAGCACTTTTATAGCACACGTGTGTACGTTGAGTCTTTATCAATTGCTTAGTAAGCTCATTACCCTTATTGAGATGTCACTGAAGGTGTCCTGACAGCCATTTGACTTCTTGATTATGTGGAATGCCTCAGCCAGGGCCCTTGTGCGCCTCCCATTATGCGATGGTGCATTTTGCAGACAAAGAACTTATACCGCAGTCAATTACAGCTGTCAAGAGACAGACCTTCAAGCCCTCATTAAAGAGTGTTTTGTTGAGATCACGTTCATGACACTAACTACCACCCGCGCGTATTATCAGCAAGGATGACCAGCATAACCGTTAACTGGGTTCGGCTGAAGCCTGGCATCGTTCACTCGGTGCTCTTGCACAAAGGGATGCCACTTACAAAATGAGCACAATTCGTCAAATGAAAGCTATAGAGGTAAGGGCTCTAATGCCTGACGTTGGTATTATCAATGCTCAAGTATTAATAGGCTGTATAAAAATAACGGGCAATAATGGTACCAATTAATAATAATATATTCAGGACGGGGATAAACAATGATAAGGATGGACATAAAAATGAGGTAACAATGATCGAAAACGATAAAATAATAAACACAACAAAAACTTAAAATTAAAACTACATAAACGCCGCGGCAGCGCAAATAATGCTCTCGCTTTGTCTCACCACAGTTTCTACAGTGACTTCTATGGTTTTACATAGGTCAGTAACATGCAGTCGTTCTTTACAAAACTGTGTTTACGAAAGCACGAGCAGCAAGGCAATGCACCGAAGGCACGGATGTTGCCGTCAGTACTTGCGTGATTCTACGCGAAATGCGTCCATCGCTTCTTGCGTCAGTTGATCCACGCGGAAGCCGTCGATCTGAGCTGTGTTTTTCGGGCGTTCGTTGCTTCAGTGTGGAAACGGCAGGCTCGAACATGTACTGAGAGATCCAAATATTTTTAGTGTACAGATTCAATAGTCTCTAATTTCTGTCGAGAAGAATTAGCTGTGGTTTGGCTCGTGGTGAAACCTGGAGTTACGCGAGAGCAATCTGCATGACTACGCTTAGGTTCGGCTTGAAAGTAAAGACACGGCCTTTGCACACAGTAGTTTACTATATGGCTCCGGCTTTATTTATACCATAGGGAAATCACTTCACGCATGAGGACTCCTTGCATCTCGTCGTTAACCATTCTAATTGGGGTGTTGAAGATTTCGAGTGGTACGAGATCGTCTCTACGTCGAACTCCGGGGAACACCACCGTCACAACGTTCGAACGAATCTTCTGTCCTAGCAACTCGCTGTTGTCGTTCCCCTCTACCAACTACTGAGTTATCTGCCTTCTACTTGTTTCTCGTCTTCGTAGTCTCTTTTCATGGACAGGCACGGCGAAATGGCGAGACTGTGGCCAATGTAGCTCTCGCTACAATACCGGATAAAGCTGCTAGAAAAATATATTCCTGGTAAGCGCCTAGCAGCTACAAAAAGCCAAGTTGGCAACGTTGACATCATGATGCCTTCTACCAACCATGGGCGATTACGTACGCTGAGCAGCCTGAGACCATTGGTGCGGATTCCTTCAAAATAAAGGTACAAATATCTGTTCTGGGGAAATTCTAACGTGACAGCTGAATTCACGCGGCAAAAGTCTACAAAATGCCGCCCCATGCTCATATTTATCTGAAAACCTTTTTTAGCTTCCAGTTAACGCTTTCGCCTTAACAAATCAGACTTTTAACATGGTCAAACTGCACATAACATTCAAAAACACTATAGTATGGCTTAGTTTATTTTGGTAGATACTAGATGTAGGTAATGTTTTTGCTGTATTCTTGCCCCCGTTTTACATACCGCTTGGCCCGCTGTATTTCCGCCTCTGACACCTGCTTTGTGAGGGCAGGCTCGCTATCCATTTAAAAGCAGGGTCAATTTATCCGGTTTGTCAAGGAAATTTGAAATATGAAACAACGTAACACATATATTTCTGATGACGCACATGATTAGTGTAAGCAAGCACAGAGACAAGTAATTAAGGTAGGTGACATCACTAAAAACGACGGCCATTCAGTCAGTTGTCAGATGCACTTTAGTGTGCTGCCTAAGTTGTCGGGACCGATTAAACACCCGCACTAACCAAGCTATAAAAACGCCGGTTTGTGGCCTAGGAGCAGACTGCCTAACAGGGAATCCAAGGGCCTCTAAAAACTTGACTCAGATAGAGCTAAGAGTTCAGCTAGTTGGTGTATCATTTTTTTTTTTAAATACACAGCGCCACTAACGTAGGACAAACGAGTAGATGGGAACAGCGCTGTTCTCGTCAACTCGCTTGTTGTATATTTGTTGCGCTGTGTATTTTTTGGTTACCATCCTGCCCTATAATCTCAATGCTATCTCTGTTGGCAGCGCCTGCTAGTTCGGCCATGATGACACGTGGTGCGACGACGTCACAGAAACTATCGACCAATCAGTGCCCGGCCACGTCACCTGCCATCTACCCTCTGACACAGGCATGCTTGTGAGGAGGACCATTACGCGTGCTGCCCAATTTGCAAGGAATGATATGTCCTGCTTCCACCAAGCCCTGCGAATGTGCCTGCGTGGCCTAGGAGCAGCGCGGCTAACACTGTATCTAACGGTTAAGAAAACTGCTTGGATTCCCATTCCTGTCAACCATCTCAATAGAGAAGCATAATTTAGCAGCGCCTGTCGATTTTGTTATGATATGTGTTTCCATGGCGTCACAAAAACCGCCGACCAATTAATGCCTGACCAACTACGAACAAAAGGCATCCTCAGTGATCAAAGGTCGAGCCTTCAGGCATGACAGGATTGAACAAAGCAAAATGGACGAGGACACAAGGACATCTTGTGTTATTTGTGCGGCGCTGTTCAAGCTGCCACTTTAGTGGCAGCTTGAACAGCGCTTTATTTTTTTATTTATTCCATGATGAGGACTATGAAAAGGACTGCACGAATCCTTTAGATTACACCCGAATAGGAATGATGATTTCATGAATGCCAAATGCCTGCACTAGCGGATTATTTCCAGTTCTTTCCTGTCGCCAATCGGACGGGAATGAAGTGAAAAATTCTCTCCTGCTTTGCGCAGCTGCAAGTCGACCCGGTACTGTGCACAGGACCGGGTCACTTGGAGGAACATGGAAGAGGCCTTCGCCCTGCAGTGGGTGCAACCTGGCTGATGATGAATTCACTTGACATTGTTGACATGAACATCTCATCACTGAATGAAATTCTCGAGGCACTTAAGACTTCTATAGAGCGATAAGATGAAAGCCTTTGGAACTGGTTCTACTGTAGTGTTTATTGGACAAAATCCCGCTAATCATACAGTGCAGCCTGTGCAGGACAGCGGATCCTTCTGTAACGAATTCGAGATGAGTGGCTTCACTCAGTCGCGAAGGTGCGAACTCAATGCGTCCTTAGTGCTGGCGGCAGATGGCGGCAGTTGGCGTGCGCCACACTCCTTCCCAGAGACCGAGGTGAAGGCGTCATCGGGGAGCCCGTATGTTGCCATGGAGACGGCAGGAATGCAAGACAAGGAAAAGTAAGATGTTTCCCTAAGATGCGGCATCTACATTTCCAATTTTGTCTATAGCTTCACGGTTCTAACATTAATCCTGCAGTAGCTTATTATTGAATTTCCACATTTACCACGGAAAAGAATTCCTTTGGCTTTACCATCCATTTGAGGCCTTTAACTAAACAATAATCTGAGACGACACCGGCACTGCTTTATAATTTTTAATTTTGAGGAGGTTTCGACAGATGCACGAATGTAGTCCGGCCAAGCATAGATACAGCCCTCGAGTCTTGAATACGTCACAGCACGCTCTCTTTCAAAAAATTCCGCCGCATCCTCCTGTTTACTGCTTTCAATTATTCTCAACAACACTTCTGTACGTTTGTCTCGAATCCTATCACGCACACTAAGGACACATTCCCAGTCGTATATTACTCTAACCTATCTCTCGGCACAAACGCGCTTTTCAATACCTTGAAAAAATCAGAACGGCCGTCACCGTATTAGCTGCGTACACGCCGACAACGCGCCACTCGGTGCCGTTCAGCGAAAAATTGTGAAAAGCGCAACGTACCGTCACGCGAAAATGATGAGCCTGAATCTCAATTCACGGCATCTTAACAAAAAGAACACAGCCAGCCTATCTGCTTGAAGTATGGGTAACGACGGCGAAAATTCTACCCGTGAAACGTCGTGCCATGCTTCCGGTCTCTTCATCCCCACTATTTTCACAGCTAGTACATCTATATCATGCTCTGTTAACAGTCAATAAAGCTCAGCTTGCTTCCTCTTTCCTGCCAGACCTCTGACATTCAGGGTGGAATTTTCAACGCAGGGACAGGAACCATTACAACATATTATGAAAAAACCGAGAGCATGATGCTTACGTTCCATGTTTAGCGCTTGGCTAGATGCCGCCGCCGGCGCTGGCGTCGCCCGGAGCGAGCATCTGACCGTGCACGAGATGTGCCTTGCCGCTAGAAGGCTTCTCATTCGTGGTGTTAGTTCGCGTCCGCAAAATAGACCGCCTTGCTTGAGACACCTCTACGGCCGGTTCTTCGACGCTGGACCACCGGAACCAGAAAAAAAGAAAACGACAGTCACATGTGGCAACAGCGGGAGGTGTATACAGTAAACTTTAAGAATTAAAGCAATAAATGGACTACCTGTATCAGGTTTGGAGAAAAACAGATGTGCAGCTAAAGGCACTGCTTCTAAAGTTGATTCATCAGGAATCTCTAGCGCCTGGGAAATGGATAGAAGATATAAGCGAAACAAAACAAAAATTAGAAATACTGGAAGGACAGTATCGGGAGCGTTAGTGAGGGGAAGGGCAGAAGACACAGAAATAGGGGAGACGCCATTGTAGGAGAACACTAAGGTTTGAAAAAGCAAACGCGGAAAGAAACCGCGTCGACAAAATAGAATGGTGCGGGATTCTGTCGGGAGACATCGACCACGTTAAAGCAGTTTTCAACTAATACTGTCCAGCGCTTTTTGCGCCGCGTACTGTAGACACCCTTACGTTGAAGTATAAGTCTCTGGAGGTGATAGCACGCCTGGACAACAAAGTAAAAGAGCGAATAAAACTGGACACAAGTGAAACACAAATAGAGAAGGCAACTGATAGTTTAAATCCTGGTGAATTGCCGGGGCCCGATGGGTTCAGCCCGGGTTTATATAAGCAGTTCAATCACAAAATGGCTCCTGTTTTGAAAGTCATCTTTTATGAAGCTTAAAAGATATATGCACTGCTTCCGTCATATTTGTGTCATCCCACATGGTACTATATCCTTAAATTGATGAAATAGAGAAATTAGTACTGGTACAGTATACAGACCCTTAACGCTTATAAACGTTGAATATAAAATCTTCCTGAAGGTATTGGCTGGAACAGTGCAGGCCGTGATTGAGGACATGATTGGTCCCAACCAGACTTGTGGTAAAAAAGGAAGGTTGGTTGTTAACATTCACAACTTGCGAAGTGTTCTTGATTGTTGTGATGGGGGGGGGGGGGGGGGCGGGGACTGGGAGACTGGGATAGTCGATTGGCCATGCTCCAGATCGACTTCGTCATAGCGGCAGGGCTGTCCCCTCAGCCCTCTTTTGTGGTGTATTTTTTTATTCGAAGGTTTGTCATGTGACAGGGACTGGAGCTGATACGCAAATGATGATGAATTTTTACGGCTGGCAGGGACAACATAATGGAGGCTGTCAAGTGTGTCCGAGACTTCTCTCATGTTACCGATAGCAGAGTGAATTAGGCCAAGTGCACTGAACTCTGGCATGGACGGTGCTCTTCGAAGTCTGAGCGCTTTGCCTATGGGACATGGGCGAAGACCGTCCAAGTACTTCTACTTCGAGCTGGATGGTCGCTGCCAAAATGAGCAATACTGGAAAGTGCAGACGAAAGAGATAAGGGAAAGAATGATGTGGAAAACCACCAACATATATATTTTCGCCACAGCTGCTTTATGTAATCATTTTTTAATCAGCAAGCTTTAGTACATAATGGCAGTACTGCATCCTTCGCGTGTAAACATACTGAAGCGTCACTGGGTGTTTGCTGTCTTCGTTTGGGCTTCGCGAAACTCCCATCTGTTCTTGTTGTTAACCAAATAACATATTTTTGATGAAAACTTACACGTCTAAAACAAATGTGATTAGAGGGGTAGAGGAAAAGAAACGGAAAGTGAAATAAATGAAATTAGAAATCAAAAGTCATAACCCACACCCGAGATTGACTGGGAAATTTGTAGAACAAAATTCGGTTTCTACTGTGTCGCCGTGCTTCATCGCTTGCCATATGCCACCACGCAACATTTGGTGGAGGTGCGGAACTACTTAATTTTGGGCCAAGTTGTCGCAGTGGCTTTGCCATCAACCGTCTTCTGAACGTAGTCAAGCGACGGCAAAACAATAGATGATCTTATGATTCCTGTTCACAGGAAAATGCGCAGGCTGGAGAAAGTGCCATACCATACCTGTGAAAATAGAAATTTAGAGGCGGGATACGGCAGCCCAGCCTTGTTATAGAAATATCAAGTACCGTGAATGACAATTTCCTGATCTCAGAATATTTGAGATGCAGGTAAACATTAGATCTTAAAAGATGCACATTTTGCATGTTCAATAAAATGCTTCTCCGAAACCTCGCTGCGGTGATGTACGCTGTCACCGGAAGGATAGGTGTCAAAGGGCCATGGAGGGACTCTATTGCCAAGCTATCGCAAATTCACTTAATGCCACATTGCTGCGACCTGGTACCCATACCCTGTGTACAAGTGTCAAATGTCGAGAGATAAAGAAGAGAGAGGTTTTTACGATTGCAGAATCCACTGACGAATAACGGAAAGAGTATGAGGATAGTGAGTAATTGCAGCTACTGCAGAAAAAGAGTATAGTTTTCGTAGAGCAGGTACCACCACCAGAAACCCCGCTTGAAAAATAGGAGTGAAGACCGGAAGACCTTCACGAAAAGACCAGGGCATATGAGGACAATGTACACCCACACCAGCCTTTTTATTACTTTGAGATGCGCCGGTTGCTGTTATTAAACTCGCAGGAAGGCTTTCTAAATTATCTAATAATGCGTTTAAAATAAAAGACGATAATATTTAGCATGCATACCCGGGAAAATGGCGTCAAAGACAATTTTGACAGAAGATCCGCTGGTTTGCATGAGAAGAATGCTATGAAGGGTAACAAATTTGGGGCCAGAATTACCTGCAGGGTGTGAAAGTTAGGCCAATGGACACTGAAGAAGAAGGTTGGTTGGCTGCTATGAACATATATCGATGAACATCTAATTCATATATCCTTAGGTACCTACGTCTGAACAGTCAGAATTCGCAATCCACACAGCAAAGGCGGAATTCGGGCTTCAAGGTAGAGCACGTGGTTGGCCACACATTTAGAAGCCCAACACACAAGCGAAGTGCTTCCTGCTCCAAGAGAACAAGCGGGCGAATTTGTTAGCTAGCGAAACACAAAATAACACTTACCCGAACTCTGAAATTGGACGGGCATACATTACATAAAGCTTTAAGAGCGCATCTCTCCGCATTCCAGAACATGGATGACTTATTGGGCGCAAAATGCCCAAGGCACGAGCCCCTTTCGTGGCGACATGGTTAATGTGCGGCTGCCATGTAAGATTATCACCATGACAAATATATTGTAAAGGTCTAACCTGAGGAATTATTTGTTGCCGATGCAATAAAGAGGGACTCAAGGAATCTTTTGTATTGAAAACAAGGGCGGCGCTCTTGTTCACATATAACGTCAGTTCGCAAGTCACACAACCAATTCCCAATAGAGTTCAGGTACGTTAGCAAGCGGACATAAAGCGATTGAATATCTGATGCAGCCGAAAAAACTCGATATTATCTGCATATACGTAAGTGCGGACTTCATTGTTAATTGTTATTGAGGTGAATAATATGTTGAAAAACGCAGGTGAGAGGACTGCCCCTTGAAGAAGTCCCCTAGCTTGCTTGTATCTGCCAGAATGGACGCCGTTTAATGCACACAAACCCTCGGTTTTGAAAAAAATGGACATATCCACCCCACTAAATAATGTGTAAGCTGAAGAGCATCTAGTCTTTGCAATAAAATGCTTTGTTCTACGTTATCATAAGGTTTGACAATATCTATTGTTGCCAAGGCAGCGTGCATTTTTTGCCGCCGTGCAAGAACTCAATTATCGGGGTCGGCATGCGCATTACAGATTAAACATTTTTGACGGAAACCAATTTGCCAAGTGCTGAGGATATTTTCTTGGTTCACGAACTCTGAAACACGTGTAAATATTACCCTTCCAATTAATTTTAATATGTTCGATGTTTAATGCAAGTGGTCTAATGTTATCTATAGAATAGGCACCGCCATTGTTCTTAAGTAACGGAATCATTTTTAAAAGTTTCCATTCTCTGCAGGTATCCAAGAATGCCTGGAGAATTATTTAGTAGCTCTAATAACGAGCCTGGAGACTCCTCAAAGAGAATCTTTATTATTTTCGAAGTTCCGCTATCAGGGCCAAGAGCAGCGGCGGACAATCTCATCACTACCAGAGAAAGCTTAGAAAGGGTAATTTGAGAGTCACATTTAACTGGGTCCACTCGCACTACAGATATTGAGCATGAAGCAAGTGTAGACAAGAAACGCTTCTTCAGTCGTTTGGCAATTGTTTCAATAATGTTTATTCTTTCATGAGGAGTAAAAACAAGAGAAGGCTGGTTTTGTGAAGGCGCAATCTTTTTCTGCAACCGTAAAAACCCGAATAGAGCGCACTTCTGTTTTCATATTGTTACGAAGCGGCAAGCCGATGAAGACAGGAGACAGAACATGACCGATGACGATGTTAGATGACGTTTAATGAATGTTCGCGGGCCTAGCACGAGCGCTCCTGCCCGCGCCACTGCCCGCTTCTTCTTCCTTGTCGTCCGTAACATGACCCGGGGCCACCGAGCGATCGCCCCTATCGTGGACGAGGAAGTTTAGCGATGTTAATGATTTTATGGCATGATGATGGGCGTGTCTGGATGCTTGAAGAAGAAGAGGAAGAAGGAAGAATAGAACGGCTTGCCGGTACGATGTCTGATGCGTGGGTGATCCGCCTCCCTTAGAACTGTCAACCATCCGTCACCAGAGTCCATGGGACCGATCGAGGTCACGTCGGGCAGCTTGGGCGGGGGTTGCGTGTTCGTGTACATCGGTTCCTTCGGATCATTCGGGTCTTTCGGGTCCTTCATCTGGGTTCTGATCGGTATGTCTGTTCTCCTTGTCTTCACGTCCGGGCTGGGGGCTGGGCGGTGGTAGTTGTTCAGGTTTGGGCTTGAAGGGCTGGGGCAAAGCTGCTCGGCGATGTCCCTGGGCCCTCGGTGATGGTCCCGGCTTGAAGATGGCCTGGATGCTCCAAGGCGAGGATGGGGATGTCGTACCCCGCACCTCCACCAAATGTTACGAAGCGGCAAGCCGATGAAGACAGGAGACAGAACATGACCGATGACGATGGTAGATGACGTTTAATGAATGTTCGCGGGCCTAGAGGGAGCGCTCCTGCCCGCGCCACTGCCCGCTTCTTCTTCCTTGTCGTCCGTAACAATATCTAGAAAGGAAATAGAAATATTTAACGTCATACTTGTCCTTCGTATTTGACATTGTACGTTTAAAAGTAGCTGCGATGAACATATATTTATACAAGTTTTTTGCACTGATTGTGGGGGGTTCTTCCATGCAGCCTTTCTGCGTCTATAATCCCGGGAACAATCAGTATTCCCCGAAACAACTGTAGTCTTTCACTTTAAACTCCACACGAAGAACTCAGATGGTTATTCTCAATCACAGAGCAAAGTGTTTTCATTTTCTTCTTCATCCGTGTCATTTACTGACTCAAGAGTAGAGCGCAAAGTTAACTGAAAATTGCTATAGCTAATAAATGAGTTAAACTGAGAATTACTCGCAGGCGTTAAAGGGCAATTACCACAAAAACAATTGGTATGTGGCCACTAGAGGTGCCACAGTCAAATGTCTACCAGTTATTGACAGAAAGGCTGGAAGTGCGAAAATTTTAATCTAACACAGACTGAGTGTATATTGGTATGAACGTGGCCGAATCCGAATTTCTACAACAGTTACTATAACTTACGAAGCCCCAAGGACGCTTTCCGCAGTAACCCCATAAAACATGATGCAAAATAAATTCACCAGCCAACAGAACTGAGTTCTAACAATTAACTAATAGAAAATATAGGAGTCTGGTATCTTGTACACCGCAAGGGAAATAAACATTCACCAGTGAATACGGACAGGGGCCTAGAATCTCAAAGTCAAGAGCCAATAACTCACAATCTAGTTAAAATAACTGGAAAGAAATCTTAGTCCTGTCACAAAATTTCGAAGAAACCAATACAGTTAATGGCGATCTTGTCGGAATGAGCAATAATTTGTAAATGAAAATACTTATCAGCTGTTAGCCAAGTTTCTTGCAAAATAATTGTTTGGATTATACTTTGAACAAATGTAAATTAAATTTGTTGATAGAATTGGATTGACAGTTCCAGTGAATAACGTTTAGCACCCGTGTGGTAGCGAAATCCGCGAAGCCTCAACTGCCGGTCCCAAAATATTCTCCTTTGCCTTAGAGTCAAATGATGCGTTTCTAATTTTGGCTGCGACCATTGAGAAGTGTTGTACATGGGAGACTCACTCCGTTTTAGAAGTCTTGCATCTCACTCCACCATCTCTGCGTAATTAATGATTCCACCCTCATCTCGAGTAGTAGTCCTTTGAAAAGGAGAGGCAACAGTACTTTCCTGAGGTTGAGACATTTCAGAAGGTACGTTTAACTTGACAAGGACCGTTCCTGTTTGCAAGACGTTTGTAAGCTGAACTGCTAGAATGTTAGCTGAGCACTCAGATCCAGTAGTAACTATTCGGTCAACCACTTAGCCATAGAGACTTGCACAGCAGTCATTACTGCCTTTGAGATTGATGCATCTATAGTGGCACACTTGATCGGGCTGACACACTTGCATAGCCATGCAATCTCTCTAACTTCTTTTAGAGCCTCACTTCGTGTACAATGTTTTCGGTCTATCACTTCTAGAATTAGGAATTCCGGAGCTCGAGATGGACAATCCAAGAATTTGAGTGTGGGTTCCACCACAAAAGCAGCATTTGGCATTTTTTTCCAGATATGGAGGGGAAGGATGACCAGAGCCGTAGTTGCAAAGCCGCAAGGTGGACTTGCAACCACGAGCACTATGACTATATCGCCAGCTGTTGGTGCACTGCGGCAGGTTAGACGAACTAGGATCACATGAAAGATCAAAGTCCATGCTTTTGCATCTGACGGCTATGAAGTTCCCGTAATTGTAGCAATTACTGACTCTTGGTACCCGCATATTGTTAACTTCCCGGCTGCAGCGACACACCGCGTCACCAGCCGCGAAGAGAAGGTCGGCAGTCTGAGCTGGAGTTAAAGAAGAGTCAACTCCTCAAACCATTCCTTTTGAGGAAGCAAGGTGAGAAGGGATAAAGCTGCTCATCCAAAAAGAGATCCAAATGAGCTGCATTTAAAGAGATACTTAACGAAATCAAGGTCTGGTGATCGGCACAGGATCCCGCCACATCCAAACTGCCTCACCTCCGTAATCATCCCATACAAGGAAGAGGCTACTTCGAGAGCAGCTCTAAGAGTTCCAGGGAATGGGATGATACCACCATTCTTAGGCACCAGCGCTACAGGAATGCTTCAAATGCCGGAGCGTTGTTGTTGTTACTCTAAATTAATGGCACATACGCACACATGGGGAGCATTGAAAAGCTTGGAACGCTCGCGTGCGGTGGCGCTCGCATATTCTTCTTTTGATGCTGCTATTTCATTCCTACTGCTTCGCATACTTAATTCTTCTTCACACACTACGCAAACACTATTTGCGCCGGTACATATCTCTGCAAGTAGGCAACATTACCTGAGAGAATGAAAGACAGCCTGACAGGAGAACTTCAACGTCGCTTAGTCAAGTATAACAGCGCGTAGCAGCGCTTTGCCTATTTTGGTTTAGCCGTATTAAAACTTTATATTTGTTTTGGTTTAGAAAACCATCGTTTTTCCTAGTATTACTAATGTCACAAAAAGTTTAGTAATATATGTTGAATCGCTTAAAATAAAGCTGTTCGAAATATTGCGAACCCTTCGCGCATAGTGCACATTCAGTCAATATTCAGTGCACCTGAGGCACCACTCTTCCAGAGTTTTACGAGACGTTACTCTTAGAATAGCATAAATTAAGTATCAAAAATAAGCAATTTATGTTGCAGTTATCAGGTTTACAGTGCAAACGACCTAAAGACTCTAAACAACCGAGATTCAAATGATTGGTACCAAATACCAGCACAAATTACTGCTCTCAAACGTCGCTTTACACTCCCCCGCACTTGTAGGTTTGCGAATAACTGTACTGCTGTTATATTCGTTGCGATTTATTTCAACAGTTTTTCGGAAATTAGTTAAATTTGTTCTACGCATTCACCTGTGTACTACTGCAAAACTTTGCTAGGATGCATCGGCTTCGTCAAGCCTTCCTACTTGGCGTTTTGTTGCCCCATTCTTCACGTTAAATAACCATGATTCTTATTTTGACGTAGTGCTTCCCCAATAGACTACGGCTGCACGATGCACAGGGGCCTTATATACGACTTACCGGGGCCTAGGTAGCAGTATGAAGCCTCATTTTCTCGTGTGGCCTATGAGCTTAAAGACGGTTACTTTGTTAAGAAAAACATTTCTTGAGGCTTGAGAGAACCCTTAAGAGCGATAAGGCGAAAGCCTTTGGGGCTCGTTCTATTATAGTGTTTATTTCACAAAACCCTGCCGATCGCACAGGGCAGGATGGAGCCTTACTTCGTACCAAAGTTGAAGTGAATAGCTCCATTCGGCCGAAATGGCGTGCGCCCTGCTCCCTCCTGAAGACCTGGAGGGAGGCGTCCTCGTCGCGCTCATATATTGCTATGGAGACTTATCTCTAGACAAGGAGAACTAAGGTGTCGGCCTGACGTAGTCGGCTAATGCGCTCCGCTGATGAGGGGCAGGATTTCTATTCATGCTGGAGGATGATATTTTTCATAAGGTTAGACAGAATCTGCCGATGTCCCGCGGAATGTTGCATGAGCAAAGTAAGCCTTTCGCCTTGAACTTCAAGGTATACTGCTCACACACAAAACAAGGACGAGAAGGGTACACAACAAGCGCTGTTGTGTACAAGCGCGCTTCTGTGTACCCTTCTCGTCCTTGTTTTGTGTGTGCGCAGTATACCTTGAAGATATGTCTGAACAACTCGCCCAATAACGCACTCTTTCGCCTTTAAAGTGTCCGTTTACTGAGGCACAAGCGCACATTCTTACTGGCCAGCAAGCACACAACATTTTAGAGCAAACGCTCTATTTGTTCATCCCATCAGTCGGGCACTTCACTTCTATGGTAGGGGTGCGCTGTAGATTTATCAATAATCACGAACGTAGGCGCGCTAGATGAATAAGTTCGCTTAAAAGGTGTTACGAAGTTTACAAGATCTGCAGATAACCTAAGGCAGTTAGCCGCAGACGTGCAGCTGTCTATTTGTTAGTTTTATTAAGGAGGCAAATACAATTCTGTTGACTGCAAAAGGAGTTGTTTGCTTTCTCTCAAATGAATAAAGTTCCATATTCTACGACAAAGATGCAAATTAAAAAATCACCAGTACCTTTCCGCTTCTCTTCGGACTTCTCGGGACTGAGCAGTTAAAACACACACACATACAGAAATAGGAATTCATCATAAGTGCAGGGTGAGTTCCCAACGTTCATTCAAACATGAAGTCGCCCACTTGACTGCGCTCGTGCCCTTCTGAGGGACATCACTCCCTGTACGGTGGAACACCGAAGACAACGCACACCTCAACATTCCCCATGTAGTCCTCGGGGTAGCAGCGGAAGGCGCGGTAGAAGGCGAGCACGTTGCGCACAGCGATGTTGCATACCATCCTGGCGTCGAGCTGGGGTGCCGAAGTCGCACGGGACGTGTGTAACATGTGGGAACACCACAGCCAGCAGTGGCGCTCAAAGAAGGCGCGCCGCTCCGGGTCCCCACCGCCGAAGCCGCCTGAGTTCTCGACGGCGTCGTGGGCCAGCTGCAATGCTCCAACGTGGCGGAACAGTGCCACGGGCATGGTATCTCCCGCCAGCGTCACGTTGGTAAGCGACTCGAGCTGCCGGTGAAGGCAAGCAAGCGTAGCCGTGAAGCGCCGTGATGGATTCGTGCCGGAAGGTGCGCGCCTCAGCGCATCGAGAAGAACATTAACGTAAGGCTCCGCCAGGAGAAAGCCGAGCGTCGGGAAGTTGATGAACGGCTCTGCGCCAGTGTAAAAGAATGGCTGGGACACTGCGTCCGGAGCCACACATCGGCGACGCCTGCTGGCCACAACGGATAAGTCCAGAACGTCATCTTCGAGGCAGCGTGAGTGCTGTTCCGCCAGTTTCAGTTCATCGTGGAGCACTGTAGTGGGCATTAGACGGTTCACGTAGTAGTCTGTCAGGCTCGGCATAGGCAGGTCTTTGTAGAGAAGCTCGAGGTGCTTGATTTCCTCCGGTGAGTTAGGGTTTAGGAGAAGCGCTACCTCGACGTCTTCGATTTGCTGCGTGGGGGAAATGGGAGAGAAGACATTGTAGTGACATACGTTCTTTCTATAGTGAAGATCTTAGGCGTTTATTTCCAGCTTGAACGGTGCCTCTGGCGCAGGCGTAGCGGTGGGTAGCTACCGTGTAGCCCAAAGTGCTACCCAGAAATATTGGCACTCGCCCGCCTCAGCCATGACCCTGCTGGGCATTCCGCAACCAGCCATGACCATTCGAAACACGCGCATTACGGAAAGTCTGATGAATGACAGTGTTCGGATTCTGGGGACTTCTTGACACTATCGGGCCCTGCCCTCAAAGGCGAAGCTTAAAGGTGCCTGTTATAAGGCGCCCTCTTTGATTACTGTATTGGAAAGGAAAGCAACTCTGGGACACAAAATTTGATCGGCCTCGGGAAACACTCCATGGTCATAAAAAAAACCATGTCTCGAACAGTATGCGTTAAATGCTATACCTGCAATGGCTAGTAAACTGTAGAGTGGAGAGATGGAAATTCCAGCCCCACATTTAGGGAGAAGGGAAGAAAAGGTGAAGATGAGACGAAACGGGGGAATAATGGCATAGGCTGTGTGGCAAGAGCGAAGGAATGCGCAACCAGAACGGTACCGCAACGAAAGAAACTACAGGCTAGCTAGTGTGTACGGAGGAGATTATGACGATGCCAGAAGAATGCGAAAACTGAAGATGGTCTTCCAGAAAATTCCAAAAGATGACACCGTGAAATTTGATTATGACAATAGCCCAGTTGGAAGTAGATGCTCTTAGAGGAATAGGTGGAAAGCGGAGGGAGTTGGGTGCGTAAGGTGGGAACTGTAAAAAGAGGGTGCCTTGGAGACCGTGCGACTTGTTTGCGAACAAGTAAAATCATGCTTCTCGCATATTAAAGTTGGCAGGTGCCGTCAATTCCGGGCAGATAGGTGGCATACATTTATATTCACGCTGGTGACTGTCAGACGGGAAGGTGACATGGAAATTGAAACTGGTAGTCTAGGAACAGCCTACTCGACGCAGGGAAGCTTGGGAGGCTTAGAATGGGAGCTGCTTATTTATGTTAGACGGTCTTTCACATAATGTGGTAGGTTATGGAAGTATGCAATGGGCGTTTCAGATGACGTGTGGGGTGAGCATGTCTAAAATAAGAGAGACGCTCTAAGCATGCAGTAATCAACGACCAGAAAAGTTCGTGGACGGGAACATAAATCCGAAACAAGAGCCGCAGGCAGGAACTATTATAATGGTCGTGTCATACCATTAAAGGTGGAGAAGCAATACGCGAATTTATAGCGGCGAAATACGTTTCGGCAGAACAGAAAAGATTCCAGATCACCCGGGCGCTGCTTTGGGCTAGGTTGACGAGACATAGTCAGCTGCGTCATCAGGTGTCTTGCCGGTACCTCATTTCTAACAGTTAAATCTATACGAAAGGAATGAGTGCCATTGGAATACATGTAGCTAACAAGAGCGCGACCAACAAAGAATAGGGAAGGGACACAGCAGAAATATAGAGATAAATTAGGTGCTAAGTCCCCTTATTATTAACTCCGGGAAGCAAGGTACTGAGCACAAAACAAATATGGAGAAACCAGATATCTGCATTGAACAACGCCAGTTGATGGGAGGGTATGTAGGAAAATGTAGCGTAACTTACTACGCGTAAATATACACTCGTCTAGCTTAAACTCGCGATATCAGCATATCGGAAGACTAACATATCTGAAAAGCTCAAATTTCAAGCATACTCAAATTTCAAACATGTTCAAACATACTCAAATTTCGCATTATCGAGTGTTGTAATCTTCGGCCATTTTTTTCCGATTAGATACTGGAAGATACGCAAGAGGAAAGGTGTTTCGGCAAGCACAGCTAAGTGCTCTTCGGTAAGCCAGGGTAGGTTCTCTGTACTGGCTACTGCGAAACTTGCTTGAGAAAGTTTGGCTGAAAGGTTAATTTTGTTTTCTAGTTTTATTCCTGTAAAGTTTTCGCTTAAGTTTTCTCTTGAAGTTTTTTTCTCTCATCCATACCATTTCCATTTGCAGGCGCTATCTTAATAGATTCAAAGCCGTTTGGAAGGTTCTGTTAACTAAAAAGTATATAGAATAACGCCAGAATGCGTGCGCCAGCAAGATGAGCCCTTCCTCTGCGTCTTAAGATTGAATAAAAATAAACTAGTACGCCTCAGAAGACATGTTGTTGCCGCGGAAAAACGGCTTGTGGTAGTGTATATGGTAAAAAAACAAACAAAAAAAAAAAACATAACGAGTGCTGAAGATGAGTTTTCACCCGTTCTCTACGTTTTCTCCAAAGCATTGAGAAGTAGTTTTATTCCGTTGTGTATACGATATCTTCGCTATCTTTCTCTCTTGAGGGAAAACATCCTGAGCAACCCGTTGTGTCGAACCTTCACAATGCTGTAAATCAAATGTTTTAAATCAAGCACCGTCTCACTGAGCGAAGACTGACCAGGCGCCTGTCCAGTCTTGTATGTCTTTGTTGGGTTTGCGCCATAACACCCTGAAGAAAACGCCGATATGTAAAATTAGTAAAGGATACGCTATAGTGAGCTAACTACCTGATCCACATAAGCACTAGCACGGTTGTTTAAGCGGGTGGTCGGTAAGCCTGCACTGTAAACCTTACAGGTCGCTAATCGGTTGCATTTAAACGTGTGTGAAAGCTTAGACGTAATGTCTTGAAATAACTAACTATGCAAAAACACTGGCGTCCGGCAAACGAAACAGCCGCAGGGATAGATCGCGGTCAATGACTGATGAGCAGCACTAAAAAAAGGTCTTTGTGGCGTCACCTATAGCGTGGCTTATGTGAACCGGCATGCCTCCGGGTTGCCGTTCGAGCCACTAGAGGATATTTTAGTTCACTTATAGTCCTTTGGTAGAAAAAAACTGACAAACTTCCCTTCTCTTCCCGAAAACGTTCAAGACAATCAGTAGTTTAACCACCTGAATGAAGCATGTTAAACTTTGATCCTTACCCCGATTCTACACAAAAGCGGAGTCGCACGTCCCTAGTTTGAAACATATTAGCGGCTTCCACAAAATGGAATTTTAGAGGTGCTCCTACGTGACCAAACTATTAAGTTGAACGGATAACACAAAAACGCTGAAACATTGGTCGCTATTGGGGTCCTCTGCAGCAAGTTGGGAGCATCATCAGTATACTGTCACGTAATTAGAATGAGCGCTGAGCGATAGGGTTTCTGTAGGAGCGTGGTACGAATGTTATGCCACCATACTAGTGATTCAACACTGGCGCAGATAAATCGAACACTCGTTTTTTACAAAAAGCTACGATGCTGCCTTCAGATCGAATTGGAGAAGTGGCGCTGCTTACCAGATACAAAAAACGACCTTGTTCACCCAGCTTGATTAGAACAAATTATCAGGCGTGGTAACCTTGACCTCACAATGAAAAAAATGGCCAGCTACTCTCTGGCCAGCTAGATGAGCGAGGAGCGTTTCGAAGCTTACAATCCCGTAGCACCTACCAAAAACGCGGCGATCTGATAACAGCAACCCGGAAGTATTAAACCCACTGGCTTAACGCGCATCGACACGGTATGATTTCGATAGGTGAATGCGCATATACCAGCTGGTCCAGACTGGAAAGAAGAGCATCGTAGTCGTGAGTGTGGCGGCAGGTTTCAAGCGCCACAGTTGCGTGTTGTGGGTGATAATCACTCAAAACTCTAAGTGCTGATCACTTAGCATACCTTCTTGGCACAGCCAATAACGTGGCGCGCATTGTCTGCAGAATCGGTTCTCCAACTCGGGTGCCACTGATAGGATCTAGGCGCACGTGCACTGCACTCATTGTCTCTATTTGTACAGCTTGGTTCGAAATCACAGATGCGGAGCGAGACTTACCACTACTTGCCATGACGACTCATTCACGTAATAATGATCCCACCTGCTCATTATACAAAGGAGAGTGTCATAAGCCTCAGCTATAGTATGGTCAATAATAGTGTCATAGAACTGTAATTTGCTTGGAGTTTACACATGCACGTAATAATAACTCCGCCTTCATTAAATAATAATAATAATAATAATAATAATAATAATAATAATAATAATAATAATAATAATAATAATAATAATAATAATAATAATAATAATAATAATAATAATAATAATAATAATAATAATAATAATAATAATAATAATAATAATAATAATAATAATAATAATAATAATAATAATAATAATAATAATAATAATAATAATAATAATAATAATAATAATAATAATAATAATAATAATAATCAGCCTGACTATACCCACTGCAGGGCGAAGGCCTCTCCCATATTTCTCCACTTAACCCGGTTCTGTGCTAGCTGCATCCACTTGACCCCTGCGAACTTCTTAAATCTCATCCGCCCACCTAACTTTCTGCCGCCCCATGCTACGCTTTCCTTCCCTTGGAATCCAGTTTGTTACCCTAAGCGACCATCGGTTATCCTCTCCGCACTACATGTCCTGCCCATGCCCATTTCTTCTTCTTAATTTCCATTATAATGTCGGTAACTTGAGTTATTTCTCTGACCCACTCTGCACGCTTCCTATCTCTTAATGTTACCCCTACCATGTTTTTTGCCTTCATTAAAAAAGAAGACATATACATCGGTTCGTGCATTGTAATCTTTACCAGCACGCGACAAAGATACTACAATTTTCGATTTCCTGACAGCTTAAGTTTTAGATTTACGAGCAGTTTAAAGGTGAAAAGAAAGCCTTTTTTGTCTCACGAGTGGAGCCACCAGAGTGTGTTATCAGAGCTTATCATCAGTGCATGTCCGCATCAAGTGAAATTTAAGAAAACAAATACAATGCCAGGACTACGTTTCTAAAGCGGCTCCAGAATGAAAGATCAGCTTCTATGGCGCACGTAGAAAGGCACTAAACGTCCTCTGCTTATTTTTGTTTATTGCCGCAGCCTACCGCGCCTCGTTTAAAACTGCAATAGACTAGCGCCGTGCTGCAAAATTGTCTTCATCAAATTCGAAATGCAACACACTCTTCCGCTGTCCAGTGCACATCCCCGTCTTGATAAACCTCAATATGCGCAGCTCCCTCATTTAGCTCACGTAAATACGCCATACACATACATCATCTCTCCAGAATGTTCACTAAATGAACGTTAAGGCACAGACCATCGCCTATCCCTGGCCTGCGCCAAACGATAGATAGATCAGGTAGGCAAAATTCGTGGAAGAGATGGCCTCACACCTATTTTGGGGTGTCACAACTGCAGTTCTGTACTTGAAAATAATAACATTCCGCAAAGGTGTCGCACGGGACTTCAAAAGGAAGTAATCGAATGTGTGGAAGCTAAGACGTTCGGTAACGTAGTGTGTTTACACGCCCTCAAAATCACTCACTCACACGAAAAGAAATGAGGTATACTAGTACCTAGCGCTGAATCACGCAGCTTGGCAACGTAAACATTTAACGTAAGAAAGGTGGCTTTATACGTTTCTATGATGGCTTTTTGTTGTTTGTTAACAGTTGCTGTACGCCAGGTGCTTCAAACTGTTTAATACAAGTTTTCGATTTTCAAACAGAGCAAGATACTCCTCTAAAAGCAGAGCGAAACACAAGACTAAACGAACTGTGTCGTATCCTGTTCTTTTAGTCTTGTGTTTCGCGCTGCTTTAAGATTCATCCAATCCAACTCGCCCAGTTTTCTATACTCGTGAAGATACTCGACTGCAGTCTGTGCAGGTATAATGCACTTAAGAAGGACAATGTTTAATTAAAAGCTCACAGGAAATTCAATTATTTTGTAAGATTATCTAATCAACATTCTTATAGTTAGTTTTAGGGCGCAACTATATTTGCGAAAATAAAAGCCTAAAAAAAGAAATACCTTTTTGAAGTTTGACAACGGTTCGCGGTAGCGAACGTTAAAAATGTGGTTTTGGAAGCTCTTCCAGCTCGCTTTCCCATACTACGGGTTCATAATGTGAGACCGCTTGAATGCAATTAGAGGGAATTTGCGCCCTTTCTAACGTAGAAGGCATTCAGTTCGTTGCCTTGATGATATCATGTGTTGGGCTGCCATTATGGCAATGTGCACTGCAGCTTGCTATCAGAGCTGTAATTTTTAAGTTTCATATTTGGAACTGCAATGCCAGTTCAAAAATTTTATTAAGTGGATTCACTTTTCGTATATTAGGCCTTAAATTTCGCTTTTTTGTGCTATAATGCTGTAACCTGAGATCAAAAATTTAAGAAATGTTCATTAGTTAATATCACTTCAATATCCGCCTTTTTTTCGCATTCAACCTTACACATAGTATCCGCCTTGCCATACAATCTACAAAACATACCTCAGCGGCGCATTTTTCATGGGTTTTTAAAGACAAATCCCAGTTAATAATTTGGAACGACCAGAAATTCAGTTGCTAAACTTATAGGTGAGTAATATCAGAGTTAGTAACAGCATGTCTCTTTCAATGTATTTCTGTTGCTCCAGTTATTTTGGTTGCCCCTGTCGTTCAGCTCTAACAGTTTGGAAACTACGTGCCCACCAGCAGTCAAGAATGTGTCAAAAGCTTGAGAACACAGACTTGGCGAACCAAACGCACCTGCAAGACCTCATGCAACAGTCCTCCGCTGAAAAGCCTATCCGCCAAGAGCGCAGCTTGGGATCGCAGTAGATCTGCCATTACGGGGATGGCTGAACGGCTGCCTTGTGATCCCAGGACGGACATCCACAAGAAGGCGTCTAAAGCCACGCCATACTGGGACTCTCGGCATTGACGATGGCAGAACGACTCGACCGCCTGCGTCAACGCGTCTGCTGACGTAGTTCGCACGACCTCTGCCTTCAGGGCCGGCAGGAGGGCGTGAAAAAGCAGCCATAGGGAACGTATTGTTTTCGAGGCCGTCTTGAAAACTAAAGTGGTGAAGACCTTCAAGAAAGGCATGTCTCGGGCTCGCACAAGCTTAGTTGGTTCCAGGGACTCCACCAGCTGCGGCATGTCGGCCAGTGCCTTGAGCCACGTCTCGCGCTCCTTTGGGTAGATCATCTGAAAGAACTGGTAAGGTGGCAGCGCCATCATTACCTCCTCCTCGTCGCCAGAAAAGGTTGTGAGAGACTGGTCGATCATGAGGAACTCGGTCAATTGCGACTGGTGCAATGCGGCGCCACTGGCGTTCAGCGCCACACTCAGCATGGCCTCCAGCTGGCGTGGCGGAAGGTTCAGCTGGTGGCGCAGAGAGCTGACAGACCTGATGTGGAGGTTGCCATCGTAAAGTCGCATTTGGAAGCCCAACTCGATTCGGTGTCTCACTATCAGGCGAAGAATGAACTCTAGCATAGCCGCATCGTTGGGCGAAAGCTGCACAATGCCTTGCCAATGTGTCTGAAAAAAAAAAGAAGGGTACAAAACTTTGTGTTATTGTTATGTGCAGGTAGCTAGGGTCGATGAAATGTAAAATCGAAGTAGACTGATTGAAAGAGGTGAAAATGTAAAATCGAATAAAAACCTTTGCAAGCGTACTTATTCATCACATGATCTTATTTTTTGCTTCGCAAACTTGGAACTCAGTATTAGGCGTAGGTAAAAAAAATGCTGGAAAGCTGAGTGCTACTTACGTTCGAGGTCACCTTTCTGTGGCTACGCAGCTTAGGCTACAGGGGTGGGGTTTTTGTTACAATGTTACTACTCCAAATAGTTCAGTCATATCTGGCCTAGTTTATTCAATTCAATTTCAATTCAATTTTATTATATGCGTTCAGTACATTCCAGCTTATACATACAGAAGGAGGTCCCAGAGTCAGTGACTGTATCGGGACCTCCGATAAATGACAAAGATTAATATACAAGACGGCAATAATTCAGAGTAGGATAAATTAAACGCAGACAATAAATAAGTTGATAATAAAAATAGCATTACTTATGTAGGATTTCGGCTGCAGTTCGGAGCCGCCAATCACCACGACGTAGGCTAATTTATATCGATGAAGTCCTCTGTGATTGTAAATTTGTAAAGAACAAAGGATTTCAAAAGAGTGCATGAAATATTTATCTTTTGCCCAAACAGTTAGAAATTGGAATAAACTGTCCAGCAATATTGTATGCGTAAAGAGCCATGATAAATTTTAATCTTTGCTAGCTAAATCGCTAGATTACCACTTGTAGGTATGCTGTCCACGAATTTGTTTTCATTTTTTGGGGGGAGGGCGGGGGGGGGGGGGGGGGGGGGTCGTGACTGTATTTCGTTGGCATATTTTTTTTTAATTTACTATAAATGTGTACTTTGATGAAACCAAACCACTGCTATCTTATCCCTGAATAGGGCTGATAGTATAGTAAATAAATAAATAAATAAATAAATAAATAAATAAATAAATAAATAAATAAATAAATAAATAAATAAATAAATAAATAAAAAAATAAATAAATAAATAGTCAAAAACCTATGCGACGTACGTTGTTAAAAAAAGCGCATTTCAAGGGAGCACAGGAAACGCCATGGGAGACGCAGCATACGTGGCCCACTTACGCTTTTTGTCATTCCCGACAGACGGCGCATCTAATAGCTTGAGCACGGTGCATAACACTACCGACATATTGCCCAATGCTCACTCTGTACTGGTCACTAGTAAGGCATAATATTGATCTAATAGTGATGTCAATAAATCTGCAGCGGTATATTCCTGATCGGCATCTACGAAATTTCTCGAGGGACTAGATTATATGCTGGGGGAGCTGTTGCATTGTCTGCAGGTTTGTATGCATAGTCTCGGATAGGTGACCCCGAGGATAGGTCATAGGAATGCACAAATATAATATAAGCCACAAGAGAAATTTGTTTTGCTTGGACCAGAAGGAATGCCTATTCTCTGGTGACGTGAGGCAAGGCGGCTGCATAGATTATGGCATACATGTAAAGAGTACAATTGAAAATCAAATTGCATTGCTTTGCTGTTTACCTTTCTAAAGGCACTCAAAAGTAATTAATTGCATTCCGTATTGAGCCCAATAAGTAATTACATAATTTCGTCCAAAAACTAATACAAATACTTTAACTTCTTAATTTTCATTGAACCAAAGCAGAGCTCCCATAGCGGGAGTCGCTTTGGGACGTTAAACCCCACCACAGTAATCGAAGAATCAACTTATCGCCCTAGATTTGACGCACAAGTAAATATTTTGTGATCACCTCGTCATATGCTACCCCATCTATAAATATGGTCTAAATTATAGGTTATTTTGGAGATAACAAAACGCAAACACCACAATGAAAACAGACGGAAACAACGACTAATGTCAATCGCATTACTGCCCGAAGCTGTCTGCAGTGCTCGAAACCAGTCGTCCGAAGAATTGATTACAGCGGGGTGTGCTTTGGTGTATTCGCAATGCGCATGATCGGCTGTTTAACACGCTCTGTGGGTATACGATCGTGGCCTTAGTGAACCCAACTACAGAGATGTGTACGCGGCACCGCCCTGGATTGTTTGAATTCCGAAATGAGGCTTTCGCTCCTTCAGCGCCACAAGCACAATCTGACACCATCTGTACGACATCGTTGGCGTGATAGAGATCTGCCAGTGACTAACAGGTGCCCTCACTGTGACACTGCACCTGAGATCTGTGATGTGCGTCACTTCTTGTGGACGTGTCCAGCAACGACTTCAGTTAGACAACGGCTACTCATGAAGGTGAGTCTGCGGTGGAAGCGCGATTGTGATTATGAGAAGTGGACAATGGACAATCACTACACCGCCAACCTCTGCGAATACCTAAGCGCAACTGGACTTCACTCCTTTTCACTTTCTATCTCCTGCATACCACTCCCCCTTTCTCAGCTTATGCCTTGTGGCAAACTTTTCGAAAAAAAAAGCACAATTACAAATCATGCTGCTCGAAGGATGCTCTCTACGAGTGCACTCCCTCCTATCACTCGTATACGCCCAGAAAGCGACCCTATAACGCAGGGCACCAGTGGTGTAAGACACGAAGTTTTCACTGAATTTGCATTTTCTGACGGTTTGACTGGCATCGGCTTGACATGCGTTGCTCCTGATTTCTAGGGGCTCTAAAGCCCATCATCGTCACCAGCCTGACTACTCCAACTGCAGAACAAAGTGCTCTCCCATATGTTTCCAAATTACCTGCCACTGTGTCAGCTGTCGCTACCTTGCACCTGGAAAGTTTTTATAATCACATCCGTCCGCCTGAATTTGTGCTGTCTCCTGCTACTCTTCGTTCTTACTGAATCGGACCATGGAAAATTATGATTATATTCTAAAACAACATATTCGTTGATGTGCTCTTTGTGGCTGTTCGAGAAATATTTAGAAGCCATAAATGGGCCCTAAAATGTAGACATAATATTTAAAAAAATCGGTTAACCCATAAGCTCCGCTTTCAGTAGTAGGATGAGAGAGAGTTAATGGTTTCCTTCTGTCAACTCTCCTTAAGGATACTGGTCCGCGAACGTGGACTTTGCTACTCGCCTAACTGCTATTCTTTCAATTGCAATTGTTCCTCTAAAATATAGCGGACATTTTTTGTCACCCATTCTCATGTCCGAAAAAGTGCGTGGCTTAGGGTTAATGCCTCTGACAGAATGCAAGGGCTCTGGAAGGCTGATTGTTATCTAACCTTCCCATGCGAGATTAAGTTCCCGAATTGGCAGCTCCAGCCAAATGGCCCATGTAATGCGCTCGCGACCTAGCAGCTTACGCTATGTCCAATCAGTGCTCTATACCATGCCAGCCACTGACTATTCATTTTTGCTTGCAACACTGATACCGATAACCCCGATGCGGATTTTTTAGAGGACGGGGCCTTTAACGTGATAACGTAAACGTTTTTCTTCCTATTCCGCAATCGATTAGGGCGACATCTCACTGGCGGTTTAATACCACCCCTGCCCGTGAGCATCGACTAGGTCTATCTGGTTGTGCCCTCTCAATCGGCGCGCGTATGTTAGGCAGGCGCTAGGGTGCGGTGGAGTGCTGTTGTTACCTGTTCTGTTTATTTATTTCTGTTATTGAGGCTAGACTAAAATAGTTTTGTGTTGAGGAAATTGCTGGTGAAATGTCGGTTGTCTGTGTGCAATTTTTAGTTTTAGTAAGTAAATACCTTTGAGAGGTTCACTTATTCGCATTACCTCCCTGGTCATTCGACGGGTGGGCAAGCGGTATATGAGAAGAGAGGTAGGTGTTGCTTCGACAGGGCAGTTGACTTTCCCGCTCGTCGCCTTTTTCTTCCCAGTGTATGGCCTACAGCATGTGAATGTCTTGTATAAAATTTGGAATTCATTAAATCGCCGTTGCTCTTTTACGCACTTTTCTCCCTTCCTGTCTCTTAACTTTACGCCTACCGTTTCCTGTCCCTCAGCACTCTGCGTTGGCCTCAACTATGAATCACTAATTAACCTTTTAATAATAGAAGTTGAATGGTTAGTCCCAATAAGAAGTTCGGAGTCGTGATCAAAAGATTAGTGAGAGAATTCGCCACATTTAGATTGGTGGATCCACGACCGCCATTTGTGAAGGTCATCTAACGCCGGAATTTTACTTCAGGTGCGGCGCGAGAAGCCGGCTTTGCTCGCTTCTTCTGTCTCGCTTGTTCTACTTCGCACACTTGCTGCTGCTGGTTCTTCACACACTTGGCAAACTTTATTCGTACCGGCACTTATCTTTACAAATATACAACAGCCTGACAATTTGCCACGCAGCTTTATGGTCCCATGCCTACTCTTTGACTCCTTTGCCACCGTTGCCAATCTGGCTCGCCTCCTAGGACCTCTGCCATTTGTTCCGGGCTCCCCTAAAATTCACCTCAGCTTATTTGGACAAAGCTCGATGTCATGCATTATTCGACTATGACGAACAGAATGATGATCTATACATTTGTCCCGGATTACCCCAAATCTGACCTCGGCCGATGTGGATTAAACTCAAACTACAGCATGGGCAAAAACTGTTATTAATAAATAATTTACGCTACCATGTCTTACCGAATTGCTAAGTAACTTTGAGCTAACACTCAATATTCTGGTTTGGCCACGTCGAATTGCTGCTAATTTGTTTGCGTATGTAACCGAAACTAAAACCCAGAGATGCGTAAAGCTCGGTATAGAAGCCCAACATCCAGTGATGACGTGCGTAAGCAGTATAATGCCATAATGAATAAACAACGCTACAGACTAGGACGAAGATTTAGAAGCAAGCAGGACGGCCGCTGACACTCGCAACTGAAGTTTATTGAAAAAACACACAGTATGAATATACAAGCCAAGCCGCACTAAACCACATATTAAACAACACATTCTTGATCTTCGTCCTAGTCTGTAGCCCCAACTCGCCATGATGTCTCTTCTTTACAGTTTGATACCGCGTCGTGTTCACTCTTTATCCTCGCAGTTTTTGCCTAGGGCGGGTATTCTCGTCTGCTCATTTCAGCTATGAAGATTCTTGCTAATAGTGCTGCTATTATAACTACTACTACTACTACTACCACTACTACTGCCACTACCACCATCACCACTACCACTACCACCACAAGACATTATGCAGGAGGCCTGCAGCAGCGACTGCAGAAACACTTGCCCTAGAATGAAGTCGCCAAGTGTTCCTAGAGTAACAGGTCTCCTAATACTCAGAAGAATAATTGTTTAGTAGTACTACTCCTACTAGTACTAGTACTAGTACTACCACAAGTACTAGTACTAGTGCTAGTAGTAGTAGTACTAGTAGTAGTAGTAGTGGTAGTACTAGTACTAGCACTACCACTTGTACTAGTACTAGTGCTAGTAGTAGTAGTGCTAGTACTAGTAGTAGTAGTAGTACTAGTACTAGTAGGAGTAGTAGTACTAGTAGTAGTACTACTACCAGTACTAGTACTAGTAGTAGTACTAGTACTAGTACTAGTACTACTACTACTACTAAGCAATTATTCTTCTGAGTATTAGGAGGCCTGTTCCTCTAGGAACACTTGGCGACTTCATTCCAGGGCAAGTGTTTCTGCAGTCGCTGCTGCAGGCCTCCTGCATAATGTCTGGGAAGAAAGCCCGTTTTCGTAATCAAAATTCCATGGCTGATTTCGGTGAAGTAACATCCGTTACATCAAAGACGTTGTACTCAGTGGGCTGGCAGCATGTACCACACCTTGAGGATCGTGAGGACATTACTGATGTCTTGGCGGAAGCTGGACGCGTCCTCGGCAGGTAAGAAGAGCCTGTGACAGGTGGCGTAGAAAGCTGTCGCTTTTTCCATGGCCCCCTTCTGCTGAAGTCCACCATCGCTTCCCGCCACGGCTTTTTTGAGAATGGAGCTAGACGCGACGTGCTCGAGGCGGGTCGCCCTTGAACGGTCCACGGCCCCGGGTCCGCACAAGTGTTCGTGGAAACCGTTACAAGGTGGCTGTGGCAGGCGCGCGAAGCGGCGCACCAGGCCCATTGCTTCGTCGCAGGCCTGCGTGGTGCAGGGCGGTGCATAGAAGCCAAGCACCGCCTGGGCTATTAGCGTCCCGACCACCACGAGCACCGTGATGGCGGCCACGACGACTGTCTCGGCGAAGATGAACTGGCTCCACGGAAGGTGCTGGTTCAGCCATAATATCCGAGGTGGGATAGAGTCCTCGGTGCCGGAGGACTCACTGCACAGGATGGCCGACGCTTTTCTTACAGGATCCTACTGCACTCAAGGGGAGGCGGGGTAATTTGGTACGAGTCCAAAAGAAACAGCTTCTCTTTAGCTTTCGAGCGCCATTTTTGTGCGTTTGCAGTCACTATATTCGACGATATGTCATCGCAACTCGTTTATTTGGATTATCGATTGATCGATGTGTTCGTAATTCTTACAAATAAGAATTCCCGCCAATATAACGCCGCTACAATGAATATAACGTACTATTACGTAACGATAATGCAGAAACGAATCATACACGAATCATAACTGATAGTGGCGGTTTATGGTCCTACGGTAGACATTACGATTCCAGGCTTGAAAATGCGATAGGTCTCTGCTGCCGATCAAGCACATTTTATGAATGAAGTACGGGAGTGCACATTGGGAACGAATTGACTTCAGTACCCTTAGTAGATACAGTCGCTTTGGGCAGCCAGCATGATCTAGCGACGACCTTGCAATTTGCTCATATCAAGGGGCAAATCCTACTTCACGTAGTACTCTGTCCGCTGAAGTTACAGCCTTAAACGGCATGCTGATGGACAAGTCTTGAGGCATGAGACTGCCTTTGGACATGCGCAGTCCTTCAAAGCGACAGACATAATATGCATCTGAAGTTTATCAATATTTATAAGCAGTCAAATCTTTATTCGTCTATGGTGCCCAATCGATTTCACTGTGGACGCCTTGTACCCTAAAAAAAAGCAGCCACGTTTAATTTTATCATCCTACGGCATGCTGCAAGGCGGCAGAATGGTCAGAAAGGATTTTTTTTCTTTGGTAGGGGGAGGGGGGGAGGGTTGGATATGCGTCGCTTTTAAAAATTCATCATGACAGCGCACACCTCCACATGGTGCTATTTTACAGAAGGCGGCGCATGAAATGATCTTGCGTCGCAAAGTGCATACCTGGCAGCTTTTACCTACCTACAAGGCGAGGCATACTGATTTTGTGTCCGATTAGGCTTGTGTGCATAGGCTTCATGCACAAAGACAAGCGTAATCAAAGTTTGAGGTGGCCAGGCAGTCGTGTATGCACTGTCTAGCGCTACACTGCCAAGGGAGCACTTTGTCAACATTCGTGTTAAGGTGCTGCGTCTGCGTTGCAGATTTCACAGTTTCTGCCTATGTAGTCATGTTACATTTAAAGGTGACAGAAGGAAGAGTGCTCACACATTTTGTGCATTTCTGATCCTCTCTTTAAAATACTTGTCAAAATAAATCAGAAAGTATTCTAAGCAAGTTAATTGTCCTTAGGTAGCGTAAATACTGATAACGTTTCCAAGAGCAATAATAAGCTTCCTCTGTGCTGCTTGTTCTGAAAATAAGTTTTTTATTTCCGAGAGTACAGGAAAATCTGAGGAAAGAATGTTAAAGATTTTTGTGAGCTTTACTCGTATAAGGCAACCAGCGTGTACGAGTGGCAGCGCTCTAGGAATTTTTTTTTGGTGGAAGCCTGCTCTTTTGTAATGAGACAGGATAGGGGCTTCGGAAACGCCTTTCGTCAGTTCTAGCTTTTTGTCGATTCTTATAGGGAGTATGCACCTACATGACAATAGCGGCCATTTTGTGGTACATAGAGCACAGTGAAAGGCTTCAGGCATACCTAATCGGCTAATCGTTATCTGTTCTGGCTTACACTGCTGAAGCCGTGCTCTGTATAACAAACTGTCGCCTATAACGTGACTTGAATACGTCTTATACACACTGTGCAGCCCGATAATTTCCGACAAAACATGTACACAGGAACTTTAGCAGCAGCAGAATGAGATAGTGCTACAAAACACAAGAATTGCTTTTCGCTTGCGCGGCGTGGTGTAATCGTCAGCAAAACCGGCCGCGGGCTCGTACCACTATATACATTAGCGTGGACGTTGTGCACACCTTTACGGCTCCTTTGCTGTGCACCCATCCATTCGAAGCCTGCACGTAGGCAACTTAAGGGCGATTCAATTCCAACGAGCAGAATATTTGCAGTCGCGCATTTTCGCAGAAAAAATAAAATGGGTTTCATTTACTCATCACAGAATCGGTACATGCCGAAAAAGGGGGCTGAAAATCTTTGAGCTGAATACGTTCGTACGTCTGCGTAAGTTCACACAGGTAATGCACCGAAGAGTGGTTGTGGAAGCTTAGTGCCCGCGTAAAAGTGACTTACTGCGTGCCTGTAGTCATATTGACTGCTGTTTGAAGCGTATAGGAGTCTCCTCTGCTGCGGGTGTCGTGATGCTTGCTTGCAGATAGCTTGACCTTCTTTTTCTTCTTCGTGTTAATAGAACATAGTTGATTGACCTTCTTCTTCTTCTTCGTGTTAGTAGAACATAGTTGCTTGACCTTCTTCTTCTTCTTCTTCATGTTAGTAGAACATAGTTGCTCTGGGTCAGCTAATTAAAAAGCACCAAAGCTTAGTAGCTATACTTTTTTTTGTATAGCAAAAACAGAAAAATTAAACAGGCAGCAGTCTCAAGAGCACACCTTCAAGAGCTGCTTATTTGTTCTGCCGGTGTAGGCACTTTGGCAGGAAAGTGGACGGCAGGGAATGTTAAAACGACATATTTACTCTGAGTAAGAATACCGCTACCAGGGGCATAGATTGTAACCCGGTAATTTGTGCTAAAAGGAAATAGGACAACCGTCTAATTGTGAGGATCACAGGGTACGAGTGTGCATCAGCTCTCCACGTTGGATCTATGTGTCACAGCCGCTACAGTGAGCATTGTGGTTTAATCGTCATCCATTTACAGCGCACGTTGTAAATGGATCAGTTGTTTACATTTTCTAGGCAGGATTCAGACAAAATGAAGAGAAAGGTGGGTTGTAGACAAGGAAGACGTTAGTCTATGAAAGGCTTCTTTCTCTATGGATTTTTCTTCTTCTTCATCATCTTTGTATCCCACCTAGCTATAACGTCTAGGAAATGATCGTAGCAGTTCTTTCGCTAAAACTTCTGCTTCATATGTTGCCTGGACGACACCACACCATCGCTAACCCCTGGCCTTAATAAATAAAGACACCTTTCTTCCATTACTTTATTCACTACTTCATCCTTGATCAGATTCCCCGTTTATGCACCGATGGAATAAAGAAGTGTAAGGTTCGATGGAATCCCGTCTTTCGGGGGAAACGCATACACGCGTAAAAAAAAAATGACAGTGGTTTGGCTCACTTATGACAGGATATACGTAGCGAGAGGAACTATGTTTCCATAGCTGAGCTTATTATGGTCATGCACACTTAACCAAATGAGATACATTGGGTATACACGTATTTTATTCACTTTGCTTCACAGAGATGAAGACTTCCCGATGATCTGTGAAGCAGCATGCAACTGTTTTAATTCTGTCTATCCAGTATTTCGATTTGGCAAACTCTCTAAACGCAGTCTCATATATTGGATTACTCATCGGTTTCAATTGTCCAGTTGATGCCACAGTCACTTACACACACTATACATGTGTTTAAGCGGACTGTTCACAAAATCTGATTCAAATGTGCGGGTCGCAGATGCACTTTCAGAAACTCGAATGGAGTCATCAGTGACACAACGTGCCTTTATATTCCTTTCTGTTGGTTCCCGTTAACGGAACTGTTCCATACGCCCCTTCTCGGCGGTTATGCTCCGTCTATTACGCTCTGCAGTCTGGCATCCCCGATTGGCAAAGTGTTTCTCTTCGGGCGTCTCTGTTGCTCTCTTCACATTCATATGCTAATACTCTCTTTGCTGCTGTTATGCGGCACTTTCGATGGCGTTTCGATGGAGGCGTAAAGGAGAGACGTCCATGTGTTGTGCGATGTGAGTGCACGTTAAAGTTCCCTATTTGATCGAAATTACTTCTTAGCCCTACATAATGGCTCCTCTTTCTCTCTTACCACGTTATCTCCTACCTTTCTCCTTTTATTACAGTGCGGTTCAGGGGTCACGGAGCAGGTGCTGTTGTGGCTGTAGGAAGAAAGAAAAGAAAATGCACGGGCCTGCTACTGGTTCTGTAGCTGAGCCACCTCCGCTGCCTCGTAAGGACAGAAGAGAAAATAGACAAGAAAGAAAAAAAAGAGGAGGGAGAGAAAGACGCGCGCCGCAACAACAGCCATCGTCCGCCACCACCTAAGCGGTGGCGGGTGCAATGACGGCCTACAACAGATAAAAATCAGTTGCTGGCTAGCCCCCGCCGCAAGCGGCGTTGACCTACCGTCCCAGCATTGAGGGGCTTTAGTCCCAGCCCCGTAGGGCCAGGAACTGCCATTCTTCACCACTCCTCACGGAGCAGGTGTGACAGATACTGCGCTTTTCCTCTATGAACGCCAAATGGCGCTGTGCGCGGCTTCTCTCCCCGACGTCATACCAGATGTCAAGACAGCGGTTGCTAGGCAACCGCAAAAGGAGCGGTGCATGTGACCTGCGTTACTGTGACCACGGCGCGGCCACTGCCAGAGCGAAAATGCGACTTTTCGCCCAATGTAGCACTCGCTACAAAAGCTGCGAAGGTTACAGTGCGGGAGTAGGGTATTTGTTCAATATATTGGACACCTAGTAATCAGACAGTACTCCTATGCCAAGGCATTCATCTTCTTAAAACCCCGCTACCCATTATATTGGACACCTGGTGGCGCCATCTATGCAACATAGATGAAAACGCATCGTTCAAACGCATCGTCCAAAACATTTCAAAATGGCGGCAATCAGCGGCGCAGCATTCTATGACACCTGTCGGCGAAGAATTACTGTTTCTCATATTTCTACCTACTTTTAGAGCATATCTTTGATTTTATTATAAAGGTAATACAACAGCGAATGCGCAGAATAAGAAATTTAAACTGTTCAAGCTCTTACTTTTATTCACGCATCCTTCGCGTGTCCACTGCGTTGGACGCTGGGACTCAACCCGGTCATTTGACCGCGCTTTTGCCACAGACTTGTTATGAACAGCAAACGAGTAATGTTGGTATTTAGCGGCTTGCGAACGAAATCGCCTCTTTTTTTTTTCTGTAGGAGACCGGCCTTGCGTGTCTGATGAGACAGCTGACGCAATTTTGCAACTTTAGAAATTCATTTGATAATTTTATTTATAAATTTTATTTATAAATCATATAATTATAAAATTAAATTTAAAATTGTTTAATTTTAGGATATAAAACAAAGTTCTTTTGTACCAAAGGCCGCCTCTTCTCCTACATCACAAAGGACGAGATGTTTTGAAATTTCCCACAGAAAGGGAAGACGCGAGCGAATTTTTTTTTTCTGAGTAGAGGAAGGCTCGCCTTTACTTTCTTTTTCACCACTTTACCTTTGAAGCTATTAAAAACATTTGCACACCAGTTTGTGAGCAATATCTGCGGCATGTATACGCATGCGCGCTTGGTGAAAAAAGAACAGGTAGAATCCCAGTGTCCAATATATTGGACATGACACCACGCGGAAACTATCAAGGCTATTGAAAAACACTTACCACATTTTCCCTTCATAACCCTACTGACTTATTCTGAAAATTTAAGAAACATCTGTGCACCAAAATGCATTCCGGGTCTCGGGAGGAATACAGGTGTCTTTATGGCCCCCGAAATATCAATATTTTTCGTCCGTTTTTAGCATTCAGGGAGTGTATACTTTTCGTTACGTCACCCTGAGGAAGTAAATATCGTTTCGAAGAATAGCCTCGGAAAAAATACAGGGGCATTTACTGGCTTTTTCGTGAGCAGAGATAAGGTGCTTGAAAATTATACTGGGGAACACACTACACACATCAAAATCACTTTAAAAATCACTTGATGCCTTTCCGGCCCGTCGATTCCAAAACAGAACATCTTTTTTGAATTGTTGTTGCAGCGATATTTAATTGAATTTCGGAATAGTACAAGTGCGTAATGTCGTAGCGGCATCCGGCCGCTGTCAGCTTGAGCGTCCCAACGGAGCGGAGGAACATCGACAGGCAGCGAGATCCGTGTGCGAGCCCAGAGTGAAAAGCGTCCATCTGTTTATTGCAGCCAAATATATGCGGGCACGATGACGTCATGGTTGTCATGTGACTCGAATACAGACGCATGTCAGCACATCCGCTTTTTGGACGTCAGAAATTTTATTATTGCACATTTGAGGGCACTACCTGCTTCATAGACAAATTTACAAATTTTACAACTACGTGACAGACAGCTTTGTTTTGTTAAAAAAACAAAAACAATCCGCATGGCTCTGACCGAGCGCGCGCAAACACACACACACACACACACACACACACACACACACACACACACACACACACACACACACACACACACACACACACACACACACACACACACACACACACACACACACACACACACACACACACACACACACACACACACAGACACACACACACACACACACACACACACACACACACACACACACACACACACACACACACACACACACACACACACACACACACACACACACACACACACACACACACACACACACACACACACGCACGCACGCACGCACACGCACACACGCACACACACACACACAAGATCACTCATCATATATCCCCAGCGAACGGGAGGGCGACGTTCTCTTTCCGTCCTGGTCACCGTGACTGGAGTCGAAGGCACTTGGTGTTCGTCGTTTGCCCCAGCCGGACAGCTGTTTACACTGGCAGGCGTGTCTGACTGACTCACCTGGCTCCTCCTGACAATTGTTCATTGGGGAACTCGTAACTTCCGTTTGCTTTCCGAAAAACTGGCAAACGGTTGTTGATTACGGCGCAGCAGAGCACATTGTTCTATGCGCGCTATATGAAGGACCGCGGGGCAGCTACAGCACTAACCACCGTGGTCCTGATTTTCAAGGTTTGAACCCATACAGGATCAAGCCACCTCCAAGCGAACGAGATCCCTAGCACGATGACGTTTGTTGTACTGGAGCGCTTGCGATTTTCAATTCGAATAATCCTTAGCTGTAATATCAGTCATTCTTTTCTGTTCTGGGCCCCGCAGCTATAGGGGCCATCGGAACGCGTGTCCTAAGGTGTCGACAAAGCCGGATTTTTGGAGGACTGTAGCCCAGCGTTCTTGGTGCTGCCCTCTATCGGAGAAGTGCGAGGTAGGGGTCTTCCGACTTAATAAGTGGCTTGATTGCATTATCCTTTCCACCATCCTTTCCACTCCCCGCTTTCGGGTACCTCTGTCTTACAGTCACTTGACTGAAACTGTAATCAAAAGCAAAACTTTGAAACAGGGAGCATAAAAATTGCGGTCGATTATGTGTCACTACCGTCTCCTGAATGCCATGACCAGCAGAAATGCTCTCCATCCTTTATATAACGGTTACAGCTGCAGTAGATGGGAGAAGCGAAATGTCCGAATAGCGAGACAGATTATCGACCAACACTAAATAGTGGCGATTGTTGACAACACACAAGTGTAACCACCACTCTTTAACATGCAAAAATTTGAGTAGCAGTGGGTATCAACGGCTCTATATTCTGAGCGGCACATCTTGCGCAAGTTTCACTATTTCGCTTGCGTGGAAGTTGTTCGATAAGACCTGGCCTCCAAACCAACTCTGTAGCCAATGCTCGGATTCTAGAATTGTCTTGATACCCGTCGTGTAACTTTTCTAGCACATCTTATCTGGGGGACTGAGGCGAGTCTGATTCTTTTGAAAAGCAACCCGTTGCCTTCAACCATAAAAGCGCGCTCTCGCCAAAAAAAGGGAGAGATAGCAAAGAAGCCTCAGTTTTTCTAGTCAGCCTTGGTGACACAACAATCGGAGGGTTTGCAAACTTCATCGGTTTCTTGATCGTTTCTCGCTCTTTAAAAAGAAAGTTTAGCCCTTCAATGCACAATTTTGCATAGGAAGAAATTTCGGACGCAGTCAATTCTCCGGCTACTGGTTTGTCTCCAGTGACTGGCGCTCGCGAAAGAGCGTGCGCAATGACTAAGTTTTTTTCCGGAACATAGACTACCTCAAAAGGATAGCGCATGAGTTGCAATCTGAACCGCTGAATTCCCTACGGTTCCATATAAACATGAAATTTTTCTAGTAAGGAAAGAAGAGGCTTATGGTCCGTTTCAAAGAGTGCGTAGAGGCTTCTGATGTATTAATCGAATGTTTTGGCAGCAAAAGTCAGGGCTAACGCCTCATTTTCGATTTGAACATAACGCTTCTCAGTTTTCGTGAGGGACCACGAGCCGAACGCTACCGGGCATCGCTCAATGTTACGTTGCGTTTGGGAAAGGACTGCGCCCGGGCCGAAAGACGAAGCGTCTGCCGAAAGAATATGGGGAAAGTGAAGGTCGTACAGAGCCATGCATTTCGCGGAGCAGTTAAGAGATTTCACTCTTTCGAACACAGCGTTCTGCGCTGGACCCATATCCCGACCCTACCTTTACACAAGCGCTCACGCAAAGGAGGGGTAGTGTGAGCTAGGTGTGCCAAGACGCCGATGGTTGGCTATGCCCAGAGCGCTGCGCAATTCCGCTACATTGCTCGGTGGCTTCATTTCTTTCACAGTGTATTACCTTAGCTGTATCAGGTTGTACGCCTTCCTCACTTAGATTATGACCCAAAAAGTGAGTCTTTTAACTCCGAAGACACACTTGGGCTTGTTTAACCTTGTGTTGGGTTCTGCCAAACTGGTCAAGGTGTTAGCAAGTCTAGAATCTTAATGTTGCTTGTTGTTTCCAAAGATTAAAATATCGTTCATTACGTGGCGACTCCAGGCATGTCTGCCAGGATTTCGGATATTCTTTTCTGGACGCACTCAGGTGCTGAAGTAATCCCAAAAGGTAACCCGCTGAAACGTCCCCAATACGTCCCCAAAAGGTAACCCGCTGAAACAGTACCGCCTCAACGGACTAATGAAGGTAGTCTCTTTCTCCGAAGCCTTGCCTAGGTGTACTTGATAGAAACCAAAATTTGCTTCCAGTTTAGAAAAAAATTTTGCACCGGCAATGAACCCAGAGCTCAATGCATTTTGGGAAGGGTGGACTTCTCTCGTAGAACGCACTTATCCCGTGAGTTAAGGTCCAGACAGATCCTTGCATCCCCACTCGGCTTTAACACTGGTACGAAGCCGGCACACCACTCCGCAGGCCCGTCAACTTTACGAGCGCCCATTAGCTCCATTTTTTCGAGTTCGAGGACGCATTCCTTAGCGGACTTGAAACTCTGCGTTATCCAGTTATAGCATACGGAACCGCGTCTGAGCGAAGCGTTATCCGATGCTGTCGTGGCATGGCGCCCAGATGACTGCAAACTTCGGTGCCCGGAACACTATCTGTGGACCTCTTTTGCGCGACTGAGTCAAACTGCACGGCTCCTAGTGCCTCCAGAGCGGGTGAACCGAGAAGAACATGTCGTAGCGTGCTGACCACAAAGCTTGGCGACAACGTTTCCCTTTCAAGTGATTTCTGCCTCGATTGTGCCCAAAACATTGAGACGTGAAACACTCGAGCCTGTGAAAACCTTGTCGGCTTTTGGTAAGTTCATAGGGAGACCGGGAAAAGATGACGAAACCACAGTAACTTCGGCACAGGTATCAACTTTTGAAAATATTGCGAACTTTTGCAAACACTGGAACAGCGTTGACAAATACTTGAATGTACCGCGTTTTGGCACTTGGCGTTCCTATCTCTCCCACAAAAATTTGTCCCGTGTCCGCTTGCACAGAAGAAACTCGATGTCGCACCTTGCGTTGGTAATCTGCCGAAGTCTTTTTGATGCGTACGCTAGCAAAGTGTCCCTTTATGCCGCAGTAATTACACTTCACTATCCTAACCAAGATACTTTGTTGGGCGAGTTGGTACACATTCATTATCATTCATTATTTATTTAAACCACGAGACTTAGTATGCCGTGGAGTGGCAAAGGATTTCCTGCTGCTGCTGAACCGTCTCTTTAAGGCATGCTTTCGAAAGGACGGACGCTAGGGACAGCTTGGAGTCCATCTGTAGCGACTCTAGGAGTTTTTTGTCTCTCAGCCTGGCAACGAACCTGTCTCTGATAAACGTCCTGAACTCGACCATTCACCTTAGTCTTTGCTGAACCCCCGCTTCACTTGCCTTTCTCAGGACTTCCACCCGCTAGCCCTAATGACCATTTATTATCTTGTCTTTTTATTAAGTTCCTGCAGAGGTCCTTTTTCTACTTAATTTCAAACAGGATATCAATGCTTTAAAACAGGATACGTCCTCGGCACGACGCAGAGTATCTTGTGTTTATTTCTTGAAGTTGCCCCTACCATTTCCTTTTCTGTAAAGTTCCATTTTTAAACAAATTTTAAATATTTAGTTACTCTCCAAGCTGCTGCTCCGTAGGTGAGTTCTGGGAAGCTACAGCTATTGCATTATGGTGTCTTTGTAAATGATACTCAATATGTGCTTTCTATGGGTCTCAGTGTTGCCTGCAAAGTGCGCTCCCCTCCACCCTATCCCTATTCTTCAAGTTATTTCAGTTTTGTAGATTGAGCATGCAGTCACTGCCTGCCTGAATAAATCTTTTCCATGATGTCTTCAACTAATTTAGCTGTCAAATGTACAGTGATTTGTGCTTCCAACAATATTGACTGCACCTTTTTGTATTTTTCTGTTTACACTTGTTTCCTTTTTGCAGCTTTGTTTTTCTGGCAATTCATTAGCTAACCTCATATTACACAGGCAATATATTGCCTTTTATGTCTAACTCTTTCGATTTTCACTTCAGTGAAGACGTCATTTATACAAGCAATGAAATATTAGAAACTGTGTCGGCTTCGTATTATTCATAATGGGGATTTGTTCATTTACATTCTATACCGACACCGATGCAAGTGCATACACGTGCAAGCAACGCTTTCCTTGTTCAGGAAAGTGAGGAACTTTAGAAAGAAACTGTATTTGCTAGCCGCTCTTTGCCGAAGGCAGAAGTAAACTATTCGGCAAATAAGAATGTATAGTCGTACCATCATCTGGGCTCTTTACGAATTACCTTTCGAGGTTTTCAGCAATCAGCACAAACTTCTCCGGCTTATAAACTTCAATGCAACTTCGTCAATTTTTCAAGTTCGCAGATCGTAACGAAATTTGGTCTTTATTCCGCATGGTGTTCTGATCTTCTACGAGTATGTGGAATTCGTAACCTAAATGTGGCGCAGAATTTTTCGCAATCAACCTTTCGGAATAAATGTTTGTTGACTCAAGCCATACTGAAAAATCAGGATTTCTGCAGGCTATTGCGTGCTGCTTACGTAATGGGCTGTGTTCATAATAGCGTTATCGTCAAGAAGAACTCAAGTCCACCTGCCTTTTTGTTGTCCCTGCGGACTGTCGTGAGGCTTTGCAACCCAATAAAACAGCAGACCATTTCGGCATTACTCTTATCGCGCGCTCCCTTCAGGACACATATTATTGCCCTTAGTGTCCACTAACGTCACGCAACGCGTTTGAAATCACTACTACAATCACTGGAAAGCATCGCCAAATATATCTGCAGGATTTCTATAGCGAATCTCAACTATGAGCGAGGCATTTTGAACATGTCAGCAGGAACTCATCCACAAATGGACTACTAACAACAAGATGAGAACCGTGGTGACCGACTCCTTGACCTGCAACGCTGAAGCAAGAACCGTGACGATCGGTAGTGCTCTTTAAAGTCGCAAACGTTTTCATCGATCTGCCCCTTTTGCGTTATAAGTTCAGTTCAGTAATGAAGGTAATTGCTTAGTGTAACTTGTCATACCGATTCTTACTTAAAGGTGTCTGTAAACGCAACCTAAAGGTAACATACACTCACTGAAGGCTGGATATAATTACAATGCAGGCAACTGCAAAACAAATATTCAGAAACAAAGAATATTACACAGGAGTCGAACGAATGTTTAAGTGGCATCAGTGAAGATATGCGTGGTGTTAATCCATCACGCCACCGAAACTTTTTTTTTTCTTTATTGCCTGCTCCTGACACGAGAACCAAATATACAAAAATCACTCAAATGCTATTTGCAGACACTATTTAGATATGACACGCCAAAATTCACGCATACACAACAAAGGCTCTAGCCTTGAGAGCCACTCGGGAGGTTCTGCTGTAGCTTTCTGGATTGCCAAATACCTGTCCACGCTTTCCCGAAAATAAATTCTGGCGGGCCGTGCATCTTTATCGCAATGGTAACCCGCCATTCTTGAGCCCCATATACAGGGGAGGCCTATGAGCATAATTAAATCAAATGGTACCCCATCCTCATTTTCAACGCATAACTACCGAATGCCATGCGGGTCTAGCGGAAAATCTTTCATTAACGTTCTTTGCAATACGTCCCAAAAATATACTCCTTCCCAACAGTGTAAAAAAACGTGGTCTATGGTTTCTGGCTTCCTGCATAATAAACAGTGTGATCCCCAGGGTATGAATAATCCCTTTTTCTCCAAAAATGGTTTCACCGGCATGGTTCTGGTGTGCAATTTAAAAAAAAAAGGTTTTTGCTCCTGGCGTCACCTGCATTCGTTTTACCCTTTTTAAAACATCTGCACCCGGGCCTCCATCGTACATGGCCCTGTACAAAGGCACAGGGAACATAATGTCACACAATGCACGATATAAATTCTTTCGTTTTACTGTAGACAAATAATCCTTTGAGAACCGCGCTGAAAGGAACCGAATACTTGCTACGACATTTCTACAAAAGCCCTTAATTCCTGCGGAAAAACCGTCCGTTGAAACCACGTACTCCGGTAGCAGCCGCCTCAGCCTGACTTGGCATACGGTGCATAAGAACGGGTCGGTCCTGCCTCTAAAATACAAAAAAAAAAAACGACTGACCAGCTGTCGCAAAAACAGGTGGCCCAATCCTAGCCCACCATCTTTTACTCGTCTCAACAAGTTAGTCTGGCTGCAGCGCTCCCATTCAGATGCCCAGACAAATACAGCGAAATTCCTGTGCAGTTTCTGAATATTTAACCGAAAACAGTGCAACACCTGCATAACGTACCAGAGCTTACTGATAAAGAACAAATTGCAAACTGTGGCCCTTGCAAAAATAGATAGGTTGGTCCCTCTCCACTTTTCAGCTTTATCCTTTATCTCTTTAGCCTGCCCTCTCCAATACTGTTCACTGTCACGGTAAGCCGTAAGCGGAATTCCCAAATACCTATCTGGTGTCGTCGTCCAAGGCACACATGCAAACCGTTCATGCGTAGATGGCCAGCTTCCATGCCAAAGTACGAGGCATATCGACCAGTTAATGCCACAGGTGTTTGCGCGAATTCACGCCACCGGAACGACGGGAACTTTGGACTTTAAATGTGTTCTTATTCGTTTAGAGAATATATCCACTATTTGTCGCCTGGTGGCGCTGCTCGGAGGAATCACGCGCCAGAGCGTCGTCTGCTCGAGTGCTCCTACGGGATATGGTTTGCTAATACGCGGCCGGGTCGGGCCCGACGTTCGTCGACTGCGCCATTGTAACGGAGAACAAGCAGAGACGCGGCCGTTCTTACGAACGCCCAGCTTTATTCTCTCATAATCCTCTTCTGATTCTCCGCTCCTGCACTGTTCACTTCGTCGTCGCCTAGTGCATCACAATATATATATATATATATCTGTGTGTGTGTGTACGCAAGCCGCACCTAACTGAAGATAACTACGTAGTATGGTAATAAATATAACGCAGGGGTCTTCGCTGTCATTTGCTATATTCTGTCCTTATTTACATTACTCGCAGTCACCGGTCGTCATGCTTCCAATTGACTCGTTGCCTTGGACGACCTTTCAGACAAACTGGCTGATTGGCACGTAGTCGTTATTGGAGGAATATATATATATATATATATATATATATATATATATATATAGTGTGTGCCTTATAAGTATGGTCTTTCAGCGTTAATCGTTATTGGTCGTTCATTCCTCTTTCCTTTTGTTCACACGCCGTCCTTGAAGCTAATGTGGAGGACGAAAATGCTTCCGGACCACTGCGCAATAAAGTAAAAGCACCGCCGAGAAGTTTCCCTTAAATCTTCGTCGCATAGAAAGCTCCCATGCCTTGTTTCACCATCGGAGGGGACGGCATATAAAAAATAGCAAACTTCATACACCGATATGTTGAAAATCCTTCTCTCGAGTCTGACCAAAGCTAGTGATTTTTCGTGCTTTTTCCTAGGCACACAGCTCTGCTTCATGGTGTGCTTCCTATAATCATAGCTAACTGTGGCGGAACAATTTACTGCCGATGTTACAGAGCCATAGTCCGGCTACGCAGCTCTAAGTACCACCTTTATTCGCACTGCCATTGGTAGAAACACGACCTTAAACAGCTCACAAACTTTGCGCGCAACAACACCTCTGTTGTGTAGTATCAGATAGTAAGAACTGAGACAGCCTCCTACCAATCCCACATAACACTCCAATACACGAGGTTTTGAAAACGTATTGTCGATACTATTTCGCTATATAAAGCACTTCTTGTATATCGCACTATATTTGGCTCTGTATGGAAGCCGTTTGGCGCGCTCGCCTTTTACCACTGCATCACAAATTGATTCCAAAGCACGGCAACCTACATCGGAAGATATCGTTTTACTTGCACGAGAACTGCAGGTCTGCTTCGTGTTGAGCCACGTCTAAGCAGATGAGAACTTGGCCGAGGTGCGTTGCTCCGGCTAACAAAATGCCAGCCGCTTACGGATTCCTCCAGTTTTGGCGCTGATTGTAACTATATCCATCCCAGTCGTCACAGTAATTTTAAAATGATTCTTACTATCATCCTCTGAAAACTTATTGCAAGATTGGATATCAGATCAACAGCACACTTAGGCGAAATCGGAAACATAATAGAGTGGACGTCAACCGTTGTCTCACACGTAAAACAGGCCACCGAAACAATAGAGGGAGATGACCTCCCATTCCGATTAGACAACAAACTTAGAAATATGTGGAACCGAAAAACAATTCTCGAGAATAAGCTAAAGCGCCAGAAATGGAACAGGAAGCTCAGGAAGAAAATAGTCGAGCACAATAGAGAAATAGAGAGCTACGCATTCAAACTAGAAGAGAAAAGGTGGGATCAAAAATGCGACGAGCTAGAGAAGAATATGAGCCATCCCAACACGTGGCGGATGCTGCGTCACCTCATAGATCCCACCAGCACCAAAACCCACGCCAACATTGAGCAAATCAAGGCCAGTTACAAATTTGACGGAACCGATGGACAGCTCATCGATCGACTTAAATAGGCCCCTCATTCCTGGCAGTGGATAAAGAATATCAGGGGGCGGAGAATCCGCTACTGGACGAACCCATTCTAGTAGCAGAGGTCAGAGCCGCACTCTTTGACCTCAAAAGAAACACAGCACCTGGGCCAGACAAGATAACCTACGGCATGCATAGGAACTTAGACGACAACTCTATAGTTCACCTTACAGCATATTTTAACAAATTTTGGGAATCCGGGGACGTCCCTAAACACTGGAAACATGCCAACATAATTTTAATCCATAAGAAGGGCAAAATCCCGGGTATAGAAAATCTCAGGCCAATTTCACTGACCTCGTGTCTAGGCAAAATAATGGAGAAGGTCATTCAGACGCGACTAACTCGATTGGCGGAAGAAAACAGCATCTGGCCCCACGAGATGGTAGGTTTCAGACCACACCTTAGCGCTCAAGATACCATGCTAAGGCTCAAACACGATATAATAGACAAACAAAAGACCAAAGATACAAGAGCAATATTGGGCATAGACTTAACCAAAGCGTTTGATAATGTCAGCCACTCGGCAATCCTTGACGGCCTGTCAGATATTAGCGTAGGGAAGATGACCTTTGATTACGTCAAGTAATTTCTCAAAGACAGAACAGCAACTCTGCATATGCAGAGCCTCAGCTCGGAAGAGATTAAATTAGGAAACGGGCACCCCACAAGGGGCCATCTTATCCCTCTTCCTATTTAATCTAGTTATGAAAGACCTCCCGCGCAAATTAGCAAGCATCGAAGGGCTAAAAACTAGCATCTACGCAGACGACGTCAACGTTTGGCTCAATGAGGGCAGCGATGCGTCTATCGAGGAAAGGCTCCAGCGGGCAGCCGACATCATAGACCTCCATGCCAAAAATAAGGGGCTGCAGCTGCTCCCCGACGAAGTCGGAAATACTAATCATCAGGCCTCGGACGAGGACAGCCAACGCATCTCCTCCGAGAATCTCGATAGAATTTAACGGGAAAGAAATTGTGCAAGTAGATGAGATCCGAATTCCGGGCATGCTCATAAGCAAAACAGGAAACAATGCCACGACTATAGCTAAGCTATATGCTCATGCAAACCAAGTGATAGGCATCATTAGAAGAATCTCGGCCAGAGGTAGAGGGCTAAAGGAGAAGAACAAGTTGAGGCTGGTCCAGGCCTTTATCTTGAGTCGGATCTGCTACTCAACCCCATTCCTTAACATCAAAAAAGCAGACAAAAACAAGTTAGACGCCATAATAAGGAAATGCACGAAACGAGCAAGGGGACTCCCAATCTCGACCTCAACCCTGGCACTAGAGGGAATGGGGGTGCATAACACATGGGAAGAGTTAGCGGAAGCAACGAGAACGGCGCAACTCGAACGCCTAGGTCTCACTGAGACAGGGCAGCAAATTCTAAGCTGGGTAGGACTACAAGGGAACAGAGGCACTAAACACCAGACGTTCCACATTGAGTCCAAAATTAGGAAAGCCCTCACGATCTCACCGATACCCAAGAACATGCACCCACAACACGATCAGGAAAGACGCCAGCACAGAGCCAAACACTTGGTAACAAAACTAAGCAGAATACCACCCGAGACGGTTGCCTACACAGACGCCGCTTTTGACGATGACGGGAACTCTGTCTCGGTGGTAGTCGACGGGTCCGGAATAGAGCAAGGCAAGATATATACAAGCGGAGTAGACGCCACGGCAGCGGAGGAAGCGGCGATCGCCCTAGCGTGCGTTAGTACGAACGCGAAGGTGACCATCAGTGACAGCAAATCAGCAATAAGGAATTTCTGCAAAGGCAAAATATCACACTACGCGTTTAACATATTATCGAAAAGCAACATAGACAGAGGGATCACCCTGACATGGGCCCCCGCTCACACCAACATACCAGGAAACGAAGCGGCCAACGCCCTTGCCCGAGCGCTCATTATCCGGGGGGGACGCCGGCCTCAACCTAACTTTAAGGTCGAGACGCTCGCGACCTACAACGAAGTCATTGAGCACTACAAGTTAGGACGGCGGAAATATCCACCCCCAGATAGGTCCCTCACATCCACAGAGGCAGTCACCTGGCGCCGCCTGCAAGCCAAGAACCACATGTCTCCCAGATGCAGATACCTCACGCAAACTGGGAATCCGGAGGACCAATTCTGCAGATTCTGTAGCGATATAGGAACTTTAAAACATATCCTCTGGGAGTGCAGCCACTCCCCGGGCTACAATTTATTCCAGGACGAAGAAGCATGGGAGACCGCGCTTCATAGCGAAGACCCGGCGACACAGGCCAACATTGTCCGTCTGGCAACCGAAGCGGCGAACCGCTTTGTCTACTAGCCCCTGCCTCCTGGGGTGACATCGGGCTCCCTGGACGCCTGCGAGCGGTGCCGGAGCTCCGGTGTCGCCTCCTCCGGACAATAAAAGTTTACCACCACACCACCACATTGGAGGAGGCGTTCTGGCTACAGTGAGGCAAATTTTTACTGCATGAGAAGTAGGAGTGGCATCAGCCCAAGAGGTCGGGATAAGTCAAGTTCTTCTCTCCGAGAGCACAACCTATCTTCCCAATTGCTCCGCTGGCTTTCATAGTTCGGAAGGCCTTTGCTTCATCTTGGTCCAGAGATAGGTATGGAGCGTGGTGCGCCGACGCCAAACCACAAGAGGTGCATTGAAAAGTTCCCACCACGAATCCTCCACCCACCCCTCCCACTCCTAAGAAGCCCTCACAGAAGCTCACCTGAAAAGCGACTATGCAATCAAGTTCAAAGACGCGACGCGAAGTTTACAAACAAAACGGCAAAGGAAAATTCGTTGTATCTCATGGCATGGTCTCCAGCCAGTTTCTTTAGCCTGTTTATAGTAAGTGGGTTTCTGATACCTATATTCGGTCATTGCGTTTACCTGCTAGAATAGTATTATTGCGCTCAGGATTATTCGTATAACTTGACCTCGACATGCTCTGCTTCTCTCCCTACTCTTCCTTTTGATTTCTATCTATTATTTGATTTCTATCTATAGACACCAGTCGTTTGCATTTCCAGTGGCATATGTAAGCTGCCTCTCGCAAAAAAGTATGTACATATCATTCTTTCTGAAGTCAAATGAACGCCTATCACTTGCCCTACCGGCTTTCTGAAACTAATAAGACGCACCAAATTTTCTTTCGGGGACTTTTGTCGTGTGCATCTAGTCTTTAATCTTAAATAATGTCGTGAAACATGCATGTACTGCAGCGGGACACCAAATAGGCTTGGTCATCTCAGTAGAGGAAATCATCAACCGTTTTCGATCGTTTGTTCTACTCGCCTTCTCTACTACCTTTTTTATGAGGGAACGACCTCTTCCAGTGAGACCTCTGGTGACACACCGAAATAGCTTCAGTTTTAGTACATTGTTGCGACGGCTGTCGAAGGACTGCCGACACGCGTTCAGTTTATAAACATTGAGGGGAAAGTGCTTTTATTACCACACTTGATCAAACGTCGGGCCAGTCTGTAAGCACTTGATTTATTTAGCCGCCTTCACACCAGCGGTTTGTTGCGTCATTCCGCCCTCTGCGCCTCCGGAGGCACCACCTCCGGATTCGGGACCAATGGCGCTATCAGTGGGGAAATTTGGCAGCTGCGGCTGGGGCCGCGCCGACGCCTGGCGTTGCAAGAAGAAGAGGACCTTCTTGATCTGGGTGTCGACGGCCTGCCTGACGAGCTTTTCGAGGCGCCTGTGGACCGCCATCTCGAGGAACTTGCGCGCAGCGCCAAGGAAGGGGCGGACCAGTGGGCTAACCTTGCCCTGAGGTCTGATGTATAGCTTGAAGCCAACAAGCTTGACCATCTTGAAGTTCTTCACGTGGATCTCGTGAGGACCGGTCCTACGGGAGGGACCCAAAGAGAAAATTTAAACGAGTGAAGATGCCAGGACAATGCGCGCTCTGAGCACAACACTTCCGCTGTTTCGAATCATACCCGAAAAAGAAAGTACTTTTCCTGGATCTGATTTTTTTTGCAAATGTACGGTTTGTCACAGGAATTTGTGCTGCAGACAACTCACCACTTTTCCGTCTGAACAGGAATCATGGCAAGCGAACGAAGCTAACGTGCGCAGTTAGCCTTCATTATGTGTGAAGCGATCGAATATAATGATTTCTCCCACAGGCGGTTGCGTAGCTCTCCTTACCCTGTGCCTAACATAAGAAATATTTGCGAAAGTAAAATAAAGATCATCAACAAAACGACGCAGTTCCATAAAGAAAATTTCACCAGGTTTCGTCACGTCAATGTAGGAGCGTTTTTTCTAGTTCTGTAGCCTACTCATATCAGGGAATAATTTGGGGGGCCACATAAGCATGCCTTTAAGGATATGTACTGACGCGTTAATGGCTACCATCTGCTGCTTCGCTTCAGATTCTCTTTCGTGGACATTTACTTTGCTATTCTCTTCGGCACTAATCACTTAATTGGTGGCTCCATTACATCACGGTTGCTGATCGCTGTACATTCGTATGCTACCCCTCAAAGTAAAATATCCTACGAACGTGCCTTCCTAATCTAAGGTAGCGTGTCTGCCTCGGAATTTGAGTTCCATTTCACCTTCTCATCTTAGCAGATCTTGTCCTGTTGGCGGCGTCTGCCATCTTGGCCACGCCATGGAGCCTCGTGACGTCATTCTACCCACCAACTAATGAGCGCCCGGCAATTTCACCGACAAACTACCGCCTGCCAGACGACTATTCGCAATATGCACACCGGATTTTCCGAAGAGCGGGGCCTTTAATGCAATCGTGTTAACAAGCTATGCTATACTGTTGGGTGGAAGGCCTTATGACAACCAAGAAAGCGGTCGACATTGTTTGGTATATAGGGTTGTCCGCTCTCGGCGCGAACAGAAATGCGCTCTTCAAGCGCCATTGCCTGCGATCCGACAGCGCATTGAAGCAAACTCGCCGACTACGAGAAGCACCGCCCTTGGGCCTGTTTAGCGGCAGCGCTTTGCTCCGATGTGCGGTTGCCTTGACGGCGACAGCGCTTTGAATGAAACAAACGTTTTTCGCACTAAGAGTGAACTGCCCTCTACATTTGTGATATTAGCGTTACATCTGTGATAACGCCCTCACTGTGCTGAGAACCCGAAAGAGAAAAAAAAAACACATTACTTCAAGTGCTTCGAAATCCCAAATCTTAGACGGCACTGCTACACAAACAAGGCTTTTTTTTTATCAAACTAGGTTTCCTTACCGCGCTGAAAAAGAATATTCCTTCCATATAAATGCGTGAATAGACGGCATTGTAACGACGTATTAGTAGCTTTACCGAGTCCGTTTGGAAACAACCCCTTTATCATATGGTGTATACATGCTGCTGTTGATCACTAACTAACTACTGAATCCCTATGCATGCTGAAGTTTGGTGAACATAGAGCTTAGACTTGTAGGAGAGCTACGAAATTACATGGACTTACTGTGAAACCAAAATCACCGCCCTGGCTGTCTTCACGGTTGACATGACCTGCACCTTCGTCTTGCCCAACCTCTTGCTGCTGAATGTGATTGTGGCCGACGAGTTCGCTATCACGTTGTTGATGCCCAGGTCGAGCCCTAGCCTCATGCCATTCTCGTCGACTGTCACGAAGCACGGGCCTGTGCGCTTCCCGTGTGAAAGGCCGAAGACCAGAGAGTGGTAGGTGTGCACATTACCAGACTTGCCCAAGATGCCCTTGAATGGTAGGTTCATGTCTGGCAACCTCAAGGGGTCCATACCATATGCCAAGATGATTTGACGGGTAAGAAGAGTGAAAAGGTCCATTCCACCTTGCGTACTTCCTCCAGCTCCACCGCTAATGGACCCACCGCTGATGGATCCACCGCCGGACATACCAGTCATCCCACCGCTCATGCCTCCGACACCGCCTCCACCGCCTGAACCGCCCACATCGACTTGTGATTGGCCTTTTTGACCTGTTCCGAAGATGTAAGAAAAATGTTCCAGCCAGGTGTAACCATCATGGATGCATTATTGGGATAAAAAAAATAATGGAGAGCCACTTAAGCTTTGTGACATTGAGGGTACATCGAGAGGCTGTTAATGGACATCGTCCGTGGTTTTCCCTTGCAGGTCCTCGTCCGAATAACGCATTTCGCTACTCAGTCAATAATCCTTTAATTTGTTCTAGTATTATCTAATACATATGCTTTATCATATAGCCGTTAGCTACAATAATGTGCAAAAGACCACCCGACATTGATATTATGGCCCACTTTAACCAAAATTCAGGGGGCACTTTGGCGATCTCCATTGCTCAGAGACGAAAGCCCCTTGCTCAATTGTGACGTCATTTCGCGTGTCCAGTTGTGGTGGCTACTAGATTTCGGTTGAGATTTGCGCACGAGGACACTACGTATACCTTTTTGCATGCGTTTCAGATGTCTCAAAGCTTACTAATTAACTTATTATCATTCACTACTTGTATTCACCAATTAGCTTATTATAATAGGCCAATTAACTAATTACTCCTATATAAATACCTAATAAATTACTAAATTTCGCTAACTACAAAATATTGCCCAAATAATTACAATAAATAATATATTTACTAATTGACTAATTATTGTTAACTAATGTTCATACATCGACAATCCCGGCCTCGGCGGCCGCTTTTCGCTGGACGTGAAAAGCAAAGGCGCCCGTGTGCTGTGCGATGTCAGTGCACGTTAAAGAACCCCAGGTGGTCGAAATTTCCGGAGTCCTCCACTACGGCATCTCTCATAGCCTGAGTCGCTTTGAGACATTAACCCCACAAACCAAGCCAATCATACATCGACAGCTACATCACTGATTGATTAACTATCAGTACTGAAACCATCCTAATCCTTCTGAAGATGACTTACAGCTGCCGCGGACGCACGAACGCACGCACGGACAAGCGGCTAGTCATAAGACACAAAAGGCTTTCTCCTTAACAAAACGTACTAACATGCCTGAATGAAGATCCTATGAGGTTTGAGGCCCATCTCTAAGTAGTTTCCTGATTAGGTAGCTTATTTCTATTTGGCCATGTTACGTCGTCTAGTGACCTTTCAGTATACCCACAGAACGTCTGGTCTCCCGGCCCATACCTGCCGGAGGAAGTGCTCCTGAATTTCGCTTTCAAAACGAACAACACCGGACTTTCTGTAAAACGTGTCCTTTGCAAAAAAACTAGTTTTTTGTTCTAGATTTAATAATCTCTGCGCAAGATCATGCTGGTATAATTGCATAACTGTTGGCTGCGATTTGCTGATTGTTATTGCGGAGGACCTGGGAAGTTTTGTCGGGCCCAAAAGCCGACCCGACGCGGTCATGGGGAAAACGAAGTTTCTATTCAGCAGTGTTTTGGGCTACACAGAGGCTTCTGTGGATCAAACGGCTTATTAAAGCTGGTGAAAAATAATGTTCAAACAATTTTTGAATATGTCCTCACCCGCTGTGGCCCCTATATTACTAAGGAGCGCTGTATTTGACCATGTGCTAGGCAACCACGTGGATAAACCAAGAAGAACTTAAAATGAGATGCATTTAAAGGAAGAGCTCCGAAGGACGAATAGGCTGCGTCCTTCGTTTATTTTTACCCATTCGTGCTGTACCGGGAAATATAAAACAACTTGCTGAAAGCATCGGAGGCAGTTCAAATAATTCTCCTTTAGCGCACTGAACACGCATGCGTATATGCCACCGCGTCGAATGATCCCGCAATACCTGCAGAAAGGCTACTGTTTATCCGCGGCTTGACGAACCTGCTTTACACGGCGCCATCCGTACGTGATGAAAAGAAGCATGGATAGAACTGAACACAACCTGATCGCGTAGTCGGGAGGATGGCAGCGCGTTACTATAATACGAGACCGTAGCAGTTCGCCTCAAGCAATGCTAAGTTATATTTAACCAAATCAGGTCTAACTTAACCAATTCAACTTGACTAAACCAAGTCATTCTTGTTCTACTTCCGGATGACTTAAAATAAATTTCAGACGGGCTAGATGGGTTTCTTATTCAGGCGACATTTTGTTAGCACTAACAAAACCCGTATACAGAATAAAAGGAAGGAAGCGCAATTCGCATTTCCTTCCTTTTCTTCTGTGTACGGGCTTTGTTAGCGCGAAAAAATGCCGCCTGTTTCCGATGACTGTTTCTCTGCTTCGTATTTCGATAGAGTTTTCATTCTTAATTTGCTTGTATTAGATGCAGAATTGTTAACCTTGAACCGAGATAAATACATAACATGTGCCTCGCTCAATTGTGACATTTGTCGCTTTACAGATTTGTTCATCTAGTTAGGTTTTTCTGTGCTGTGCATGTGGCAGGTTGTCTTTTGTAAATGTTCGCGTTTCTCTTTTGCAGGGAGAGCTGTTTTGCTAGCTGATTTCTATCACTCAGTCGCCATGTAGCTCCGGAGCTTGTAAACGAAGGCACATACGTATGCGAGGGCTGAAATCCATTAGCAAACCTAAAAGCCTTTGCGGCGTTGCATAAAAACAAGACATATCGGAGGCAAGCTAACACCTTTAAAATGTAAAGCCGTATACAGCATGCGTGGACTCATAGCTTTAATACCTTGCGTTTCACGTATAGATTATATTAAGGATTTTGTGTTAGAAACACAGCTACTCAGAAAGGAACAGCCAGAACGTCTGATCCCTTGATAGTGTCAGGTTTGCCTAATGATACGCTGTAAGAAAAGTAATGCGACTCAAACATATTTCGCTTTGTCACTTCTGCTATTTCAGCCTAGTATTGACAGAGGAAAGACCGACTGAAAAGGAAAGCTGTGGTTCACTGACAGCTGGACACTGACTCCAGAGGAAATGCGCCTACTTACCATAGGCGCCGGCTAGGCAGAGCACTACTAGCACTGCAAAGGTCCTCATCTTGGGCAGCTTCCGAGTCCTCCGACGCTAAGGTTTTGAGTGCTCGACGAGAAGGACTGCCCAAACCTTTTTCTAACGTAATAAGAGGCTCCACGGTGGCCTTGGACTAGATGCAGTGAATAGAACGAAGATAGACATGCAGAGAACTCTGCACGTCAAACCTGTCAGGAGAAACATGGAGAAAGAGGCAACTCTATTGTCTTAAGGCGATGGTCGAGTTTCGAGCGTTTTCTTTTCTTTGTGCGTCGTGCAGGCGTCCCGGTGCGAAGTCTATAAGTGGAATATCGTCCGTTATATTTACAATTGTTTCAAAATCCTTGTGTCTCGTCTAAGGTAATGCATCGCCATAGATGAAAGCGATGCTTTTTCTGTATGCTCGGTGAAGCATTTTAGATACGGGCTGTTTATTCTACATGCCTTGCACTACGCGTGGACACCGACCAATGTGCACACATGTCTGGATTTAAGCGCTAGGAAGTTTTTGATTTGTAGAAGTGAAATCAGGGTAAACACGTCAGAACAGAATTAGGATTTTCAAACTCTCGTAGAAGTAAACACAAGTAGAAGTAATTCGCAAATTTCATGAGCTACGTAGAAGGCATAGAAAATGGCATATGGCCTCCCAATAGATTATCAGCACTCTTTCTAGACTTCATTTGTGCTACGAGCGCTGGCTGACACGGCTGTGAAATGTCTGTGTAAGTTATTCGCCATCCACCATTGGTGGTGTTCGTAAAGGCTTTTATTGATCCGAAAGGGCGGACCAGGTCGTATATGCGGTGCATGGGAAAAACGGGTTAGGTGGGCTTTGCCTTCGCCCTAGACGACCTTATCAGAAGCAGCTTCTTCTGAACAACTGATAGTCAGTTGATCTGGCCTGGTAAAACCCCTGACTATGGTGAAGCGAACTAGGATTAACCATTGGCGGCTAGACCAGTTTTGGGTACAGGAGTCAGGTGCAGTTCTCGGGGCAATAATGGAACGATAATGGAGCTTTTTTTGTCTTTGCGGTTACTCGCTGGGGCTTGACGACATGCACATTATTGGCATCGCAGGTACTGAAAAAAACGCACCACGCAGGTGCGGCATGTCTAGTAAGCAAACCATATGCGTGCTGATAACATAAAAGCAGAAAGTGTGGCATTTTACGAGGCGGGTCTGATTGAGCGATGAAGGACGGTAGGGGAAAGCTCGACATACGGGCGGACAGCAAACAGGGATTGTGGGAGAAACAAAAAGGCTGCTTTTCTTCAACCGTCCGGTTGTAGCAGAATAGCATTTTAAGCGTAACGACATAGGCATTCACGTAAAGTACTACGTGTAATCTGAAAAATATCGAACTGTAAGTTTTTAATTTTTTTTTTTATTTTAGACAAACTACACGTCTTCTTCAAACGCGACGCCGGGCTTGTTGTAAGCAGCTGTAAGTACAGGAAAGGAGGGACGATGAAAGAGCGAATACAGGAAGGGAAAGGAGGGGGAGTGCTGGTTGAGAAGTCTGTGGAACAGGTGGGAACGAGATGAGGCTTAAATCTATGCTGAGTCACAGTGCCGCCGCGTGCAGCGGTGCTCGCTGGCGTCTTTTTCTTTGTGAGATATCAGCAATGAGCGAAGATCTGTAGGTGCGCGCCAGGAAGGCGAATCTGTCTAAATATTTAACTTTTAGTCTATTTGTAGAATGTCGTCGTTAAAAGTTTACAACCCACGGGCTCTGCTTCTGAGTCATACCGAGTGGCTCGTAATGCATGCGCATGACAGAGTTCCAAATTTGCTGATGATAAAATGTTTTCTCCTACGCTTCAAAATTCAATGGAGATTCGCGAATGCCAAAGGAGCGCCCCCACATGCCTTAGAAACAACCCGCCGGGGTGATGAAGTGGTTAGGGCGCTCAACATGTGTACCCAAGGACGCGGAATCGAATCTCAGCTGCGGCAGCCGCTTTTAGTGGAGGACTAGAAAAGCAAGGCGCGTATGTGCTGTGCCATAGGCGCCTAAACCCAGATGGTAAAATTTCCGGAATCCTCAACTACGGCGTGTCTCATAGCCTGAGTAGCTTTGGGATGTTAAACCCAACAAACGAAATCAAACCTGAAAAGCTGCACGCTTGGGCTCTAAAGTTTTGACGAATACTGTAGCTAGCCCGGAGCTAGTGCCAGTGCCTTCGTTTTCGGCCTGTATTGTGCCTGGGCATGCGCTCAGAAATGATTGTGGTGTGGCCGTAACAACACAGCACAGGTAAAAAGCAACAGTGAATTTTGACAGGGTAATATCCATCCCATCTTACTGTTTTCGGAGCTCTGCCAGTGCACAGCGACTATCATTGATAGATATCCTGAAAATTACCTTCGAAAATATTTTTCAGCACAATTATCTTGACAACGAAGCTATATTTCCTACTTCCCCGGTGTCACAGCGATAGCAACAAATGTTGGCTGCCAGGCAGCTCCGTATCGGCATTTCATAGTATAAATGCAGTTTACTTCACTGATCACCATATGTGGAAAGGAGGTAAACATGGTGAGTGTTGTAACGTGATGATACTTAACTACGAACCAAATAGAAAATGCTGCCACAATTTCTGTGCGTACCCCAAATTTGTATTAAAAGGTCTTGGCAGGCTAGTTGGTGAATCTTTTTGTCTAAAAGAACAGCGGACACTAAGAGAAGTAAAATAGCGAGAACGCCTGACGAACAAAGCGAAAACACCTGAATGCTCTGTTGCTTCTTGTTTTCCCTCAATCGGAAGAAGCAGAAATATAAAGTGAGGAGGTGACGCCGGTGTAGAAGGATACACAACGTACAAAAAAGAAATCAGGACGATTGTACCAAATGCACTCGGTAAAATCAGCAGAGGTTATCGGTCTCCCTAAGAGACAACTCATTCTGTTGGAGTGTCAACGAAAGGATGCTGACAAATGCATTTCCCTGTTTCACTACATTGCGAAAGAAAGATCGGCAATTCTTCATTCCTTGCGATAAAGAGGTTGTTTATATGATTCCCTTGCCATGCGGTGGGCAGTACGTAGGGCAGGCTATACGTTGTGTGAATGAAAGACTAGAAGAGCACTGCTCTGAAGTTTCAAAAGTAGTTTCTAAATACTTCAGAGTCCTCTGCTTGGATTGCAAACGGGCAAAGAAAGAAGGAAAACAGTTGGCGCCACTCTACCATGAAACATCAGTGTTTGCGAAAAGCCGGGACAAAACCGCGAGGGAAATACTCAACGCTCCAAATATACATATTTGGAGCGTTCAGTATTTAGAGACTACTTTGCATACTCAACGCTCCAAATATTCAACGCTCCAAATACTCAACGCTACATTTGGAGCGTTGAATATTTGGAGCGTTGAGTATGCAAAGTAGTCTCTAAATACTCAACGCTTCAAATATATATATTTGGAGCGTTGAGTATTTCCCTCGCGGCTTTGTCCCGGTTTTTCGCAAACACTGCTGTTTCATGGTAGAGTGGCGTCAACTGTTTTCCTTCTTTGAAACAGTGAATTGCATGTACCAGCAATCCTAAAAGAGAGGTGTCATTTTCGGGATACTTATAATCTCTGTCTAATATAAGGAGTGTACTTGCCGTGGAAGCGATTTCTTCTTTCTGTGCGTTGTATAACTTTCCACACTGGCGTAATACGTGTTTATTTATTATTCTTCTCCCGGATGGAAATAGCCAGATCTGGGTAAGTCGGCTTTCTCTTCTCTTGCGCTTGTCTGTGGCTGCGCTGTTCCACACAAAGCCTCGAAATAGCGTGAATGCGACAATAACCAACTACACACTTTTGCATACATTGAATTGCTCAACAAATAGCTTCCTAATGTATATTTTTAATGATGTACTTCATTGTTAGGTGGTCGCTGGTGCAAAAGTGCTGCTTAAAGGTGACGCCGAAATATAAATCATCGAGGTCGAAGTGATCGCGGCCAACCTTCAAAGCATTGGTCAGAAGCATATGTGCAGACATTTGTTGTCTTGAAAATATAGAGAACCCAGAAAAGCAGGGCCAAGAATTTGCAAATAATATTTAAATCAAGTATTTTTATATTTGTTGCTTGATTGGTCAGCTTGTAGCGACGATTTTTGTAATTATATAGTTTGGCGGTGTCATGGATTGTAGACTCGTCAAGCTGCCCAAGGGCAGCTTTTTTCTACGATTCCTCCATCTGTAGTTTTAGATGGGAAATAAACTTTGACTTTGACTTTGACTATGGTGAGTGACCGCCCACTAGAGGCTGCCATTTGCTGCACAGGGCATCACAGACACAATTCTGGTAGCTACGACAGTTGCTCTACTCGTCTACTGCTTGAACTCTTCAGGCGTGCGTGAGCGACGTCGATACTTTCACGCACGTGTGTCCTATTTACCGCTGCGAAATATTTCTGTAGGTGGCTCCAGAATTCAATGGGAGCCAGGAAATCCACGTCGGGAAAACGGGTGCGACAAGCAGAAGCCTGCGAGCAAAACGTTAGCCGATGACATATTCATGAATGGGATACACTCCCAGCGTTTTTCGTTCATATTCGTGGCGTCTCTAAGTGTTCGGGTAAGCGGGCGAAAGATGAACGCTGTTTTTAACGTCGTTATATCCGGTACTATTAATGCTAACTCACACATTCTTGCGGCTGAGTGACTAGTGAAGAAACACTATCTCTCGTTCGCTTTACTTGACAGAGAGTGCAAACATCGCAGCAAGAGCGACGCTCTTCTCCCTCGATGCGGGATAAAGTACTCGAAATTTTGTAAAGCCACAGTATGCGCGCGCTGCCTCTTCAAGGACGAGACGAGAGAGGAGGGCCTAGGCCTTGATCTACAACATGGATGCAGGTGACCATGCCTCCTCGTTCTTGCCAAGGTGATCTCTCGGCTTCAACCACGAACTTTCAACACACCACATTGCACCCAAGTCAGCGGGGGCGAGGAGGCGCTGGCGCAAGGGAGACAGCGCGCTATAATCCGAGCTGCCTATATGGAAACTCACAAAATGCGCCATACCTCTGACGTGCGCGCCGAAACGAAGGCGTCTAAAGGCCCACAGAAAGGGGCGGTAACTGAAGATAAGAAATTCTAAATACTAATAGATATTTAATACCCTTCATCCTCGCGCACGTATGTTTGGTCTAGCTTGAATAGAACCAGTGAAAGCGGAGACTGAAAATCACTCCGGAATTTTCCCTCCCAACTCATACGCCTCCCAACTCGCACCCTTTGTAAAGAACACGGACAAATAGAGATTATAGGTCGGAAACATGCTCCGCCCAAAATCGCTTCGTCTAGCTGTTTTTTTTAATTTACTTTCGGTGGGCGCGCTCGCTCCACTCGGGCTGTTTGGCTGCTGCCGTGCCTTTGCTCCGGCATGGACCACGAGCTGAAGAAGTGGAAGCGCAAGAGACGGTGAATAGCTCCGGAGCCATCGATAGAACGATGCGACGGCGATAAATTGGAACAATATGTGCGAACGCATTGATATCTCTCACGCACGTCTGTGGTAATTGCGCAGCCCACGAGCAGGCGACTTTCGCCGCTACCGGAGTTGTGGACATGACGTCGTGGAGCAGTGGCTGTAGCGAATGGCAGCCACCAAGCCTATGACGGCACATTTTAGGCCGTACATTTAAAGTTCATTATCACTTGCTTTTATAGCCTCGCGATTCTCAAGAAACGCCGTTTTTAAAACTTGATAAAAAATTGTTGCCTTTCGACAAAGAAGTTGTAGTTTGGGCGAATACTAAAAGAACATTGCTTCTATATCATGAATACCCTACTGAAAAACCAAAAGTTCTACGGGGCAAAAACCTCATAAAATCTCATCTAATCACATAGACTCTCATATGCTGCGCATCATTATCATAAAATATCGTACATAATTTATGATAATGTACAAGAATCTATGAGACCATATGCAATTATATGCGACTTGTATGTGATTTGTTATGTGAATTGAGTGAGATTGTGTGAGGCAATGTGAGGTTATCCCCTCATACAGTTTTTTCAGTAGGGTATGTTTATCAATGACCTTGGAGCCGCATCACACTCCCTTTAAGAAATGCTTGGAATTGGCTTAGTGTAAACATGTTTCAGAGAAAAACGTGCCGTACTTGAATTTACGGGGACAATGTTAAGAAGAGGACAAAAAGTGGTATGCTCAATGTTGCGCGTCAGCTATGGGCCGTGTTCTTAATACACTCGTAAATAAAAATATAGCGCCTCTTTCTTAAGAATAAGAGAATTATGGCGCTTTCTGCCCTGCGAATCTGAAATCCAGCAAAAGGTCGAGACTTTACGTCTGCCGAGGCGAAGTTTATAAGAACAGCTCTCATTCGTAGTCATTTCATGGCATGCATCACCTTCAAGGCAAGACAGAAGTGTTGAGTTGCAGCAGGAATAGCCCTTCATAACACTTTCTCCTGGGCGCAATTTCCCGTTCACTCAACGCACACAAACACTTACGCTTTAGCGCACAGGTAAGCAATAAATCTACGCCTGCCAGGGCAACGTCATTCAAGTTTGTCTGGATGTTCCTTTTTATCCTTATAATGCTTAGAGCTATACGCGGGCACGTCGCATTCTGTGACTCGTTTCGGTTTGCTACTATATGCTGGCTGTTGCAGTGCACACATTTTCGCAAGTGGCGCTTGACACATCGCGGACCATCTCCACTCGCGGCTCTGAATTTGCTGTTTGTGATCGTGACGTTGGTGTCCTTCAAGTCATATTTACTGCCGTCAACGTGGCGTTGTTAGTCTCGGCAATACCATCGCGCATGGTTGCTTCACTAAATAGTCAGCGTTGGCGAGCATTTGCGATCGCGCCTGGTGTCTTGGCCTGTTGGTCGCGTTTATCGCGTTAGTTACCATAAACACGCCAGTATCAGGCATACCTCTCGCTACAGCTTCGCTCTCTACGGTCGCCTCGTTTTTCTCGAGTACTAACTCGATCGCTGCCTGAAGTGCGGTATTTCTTGAATCTGACTCCGAATTTATGGCCTCAGCTACCTGATTGGACATGGGCACTTTCGCCGCTAGGGATCAAAACGACTTGATGAAAGTCGTTTTCGGTTCCCATCATTGTCTCGCACACGCGAAATGATGCGCACGCGTTGTTCCCAGCCGATGAGCCTAGCAAACCACTCCTTCGGTTCGGAGGAAACGTCAACGATTACAAAAACAGGCATTGCCAGATGTCTCACCTGCAAAGGGGCTGTCAAAGCCAGATGAAAGCATTCCGCGACAGCATAGACGAACGCCTACTATGTCCAACCAGGGTTGCTCGCTACGACCAGAAAGTTCATATTTGTGACAACACTGACGAGCCCTGTTCTCTATCCCTCATGATGGGGGTCTGTCAACAAAGCTACCACTTCCCTCCCCAGCCCACACACATTAAAAGGGTATGGGAGCCCAGCTGCGTTGATCGAGGAATAGCCATACTGATTTAATTCCTCTGTACTGCACTCTGTGGAGAGTGCTTGAACGGCTTGAGCATAAGCGGTAGGATTGGCTGGACGCGTCTACCATACGGTGCGTTATGATCTGCGAACTAAAGCTGCCGCGAACAGTTCTCTGCCCAGGCTAACAGAAAGACGCGGGCTGTGGGTCGTGCGGTGACTTAAACTCTTTAATAAGCTTCGCACACTGTTCAAACAGGTCTAATCCTGATCATAGGAGTTCATATGAATATGAACCCGCATGCCTAACGCACTGCAGCCTCAACTAAGCATATCGAAGGGCGCAGCGGTTGTCAGTCTCGGTTAGTATTTTTGTCTTACTCCTCAGGATGTCAGCTTGAATCTGGTGTCAACGAGCGGCTTTTTCTCAGTTTCTGGCTTTTGCGATTCGAGCTCTGCTTTAGGTTTGACTTTTTGGGCATTCTCATTGAGCTATCTAATTTCTAGCCGGATTTCGAGATTTTTTATTCCTAGCAGGATTTCGAGCCTTGTAATTTCTAGTTTAGAATTTATGGTTTTTCCGTTGCTTGCCTTCAATTATATAATTTTTCCTCAGCCTCTCAAAGCTTTACTTTATTTGTCCTTCTTTTTCTTTTTTCTTTGTGCTTCTTCCACCTCTTTACAAACGCGGGAATTCGTATGGGCATGCTGGTCCGAACAGTAACCACTGCTTCTTGAAGCCAAAGCTTCACTGGGCTTGCTGCGGCTTGATTAGCGTACGCCACAGGTACCACAGGAGTGGGCAGTCCCTGGCCCTACGGGGTTAGGATTGTAGGTCAACGCTGCTTGCGGCGGAGGCTAGCCAGCCACCGAATATTTATCTGTTGTAGGGCGTCATTGCACCCGCCACCGTTTCGGTGGTGGTGGACGACGGCCGTCTTGCGGCGCGCGTCATTCTCTCCCTCTTATTTTTTTCTTCTCTAGTTTTTCTTCTGTCCGCACGAGGCAGCGGAGGTGGCTCAGCTACAAAGCCAGTAGCAGGCCCATGCATTTTTTTTTCCTTCTTCCTGCAGCCACAACAACTTTCTTTCTTTGTACGCCACAGCTTGAACCTCAGCTGCGTGTCTAGCGGCGGGTGGCCTGCTTGCCACCCACTTCTTCGCACGTGGTGGCGTTCCAGTATTCTGCTCCTGCTTCGCTTGTTCTTCTACATATCAGACCTGCTTTTTTTTATTCTTCTTCACACACCTGGCAAACTTCATTGCAAGTAGTTTTATAGCTCATGCTTTTTGCTAATTTACTCAGAGAAAAGATGTGCCTCATAGAGTGGCCTTTCTATAGAGAGGACTGAGACAGGCTTGTCGGTTAATCTTGAATATAAAAGCGGGAGGAACGGCTTTCCACAATCATCACAATTATAGTGAACGACAGACCGCTACTCTGCTTGGGGAAACTGCGAATAATTTTGAACAATTCCACCGAATCAAACCGATTCTAAATATAAAAGTGACTTACTCATTTCAGAGGCGCGTAATATTCATATTTAGTTAAGACACGTGCCAATCATCCATCAAGGGCGTTAATCTGCAAGTAATTGAATTCTCGTCCTCACTGGTGGATCAAACGTTTGGTACACCATCGCCCAAGTGTTTTATACAGCGCATCCTTGGGTTGTTTCTCACGCTGTGTCTAGCCCATGTACCCATAGTGGTGTCTCACGTTCCCGCATTGCACAGAAAAATACATGCAAAACATTACTACCATTTGTACAGCCACCTGATAAAAGCAGAAAATTAAGTTAAAGGCGTTTACCACCTGTGACAGGTATAGATTGTCGCGGGCCACCTAAACACATCAATAATGCCAGGTGGCAATATATATATATATATATATATATATATATATATATATATATATATATATATATATATATATATATATTGTGGGACCGCACTTACACAAACGTCTGTTCTTTTCCAGAACCAGCTGGCACACAGCGCGCGACGCTCCGAGCAGCAGTCAGCGATGATGATGATGATGATGATGGATCTATACAGATGAAAGAGGTGAAAATTAACGCGCTGCGCTCACACAAATCCCCCCGACAAGAGAGCGGCCACCCTGGTCGCTGATTACAGGGATGAGGGACGACAAGAATAAGGCTGCTTCATGCGCGAGACGTGGACGATCTCTTCGGAGCGACGACGTCGATCTTCGATGGTGTGCGAGGGAATAACGCGATAGTTCACCGGATACTTTTGCTGGAGTACTGCATAAGGGCCAATGTAACGATGGAGGAACTTCTCACATAGGCCAGGAAGGCTGATTGGTGTCCACAGGAGAACTTCATCACCGGGGTAAAAGGAGAGAGTTCGATGGCGCTGATCATACAGGGCTTTGCGTTCTTGTCGAGCATCTTCAGTGTTCAAACGGGCAAGTTGGCGACACTGGGCCATACGAGTGGCAAACTCTTCGCCCAGAGATTCAGACGTAGAGAGAGCAGAGAAGAAAGTAGTGTCGAATACTGTCGATGGTTGACGGCAATAAACTGAAAAGAAAGGGCTGTAACCAATAGTGCGCTGAACAGCGGAATTGTAGGCGTAGGTGACGAAAGGTAAAATGCTGTCCCAGTTTCGGTGATCAGGAGCGATAAACATGGATATCATGTCGGACAAAGTGCGATGCCGCTCGATAAGTCCGTTGGTCTGAGGGTGGTAGCTAGAAGGAGTCTTATAAACGGTGTTGGCTGCGCGCAGTACTTCCTAGGGGACTTGTGAAAGAAATGTCTTTCCACGGTCACTAATGAGAATACGAGGAGCACCATGACGCAAAACTATCGCACGCAGGAAAAACTCGGCGACTTCAGAGGCGGCACCGGAACGAAGAGGTGCAGTTTTAGCGTACCGCGTTAAATGGTCGATTGCAGTGACAACAAAACAGTTGCCGTCTGACGTCAAAGGGAGAGGACCAAACAAGTCAATGGCGACCGTGTCAAAAGGCACAGATGTGCAAGGTAGAGGTTGCAGTAGGCCAGCAGGAGGGGATGTTGAACGCTTGCGATGCTGGCAAGACGGACATGATGGAATTTATTTGGAGACGCTGGCAGAAAGCCCAGGCCAGAAGTAGCAGCTCTTGATACGGTCGTAAGTTTTAAAGTGGCCTAAATGTTCAGCAGTGGGGTCGTCGTGGTAAGCCTCCATAATTTTAAAACGAAGGGAGCGAGGTCTCCAGCAGTGGGGTCGTCGTGGTAAGCCTCCATAATTTTCAAACGAAGGGAGCGAGGCTCCCGGCCTCGGCGGCTGCATTTCGATGGAGGCGAAACGAAGTGGCATCCGTGTGCTGTGCGATGTCAGCGCACGTTAAAGATCCCCAGGTGGTCGAAATTACTCCGTAGCCCTCCACTACGGCCCCCCTTTCTCTCTATCCACTTTCACCCCCACCTTCATCCTTACGGTGCGGTTCAAGTTTCCACAGAGCAAGTGTGACAGATACTGCGCCTTTCCCTTCCTATGAAACAACCAAGGGAGCGAGGTACAACGGGTACCCAGCGTTGACCCGTAGGGTGATAAACGTCGCGGTAAAGTGTTCTATGGTGAAATCGGAACCGACAAAGCTGACGGCGCAAGTGACTGTTTGGGACAACTCATTCTCCACGGAGGCGAGCGATGATTGTGCGGCAGTAAGGGTCAGTCAGATGCAGGGACGAGAAATCAGCATTGTTCTCGAGTGGAGCTATAGCGATGGGTGCACAACATTCAGGTGGCCAGCAGAAGGCTGACTCGGATGGCAGGAGGGAGAGTAGACCGTATGTGGGGCCGCGTCGGTAGGTACCAATGGGCAGCGAGAGAGGGCGCCAGCGTCGAGGGGTTTTCGCCCAGATTGATAAGTGATGGTGAAGGTGTATTCTTGAAGACGTAGTACCCAGCGACCCAGTCGACCCGATAAGTTCTTCAGCGATGACAGCCAACACAGTGCGTGATGGTCTGTGACAATGGTAAAGCGGTGGCCATACAAATAAGGTCATAATTTCTGAACCGACCAAACAACGGCGAGGCACTCTTGCTCGGTAATAGTATAGTTACGCTCAGCTGCAGTAAGCGTACGACTGGCGTATGCGACGACTTGCTCTCCAGACACTGCGTTGCGTTGCAAGAGAACCGCGCCAATACCGTGGCCACTGGCATCTGTGTGAAGTATGGTGGGCGTGTCAGCGTCAAAATGGAGAAACAGGAGTGGAAATGAGTGCCTGCTTGAGAGCTTTGAAGGCTTCTTCACATTCAGTGGACCAGGTGTAAAACACTTGGGAAGACACGAGCTTGTGTAACGGGGCCGCAGTTGTTGCAAAGTTCCGAATTAATAGGCGGAAGTAGGAGGCTAAGCCAAGGAAGCTGCGAAGATCCTTCTGACGTTGGGGTCGAGGAAAATTTACGACAGCCGTAATGTTTTCGGAATCAGGCTGGATTTCTGCCTTACTGACGACATGGCCGAGTACTTTGATAGCCTCACTGGCACAGTGGCATTTCTTGGTATTCAGCTGAAGCTCCACCTGGGCAAGGGACGTGAGGACTTCAGTGAGACGCTGTAAGTGCTGAGCGAAGTTTGATGAGAAGACAGTGATGTCGTCGAGATAACATAGGCATGTTTTCCACGTCATGCCGCGAAGCACGGTATCAATCATGCGCTCAAAGGTGGCCGGCGCATTGCAGAGTGCGAAAGGCATCACGTTAAATTCGTAGAGACCGTCGCGTGTAGAAAAGGCAGTCTAGTCCTTGTCTGCATCGTGCATAGGAATTTGCCAGTGTCCCGAGCGGAGGTCGAGACTGGAGAAATACTCAGCGCCTTGAAGACAGTCTAAAGCGTCATTAATACGAGGCAAAGGGTAAACATCATTGCGCGTGATCTTGTTAAGTGCCCGGTAATCCACGCAGAAGCGGACTGAGCCATCTTTTTTTCGAATGAGAACCACAGGTGAGGACCAAGAGCTCGTGAATGGCCGGATGACATTTCGAGCAAGCATGTCAGCAACTTGCTCCTCAATGACTTTGCGTTCTGCTGCTGAAACGCGATACGGCCGTCGTCGAACAATAGCAGAGCCGTCCGTCTCTATGCGATGAGAGGCGACGGAGGTCTTTCCCATCGCTGAGGCGCACACATCAAAAGACTCTCGGTGTCGCAAAAAGACGTCTAGCAGAGCTGTGGACTGCTCGGATGTAAGGTCAGGGCTGATGGCGGCTGCGAGCGCAGATGATGTCGGAAATGGAGGCTTGGCAGCAGGCGGTGGTGCGCTGGAAAGTGTGTTGAGGGGAACGGGATAGCAGTCAAAGATAAACCCAACCGTGGTTCTTCTGTGCAGTAAGAACGGCTAGAGAGTTGTATTGAGGGCCGCAACCACCGCGCAACCACCGCGCAACCACGGGTGAAGGAGAGGTGAAAGTTAACGCGCTGCTATATCAATATATATATTTAGCTCTTTGCTGCCCAGATGTTGCCCATACGCCTTCTTGTGTTAGTACTGAAGCATGCCTCCATTTCTTGCAGTCACGGTAATAATCGCATATACTTTCCCCTTAGTTCCTTTCCTCAACAAATTAAATGTAAACGCTGTGTTGTGCTTGCATACTAGCTGCTATTTTTCTGTAATTGGCAATTTATACGGGGCTGAGTAAGAAGACTATCTGAAGGACTGCGTTACACTGTCTCTTCTCGAATGCACACAACGGTGCCTCCCCGGGCCTCAGTACCCTCCGTGAGCCTATTAGCGCAGAGTATAATTGATCCTGGCATAACTCGGCACTGTGACGCACTGCAATGTCGGCTCTGTTATACGCAGAGCTTCAGGTTGTGGCACGGGGAAGCGATCCTTTTATATTCCAAGCCTACTGCATAGCGTTTTCTGTTTTAGTACCACATACCTGTTGCTTTTGAGCCTCATACCTGTTGATGGAGATGCGCTTCCACACAATAATATTAACGTGACTTTCATTGGGTAATGGTCGCCTCGATCAGAGCTTAATTCATATTTAAAAACAAAGGGTAAAGATAATTTACTATAATATAGATGACAAGATTGCGCTGTATAGAGGACAAAAATGCTACGTGCAGTTCCTGGATTTCGCTCTACTGTGTTTTCTTGCTGCGTGCTGAGTATCATGAGGCACGCCTGAACAGCACTCGTGCTGCTTGATCCTTTCCAAAAATTGGTTCATGTCCTCATTATGCTTATCAGCAGTCGGTGTTTTTATATTCTCTTCTAGCAGTGACTACACTGTTGCCAGCTGTCGTTATTAGTGTCCCGAAAAAGTAAAAGTTAATTTGCCTACAGGATGTACCTCGCTTTTAATCTACACCACTCTTAAGCTTGAGGCAAAAGAAAAATTGCAAATGTCAACGGCAGTTTGCTGCTGAAGACAAAAATTCAATATACCGATATGTGTCATACTACCGCCTGCCCGACGTACTATTACCAAAATATAAATAAATGAAGATGTTTTTTTTTAAATTTCCGCCTAATATATGTTTTATTTTGTAACTATAGCCTGAAGCACTTACTTTTTTGCTGAAATTGTAAAAAAGAAACTTAACTTCTCACTCGCAACTTCAATAAGATATTTGTAGCTTGCAGGCACTGGCTACATTTGGATACATTTGTTCAGCTTTTCGCCAATATATCATACTATTACCTGATAGAAACTCTCTTATCCAAATACAAATAAAGGAACATCTACAGTTTCGCCTATAAATGCCTGCTTTTTCATAATAATCGGGACGTTTTGTTAAAAGTCTTGCCGAAGATAGTAAACAGAGAAGCTACCCTATTCAGCACACACAACTAAGGCAACTGTCTTCAAAATCGATGCACGTGCTGATTACCTGGGGCAGTCGATAAAATACATCCTCCAGGTATTGCTACTAAGGTTCGGCTTACTTTAATGCAGTGTTTTGTCATTCAACAAAGGCATGCCCTCAGACACTTGGTTCCGGCGATGTTCAAGGTTACTGTAGATGCTTGATAATTCTCGTAGTGAAAGTCCGCTGCTGCAATTAAACTGAACGAGGCGGGCAGCATATACCACAACCAGTCTGTTATTGGCGACTAGCTTGCGAATTGGCTGCTGTCACCTGCACCACTCTGTTCAGTTCTTTTGGGACGCAGGTCTCCTCAGCAACTAATTTATCTCGAAAGACTTCTACGGCTTGCCACCTGGCCGACTGCCGTCACCACAGCACGATATTAGGATTTCTACTGGTTGCACACCAGAAGACTGTTGCGCATTCTAAACGTGGTCGCACATATAAGTTCTAAAGCAACACACTATGGAATTTGCTTGTATTGTATGAAGTAGAGATTGGTTTGGGTTTTAGTGTTTAACATCCGAAATCGACTTAGGCTATGAGAGACGCGTTGTCCCGCCAGAGTGGTGCAGTGTTACGACGCCCGGCTACTGTGCCGGAGTTCCCTGGTTCGAACCCGACCTCGGCGGCTGCGTTTCGATGGAGGCGAAAAGAAGTGGTGTCCGTGCGCTGTGCAATGTCAGCGTTGTTGTTGTTGTGGCTGTAGGAAGGAGGGAAGGAAAATGCACGGGCCTGCTACTGGGTCTGTAGCTGAGCCACCTACGCTGCCTCGTGAGGACAGAAGAGGTAGAGCAAACGTAAAAAAAACAATGATTTAATTGGAAAGGAAAGGTGCGGAAACTGTTTTACATCTTTTTCCGGGGACAACTCAACCGCGCCGTAAGGGAAGGGAGGAAGGTGGGAGGGAAAGTGGAAAAAAGAGAAAGAGGAGCCGTAGTGGAGGGCTACGAAATAATTTCGATCACCTGGAAATCTTTAACCTGCACTGACATCGCACAGCACACGGACGCCTCTTCGTTTCGCCTCCATCGAGCAAACGTAAACGTTGCTCTACCTCTTCTGTAAAAAAAATAACTTATTTATTTATAGGAACGGAAAGGCACGGTAACTGTCTCACTTGTTTTCTGTGGACACCGCAACCGCGCCGTAAGGGAAGGGAGGAAGATGGAAGTGAAAGTGGAAAGAAAGAAAGAGGAGCCGTAGTGGAGGGCTACATAGTAATTTCGACCACCTGGGACCTTTAACGTGCGCTGACATCGCTCCGCCTAATGTGAGTTCGTGTTGTGTTGTGGCTGTAGGAAGAAGGAAAAGAAAATGCACGGGCCTGCTACTGGCTCTGTAGCTGAGCCACCTCCTCTGCCTCGTGCAGACAGAAGAGATTTAACTGATTTATTTATAGGAAGGGAAGGCGCGGTAACTGTCTCACTTGTTTTCTGTGGACACCGCAACCACGCCGTAAGGGAAGGGAGCAAGGTGGGAGTGAAAGTGGAAAGAGAAAAATAGGAGCCGTAGTGGAGGGCTACGGAGTAATTTCGACCACCTGGGGATCTTTAACGTGCGCCGACATCGCACAGCACACGGACGCCTCTTCGTTTCGCCTCCATCGAAACGCAGCCGCCGAGGTCGGGTTCGAACCCGGGAATTCCGGACAGTAGTCGGGCCTCTTACCAACTACTGTCCAGAATTCCCGGGTTCGAACCCGAAATAGAGAAGAAAGAAAAGGAAGAGGGAGAGAAAGACTGATTGCTTTATAGGAAGGGAATCGCACTTGTTTTCTGTGGACACCCTAAACGCGCCGTAAGGGAAGGGAGGAAGGTGGGAGTGTAAGTGGAAAGGGAGAAAGAAGAGCCGGAGTGGAGGGCTACGGAGTAATTTCGACTACCTGGGGATCTTTATCGTGCGCTGACATCGCACAGTACACGGACGCTTCTTCGTTTCGCCTCCATCGAAACGCAGCCGCGAAGTCGGGTTCGAACCCGGGTACTCTTGCCCCGCCAGGGTGGTGCAGTGGAAAGGCGCCCGACTACTGTGCCGGAGTTCCCGGGTTCGAACCCGACCACGGCGGCTGTGTTTCGATGGAGGCGAAACGAAGTGGCGTCCGTGTGCTGTGCGATGTCAGCGCACGCTAAAGACCCCCAGGTGGTCGAAATTACTCCGTAGCCCTCCACTACGGCTCCCCTTTCTCTCTATCCACTTTCACTCCCACCTTCCTCCCTTCCCTTACGGCGCGGTTCAGGTGTCCACAGAGCAAGTGTGACAGATACTGCGCCTTTCCCTTCCTATGAACCAACCAACCAACCAACCCGGGTACTCCGGCACAGCAGTCGGGCGTCTTACCACTGCACTACCCCGGAGAGAAAGACACGCGCCGCAACAACAGCCGTCGTCCACCACCGAAACAGTGGCGGGTGCAATGACGGCCTAAAAGAGATAATTCTGTGGTAGGCTAGCACCCGCCGCAAGCGGCCCCACCAGGGGAGCACCTATCAAAGTCTCCTAATGTGAGCGCACGTTAAAGATCCCCAGGTGGTCGAAATTACTCCGTAGCCCTCCACTACGGCTCCTCTTTCTATCCACTTTCATTCCCACTTTCCTCCCTTCCATTATGGCGCGGTTCATGTGTCCCCAGAGGAAGTGTGACAGATACTGCGCCTTTCCCTTCCTGTGAACTATTCAAGAACGCGGGATTGAATCCCGGCCTCGGCGGCCGCTTTTCGATGGAGGCGAAAAGCAAGGTGTCCGTGTGCTGTGCGGTGTCAGTGCACGTTAGAACCCCAGGTGGTCAAAATTTCCGGAATCCTCCACTACGGCGTTTCTCACAGCCTGAGTCGCTTTGGGACGTTAAACCCCAGAAACCAACGAACCAAACCAACCTATTATTATTATTATTATTATTACTATTATTATTATTATTATTATTATTATTATTATTATTATTATTATTATTATTATTATTATTATTATTATTATTATTATTATTATTATTATTATTATTATTATTATTATTGTGAGAGACACCGTAACGTAGTGGGAGGGCTCAGGACATTTAGATCACTTAGGGTTCTTTAACGTGCACTGACACAGCACAGCACCGGCGCCTTGCTTTTCGCCTCCATCGCAAAGAGACAGCCGCAGCCGGGTTTTGATTCCACATTCTTGGGTATATTATTCGAGTGCTCTAACCACTGCACTACCGCGGCGGGGCAGTGCATGATGTTTTGAGCACTAACAGTTTTCACGGTAGTATTACGAACAAGCTTGGTGCTAGGGAAATAATTCAAAAAGTAGCCACTATTTATCTTCCGGACCTCTGGGCCATTGGCATGTTTTTATGTTAGTTGTCTAAAATGTCACCTTCCAGAAACGAACGCGGGCCGTCTTTTTAGGACCATCGTCATGTTGAATTGAACGCGACAGCTTAGAGGACACGTTCGGCAAAAAGTCAGTCGCCGACATTTCTTTAGGCTCTAGCTGAATATTATGAGTATGACTTTGGCAGTTGGTAGTTTGCTAATTGCAAGGCAAAGTACGTATCAAAAATGCAAGTTCGGATACTTACCATCCAATACCTTCCTCGTATTCCAAGGATGACGTCGATGTTCTATGGCTGCATCCATACTATAATAATGCCCGCTTGATTTATGATGTGTCTCTTCTGAAGATAACGCCAGCAAGGTGTTTTGCTGCTCTTTTGTGACCACTGAAAATGGACTGTTTTCTACCGTTACCCGCTATTTGGTGTGTGAATATTTTTGTTTAGAGGTTAAAAGATTATGCGACTGCAGCTGTAATGTCTATGCGTAATCTTTAGTAATACTTAATTCAAACGTATCTGCGCAAAAAATAAATAGTAAGCAGTAAATTATTTTATGTTATTCCCGTTTATTTTTCCATTTTCTCTGCTGTCAAGAGATTTATTTTACGGTATTTATTTAGTTTTTTTTATGCTTTTCAGCATCCTGTTCAGCAACAAATCCACTTCAGCAGGTCTACTTGTCGCTTCATGCATTACGCAAGAAAATTGTCTGGAGGAAAAGCAGCTTACGTTGCACCCCTCCAAAAACAAAGAACAAATGGCTGTAGGTCGCATTGTGTGTCAGTAAAAACACTGAAATTTACAGATGCTTTGTGTAATAAGCGAAGGAATGTTTTGTATAGTCTTGAATTTGAAAATATAGTTTTCACGTTTATAACATGTTGTTATTATAACATACAGTCAAAACTCGATTTAACGAAACCCGATTTAACGAAAATCTCGATTTAACGAAGGTATCCTAATTCCCCCTCAGACGCCCATAGGGTTCAATGCTTTGACTAACCCGAAATAACGAAACCGATTCCGTGATCTGTCCCGATTTAACGAACCTTTTTTCGAGAAATAAGGGTGAAAAAGTGTTAATTTTTGGTCTATTTTGTAGACAGCACCCCAAAATTTATAAAGTTCACCGACATTGGCAGAAAATAAATTTGTAGTCCCCTCGGGCCTTTCTTGTCGAGTAAGAATTTTTGTTGTTTCTTTTCGTACGCGCTAGCGGCGCCGGTCGTGGTGTTGGCGCTACCCACTCGAAAGTAGCGCGGGGGGTCATGACGATGACCATACGGACCCCCAAAGATTGCGCTAGTTGTATGATTACCAACTTTGGCGCCAATTTGTCATTAGCTGTGTGGCTTGCCGTCCCGTCGGCGGTATTTAGGGAAGATTGTTGCGCCGCTAGCCGAACCGTCCTTTGGGTCGGTGCTACCGGCGTGAATTCGTCACGCGCAAGTGCGACGAAAAGTGAAAATGGTACGTGCTAACCGATACGACCGCGATAAGCTGGTACGGTTTATGCGGATGCAAAATGCATTATGTTCAATGGGTGCTCAGTCGCGGACTTGACTTTAACACTTTTAAAACTAAAGTACTGTTTAAGCGGTTACGTTTTAACGAGGTTTTACTGTAATCGAATGTACTGAATTATGTGCCCAAGAAATGCCTCATTCAATTTAACGAAGTTCTCGATTTAACGAAATAATTCACGGCTCCCCTCAACTTCGTTAAATCGAGTTTTAACTGTAAAACTGTTTTTAGCAATATATAATTTTAGAAATAAAATTTCAGAAGAGTTCACCTTCATTTCCTCTGTGGTTTCATGCGGCGTGATGTAAAAAGAAACAGTTTGTCTAGTAAGAAATAATACAACAGACAGAATTGAAAAAACAAAGTTCATTTTTTTACGTGATATGTGACTTAAAATTTAAATTTAAATTTATGTCAGATGGTCTTGAACATAGCCGATGCTGCTTGGCCCGCGATTGGTGCTCTATACAACAGAAAAGCTTTCGGCATCAGATTAGCGTGTCCGCGCCTCACAGCCAATGCTTTATAGATGAGAACATAACCTGTTAGGAGATCAAATGACTCTGCGGTATTGACGTTTCGAGACGCCTGTGGAATTTTAGCCATGGTTTCTCGTACTCGATGCACCAAATATTGCTTTATTGCAGTATTTTGAACACCTTCTGAAGTTTCTTTTCTTTCAATAAGCAGATAATAATTAATTCTAGATGCACGAAAAATAACCGAAAAAGAGGATTGATGGAGAGCCTCCGTTCGCAAGTCAAGGCAACGTTTGGACAAGGGTAGACGTGTTCCTCTGGGCAACGGCATCATCACTGCCAGGGCTCATACGCACTTCTGTTTTTGAAGAAAAGCGGAGGAGGGGGAGAGAAGGATGACAAGTAAGGAAACAATATTTGCCTGGGTATCGATTTCTATAAGTATAAAAATGGCGCTCCAGTGACCTAAAAGTGCAATGCGGAGTACATGATGAGTCAACATCAGATGCCGGTACGTGTGAAGGAATCGCATTCCCTCCCCCGCTTTTTTCTTCAGAAGCAAATAAGTGTAACCTCGCCAGTGATGATTGCCCTGCCTAGACGAAAACAAATTCCCTTGTGGAAAGTTTGGCTTTTCTTGCGAAGTGAGGCTCCCCCTAAAGCCTTTATCGGCTCTCTTTCATGTTGAATTACATTTTCTTTCCCTTATTCTACCCTTATGTCATGAGGGAAACGCTAAGATTGACATGCTTGCTATCGGTTTTTCATGCATTCAATTTTGTGATCATCAATGAATCTACACCTATTACGTCACCTTCGAAAATTGTAACTGATATCGTTGTCAATAAAATCGATGAAGCCGCAATCTCGTTCACCTTTGTATGTAACATTAGTGTCCGGTTGGTTATGTTTGCATTCACTCAAGACAACACAGCAGCATAGACAGATAAATGACTTCCCCTGTTTCTCAAACTGATACTTACGCTTCCTTAAACTATTTTCGCGCTTGTAATTAAACCTGCGGCTGGGCTGCTTTTGAAATAAAAATTGTGTTGTTGATTTTTTGTTTGAATCTTTCTTGTCAGATTTTACAGCTATAAATAAAACATGTTCCATGCCTGTTTTTGATAACTAACAAAACTCGAGGAAACTACAACAAGCTACCTATCAGATGAAAATAATTGTAAAGATAGGCTATACCAGGAATGTGTAAAGTCAGGATGTGTCTGAATATTGCCCATTTAAGCCTCTCAGGAACCGCGAAAATAATGAACACAAAATTGCTAAGCATGAGTGCTTAAGACGTGTTTCAATTGTGCAATCAGTTACATTGATTTGCCATGGGCTCATTTAACCTGTCTTAAAGTATACTGTAGTCATAAGTTTGACTACGCGTAAAGGTGTCGTCGCTGCAAGAAGCTTTAGGGTACGATTAATGACCGCTCTTGTGTGTTTGTACATAACGCAGGCTGCCAGCGGCGGGTTCTACTGGCAGCTGTACGGCTTTTCGCAACAACTAACAACAAAACCACTACAGCATTTGACGCAATAGAAAATTCTAAATCCCAGAATGTCAGGGACATGCACATTGCCTCAGTTAAATATGTTCTATACCCGGTTACATATCTCTTTATTAATATATAGACGCTAGGTCTATATTGGAGTCTTTTTCCTAAGAAGATGTGGACTGTGAAACTGGTGGCCATTTAAAAAGGAAATGAGAAAAAAAGACTAAACTGTCATAAAATCATTGTTCCACCTATATTCTCAAACACCGTGTAAAATAATGCTCACGCCGCTTCAGAAGTTCTTATTCGCAGCAATCTCGCTGCACAAATATGAATTTCTAGCCAATTATACGGAATTGGCGCTGTTAACAGAAAATGAATTTATCACTCACTCGTTCGAACACAAGAAACTCGTACTAGGACTGCGCAATGATTAAAAGAAATGCCATTTAATGTGTCCATCAAAGCATTTTATTCTCAATCTGGAGAATTGTAGAGTACGTAGCAGTGCAAATCGTTTTTTTTTATTTGCATAGCAGGCGTCAATATGCAAACGTCAATAGTCTTTAATATTGAAATGAAAACGTCCCTTCTGGAGTACCGCAAGAAGTATTGCTGAACCTCTGTTTGAAATTTTGTATTTACGCATGTTTTGTTACATATCACAACTAAGATCGCTGGCTAGGCAGATGATGCTGCACTGCTTTTCATAATAGAAAATACTGATCATTTAGTGAACTGGCGAAATGCGACTTTGTCACTGGTTAGAAATGGGTACAAAGGAGTGATTAATATAGTGTAATATAGTATAAGAAACAAAAGTATAGCGATAAAAATGTAAGGGGCATGTGTTTAGTGAGGAGCTTTTCGGCGTCTTTTTTTAAAGTTTATCCTGTGAATAATTGTTACATGTGACATTTTATTTACTTCATATAGTTCTTCTAGTATTTAGTTTTCAGGATGATTCGAAAGGTCACGGAAATTGCTGTACGAACAGTGTTCAGAGAGCCGTGGACATTTACTATGATGGGGTTCTCACGACAAGCTTTGAATTGTATGAGTAATGTACCTTTTCGCTTATTTCAGGCAGAAGGTCGGCGCTGGCAAATTTGAATTTTTTATACTGTGCACTCAAGCAACGGTAGTGTTCACATTGATAGCGTAACACGTTTCGTAATCCTGTTTTATCCTGCGCCCAGGGCACAGAATAAAACAGGAATATGAAACGGGTAGGTGATATCTATGTGAACATTAATGGTGCTCGTTTTATTTTTTGTTTTGTTTCACTGTGAGCTACATTGTACACGGGAGAACATTCCTTGCTTTAGAAAAAAAATTGGTTATTTGGTCATTATTATGATTAATGCGTTATTGTATTAAGCACATGAAGCCATAGAATGTAAGCGTTGTTCGGCCACTGTGCCAGTCACTGGAGCCCAACAATGCGACTAGACAGGAACTTATTGACAAGTCCTGTCTAGGTAAAGTCTACAGCGCGACTGTAATAAAACACGGAGAAAAAAAGGAATAAAGGGAAGCAACTCCACACAAAAGTGCCCGCTGACGCAGTCAGGGCCAGCTGGACATTGCATTCTCCTTCTCTTACATTCCCCTGCTGCATCCGCTGCCATTACAGAGCTGACGGTAGACGATTCCTTGACAACTTCCCCGGATTCGGATGGCAGTCAAGCTACACTTCGGAAGGAAGGGTTACCCCCTTATACTGCTACCAGACAAAACAAAGTGAAAACAAGGACCCACACACCGAGCTTTATCCTTGTTAATAGCCAACTGGTGTCGGCGTGTGTTTGTATGAACGACCCACATTAATTTATTATACCTTCAAGGAAACGCATATCAGAGAGGAGGGAATGATACATAAAACACACAAAACAGCGGGCACAAAAAATGATTAGAAAACACAATTTAAACATGTGAGTAGTCAATATCACATATTGTAAGCGGCAACAACAGAGTGGAAAGGATAGGATAGGAAGATGGTTCCATTCGTAGGATAAACGAGGAATCAAGAAATCCATGAATGAAGTATGGTTTATTAGCTCGATAAAAAATGCCTTAGGCGCCAGTGAGACATAGAAAAACGCAAGAAAAGAAGCTGAAAGCTCGAAACAAGGATGGAAGAGAATAGTGGCTGCGATTACGACTGTGGGGGTAAAAGTGCGGAGATGTGCACTGGAAGCGAGACCCAACATGGTATTTTGTCTTCATCCACGGATCTCGAAGGTGAAAACGCTTGGTATCAGCTCGACCATCCGGATTCACTTCATCCTGGAGATGGCTAAAAGAAATTTACGGCTAGGCGTGGGATGGTTCGAGCCGCCTACACACGCTCACGAACGTGCGACATCGCAGCATCCAACATATGCATGTTACAAATGCCGTTGGGGGGGGGGGGCTATTGTATCATGTGCATTATTTATAATAAAGCCTGTATAAGGACCGGGCAGCTGAATGGGTGGCGCCGCCTCTCGGCGCATCGCTCAATCGCCGGAATGCGCAGCCCACGGCCGGCGCATTGCCAGCGCATTGGAACGTACTGTTTGTCGTTGGTTTGTGTGGAAATTGGAAATCCTAAGGTTTAGATGACGTTGTGCGGGAATATATCCTCAAGAGAACAGAAAGTTGGGCTAGTTGTGTGAAATGTCCAGTGAAATGAAGTCTGGCCGAACAAGGCTGACGAAACGTGGTGCGTTGTTGGCTCCACTGGCAGCTACGCAAACTCGTCGGACGTTTTTAAGTCGATTCATGTCTACGGGTTTCCACGGAAGCATGAGTGGCGGGTGGCCTAAGCATGGTTCTTTGAAAGACAAAGGCACGAATCTACGTATTTGGTTACTGTGTGGTCATGGAAAGTGCCGAAGTTTTTAAATTCCGCTTGCTACCGGATGCTCTGTGCCTTCTGTTCCCCAGGAGTGACGGCACGAGAGTCTCGGAGTCGAAGCCGCACTCCTTCATCTGTAGTCACTTAAATTGACAATTGGAAATCGAAGTAACCCAACAGCGTAAGTTACAACGCTAGCATTTCTCCGCCTGTGTACAAGAAAACAACAGCACGGAAAAAGAAAAGGCAGCTCCACCATCGTCGTTCGGGCTGCGTTACGATCTTCTGTGATGGGCAGAGACAATGTTTGTACAGATACTTTCGCTGACATAGTCAAAGATGTATTGTGAAAAACTGCGCCGAAATAAACACACCACAAGACAGAAGACGGGACAAAGGCGCTAATCACAACTGAATTTATTGAAACCCACGAGTGATCTTATATAGGCGAAGTTTCCAAAGGGAAAGAAGGATGGGGAGAAAGATAGGGGAAATCATCAAACGACCATCGAGAACGCAAGGAAAAAAAACTCGGTTAATGGATAGCAGAATCTAAAAACCTAATTTCGGAGGCCAGAAGAGATAATGAGGGGATGCTGATACACCTGCTGTCAAACTTCTTAATGTAGAAAGCCTCCAAACTAACACGTGCCGTTTTATCCTTACTCTTTCCAAGAATCTCTTTCTATCCTCGTTTTATCCTTACTCTTTCCAACCAAGATCCGTATAACTCGTGCTATGGTCTTTCCAGTTGTGATGTATGGATGCGACAGTTGGACTGTGAAAAAGGCTGACTGCCGAGGAATTGAAGCGTTTGAATTGTGGTGCTGGCGAAGACACTTGAGAGTTCCTTGGACTGCCAGATCAAATCAGTCAATATTGTCTACCATAAACCCTGACTGCTCCTTGAAGGGTCAAATTCTAAAGTTAAAGCTCAGCTACTTTGGTCATCTGATGAGAAGAGAGGAGTCGCTGGAGAATGATTTGATGTTGGGAAAGGTTGAGGGTCGCCGGAGAAGGGGTAGGCAGCGTACGCGATGGTTAGATGGCATCCTCGAGGCACTGCAGATGAAGTTATGTGATGTTAGGAAGATAGTGAGAGACCGGAAAGCGTGGCGTGACATGGTCAATAGGGTCACGAAGAGTCGGGTACGACTGAACGACTGAACTTAGACTGAATGACTGAACTGAACTGAAGACTTATGTCGGCGCCTAGCAAATCCTTATCGCACCTATAGGACCTGGCAGTGCTAGTATTAGAGCATTATCTATGTTTTTTGAATTTCTTCATTTGGCAGCGTACTTCCTAAATACTTTCGCCCCCACCAGGAAGTTTGCTCCCTGCGTTGTTGGTATCACGTAAAACAGCGAAATATATCTTAAAATTGGCAGCAAAGAATTTGAAATCAAAAGCTTCAATGTGTAAATATGATATCAAGTTTTTCACGCTGCCAGTCGATACTCTTAAAATAACCTATCTCGCAAACCGAAAGTTTGAGTGCTAGCATTGGGAGCCTTGAGGTAGACGGAATGTCGGAAGCTGTGATGATAGAATAATGTTATGAAAACAATGAACAATAGAGTAAGAATTTATAGATATGCACAAGCGACGAAAGACGTAGAGGACATCGACATTAGCTTTGCTATTTTAAGCATGCGTTTTACATTTACCTGTTTAGGGCAGCAAAACGGATATGGGCAATGTGAATATGAAGCATAAAATCAATTATTTCCAGTCTTATTTATTTTCTCAATCGGTAGCGAGGCCTTTCGAAACACACTCCATCAGCCTCCTCTGCTTTTTTTAGGCTTTTCTGTGAGTCGTTTGCACGCAAAAGAAAGCGTTTGGGAATGGATGCGCTTAACATCGACGCGCAAAATATGCTGTAATGAGGCCTTAAGAAGTTATTAATTTTCTCGGTTATTGTTGTATATATAAACAATTAGGCTTTGGTCGGTGGGGCCAAGCATTTATTTCTAAGATATATTAGTGATTTGTTTAAACGTTTTGAACGGAAGCTTTCAAAGTCAATGAATGACATGAGAGCCCCTGTTGCATAGAGGCACGGCGTTCTAGAAATAATTGGAGGGGCCTACGTTTCGAATGAAGACACGTCATCTGTCTTCCGCAAATTACGAAAAAGTAGCGCGAATAAATAAAAAGGAACCAATAATCAATTGCAGCGTTAGTTTTGCATAAAACCCCGAGGACCAGTCATGCTCAAGGAGGTTTTTTATAAGGTAGTTTTTTATACCCTCCTTGGTCACGCCAACCGGCCATGACCAAGAATGACCATGCCGATGGGCTAAGTAGCGTATGCACCTGAATCCTAAGTTTCTGACAATTTTTAACGCATATTCTCTCCTTACATCTCCATATAATGCGGGACTGACCGAGTCGGCAGAAGTAGCCACCGCAAGTAGCGATGATGTATCCAGAAACCTGGCAGCATAGCATTTCGGTACACTTACACCTTTGGCAGCTTTGCCGGTTGTGCCATGGTTATTCGCGCAAAATCATTTTTTTTTTCACCATTGGTGAAAGACATGCCTGAAGCAACCTAAAGGTCAGAAACCAACGTTCTTCATTCGATACTTCGTGACATGGGCAGAAGTATTTTCATTCTTATTTAAATTCTGGCGATTCCGTGTTCTGCACATCACCTTGTGGTTGCTGTAGAAGTTTTCTGAGTCTCTCGCATACTGAGCATCATTCGTAGAGGTATGAGGCCCATCGTTTAGCTACCATTTACCTGAACGTGAAAGGGTTTGATCTAGAGCCTCAAGCCAGTGTCAGCGTCTTCCGAAGCAGCACCACGAAAATTTCCCTCCCCCGAACAAACTGCGTCTTGCGGAGAATAAAGGTGGATTAAGGGTGGAATATGTTGATTTAGGTTAACTAGGGAGAATTACGATGAAATAAGTTGGATTTGGGCAGGATCACGATAGATGATATTAGAGTAATGGTGAATTTTATTTCCTTATGGGTTTACATGGACTAACTGGGATTAAAGTGGAATACTCTGAAGTGAATTTCATGGTGGACTGACGCGAATGAAGGTTTAATTGTTCTTACCTCGTTTAGTGATTGCTCTCTCCTTCACAGCAGGCAAGTAGTTTTTAGTGCGTCCCATATGCTTTTTCCCGCTTTGCTCTTTCTTGCTATCTTCGTATAGGCGAAAGGCTGCAGCTAAAAATGAGCGTGGTCCGTAAACAGAGCTCAGCCAATATTAGTTCTGCGGGCTACCGAGCAAAAATACAACAAACCGAAGAGCCAACACACGCCGATGGTTCCACAGTTGTCGCGCCCCACTGACATGGATAATATGGAGAATGCTCGATGTTTGCGGGGTTCAATTCCAGCGTATTAAAGACAAATTGGCAGTGGCCACCGACCGAGGGGCCGATCGGTGGCGAAACAATATGGCGGTGTCACGCACAACGATTGCCAGGCGGTAACGACGGCAGCCCTGGTGACATAGCATGATAGGAAAATCATCAAATTGCGGAACTTCTGCGTCTGTACAGAACGTATTCAGAGGGCCGCGCTGAAGCTATAGCTAACGGAGAGTCTGCGTGAAGGATCCGCCGGTTTACGCCGTTTGTTTAATCCTATCAGTTCCCCGTCTAGCCTCGTTTTGTTCCGGAAAAGCAGTACCGCCTCGACAATTTGCCCTTGGGAACGTGGTAAAGGGGATGCATGAGAAGTTCGTCGGATTATGGGACTCTCCTTTGCCAGACAAGCCTGCACCAACAGTAAATCCCACATCAAAGCATCACTGAAACGTAGCGAGTTTTTAGTTATTCCTGCCCAGGTCACTTCTATGGAAACATATGAAACAGCCCTGGTCAACACCACATGGGAAACGCTCCGCGTATTTACCAGCTGCAGTCCCGATGAGCTGATGCGTCGCCTGCACTATGGTCCCCATCGCATAATGGCTGCAAGGTCCACGGGCAACATAGGCACTCTTTTGATGATTCTTGAAATCGAAGCTGTGCCGGCTGCAATGTATACCACTGATTTTGTCAGGAGGTAGTCCACACGTACGCACCCAGTGTCACAACAGGTAGCCTATGTCACGATATTGGACACTTGCACAATGCGTGCCTAAACACGCAAAGAAGACGTTACGATAAATGTGGTGGGCCGAAGGATCGACCGGAGGGTAATTTAGATGTATTCGAGAAGACTTGGGAAGTAGCCTCTTTGCAGGAACTACAAAAGCGGCCATCTGACAACTAATTCAAAATGCCCTGCTGGGCAGATACATGGGTGCAAATATTTACTCAAACAGCACGGCAGTACTGTACACTGTAATACTGGCGCTGATACTTCAGCGCTGAGAATGCAAAAATGCAACGAAAACAATGTATCAGCAGACCAGAAGTTCCCGGCATATAGGGCACTGAAGAACAGGATCTTGACGATGTTCCAAAGCAATCTCGGTTGCGGCAGGGGCGTAGTGACCGCAGTAAATCGAAAAATGCTCAAGGTGCTAGTCAGATTACCGCGATTACAGTTTTCCGTGTGACAAAGGCAAAATGTATACCAGCGTTGTCAGTAGTTAGACTGCTGCAAGAGAGAGAAACTAGAGCAGAGCTCCGATACGTTTCTTGATTAACATAGTTTCTTACAAGGTCAGCCCTCTTGCAAAGTCAAAGTTTGGCGTTAATTATTGCGTGTACTCTCCAATTAAACGCTGATTCCAAGCACGTCGAGTCCGTACCTGCACAGTAGTCCATAGGCCCCGTCATAAATTTCCCACACAGCACATTCATTTCCTCAAAAAATGCTTGTAATTTATGACTTATGCCCAGTAGTGGCAATGGCATTACCTTGCCACAAAAGACACTGGACGGCTTTCAAGGCAGCCTACTCAAAATGGAGGTATTCATTGCATGCCAGTCTCCAAAGCATGTAGATCATCGTCTGCAAAGTAATTTTGGCCCCCAATTTAGGCGTCGTGTAACGCACTTCACGGGCTTCAGGGGTCATTTGGACTTTTGTTTCGTAAGCAGAATCGCGGTTGCTGGTTGCCTGTCTATCATTGAGAAAAAATATGATGCGCCCTCAAACATTTTGTGAATTTATAAACTGGGCCGCTAATCGCAGATGTCGCGCCATATTCATTTACGATGACCCGTTGTCCGCGATTTATGAAGTGGTCGTATGAGAAGTCTGCTTCATGCAGTTACATAGCGACGATATCGATGTTGCGCTAGCTTTCTCTGGAACGAAGTCTACTAGACACAAATACAGCATCAGTCTCAGCAGCTCCATGTCTTGTGTTAATCTCTTATAGTTGTTGTAGAATTAGAGTTTTACCTATATTATGGAAGCTTGCAAAGCGGCTCAGCGATAGTTGCTGCCAAATAGAGCCAAGCATAAAGGTACTTGAAAGACTCACTCATCCTCACAGTGAGAAATCCTGCATTGTTTTTTTTTTCAGTGGCGCTCGTAACAGGGGCCACAAAAAAGTAAGCTACTATGATCACAAGCATTTTTTACTGAATTTATGCAGCGGAATCATACTTTTGTGAATGGCACAGCGTGTTATAAATCTTAGTTCAAAGAAAATACTTTTTTTTTTCGACTGGGTGTCCACTTTCATTTACTTGTCATGTCAGTTGTGCACGGCAAATAACTTTAGCTTTGCGGGTTAGTTGAATTAAAACTCAATTACCCTTTTTTGCGCAACCACTTTTTTAAATTCGAGAAATGAGCACGAGGCTTCAATAAACAACTTTGAATCAATTAGCGCCGCTGGAGAAGCAAAGAAGTTCTGAGAGCACTGCAGAATCTGCAGCGGAGAAATGCGAGAGCGCCTGACCGTTGCTGCTGCACAAGGTACATGGCGCGCCCCTTGTCGAACATAAGCAGAGTTCCGTTGAAAGCATTAAAGTTCCCTGGTTTTCTCAATTGGTTTAAAGAAAAAGGAAGGTGTCACTTACGGAATCTCGCTGACACAACGCGCGTACACATTTCACCGAAGCGAGATTTTGACGCTCATAATTCTGATCCCTATCACGCATTTATTTGGCGCAGTAAGTACGAAACACATCCACTTCCGGTTGCGTGATTTCACATTCCTTTAATGTCGGCATTAGTCGTACGTCTCACTGACCCCACTTTTACATTTTTTGCTCTAATTATTTAGCTAACCATCCGATGCGCATCTTTGTTTTCTGTAGATTTCCCACATCATCCTCTACGATCACAACCATTCGTTTAACCCTAACTCTTAGAACGACACAACGGCAGCGGACCCTACTGAAAAATCCTATACAAAATTTGTACAGGACATCGTATACAGGTTTACTGTTTAGGATCTGGAATACAGGATTGTGGGCTATTTCAGGAAATTCCTGTAGTGCTCTGGAAGGTCCGGAATGAAACCACGCGGAGCTCTGATACCGGAATGGCCTGTATGGTTGATGGCCCTGGTTTCCGAAAAGAAACGTTTAGCCAGGGTGGAAAAAGCATGAAACAATATAAAATAACAGGACTACATTTAAAATAAAATAAACATTTACTACTGACTGTGGAATCGAACCTCGCTCCTCTTGGTCTTCAGACGGGCACCTTAACCACTACTCTACTTTTTTTTTCTTTATTGCATGGAAAAACTTCCGTAAAAAGGAACAACTCCACTTACTTAAACATGTCCATGTCTAAAGTTACCGGGCTGCTTAATACGAGCCCGTCATATCCTCAGCCCGACAATGCACAATCATCAGAACATCAAAAGTCTGGGAGACATACACATGCGTCTAGATACGGCATCCAGTTTGGAGGTTCTTCACGTGCAGCATATAAACTTCTCACCAAAGCACACTGCTCCCGAAACACGGATTTCGACGATCTTGGTGGCTCTGCATGCCTGTCGACCATGCGGCTTTTCCAAAGGCTGAACAGTCCCATCAACACAAATAGATCGTAAGGCACGACAGAGTTTTTGTCAGGAGGCAAAAATCTAATTGTATAAGGCGTAATTTCAATGTCCTTTTTAAGAGTTCTTTGTAGTATGTCCCAAAAGAACATAGCATCACGGCACAGAATAAAGCAATGATCAATTGTCTCAGGCACGTTACAGAGACGACAATTTACCGACCAGGGCACAAACATCTCCTTATTGTGAAGAAATGTCTTGACAGGCAACGTCGCTGTATGTAATTTGAAAAAGAACGTTTTTGCAGCTGCCTGAATGCACATTTGCCTAACACGCTTTAGAACAGTGGTGTCCAAAAACCCCAGATAAGGCTGCCGATACAACGGTGTAGGGAACAAAGACTCAGTGAGAGCCTGGGTCATCTGCTTTCTCGAGAGGCTATACAGGTAATCTACAGAGAAACGCACAGTGAGAAAATTGAAAGTGTCAGCAACCTCCTTAAGGAATCCGCATAAACGCCCCTCACGAGCCTGCCCAGTTGGTGCGAATAAGTAAGGCAAATGTGGACTAAGGCGCCTAATGAGCACAGTTACAAGAAACGGATGGTTTGCCGATTTGAAAAAGAAAAAACGGGAGACAAGTTGATGCACAAACAAGTGAACAAGGCCCACTCCACCAGACTCTAAGGGAAGAAACAAGTTGTCACGCCGCATGGGCTCCCATTGAGAGCGCCACACAAATGTTGCAAATATTCTGTGTATAACTTGTACTTTGCTCCTCGCACAATGCAGGACTTGAAGGACATACGCAAGCTTTGCAAACAAAAATATGTTACAGACCTGTGCCCTAGCAAACACTGAGAGTTCCCTACCCATCCAAGCCTGCGTTTGTCGCCGCATAGGTACGATTTGTGAATCCCAGTAGGCTGCGCTGTTACGAACTTGGTGCAGCGGAACCCCTAGGTACTGAAGAGGACTACAGTCCCAGCATATGCCTCCAAACTGGCTTGGTCTAGTGCCCCAGTGTCCCAACCAAAAACCTTTGGATTTGTATAAATTAAGGGCCGCGCCTGATAAATCGCAGAACTGTTCAGTCAAGTGTAAAGCCTCAAGAACACTCTTTTTGTCAGAACAAAAGAGGGCGATATCGTCCGCGTAAGCTAAAATCTTAACTTCACATTGAGCCACAGAGAAACCACGGATGGCTGCACTGTTAATTATACTGAGACAGAGGGGTTCCAGATATAAGCCAAACAACAGTGGAGACAGTGGACATCCTTGACGAACAGATGATTCCAGTGGTATTGGTTTCGTTAGCTCCTGATTAACAATTAGTCTTGTATACGAGTTCATATAGCACAGCCTTATGCCTTTGAGCAAAACGTCACCAATGTTTGCATTCTCCAAGACCGCGAACAAGAAATTGTGCCGAACTTTATCAAACGCCTTCGCCAGGTCAATTTGAATCAGAGCTACTTGGCCTGTCTCATCTGATACTGTCTCGATTACTGAACGTGCAATATGGATGTGTGTTTGAATACTGCGCCCTCTGATACCACATACCTGATGCGAACCTATCAAGTCCATGATAACCAGCTGCAAACGAGAACAAAGAACCTTGGCAAAAATTTTGTAATCAACATTACAGAGGGAAATTGGACGATATCCTTCAACAGTTTTCAACCGATTAATATCTTTGCTTTTGGGTATTAATATTGTGTGGCCTGAATAGAAAGTGGGAGGCAGGAAACCCACATCATAAGATGCTTGGAATACTTCCATCAAAACAGGCGTTAAGCAAGGCGAAAATGTTTTATAAAATTCGCTAGTAATACCATCTGGGCCAGGAGATTTCTGGTTCTGAAGGTCTGAAATGGCTGATTTAATTTCTTCCAAAGTGATGGGTCCTCTACTACAGCACATTTCTCATCGTCTAGTCGAGGAAAGTTCTCAAGTAAGGAATTATAATCGAAACCCTGATTTGGATCTTTACAACTGCCGAACAGCTTTCGATAATAATCATAGAAAGCAGCAAGAATACTAGGAGCATCACTATATGTGCAACCACCATACTGAATTTCCAATATTTCCTTCGTAAGAGCATTCTCTCTTTCATCACTGAGGGCCCGACGTGAAGGTTGCTCGTCAAGAAACCTTCGAGTCCTAGATCTTATTAGGGCCCCCTTGTATCTTTCCGTCGCAATTTCTTGAAGCTCTGCCTTTACGTTATTAATTTCTTCAACATAGGCACCCGGACTAACCCTCTCTAACTCATGTAGCTCAGTTAGAGTGCGCCCAAGCTCACGAAGGTGGTGTCTCTTTAGGAACGCGATTCTTGCAGAGGCTTCAATTGCTAAGTTTTTGGTTTCCTGTTTGAACAAGTCCCATTTTTGAAAAACTGACAGATCATGGCGTGACCATATGTCTTTCAAACAAGTAGGTACAGCACGCTTAAAGATTTCATCTGAGAGCAGACAGTTATTCATTTTCCACAGTTCCCACCGAGGGTGAAGTATCTGCCGACTGTACCTCCCTACCTGAAGAGACACCATACAATGGTCACTGAAGAAGGTGGGCCGCACCCAGTAACCAAACAAATTTGCTAACATGTCTGCAGAAACATAAATTCTATCAAGGCGGGCATTAGAGGACAACTGAAAATGAGTGAAATGAATACTGTCGCCTTTTTCCTGCCCCACATCCACAAGGTTATATTCACAAGCCAAATCGTTAAGTAATGCAGCACTAGGGTCATATCTCTTACATATTGCTGATCGGTCCTCATCCCTGCAAACACAATTAAAATCTCCCAACAACATAATTTTGCGATCTGTGCACAAATGATTAACTAATGAAAGAAAAAAATGCCTTCTGTCTCGCTGTTTTACAGGGGCGTAAACACAAATAATTCGCCACTGCACACCTGAGATTGTGAGGTCACAGCATATAAGTCGTCCCTCGCCATCTATGCAATAAGACATGGCTGTCATCTCTAGTGTTTTGGCCAGGAATAGCATACACCCTCCGGACAAGCCTCTAGCGTGGCTAACAATGATGTTATATTCCGGCAAAAACGGCTCAAGAGCAGCTTCCGTCTCTTCATCGGAGGACAACTTTGTTTCCTGAATTGCTGCTACAGACACACTCCATTTCTTTAACAGATGTCTTAACTGCTGCTGTCTCCGACGATTACGCATACCCCTTACGTTAAGGGTAGCGAATTGATATGCTGCGACTGTAGCCATTTTTGGTACTAGTCCTTTTAAACATCATCCCCTGGAATGGGGTGGCCCGCCTGCAAATTGGCGGCCTTTCGGGCAGACATCGCCCTCCTCTTTAAAGTCACCCTTCCTGTGGCCTCTACACAGTGTGCCTTCTGGCCAGCACTATCGATACACACCTCATCATCTGCGGGACGCTTCAAAGGCACTGTGTTGTCCATGTCCTCCTCTGAGACACTCAAGGCTTCGGCCCACGAACCTGATTGGAGCACATCGCTCGCTGCCACACTGACAGCCGACAGAGAACCGGACGCACCAGAGATCGGCGCCACAGACGGCTCACTATTACCCTCCAGCGACGAAGGAGAATCAATGACGAAGGAGGATAGGCGAGCATCCACTGGCAGTATCTTCCCCATTGATTCCACAGGAGGCATATCCAGACGTCCTTCAATGACAGGTGGTTCTTGAGCAGCAAGTGCAGCACTCTGAGTGGCACTCACAGGCGGGCCCGGGTCCGGCGGTTTTGGCTCTGGAGACGCTGGTTCTTGATGGCCAGTCACTGCAGATTCTTCTGAGTTGGTGTGAAGTGCAGAAGGCTTCTGGTCCCCATCAATTTGATGTTCACGACCTAACTCACCAGTTACATCAACAACCTCTGACACATCCATGATATGTTCGGACGCCACGTCATCTTCTCGTGACCACTGGCCTTGACGCAGTCTATCGGCATAACTTAATGCACAGTTCTCCACAGTATGGCCAAAGCGCCGGCACTGGGTGCATCGAGGCGTTCGGCACTGACGCCGTACATGACCTACCCGGCTGCATCGAAGACACAGTGGAGGTCTCCCTGGGATAAGCATTAATGCCTGCACCCCATAAACATTAAGAGTGTGAGGAATTGTACTTGCTGACACTCCGTCCTTGAGCGTGAGGGAGATTTCACGGTTCGCCGTTTCCATGTGCTCCATCCCTGGGCACCGCCACTTTTCACGCTCCACAGATTGAATCGTTCCATAAGGCTCGAAAGCTTCCACAATCCTCCGGTGCTCCATATAGCTTGGAAGCCAAAGGAGCTTAACCTTGACATTCTTTGTATCCGGGTCGAACACAATGCACCGAAGTCCTTTCACAGGGAACTCTGCTTTGTTAATTAGCTTCTGCTTTGAAGAACTACTCTCGCAGGTAACCATCCACACGTGGCTCATTTGGTACTGACCAATGCACAAAATTTCTCGGAGGTCCAAAATCTGTGCAAGTGCGTCTCGAAAGTCAGGTGCTCGGTACGGGCGACCCTTAAGGTCGGCATGCAGGAAAACGGTATTAAGGACAACATTACCAGTGAGCAGGCGTGGAAGGACAACTTTGTACGTTTCGGTAGTGTCCTGAGGAGTCGAAAGACCTCGGCCAACGGCCGGTGCGCTGTTTCCAGCAAGCAACATTTTCAGGCTCAGCCGCCCAGAACGCCCTTTTTCTTCTTCTCTACTCTACTCTACTTTTCTTTTTCTTCATTGCCTGACTTCAGCACAATACACAAACCCACTTACTGGAGGGCACAGACTTAACCACTACTCTACGGCGGGTTATGGTTGCAGTGGTTATTATTTAGTATATGTAGCTACTTTTGCGCTCTTTCGTACTTTGTATATTTTCCTTGGCTGTAGAATTTGTGGCCGTAATTCACCGATCGCCCTTTCAACGCGCTGAATATTTTTCCCGGCTATCACGAGGGTTCACAAATGTGCCGTATTTTTATAATGCGTCGCTTTATTGAAGGCAAACCTCAAGATATCATAATTTGCTAATGCTAATGTGTTTTTCATCGTCTACGAACGCTTGTAAATTTTCCTACATAGAGATATCCGGTGCACTAATACTTGTAATACTGGGCGTTATAGCTTCACGTGCTACCAGCGGAGCATCGTTGTCAATGAATACACTTCCGACTGAGCGGTTTCAATATGTAAACATTCAAGAACGCATCGCCCGGTGTGCGGCTATCTGCGCATCTTTCGATGGTCAGCGATGTTTGTTTATTTCTTCTAGAACAGTTTTTTGTCATCGCTAGCGAAACGATACATTCGTGCTTCCACTTTCGCGTTGAAGGCGGCAGATCTTCAGTCGCAGATATGAAGACGCAGCGCAAGATCGTACGAGCTGCAGCGACTGTTGTACGCGCAAAAGCGACGCGACGTGCGTATATGCTTGCTAGCGTACACTTCGACGGCTTCGTATTTTCGAGGAATTTGGGAAAAGAAGCGTGCTCTTTATATACAAAATAGTTGTATAATATGTTTGGTATCATGCTTAATTAGTGCGCTGGCGTGTCTGGTATGGTCATTCTGGTTGAGCCTCGTCGATCGGCCCGGCTTCTGTTCAGAAGCGAAATACTCTGCCCGGTATCAGTTCCAGAAATGGCGCGTTCGTCCAGGTTCTCGTTTTTTGATACAGGCTGAACCGAAATGAAACCGCGCGGAGCTCTAATTCCGGAAATTCCTGTATGGTCCATGGCCCTTGTTTCAGAAAAAAAAAACCTGACGCCAGGCTGTAAAAAGCATGCAGAGTTATAAAATAACACCACTATATTTGAAAAATAAAAAGAAAATAAAAAAAGAAAAAGAAAGGAAAAGGATATAGAAAAGAAAAAAAAAGTTTACATGTAATTCGAATTTCGGTCTTTCCAGCTAGCAAGCACGCACTTTAACCGCTACACCACGACATTTTTTTTGTCAGTATGGTATTTATTACATGCTTTTAAATTCAGCGTAGAGTTATAAACATTATTTACAGAGTAATTAACCTGTAGGCGAGAAGTCCGATTGGAACATACAACACAAGACCACGCTGTGCGATGTCAGTGCACGTTAAAGAACCCCAGGTGGTCGAAATTTCCGGAGTCCTCCACTACGGCGTCTCTCATAGCCTGAGTCGCTTTGGGACGTTAAACCCCACAAACCAACCAACCAACAACTAGAATACGACTTAGCACAACTTCACTAAAGCGGTGGTAAGGAAAGACAACACATCAACAATGGCAGCCAGTCCGATTGATAGTCACTATCTTCGCAAGTGTCTCTAAGCTGGTGTACCATATGGCCGAAATGAGTAGCGGGGGAGACTAGAGGTTCAGCATTCCGGTCCAACATACGTGTTTTCCACAGGCTGTGTAGTCCAAGGAGAAAAATCATGTCAAAAGGTTCGTGGTCATGTTCGGTGGTTATCAAGTAACGCACACTGTGGGGAATTCAAAATAAAGTCTTTCTTCAATGTTCTTTGTAGAGCGTGCCAAAATAATATTGCATTTTTACAGGCAATAAAACAGTGTTCGATGGTTTCAGATGTATCACATAACCGGCAATTAACGGAAGAAACGAAAACATTTTTTTTTCTCAAGCCACAGTTTAACAGGCAAAACCTCGGCATGAAGTTTAAAGAAAAACGTTTTAGTAGAAGGCGAGATCGGCATTTTGCGCACCCTTTTTAACACATCATGCCCCGTATAATTAGAATAGAGTGAACTATATAAGGGAGGCGGGAACAACATAGATATCAAATCTTGGTATAAAGTTTTCCGTGAAGCAGAGAATAAGTACTCATAAGAGAAGCGAACTGCCAGAAAACGCACTGAATTGTAAACTTCTTTCATAAAACCAAATAATAAGGGTCGATCGGTAAAATTGAAAGAGACCACTAAGTTTGGAAGAAGGTTCATTAAGTTAGTTTGCAGGGATGCTCTGGTAATTGGATGGATTACGGAAAAAGAAGAAACGAGCAACTAACTGTCTGACATAAGAGAAGTGTCAAACCTAGTCCGCCAGCAGAAACAGGCCTGAATAAGTGATCGCGCCCCATAGGCTCAAAACTGGACGACCATATGAACGTCGCAAACGTTTGGTGAAAACTGTGGATTTAATTCCTCGCGCAATGGAGTACCTGTAGAACATAATAAAGTTTTGTAGCCAGAAACATGTTACATGCCTGTGCTCGGCCAAAAATTGATAGGCGGTGCGGAACAAAAGTCTGAGCATAGATTTTGAGTGCCGTGACCCGCTCTTTCCAGTAACGCCCACTAAACTTGAATGCATGAAGGGGAACTCCAAGGTATTTAGGGGAACACGAGACCATTCAATTCCAGCATAATGAGCCGGCATTACTCCCCATGAACCGAACCACAGACCCGAACTTTTAGACTTATTTATTTGAGCGCCAGATACAATGCCAAACTGCTTATTGGTGGTTAAAATTTTGTCAATGCTGGGTTTGTCTGTGCAGAAAAACGCTAAATCATCGGCGTACGCAAGCACTTTGACTTCATTACTGAAGGCATCATAACCCCGGATACTGTGGGTTTGCAGTATACTCAAACAAAGTGGCTCTAGGTAGAGGGCAAAGAGTAGCGGTAACATAGGACAGCCCTGCTTCACGAATGATCGAATTGGCACTGGCTCTGAGAGGTGACCGTTAACAATCAAGCGAGTGGAACAGTTTTCGTAACAAAGTTGCACCCCTTTCAGTACAGTTGATCCAACATTTGCACACTCGAGAAGAGCAAATAGAAACGAATGCCGGACACGATCAAATGCCTTCGCAAGGTCAATCTGGAGTAGAGCAAGCTGCTCATAAGAGCCAGAGCAAGATTGGAGAATTGTACGTGCAATATGTATGCTATTTTGCATGGAGCGTCCCCTCAAGCCACACGTCTGATGAGGGCCAACGAGAACCGTCATGGCATGCTGTAAACGATTTGATAGTACTTTCGCAAAAAATTTGTAGTCCACATTCGCCAACGTGATTGGGCTGTAGCCATCCACTAGAGCAATTTTTCTTTATCCGTACTCTTTGGAATTAAGACTGTATGATTCCTAGTAAAGGACTGAGGAAGGACCCCCACATCAAAACTTAAAGTGAAGATCTGCAGCAAGACAGGGCTCAGCAAAGGTTTAAAAGTTTTGTAAAACTCGCACTGTATGCCATCAGGGCCAGGTGTTTTAGAGAGGGGTAATTGATCAATTGCGTGTTCTATTTCTTCCAACGTGAAAGGACCATTGTTAAGAGCACAGTCTTCATCTGATAAAGGCGTTATAAGAGCTTTAAAGTTAGCTAGTAGATCCGAATTAGAAGTAGCAGAAGCGTCACTGAACAGTGTCGTGTAATAGCTCACAAACACAGAGATATTTGTCACACGTTTTCGTTACTAGGGTGCCATTTGACATGATTCCCGGTATCAATTGGGCCGTAGCATTACGGTGCTCATCAAGTAGAGCTTGTCGCGTAGGGGTTTCAGAGTGCAAAGCGCGATTTGTACGAGATCGAACTCGGGCACCCCTGTATCTTTCAGCGTCCTGTTTTTGTAGGTCACACTTTACCCTAGCAATTTCGTCTAAATATACTCCAGGTGCCTCACATTCTAATTCATACAGGTGATACAAACTCTTATGCAATGTCCTCTCTTGAAATTTCCTGTAAAATGACCTAACAGACTCAATTTCAATATCTATCGCTTGCATCTCCTGTTTAAATAGCTCCCAAGCAGCAAATATTGGCATGGCACCTGTCAAACACACTTGTAGCTGGGAGCGTATCCGAAAGACAAACTCCTGATCATTTACAAGTGAAGAATTTAGCTTCCAAAGCTCCCATTGCGGCCTAAATTTTGAACAGTAAGTTCTCCAGAGCCGAGAAACCACCATACAATGATCTGAAAAGGAAACCGGTACAGTTTCACACAACAAATCACGGGAAATCAGCGTAGAAGAAACATAAATCCTGTCTAGGCGCGCGTGGGACCTCCCCTGGATATGCGTGAATAGTGTAGTTGCAGGACATGAGGCCCCTGTATCAGTGAGTCCTGAGTCATCTATAACACGCGACAACACTTCACCACTTATGTATCTGTGTACACCACGGCAGGATACGGTGGTAGCGGTTATATGTCTGCTTATGTAGTCGACATTGCTCTTTTGTAGTTTGTGTATTTTTGTACGGTGTAGAATTTGTGTCGTACTTGAACGATCGCCCTTTAAACACGCTGAATCTTTTTCCTGGCTATCACGAAGGGTTATCCGTGTCCCGCGTCTTTACAATGTATCGCTTCTTGCAGACAAACCTCAAAATGCCACAATTTAATAGTGCTGATGTGTTTTGTCATCGTCTTCGAACACATGCAATTTTTGCTGCATATAGAATCATGCGGTGCACCAACACTTGTAATACTGCTTGTTTTAGCTTCACATGCTGCCAGCGGAGCCGCGACGTAAATGAATTTGCTTCTGACCAAGTGTTTTGCATACGTAAACACTCGAGGAAGCGACTCCCGATGTCCGGCTGACCTGTGCATATTTCGATGGTCAGCGATGTGTTTCATTTATTCTCGAGCGTATTTTATGCTCACTAACGAAACGCTACGTTCTTGCTTGCACTTTCGCGTTGAAGGTGGCAGATCTTCAGTCGCAGATATGAAGATGCACCGCAAGATCGTACAAGCTGCAGTGACTGTTGCACACGCAAAAGCAAAACGCGATGCGTGTATATACTTGCTAGCGCACACATCCACGGCTTCATATCTTCTAGGTATTTGCGAAGCAGCGCGTACTCCACATATAAAGGAAAGTTGTAACGTGGCATGTTCCGACGTGTCATCCTGGTTGAGCATCACGATCCGCCCGAATTGTGTTCAGAAGCGGAAATACTCTGTTCCGTATCAGTTTCGATCATATTGGGTTTGTGCGGTTTCTGTTAAACCGGACATGACCTGTCCTGTATATGAGCTCCATACAGGACTGGCCGCCCTGTCTTATATCCATACCGGACTGGGATGTCATATATAACATGCATACTGGAAATGGTCTGCCCTGTATTAACTCTATACCGGACTGGACCGTCCGGATTGAGATTCATACTGGTCATGACCTGTCTGATATAAACCCGTTTAAGCTTCATACAGGACTGGTGACACTGGCATGATATTTATACTGAATAATACAGGACCTGTTCAAACCCGTTTGTCGGGATACGGGATTTTTCACTAGGGGATACATTCTGTACACATATTCTGTACGCACGACCTTGGCGACATAGCCTATAAACGCTTTTGCATTAGCTACCAAAAACTGCAAAACATTAGCACCATAGTCAGAAGCAAAATGGTATACGTATATTCTGGTTACCTTGCAGGCATCAGTGATGCTAATACTGGGGTATACTACAGAGTCCATTTTAGAAAAGCAAGAGGATCTGAGGTACAAGTTCTTTAAAGAAAGAAGAAATTTCAAGTTTTATTTTCTGAAATTTTTTCACTGTGAGCAAACTTGTGTAATGCAATAAGCCCATTTTGTATAGTATTGTTTAAAAGTGGTTGCAAAGCTACTTGAAGTGCCGTGGCAATTAGGCTTGACGGTAGAAATAAAGCTATGGATGCAGAGGCAAGTCCGATTGGCGTGACGTTGACTTCTATTGGCGTCGTTGTGTTTGCGATAATGGTTTCCAGAAATAAGGTGGCATTTTTCCTGTTTAGGAAAAAAGAGAAGAGACTTGTAAGGACGTAAAATCTGCACGAGGAAGCACATGGCAGCAAACCGAAGTGATAAACGGTATTTTACATTGGTTATTTTCCCGATGCGTTCCTGCTTTTTCTCTTCTTCCTGCTATTCTGCTTTCACCACCAGCTCTGGTGATGTTGAGGGCGAACGGCAGAGTTCGCTGGTTGTGAATCCTCTCAGCGTAAGCTAGAGCTGGTAATGCGAAGGGGAAATGGGATGAAATGCAGCAAAGCTTTGTAAAATAAGGCCCGAGATCGCGCCAGCGTTCGTCCAGCTTTACAAAGAAAATTTTATGCTGCACAGGATGCTGGGAAGACAATATTCAGATTATCCGGGGCTAGACTTGGGCCGAAATCGAAAACGTAAATTCAGTAAATTCGTTACTGTCGGATTTGCAACAATGTTATTGCTCCCGCGTGTGGCTTCCATTGTAGATTCCCTTTCGCGCACATTTATTTTTTTACTCGCTTGATTGTTAATACCTCAACAGGTGCCTCTATTATCTCAAATATGCTCCTTCCAATATATACGTGAGGTACCGCACTTTGTAGACATAATTCGCCACTTTAATCAAGCCCCCAAATGTGCCTGCGTGACTTAGGTGTAGCATGTCTGAGTTGCAATACAATCGCAATACAATTGCCACTTTGCTCTCCCATTTCTATGGAACAATTGACCGAACCACCAAAAATAGGAAGTTCGGGTCGCCTAACACAGAGATTGAACAAGCTCTTCTCGAATGAATAGGGTAGCCCTAACCAAGCATTGTTTCACTCGAGAAATAGGTTTTGGCATCTGAAATACGAGAAAAAACACAAGTTCTTTGAATTTTTAAAATCGTACATTTGGAATGCAGCATGACCAGGCATAACCGCGAATCGAAGACACCTCTTAAAATTTGTCTCGCACACAGACGCGGCCATATACTTAACCCAAAAAGAGGCCGTGATCAGACTGCAGACAAAATAAGCATGACTCAAATAATTGGCTGGATCAGAGATATGAACTCGTGCAAGACCTTGAAAGAAGCCGCCATTGCACTCTCAATGCACTTACACTATATCTACACGATACTGAGGACTTCCAGGCAGCATGTTGAGCAAACGGTTCGGGAATTCTGCCCTAACAGGCAAAATGCACTCTAGAACGCTACCACGTGGACAACAGCAGTCTCTTATTTACATTATTTGGACCTAAGTGCATCCGCCTATTCTTAGCAGTAATCACGCACATGTGCTTGCCCGAGATATCTGGCTCACTGGCAGTAATTGGAGAAAGATGTGCGGGCGCCAGACCTATTAAAGGCAGAGTAAAACCAATTATGAGGAGGTAGTGAGCCCCCTACGTAGCCTGGAAACTTGTAACCGGTAATCTATACACGTATCGCAAAATACAACAGCGGATGCCCTATATTTCCCCACAAAACCTTCAAATGGACAGACGCCCCCACCTGGCACCAGCTCCAGATTCTCACGTACTCTAAGGTTGATCAAAAGCGCCTTTTCGTGTCCGCCGAATGCACCGAATTCTTTCCGTATTGCAACAATTCAAACGCAGTTTTCTTTTTGCTTTATAAGGAGCTTCACGAGTTCCAGGCCTCCAGCCGAAGCTACTCCCAGCAACAGAAGGCCAGAGTTGTCTTCTAGGGAGGCGGCCCATCAGCTCCCAAAAGCCAATCAAACATGCGCGACTACGCCTCCATGGCTAAGCCTGTGTGCTGAGTTTCTACTGCCTCTCATACTCTTCCAAACAGTACTCATTTAGAGACACTCATTGCAGAAATTCCGCAAGCGCATTTCGGTGCTCTAGACACATGCCAAAATCGACCACGAACCAACAGATTGAACTCCAAACTGCGAATGCCCGAGGCCCCACTTTAACGGAACAAGCGCTACAAAGGCTATTGTGCCAGTGAACACGCAGGGCGGCTCCATCACAAGAATTTTGTAATTTAAAACTCCCCAGCTGTGTCCGCGTCCTCCGTTGCAAACCAGCAAGGGCTATTCAAAATAAACGCCATGCTAGAATATTCTTTTTCTAAGATACAAGTTTAGCAGCCACCACACAATTCCGATCCATTCCCACCCATCTTAATGAGCAGGGGCAAACCATTAAGCGCCTCGAAATCCGAGTCACCTCAGTCGAGGACAAACTAGTCGACTATAGCTTTTCAAGATCACCTCTAGCTGTACTGCTGAAACGGCGGTATAATGGCCAGTGCCGTCGTAGCCGGCATCAAAAGGCTTACGGCCGTCTGATACACTGATACACCATTCTTCCTAGTTTAGCTGCTGAAAACAGCCTTGAGCAATCAGTCAATCTGTCTGCAGGTTGCCCAGCAGACTAGACAACGAAGAACCAATCTCCTCCTCTACTTCCGTTCCTCCTGGAATGCTGTCTCGCCCAGCGAAAGCCACCTAGCTTAAGCTAAGCGACATCATGGAGGGAGTGCGGATGCCCGCTCTAGAAGGCTGTTACCGCTAGGACTCGAGCTACTAGTAATCACTGACCGAGCGGGCGTGCCTGATGGCGTCAGCCATCGCCGTCCTGGAATTAGGACACCGAACATATTCGGCGGGCATAAATTACAATTGCCTCTGGATATAAATAAAGGTTCCAAAGTGCAACTCGTTAGCGCTCATTTCTGGACTATGCATTGTAGGCATTGTCGGCGTAGTAGGAGTAACGCGGCTCCTGCCTGCCTTTAATAGTAGAATTCATCGCAACAGGTGGTAGAATGGAGAGATGAATATTTGGAAATCCTTTCTATGCATTTATGAGTAGAGCGAAGACAAGAAGAGAGGGTACTACGTAACTGGTTGTTTATCATAAGTATTTTGACATGCTCGTGCACAGAGCCGTGCATGCTCGTGACTTTTCCCTCACTGCGCCGCCACTGTGCAGATGCTATGGAAACAAGCCTGTAACGCTATCACCGCAGGATACAAAGAACGAAAAGTGGTCATGTCTATGCGATCGGCTGGAACGAATATGCGGTGACTTGCTAGTGAGGCGGTGCGAAATTGATTTTTCTTTCCCATGCAATACGCGCCGCCAATTTGTGGTGTGCATAACTAAGTGCGTGTGGGGCCTAATGTAAGAAACTATAGGGCACTTTGGTAGCCTAAACTGCACTACGCGAAAGAATTTACCGGGCCACATAGACTGCCAGTGACTGCCAATTACGACTGAGACCACACCATTATTTCTTTCTGTGTCAATGTTTTTTGCACTGAGGTACTAGGAGGGCTCTGTTGTACTTCGTCTGTTATCGCTGTTGGCGCTTCCTATCTTACTGTCTTGCTTTCGCCATAAGCGAAGCATTGCGGAGTTGTAAACGCTTTCATTCCGCACATCTCCCCATAGTTCCAGGAGAAGCCTGGAGCCGCTATTGACGCATTCGTTAATTGATCTTCCGCCGTTTGGTGTTGGTGGAATCCTCCTTCCTGCGCTTATGCGAACCGCTTGGAGCGGAATCACCTGGCCGCTTGGCAGCCATCCGACTCACTCATTCGACTGCCACGACACGCCTGGCGAAGGAGCGTACTCGCTCCGCCTGCCGGTGCATGTGACGTCACTCTTGGTATGCATAGCTGAGTCTGCACTTCGGCGCCGCTACCTATCGACGAGGAGGGAGGTGGGGGTGCGCTTGTGCGAAGGAGGGTCACAGCTGGCACTGTTCCAACCTTAGGACTTAACGGACGGTCACTGCGAGTATCAGCTCTTAAAGGCTCTCTCCTTAATAGCGTACGCTGGTGCGTTTCAACCGAATCCTTTGCATTACCTTGATGGGGGTGGGCATGTGCTGCATACAAACATAATAGTTGCCACGGAAGATGGCTGTGGTACTGGTGGACTTTTTAAATGATTTATTTGCTGCTTAATTCTTTTCATTGCCTAATAGAAAAAAAATTCGTAAAGTGGTCGATTAGACGGAGTAACGAAAAAACGTTTTTAAAGAGCGGTCCAAGAAGTATCTTTGGTCACTTATTATAATAATGCACACGCGCTAATAATACGCGGTATGCGATAAGATTTCTATCGAATGAGACGTGTAGTCCCCGTATTAATCTGATGTTTCAGATGAGAAACTGGCAGCAAAGGTGGCTGGCTGGCTGAGCGACACCGACACATGCTGGGCGAGGATATGATGCAATGCGAGACGGTCGACGACGAAAGCGATTTGTTGATCATACCGTCAAAATTGGCCTCGAGGTCAGTGGCGGCCTGAGCAGGCGTGCCTGCCGACAAAGAACGGATATCCAGAGCAGCGTATGCATTAAAGCGAGTATGTTTCATGCCATATTGGAGTCAAACAGGTTTATTTGATGCAGTCACTGTCCATACATTGGCTCTTTCCTCAGCTGCTGCAACAATAGCCTTTGACACCAAAACAATCTTCTTAGTGGCATTCTGGATGTCTGGTCCAACCAGCAAGTAGTATGTGCCCGCGCGATTCTTCTAACAGCGAACTGGAACGAACATTGCTGTTCACGCTGATAACAGTTGATCCTGTGTGACACGGAATGTGCTGTCGCGCTGGTCTGTTGAATCGTCCGCAAAGAAAGCAACTATTGCGGCGAAGAGGAATTAGCGTAGTCCCACATTCACGTAAAAAAAAAAAGAAATCTATAATATGATACCGTGAATGGCAGGGAGTAACACGACGAACTTTGTCGGAAACCTTTAGCGAGCAATAACGACTCACAAGAAGCACACATTATTTCTGTCGAAAACCACGCTGATTGCAAGCAAAAGAATTGTCCGTCCCAGGTGTTTTTTAAAGGCAAGACTCACAACAGTGATTGCGGCACCAGTGTCTACCAACGCGATAGTATTTAGACAACCATGAAGCACAGACAATTAGTTTTTTTAACACAAAGAATGGAAGAGGCGTTGGAGAAAAATGACTATTCCGTGACCTCACCTCCAACAGCCGCAGGACGTAGACTTCTGGAAGTGGCCAAAAAGAGCGGCAGCGTGGTGACGGTGAAATACTTCACTGAATAGGGATGTGAAAATTGCAATCGGAAGCGGGTTATTTGTTTCGGAGTGTTCCTTGTCACGGCGGCCGAGGCGAGGTGGGTTCCAGGGCTGATAGTCATGGAATCCCACCGGAAGTTGGCCCGAGACAGTTGCTTAAGAATGGGGATGTTGGTCATGTTGCTCACGACGCTGGCAATATCGGGAAATGTGCCGAAGACGACCACAATGGTAATACACCGGAGCCTCACGATGAGTTGGTGGACAGTGAAAGTCACCAGGATGGTAGTAGCGGCGACGTGGGGAACAGGTGAAGTCGTTCAAAGGGTGTTAGTAGCTTCGCTGCCGGATACTTGGTCTTCCATGGAGCGGCTTGAAAATACGCCCTATAGGGAGCCAGCTGCTAGATCGCTATAAGCACTATTTCACGGGCATTTGTGGCTCGATCCAGCCTAAGAGGACGGTGATTCAAAAAGCTGCGTCTTGAGTGCACATTCACAGCAGACGGTATGGGCGGTAGGATGTAGGATGTCGGAATTTCTCAGCCAGTTTTTCGTAGATGGTCCACTGGATGTAGACCGCTATGTCATCACGGCTCTAACCCTCTACACTGGTAACAGTTGAGATGTTGGGAGACAACAGAACTCGATGGCGATACACCGAGTTTTTAATACCTCGAACGCCCTGCAATGATGGACGAAGTGGCGAGGTTCTCTGTCTTAACGAGGAAATTGTAACATCTCCTGCAAGTCCGTTTAGAAGGTGGCCAACTTTATCCTCTTCTGCTATGGCACGGGTAACAGTACTACAAAGCTTTAGCACGTATCTTCATCTACATGGTGCACGTCTCACCTGGCCACTGGGCTGGTTGGGCAAGGGTTTGCGCGACAAGGTGCCCCGAAGAACTTTTTAAGTTCATCCCTGAAAATGTATTAAGTGTTGAGGGCATCTTCGTGTTTCTCGAACCACAAGAGTGCAGTGCCCGCAAGAAAGAATACCACATTCGCCAGCTGCATGGTCGTGTCCCTGCGGTTATACTTGCTCCCTCGTTGGTAATTCGTGAGCTACTGTTTGACATCTTCGTCCGGCATTTGAGAAAGCGTACGCGGCATGAGTTGATGCTGCCAGTACCTGATCTGCTCAGGGCAGTCCCGAGGATGTTGTTGACTCGTCCCAGACATCCACACAGGCTCATACTGTTCCCAAGGACGTGGGATCGAATCCCGGCCTCGGCGGCAGCTTTTCGATGGAGGCGAAAAGCAAGGCGCCCGTGTGCTGTGCGTTGTCAGTGCACGTTAAAGAACCCCAGGTGGTCGAAATTTCCGGAGTCCTCCACTACGGCGTCTCTCATAGCCTGAGTTGCTTTGGGACGTTAAACCCCACAAACCAAACCAAACCAAATTCCCCCCCTGTGTGTTCATGGCGGAAAACGATGGCGGTAGCTCGGCCAGGCGGCGATTCTTTCTACCTGTTGATTGGTCATGGACCGATACTTATCAAATGCTCTGAGTGCTACGCAGTAGCGATAGGTAACAATTATTTATTTAAAGGGTTTGGGAGTATCGAGGAACGGTAAGCATACGGTCAGTTATTCAGCCCGCATGCCTCCACGCTACCACCACTTCATCTTCGTCCCACTGCTTCAGAGTGCAACGCATCAGTATAATAATGCGGTAATGAAAACGTACCCATTCAGCCGAATCCCAGTCGCCGCAGGGACTAGAAATTCCTGTTTTAGTTGCAGCGTTAGGAATCAGTAAGAAATTAAATTTCTGTTAATCTTCGGCGCTAATTAGGGGCACTACTCCTGCGCCTTCGAGGGATGTTCTTTATACGAGATCCAAGAACAGTAGGTGATGGCAACAAGTATGTTCATCTCTGTTCGAGGGCATGGGACTGGGAAACCCTTAGCGACCATATCTGGGTATATCCTTTGACGCTAATGTGTCACACTCTTAAGGTGACATTAAATGTGGCGGAAGTTTTTGTCATCCACAGCTATTATTTCATGAAAAACTACAAGCAGAATTTGATCAAGGTAGTGTATTTAAGGCAGGATCGCTTCCGAATTTTACGAAGACTTTATACAAATTATAGAATAATACATTAATAGCATATTGCAACAAGTTTATACCTATTTATGGCACACATGCATTTAAATTCTGAAATTCAGTTTAGGGCACCCATAATGCGCCTTGATATTGGTTGAAAGTATAGCACGATGTCTATATAACTTCCCTGATAAATATTGCCGTCGTGCACGGTTAATTTACCAACTGTTTCGTGATGAATGAAGTATGTTAATGGACGCATCTTAATTTCTGTAGCTGCAGCCAGGCCCTGCGAAGTCAAAACTATATTGCGCATGCCGACGTTTACGTATTTCTGAGACAACATCACCTGACAGTTCCGTTTTTTTTTTTGCCCAGAAGCAAACGTGCGTAGCCGTCAGAACGCTGCAAATTCGCACGAAGCAGCGGCGCAAAGGCATGGCCCTCTGGGGAAAAATGACTATGGACTACATCTTCAACATATACTCACTCGACGAATTCGACGATGACCCGCGCCGAGATAGTGGCGCTGACAGTTGCTCCCAAGTCCACCCAGAAGGTCCGCACTGTAGTCGTGAACTCTATGGTCAGGTTGGTGATAATCAAGTCCAGGTACGCGTAAGATCCGCAGTCGTCGATGCGGACGTCGATGTTGCCCGACTGCCGCAGCCTGGACAGGCCGCTCACGGTGGCATTGGTCACTGTCAATTTAATAAAGGTTGCCAACATGCTTGTAGCGCTCGTGGGTAGCGGTGCCGGGTCCAGGTTATTTGAAAGCACCGCATTTCGCACGCTCAGATCGAACATAGTGCAGTTGCCGCACTGCTCCTCGTCTGCAAAGGGCAAGGGGTTTTCGGTGTTAGAGGTGCGTAGCACTGAACGCGCACCTACGCAATGCAGCTCCTGTTATGCCCAGTAACTGTTCAGACATTCAACACGGATTAAGACGGGTTCATTAAGATAATAATAATGAATTAGCCCTGGTTACAACAAAATCAAGCGATAGCTCTACGGGGAAATATAATTTCGGATTCTAGTCTACTAAACCTTTTCAGCGACATATAATTTGGCATTTCAGCATAAAGCTCAGTTTCTTACAAAGAAGCTAAATAATGTTAATATGCAATGATAAACCTGCAATATATGTAGTGCAGCTGTACGAGGTATAAACGTATCCAACGGTACATGACTTGATGCTGCAGCATAAAGTTGAATTGTTAATCAAACTAACTAAAATATTGCCAGTAGTTTAAATTTAAATTTTTTGCGATCAACCCTACTGGACACAAGCTGGCTATGAATATGTGACTTGATTCTGCAAAAAGCTCATATTTTTCCGGAATAATAATTTAATTTATTTATAAATGAGATCAGTACAAAAGAAAATATATTTTACATCAGCTATCCAAGGACATAGGAGTATGCTGCAGTGTAATATTCGTCTCCTAAACACAGCTAATTACGGTAATTAAGTAGGACATGTTTATTATGCAGTGCAATTATGCTCGGCACAAGATACCCAGCCATATAACACTTGCGGCTATCATATTCTGCATAAGCTACAGAACCCCTGTGGACATATTCTGCGTGCAGACACTCCGCATACGCCACGCATCAGTCAAGTATGTTACGTATTAAAAAAACCTTTATACACGTAAAGCTCCACCATGTAAGCGAGGCTCTCCGCGAGAGCTCGCTGCGCTAGGTCACGGGCGCTCGTTTTTCGGCTTTTGCCTGAATTGCAGCAAAGCGGATCTGTTCGAACTTCGAAAGCGAAAACGATCGCACTTATAGCACTTAATCATTACACACGGGTTTCTGCCATACGATATAATCGGCGGAATTCCATGGGATATATACGGGTGCTTTGTTCCATCCCCTTAGTGCATGGAATACGGCGGGAGACGGCAGAATGAAGTTCCTATCGCCACAACTGGCAAGGTAAGCGCAGTGATCTGCGGTGAACAGTCGCTAAGGAACAACGCCGCCTGCAGGGTAAAAGTACAACTTGAAGGAACTTGAAGGTTTTTTTTCGTCGTCTTCAACAAAAAACACTGTAGTAAACGTTATAAAAATATAAAACAACGAATAGTTCCAAGAAACCTGCTATTCTTTCTTCTTGGATTCATTCATTCGTTATTGGATTACCTAAGGGCTAAATAACTGGGCGTTAGTGGTTCAAAACGCTGTTCTATGTACAATCGGTATTTCTTCACTTCAAGGCATCATGTTTTGTCAGCTGTAAGATTTTGATCAGTACCATATATTCGGAGATGCAAAATGCATGGCTCTTTTTAATTCCCGACAAGTTAAGTTAATATTGCTCAAAAGACGACAAAGAATTACAATGTTTTCATATTTTACTTGAATTGAAAATATGTGTGCTGCTCAAGAATAGACGACCACAATCGCACTTTAAGCTAGAGAATATGCAAAGGTCGTTGAAAAATTTGTGATGTGTTCATGAAAGTTTAGATTGTTTATCTCTTATTGAGTGGTGTTTTTCTTCATGCGTTTTGAACAAGGTCAAATGGTGCCGTCGCCAACGATAAGTTCTTGAGGAAATATTTTTGGCTTCGACCGCTCAGTTTGCGGTGGCTTGGTATTTTTTTTTTTTTAACCAATCGAAGACAGTCGAACGCAAAGTCTAGGAAGTCTGGCTTGCAATGGATCCTCCGGCAACTGGCGTCTTTTATGGATGCTTGTTGTACTAGCCATGCATAGCAACTTTGTTATAAAAGAATTTTCGTTTTACGTTCGACTTTGAATGTCACCGGCTGCATTAAAAATAAGGCCGAATTCAGAAACTTTCCCTGTTTACTTAATTGAAGGTGAAAACTGATAACTCCAGGGGGTTAATTACATCCCGTGGAAACGCAGTGCGTGTTTCTCTCCGTCACTTCCGCTTCATTAAAAGACACTTTTCTTAACAGGTTGGTAATCCTGGAGTGAGCGCATGCCTGTTCTAGTGACGTGCGTAAGAAAGCCATCAATACATGAACCGTGAAATGGCTGAAAAGAGGCAGAGAACACCTGTATATTTCTTTGACAAAGATGAAGGAGGCGTAGCTGAACAGAGTTTTGCGCGTGACAACAGTAGGTGCAAAGCACCCTCCTCCTGCTGTTCAAATACACTCCCAATAAAAATTCAACCGTTCACCACTACACCGCCTAACCAAATGTCACCACAATCGCATCACCCCTAAAGCGGGATTCACACGGGGGATTCCGACGAGGATGGGTGTGGAAAGGAGGTGTACGACGTCACGGGTTGTGCAAACTCACCCCCAATCCCGAACTCGCACAATCCCGAACTCGTACAGTCGTCGAAGAGAGACGTCGACTGTTTCAAGCCGCACGCAGCAGGAGAGAAACGGAGAAGTGCACACGACAGCCATTTCTGACCAACTACCGTTTTTTTACCAGTCAGAGAAATAAGTTCAGTGAAAAAAGCAAGTAAAATAAAATAAACAAACTCGTCCGAAATGGAAGGGGACCGCGGAAGAAGAGTCGAATACAAAATGCCCGGGTGGTTTACATCTGATCTGCTCGCACCCCGCGGTGCGCTTCTTTTTTCCTCTCGGGGACTCTCAGGGACTCGGGGAGCGTTTGTACCAGCCGGCTGAGATGTCCCCCAGCCCGGAGACGGCGGCCGGCGGAACGTTTAATCTAAACTATCTTTTCTCCCTGTCGTTCACCTCTTTGATTTCTTCTACCGGTCTCCTTACTATCTCTTTATTTCCGCCGCCCCAGTTCAGGTGCTTCAGCTCATTTCGATGGCAGATACCGGGGCAGGCAAAAAATCTTTTCCTTCCTTTGTTTTTGTTATTTCATTCTATTATAATAGGGAACCACTTACTACTACGCCTAGCAGCCTCTCGAAGGCGTGATGTCAGCGCAGTCGCCCTCGCTTAGAGAGGGATTTGAGCGCTCGTGTGAATGCCGCTTAAGGCACACAGGTCATCAGCTATATCTAACTAATAACTGTATATTACTGATATTGCTGATATGCCTACAACTGATGGTTTCGTCTTGCAAACGTTTGTTTTCCTTTTCATTTCCTAAGGGTTAGGCATTTCCAAAGTGTGCGCTCGAATAACAATTGTGCAGCACGTATGCTTACTTTAAACTTTAAAACAATAAATCGCTCTGGGAAAAACTTTTGAGGCCACATGACGGGGCTTTTCGTCCTCTTCATGACATAAGCAAACTTAAGTTATACCCCGATAGACCTATCACACTTGAGCGACTAGTACATATGAAACCACCACCTCACAAAGTGTTAGGTTAGCCGACTGTTTGCTCCTGCAAACGTTCTTTTCCCTTTTTTTCCCCAACGTTCAGGCCTTTCTAAAGTGTTCGCTCAAACAATCGTTGTGTAGAATGTATGCCCACTTTCAACATAAAAAAACAAAAAAAAAAAAAAACAAAATAGCTCTGGTGAAAACGTTTGAGTCCACATGACTAGTTTCTCCGTGACATAGAAGACATAAGGTACCCCAAGAGACCTATACACACTTGGAATACAAGTACATATGCAACCGCCACCTCACAGAGTTAGGTTATAAGAGTGACGTACTCTTTTTACTGTATGGGAGAAAAGAAGAACTTGTGTTGGGGATTTTTGGCTGAGGAATAAGTGACATTTCTTGCTCAAATACGCATCTCTTCCGTACACTATTTCTGTATTATTTCTTGATTGGCCGCATGCGCATCTCGGCGAGTTATGCGTAATAGTTTATTTGAAAAAGAACTCACTCGTTTCTTCTTCGCTTCGTTGGGACAGTTTCTTCAGCTGCTCTTCTATCCCCTGCTGAATTCGCTGAGGCAAGATTTTATTCACTTTCCAGTTCAAGTACTTTTCGAGGGGCCATTTAATCAAGTTAAACATGCGCAATGCTCCACCAAGCACCCGGAACCGCAAGCCGAATCGCTCCGTGTTGTTGAGCTCAAAGTGTGTTGGGTGCAGCATATTGTCTGACCTATTGAAAACGACGGGAAAAGAACAAGTTAGAATTCATCGCAATTTGCTGCTAACGAGTAAGAAGTGCGCACTGACAGCATGGGCGTTGCAAAACGTAGTTAGACGAATATCAAGAGTGACGGCGATACCATTAGCGCCCATGTTTCTACAGCCTAAAAACCTTCTGAGTGCTGGGCGTCCTATTATGTCAGGCCTGCAGAGTCGAATGTTAGCTCTGGGTGGTCAAATGCTTATATATGCTCATGTGCCCCTCCTTCCTCTAGCCGTGCACTCAAAGTCATTTTCACCGCTCCACTTCAATTACAGGAGCTTCATTTTAACAATTAAACTAAAGGTAGGAGGCAAATGCTGGGCGCAGAATGTTTTATGAAGGCTTAATACACCTTTTAGAAAATAAATGTAGAGAAAATGAGGCGCTTATACTGAAACAAAAATTCTTTATTTCACTCACAGCATGCAATCTCGAGAGGGGACACAAATACAAAAGCGACAATATGCTACTTGGAGGACCATTGGGCCGGTTTAAGAGCACACACAGTTCGATAACAAAAAAAATAAGGAACACACACATTAGCAACAGTAGAAACAATTTGAACAGGCCGCACATGTTACCAGGATATTACTATTGATTTTTCTGTTCAATAAAATGGGAGAATAATATTAGGATCTCCTGGAAGGGAGTTAAGGAGCTTACTCAAGTTGTGATGTATTCATTGATATAGTAATTATTGCGTAAAACGGTATGGACCAAAACGGTTGCTTACGAGGAGCAAAATATGGAATGTAATGAATCATACGAAGCTTTTGGCATATATGAGATACATTCAAAGGGAGCCAACAGCCATTGACACCAACGAACGCATAGGAAAGATTTTAAATTTTTGCTCATCATTGAGCAGTGATGGTTTAATCATGAAGATGGACGTTTATAAAGTAGAATAAAAACGCATGTTTCAAATCGAAGCTGAGCCCACGATCTCCAAATTTCGCCTCCAGTGTTCTGCCGATAGAGCTACGGTGGCATTTTCTATTTGCGACTGACAATGAAAAACACAGTGCACATTATTCTCTTGGGATACACAGGATATTAAAAAAGGACCTACCAATTATACGATATGGTAAACGGCCCCTCTCCGTTCCCAATCAAGGGGTGCGAAATATAACTTTTCTCATTATTTTGCTTCCATATTGCATGGAAAACAATATTGGCTGTAAGACACGCAGGGAGTATTTCATTGAAACTGCGACTTGCCTGAAACAAAGCTAAAAATTCCCAGAATGAGGAACCTGAATGAATGCCAGATTCCATCCAGCTGGCTAACCTAAAACGTTTCTAAAACACAATGTAGCCTTACTTTTCGCTCGCGCTTTTCTTGGTATTGTACTTTATATGGAATATTCTCTCCAATAATTTATAATTGTAAACTGACTTAAGGCGGCGACTGTTAAGCTTTCTTTCTATGTTCATAGGTATATCGGTTTCGTGTAGTCTTTTCTTGAGAGTCTCTGACAGTGCTACCCTCGTACATCGCGCTGGGCGTGGAATATCCTGTGCTATCACGAAAAAAAAAACTGTGCTTTCATTAGTGTCTCTTTCTATTGGATTTGTTTTTCCATCGTTTGCTTCCTGGTTTTCTCTACGAAGACTTCGAATTTGGCGGCTTAAAAAAGTAAAATGTTAAACAGTCCTCACTGTAGCTCAGTGGTTAAGCACCGGAAGCGAAATTCGAAAGTCGTTGGCTGGGATGCCACCGGCAACATGCATGCTTTTGTCCCGCTTTCTATTCGCTCATCTTCGCGATTGAATCATTACTCCGTAACGAAGAAAAAAAAAATCCCATATTATTTCCTTTTTTATCAGCAAAAGTTGGCTCTCTTTTTATGTTTTAACTTCAATTAATCGAATATGGCTTCGAGAAGTGCATGTAAAAATGCCTACACTTTACTGTTGAAGCTCGGAAGTAGCATGAACGTTTAAAGTGATGTCCCAAAAAATGAATGGAAGTATGCTTTACAAACAGCCTGTCTCTTTACAAATGTTTTGAGCTTCGTCTATCAGACATATTTGTCGTCATATCCGGTGTCGTCATTTTCTCTAGAAAGCAAAGACAATTTTATTGTTCCACGTATTTCAAACATTTCGCAAGAAGTCATTCTGAAGAAAACTGGAAAACTTCGGCTATTGTTCTGTTCGGAAAATTTACTGAGCGCATGCTTCATTGGTAGTGTAGCAGCCTGCGGATATACTTGATTTCCTTTAAAACCTTCGAAGTTATTGCTACCCATGGCGTCCACCGATGATTTGAGTAAAATTCCAGCTGTGCAGGGAGGCCCATCTGCGTTTCCAGCTAGTCGCTCTCTTTTGTCCCTGAGCGGACAGATTGATGAATAGGTGCATTCTCTGTGAGTGGGCGGAATAGCATAGCACGGTCGCACCAGGTATTTCGAAGTACGCAGTTGTTTCCCTGTAAACAACTATGTTGTTTTAGGTCGTGATGTAAATGCATTTCACTTGAACTTCTAGAGGTCACTGAGTGACTGGCGTTAACAAGCGCTCAACAAAGGCATTGTTTTACGACGGGTTACATACTTGGGAAAAGAAAATAACTAAGGTGTATTCATAGATTCTTAAACTGAATGCTATTTTCCTTTAAAAAGTAAAGGACGTTTTTAAGGCCGCAAGAAAATAACAAGAAATCGCTGTGATTTAACCCTGCTAAAGCCAGATGAAGCGAAAACTTTATGACCATTATCATTATCATTATTCACCACTACTATCATCATCATCATCATCATCTTCTTCTTCTTCATTAATCATTATCAACTAAATGCACCGTTACTGTCTTCCCTACTATCATCATTATCATGCCACAAACTGCAGCGTCATTATCAGTGCTTTACTATCATTATGATCATTATTCCTTAGTGCATCGTCACTGTCATATCCACTATCATCCTCAAGCTAATCACGGAGAATTATGATCTTTCTCACGAGCCAGGCGTAGTTCCATGCATTTCACAAAACCCTAGCTCTGTTGTCTGGTTGTGAATACTGCAATTTCTACACTGGTTTTAGTTTTCCAAACAGGACTGCAGTTTCTTTGCTCCACACTCTGTCGATCTTCGTGAGTTTTTGCCACGGTCTCCACTAAATATTTATACACAGATCAGATTGAGGGGTAACAATGGCGGAAATTATTGTGTTTTGGATTGGACTGCACATTTCACTACTGAATAGTTTTGGTTTGTATTGCAGTGTGCTCGTTATATTGCAGCCAAAGCTACATTGGCCGCGATGCAGCGATTTCGCCGTGACATCAACATCCACTGTGGTTGCAGCGCTCTTACCGCCGCTGCCTTATAATCACCTCCTCGCCATTTAGCGTGTATACGACCGCAGCATTTCGCCGTGTGTAAGACAGGCCACCAGTGCCCATGCGCGTAAACCGGAGGGGAGCAACAGTTGCGCTGCGCATGATATCAAAGTGCAGAGAAACAGCAAAAGAATGCGCGTTATAGCGAATTGGAGTGGGAGAGCAGGTGCACTCGAGAGCATTCGAAAGGGCTCTCAGACAAGAGGGCGCCCTCCAGTGGGAGAGCAGGGGTAGAATCACTGGCTTCCAATTGTAAAGGAGAAGGGCTTTACCTCTACTGAGAGCAGTTGAGTGCACTCCCAGCTGCTCCCTCGTCTAAAGCGAGTGTAGAGGAAGTGACATGGCATAAAGCGTCATATCCGCGCCATCGTTATTTTTTTCTCTTGAGTCGGCGACGCTCAAATGGTGGCTGCAAAGCGTCGGCGCTCGGCGAGCTCGATCAGAATAAAGCGAATTTGCGTCAGGAGCGGAAAGCATTCCTCAGGTGCCGTACGCATGTTTGAGATTCGCTGCTGGAGTCGAAAGGGCCAAAGGAGGCAACTCGCCGCGCTGTGAGAACAAAGGCATACAAAACAAGCCGTTCTTCACGGAGCGTTGGCCTCTCCTCGGGTTGCAACTGCAGCCGCTGCGGGCAGGCGGAGAATGCTGGGGAGCGAAGTGCGGTCACGCGGTCGTGGCGCGCTGTACTCGACACGCAGAGAGCGTTCCCGTGGGAGAACAGTTAGACCCTGGCTCGGCGTGCTCCTGTTACTGCTCTGCAATGCTCAGTTCCTCTACTCTCGTCCCTCCAACCGAATGCGCCGTTAGAAGGCGAAGAGAGCAGCGGAGACGCTCGCGAGAAGCCGTGCACCACGCCGTATGGCGTGCAGCCGGGAAGGTAGGAGGAGAGATAGCAGCTGGCGCGCGTAGCCGCGCTGTATAAAATGATGGAGTCGTGGAACGAGAGTTGGAAAGGCCTAAACAAGGCAGGCTTATGCGTTGGAATGAAAACAGGCGAAGGCGACGAACTGATGAGACCTAGCTAGGAAACCACACTAACCTGGACGTGCGATCAAGATTAACTAAGGCTAACCAAGCTATGCGTTAGCTTTCGCTACGTATACTTTGGCATAGACAACCTAAGCCACAGCCAACTTTTATCGCATTATCTCGCCTTGAAGGCAATAAAGATATAAGAAGCCTTGCGCGGAGTAGTGGTTTGCGCGCTCGGCTGGGAGTCAGAAGGATTACCGTTGAAGGCGGAGTTTTCAATTTTGCTGACCTGATGGCTGCGGCGATGCACATGCGATATATATGTTCGCCGTTCTTGACGTTACCCCTCACATTACCACATTATGGTGCGACAATATGGGTAAAGAACGGTATTTGCTTTAGCCACACTTTGTATTCTGGCTCACAGAAGGTGAAACGTAAGCCGTCGCTGACCTTGGCCCTATCTGGCACAGTGAAGCTTTCGCTTCAAGAACAATATAGAAAGCTAGGTTGCAGAAAATCCACTACCCTTCTTACTAACAGCGCTCAGTTTCAGTAGCACCTGCTTCAGAGATAATAACGTATTGTTTTCAGAGGGGAAAACCAGCATGTGCAAAAAAAAAATGCAGTAAAACATGAGTGTGTAGGGAACACACGTTACTAATTTTAAATAGCACATCAAGCAGAAAGTTTACATAGACACATTGACATTGTATCACGCGACCAATCTTCGCCCAATCGTGAGGTCATGACAGCAGACTTGCAAAGCGTGCTCAACTGATAAAAAAAGCGGCGCACCCTGCTGCTTCTGCTCTACGCAATGCTGTCTAACGCCGTGTTATGTAATCTGTAAATAAGCGTCTCTAACGTGGCTTACTTCCTCTCGAAGGCTGATGAAATAAATGACCTTTCCTAACTGTGCCGTAATCCCTATTGCAAAGTGAATAGATTAATAGTTGCAACACGACGGCCGCGCCCCTGATGACAGAGTTTTTAAATACGCCCGGAAGCGGAGCCGACCGTGTCGTCTGCAATATATATGTTGCTATGCAGTCGTTGTGTAATGAATTCATTTTCGCACGGCGTTTGCATTGCTGCATAAATAGCATTTGCTGACAATGCATTTCAACACCAACTATACGAGGCATCTGAAGCAAGTATTTTCTTGGTTAAACGCTTGAATACTGTGACGAACACGCTGAGGGATGTATTTACTCGTCCCAGGTCGGCAAGCAATGCTACCGAGGGCTTGCAGTTTTATTTACCTACGCGTTAAGAGCCGTTTGTGATTCCTGTCTTATATTTCGATATAAAAGCACCTTAAACAAAGTCGACGCATCATCGTGAGTATTCTAACGATCGCTACCATTCGCGTTTATGTACAAGAAAAAAGACATGTTAGTTATTGAGCAATGCTTTAATAGTTCCCTTATTTTATGCATTGCTGTATATCTTTGGCGCACTTACTTTATCATTTCATACTTCCTGAGTGGAAAGTGAAGACGGAATGATGAGCATCAGTTATAAAATTTAATGAATGAAACATGGTGCTCCAAGTGCATGGTACGCCTAGACGCTGTGTTTATCGAGAGCCGTACGTATCTCAAAATATTTTTTTATAACCTTTATATAATTCTGTTTTTTTTATATAAGTTCATAAGCTTTATGAAGCGTAGAAGTTATCGAAGTTATTAAGCGCTCGGTGCATTTTTTGTCAGCAATATAGGACTGCACAAACTATGAAACACGTCATCTCGACGATCTAATCTATCATCACGACCAATCACGTGGGGGATGCTTGAAGCATGGGAGTGCTTAAAAAAGAATTGCAGTTAAGAGCAGAAACTTATTGCATTGTCGGTCACCGTTCGCTTCTTGCATTCATTAGGTCTACCTATATTCAGCTTGAACAAGCGAGCCTTCGTAACCAATGAGCAGCACAATGAGCAATGAGCAATGTCTCTCCTGCAGCAGTAAGTCCTGGGTTCGATTTTCATCCCTATTCAATGTTGACTCAGTTTTCGTTTCCGCTAAATTATTTCCTTTTTGTTACGGGACTTCTCTGAGAATTTCACCGTCAGTCTGAAAATTTAAATCTGCGCCTGAATTTTAATGTTCGATCGGGGTTCCTCTTCACAGCCAAGGACGACGGCGATGAGGCCGGAGTTTGTATGACATGGAACAATTAGCGATTCCGCGTTAAGGTCTTCATCTTGTGAATTCAGCTGAGGAAGTGATATACCTCTCACAGAACGGTGCTGCATGATGTAGTCGCGAGGTGGCGCAGAGTCTCCCATATACGGAGCCGAGGTGCTTCCCTACACGCACATATATATTGAGCTTGGAAAGCAAAGGTTGGGAAAATTAGAAAGAAAGTGAAAACGACGAGTATTTTGAAGTAATTGATCAGCCGATGCAGCATACTCTCAATGAAGTGGGACGCCTCAACATTGCAGCTAGTCATTTAGCACTTGTTTGTAGCAGGCACCTGGCTCGTGTACGTATTAGTTTCTCCTAAATGTCTGCAGCATCATCGATGTTTCGCTCCTACACCAAAGGGTACCTTAATTTTATGCTTCAGGCCCCCGTAGAAGAAATCGGCAGGAGCTAGAAAAGCAACAAATTATTTGTGGTTTAGCTCTGGTTAATCCTAGTTGAATTACGAAAGCAACGGCGGAAGCTTCTTTTGCCTGCTCCATTATTCTCCTATCATGCCCTATCAGTGTAAGGTGCTATATTATTGGGGACACTTAAGATCATCCTTTAAGGGTATGACGCGAGAGCGTAAGCTACCAGCCCACATATAAAGTCACGCTTCAACCAAGCCGCATAGACGTGCCTGCGTGTCGTAGGAGGAGGAGGAAGAAGATGAGGAGGAAAGGTAGGGAGGTTAACCGGTAAAGGAACTGGTAACGAGAATGCAAACGTTTCTGGCAGGTTGATTCTGATATCGCCCTCCCGTATGAAAGGAGCGACCCGAGGTGGAAGCTCCTGCCCGTGGCATAGGGGTAACGTACATTCAAAAGTAATGGAAGGCTGGCTTTTTTATGAGGCGACCGTAGCTACGCCTCCTCACGGTGTAGCTGCGGTCACCTGAAATCTCGCTTTGGTTGTCGGAGTATTGCTTTCGCCATAAAAAACATACATCGTCGCTGCTAACGTCGGTAATTCTCACAGCGACCCACCAGCACCGGTAACGTGTAGCCCGGAAGAACGTTCGAAAATGACACTCAGTAGTGGTTGCGCGCGGGCTAGTCGGTTAGATGAACCTGCTGAATTCCAGCGCTGCATATTCACTCACAAACACACACAAGAGATCACAGGAAGACGTTCACACCGTTGAAGAACTCACTACCAACTGGCTATTATTTGTGATATGAAGAAGAAGAAGGAACCATAACAAAAAAAAAATGGTTTGGTTTGTGGGGTTTAACGTCCCAAAGCGACTCAGGCTATGAGAGACGTCGCAGTGGAGGACTCCGGAAATTTCGACCACCTGGTCGGTTTTTTAACGTGCGCTGACATCGCACAGTACACGGGCGCCTTGCTTTTCGCCTCTATCGAAAAGCGGCCGCCGATGTCGGGATTCGATCCCGCGTCCTTGGGAACAGTAGTTGAGTGCCGTAACCACTGTTCCAATCCGGCGGGGCAAAGAAAAGACATAAGGGTACTATAAAAAGAAGAAGAAAAACTGGGAAAATTCAGAAAAAAATGAAAAAAAAAATAAAAATTATGAAGGGACACATAAAACGAATATAATGGCAAATTGCGCCTATCTTTTTGCCCTATTGTCCACACGAAGCAGAAGCGATTCCTTCTTGCTGAGCGCCACAGATTTTCGTGATCAGGCTACAGAATGTTTGCCCCTTGAATCCTGTTGGGTGGTGTCCTTTCCACAACGAGAGAGCAATGGCTCCCCAGGTTTTCTGGAGCTGCAGAACTGCCGCGAAGGTGTTGTGTACAAGATTCCTTTGACATGTGTGAGGGCGTATGTGGGGCAGACTGGCCGATGCCTCAATGAGTGGTAAAGGGAGCACAGCAACGCGTGGGCAGCATTGTCGGCCCCAGGAAACCTGGCGACCCATTTCTCTTATTGTGGAAAGGACGCCACTCAACAGCACCCAAGGGGTACATGTGTAGCCAGGTTCTCGGAAACCAAGGTGCTGGCTCGGGCTAAAGACGCTTGCGGGTGATTTAGGGCTCAGAAGGGGAATGCGTGAGGGTTGCGTCAGTGGCTCTCAGCAAGAAGGAATTGCTTCTGCTTCCCGTGGAAGAAGATAGGCGCAATTTGCCAGTCTTTTCGTTTTATTTGTTCGTTGAGAATTTTTTCTTCATTCCTTTTTTTCCGGACTTTTTTCAGTTTTCTTCTTCCTATTATTCTATCCTTACGTCTTTTTTTGTCATGTTTCCTTCTTCTTCTTCATACCACAAATTATATCCGGTTGATAGTGTGAGCTTCACCGGTGTGAATTCGTCTTGCAGTGATCTCTTGTGTGTGTATGTGTTTTCGAGTGACTATGCAGAGCCAGAATTTATATGGCTCGAAAATGACCGCTAGGGGGCTCTCACTGCATGGTACCCCTATAGGCGGTCCACGGGAGAATCGGGTTTAATATTCCGAAGCAGCTTAGGCCATGAGTTATTCCCTCCGGCCCCGCCGCCGAGGTCGTCCGGAGTTTCTCCATCGCAGCTATCACCTCCGTGGAGGCGATATCCGCGTCTAGTGCCTCATTCTTCGCTCCAATATATCGAGGGGGTGCCTTCCCATCTAGTGTCGTGTTGAGGTATTTATCCTTCAAGTCCTCTAGTAGTTCTTCACCTGTCCCATCGTACTGATGTATTACCTGGTTCAAGCGCGTCCGAGCCGCGCACTTTATCTTTGTCGTGTCTAGAAGGTGCCACAACAGAAGCCACGATTTCTTATTTCCCAGTTTCCCATTTAACCCGTCACATATCTGCCCTCACGGTTGCCTGGTGAGTTCATTGGCGTGATCTTCAATCTCCCTTTCCAATGTGGAAATGTGGAGTCTGAGCTTCCTATTGTGCTTGGTCAACTTCCACCTGGCCAAAAGAGACGCGTGCGCCTCCCATATGTGCATGAGCCGTTTTTCTGCCGCGGGGTGTTCTTCGGTGGTGTCCACCTCTCCGGTGGCCCGCTCACCGTCTTGCTTAAGATCGTTTATCCAGGTATCCAAATCGGAAATTGCCGCGTCTATCCGCGCTTCCCTCATTTTTCGGAATCTGTCCCAGTCGGTTATTCTTGCCGGAGGCATTTTGCGTTTGTGCTGCGCCGTGTAAAAGGTAACTGATATCACATAGTGGTCGCTGCCCAATGGCACTCCCGTATGCAGCTATTCAGCCCTCCAAACGTTCCTCGTCAATGTGAGGTCAGAGCTCGTGTCTTTACTAACGCTATTGCCTATACGGGTCGGTTGTTGTGTGTCGTTCAAGATGGTTAGACCTAGGTGTTGAATGATTTCCCATAGTTTCGTTCCTTTCGGGTCGCCTTTGAGTTATTCCCACGCTGGATGGCGCGCGTTGAAGTCGCCAACAACGACAAGCTGCGCCTTACCCACAAGCTTTGCCACTCGCCTGAGGAGGCCCGGGACGCCGGCGCTCTTGTCCTTAGGAGAACTGTACACATTAGGTATGTATAAGATTTGTTCGCCCTTTTTCTTCGGCACCACTTCTACTAAGGTGTAATCTGCCTTAGCTTCATCTATCTCATGCTGGATCGTTGTGATATTCCTATGAACTAGGATTGCGGTGAGCAAATCGCACTTCTCCGCCACGCTGATGATGATGCCTTATAGTCGGTTAGTGAAACTAATCCCCTATTCTCCTGAAGTGCTATTATATCGGGCTTCGCCTCGACATTTTGGATGTGAAGGTGCAGGTGTCCCCTCTTCCTTCCGAACCCCCTGCAGTTCCAATGCCACACTGTGATTTTTTCGCGTTTATTGATGCGCGTCATTTTGAATTCCTAATGTCTGACATATGAGCTGCTTGAGTTCATCGAATCTTCCGTCCATGTACACAACTGAATGCTCCATTTTGGTCTCTAGAAGCGGTGATCCTAGCCTCCATTCGAATTTCGAGGGTGGTGATCCTAGCATCCTGAGCATCCATGCGCTCCTTCAGCTGCGTTAAGAGGTCCGACCTCTTAACGGAATAACTAAGAGAATCCTTAAAACTCGGATGACGATTCATTCCAGGCTTTAACAGAATATATGAACAAGTGCTGGAAAGGGGGAAACCTTCCGCGGGCATGCAATAGTCACTTTTATACCGAAACCCGAAAAAAAGCTCAACATCGAAAACCTTCGACCTATTTCCCTTACGTCGTGCCTAGGTAAGCTCGTGGAGCAGGTGTTTCTCACGCGTTTGCAGAACTACGTAGAAACCCATCGCCTCATGCCGCACGCAATAATCTGGTTTAGGCCGCATTTGTCTACGCAGGACGTGATGCTCCAACTCTCTAGAGAAATCACAGACTCGGGAAACGGTCACAGCACGCGGGTCATCCTGGGGTTGGATTTGAAGAACGCGTTTGATAACGTCTCCCACGAGGCTATACTGTCCAACCTTTCGGAACTAAACGTAGGGCGACACACCTACGACTATATGAGAGATTTCTTGTCCAACACGACCGCGGAGCTTACCATAGGGGAACTCAAGTCGGAATGCATAAAGCTGAGAAACAGGGGCACGCCACAAGGGTCAATGTTATCCCCTTTTCTATTCGACGCTGCGCTGATCACGCTCACTAAAAAGCTTGACGCTATACACGGTATTAGACACATCCTATTCGACGTCAAGATTTGGACGAGTCAGGGATCAACAGGCAAATCGAGGAAGCCCTACAAGAGGCGGCAGACGTCGTAGGCGCCCACGCCCGTTGGGAAGGACTGGAATGCTCCCCACAGAAGCCGCAGCTGTTGGTGATCCGTAACAACGGAAGGATTTGCAAAACAAAGCCGAAAAAGATACAGCTAGAAATGCAAGGAAACGAAATACTGGAGGTAGAAACAATATGGGTGCTTGGGATGTTTATAAAATCTAACAGGTGTAACAAGGTAACGCTGGAAAGGTTGTCGACCTCGATCCAACGGACCATACGGTTAATTAAGCGCGTGGCGACTAGGCGACAAGGTATGGGAGAGCGCAATGCATGTCGGCTCGCTCAGGCTTTTGTCCTCAGTCGGCTCGTGTATGCAACCCCCTACCTGGACCTCAAAAAGGCCGATAGTGAAATATTGAATTGCCTGATAAGGCAGGCATACAAAGCGGCTCTCGGTCTCCCCAGAAACACGTCCACTGCGAGACTTCTATCACTAGGGGTCCTCAACACCCTCGAAGAGCTTATTCAGGCACAAGTAACATCGCAATAGCAACGGCTCAGGCAAACTGAGGCGGGGCTGTGTATCCTGAGAAGCTTTGGCATAAGGGGCGAGGACCCTTCAAGCCAGGTGATCTTGCCGGTAGATATGCGTGAACGCATTCGGGTCAAACCGCACCCCAAGAACATGCAAGCGGATCGCCACGAACGTCGGAGGAGGGCCAGGGCGAAGATGCTAGGCATAAAGTATCAAGGGGATGATAGTGCCGTTTATGTCGATGCAGCAAAATACAACATTACTGGAAAGTAGGCTTTCGCTGTGAGCGCGGTGAGCATCTCCCGCAGGGTAGCAGCTACGGTGGTCACGGACCGAGTAGAAGAGGCAGAACCCTAGCGAAAAAACGCTAGAGTCACAATAACCTCAAACAGATTTCTCATACTAAACTCATAAATCGCACATAATCTCATACAAATATCATTCAACGTATGAGAAATATATGAGATTGTATGAGATATGTGTTTAGTATGACGTTATTGTGACTCATACGGTTTTTTCGCTAGGGAAGAGGCCGCAATAGCCCTATAAATTGTTCAAAACGGAACCAGCACTATTCTCAGTGATTCCAAAACGGCCCTTCGCAACATCGCCAGGGGTCGTATCTCCGCCATTGCATTCAAAATTCTTATTGCGTTGCCAAAAGATAGGAACGGAGTGGATCTCGTATGGGTCCCTGATCACTCGGGCGTACCGAGGAACGAGGCCGCTCACCAATATGCTCGAGGTTTTGTCAGCCGAGCTGGTGAGGGTATCTCTGACGCGGGTGCCCGACGGGTTGAGTCACTGTATACGTACCAGTCCATTACCACTTATTACAAAGCGCTCAGGGCGAGCCTGCCTCCTCCAGACGCTTCGCTCAGCCGATACCAGGCTACCAGGTGGCGGCGGCTGCAAACGCGGTCGCAGCCAAACCCTTGGACATATGCCAATATCTTTCCCGATATAGTAAATCCGTACTGCCAACTGTGCGGCGAGCCTGCCACCTTACACCATATAATCTGGGACTGCGCGGAGGATCCGCCTCCTGCAGATCTAGTACCATCTTTCTCGCTGGAACACTGGGAAGCTGTTCTCGTCAGTCGGCACCCAGACGTCCAGCGACCTCTTGCGACCAAGAACGCAAGAAGTCGCTGACAGACTTGGACTGCTGGCCACCTGGAGTAGCTGAATGCAGCCCAAGGCAAATACCATTCGCTGGCAAATAAAGTTTTTTTCTCTTTGTCTCTCTCTCTCTCTCTTAGGCCATGAGAGAAACTGTTGTGGAGGGTTCCGGAAATTGCAGCCACCTGGGGATGTTTAACGTGCTCTATCATCGCAAAGTAAACGTGCGCATTGATTGTCGCCTTTGCTGTAAAGCCGCCGCCGTGGCCTAGATTCGATCCCTCAGAACACACAATGCAGCAAGAGGTTGTGGCCTATAGAAGGTTAAGCGCGCCAGAAGGGTAGTTTCCGCACTGCGCTGCCGCGGAGAGTTGACAGAATGTAGCAGGAAAACACCTGCTGGCATCGCATGCGGGGGAATGATATTGAGTTCTCTATAAAATGCAGGTTAACTGGGATGCATTCAACTGACCGCTGGTTGCGTTCAATGTGACGTTCGGTCCCTGCAGCCAATGCTTTCGCTCCAAATTCGGCTCAGCAGCATTGACGCCTTCTATGTTTCTATTTCTTTCAAATAAAAGCTTTATATTCTTCTTATGACGTTTTCTTCGTTCGCGTGGTCATTTCGCAGTCACCGCGTCTGTAAGAAATCTTTGAGCACACATCTTATTCGTAAGCAATAATCATTTATTTTTTGTGCTTTGCCCGTTTTCCTTCGCCTATTTGTCTTTGACGTTCGCGTTACTCTACTTTATAGGCATCGCATATGGAGTAAATGTTTCGTGAAAAAATATAAGTAACGCATGCTCTGTGTGCCCTAACCCACCGTGTGCTTTTAATGTTGTAAGATGAGTGTCAGAGCCTCGTACAGTGCGCTCCCATATGTCCTAGTGCTTCTCATTCTTTGCAGTAGTTTATACTCGTAAGCGTCTTCAGCAATTGAGGACCTTAGTGTATACGAAAGCATTTTGTTGAACTTACGTTTCAATTTCGGCGATGAATCTGATCGCAGGGACGAAAACTTCGACCTGGATGGGTACGTGAAAAAATAGAGCTTTTATCCTTATGACAATCGAAACATTGAGCCCGTCCAGTTGCACACCAAGTCTTATTCGCAGCTTATGATCCTCCAGTGCTTCAAAGTAGTTGCTTCCCAGTCTTCGCACGCTGCTTAAACCGGTGATTGTTCCGTTTGAGAATTGCATGAACAAGTTAAATTTGGCAACGCGGGCAGTGTTGTTAAAAGCGGGAATAGCTACCTCCCTTAAAGATTCGGATGTGAGGTACTTCTTCATAGCTTTGTCAAAAAGAAGCTCCCCTTCGGTTGACAGTGCACCATGAGAACAATTTCCCTCGAAGGCATCTGGCAGGGAAGAAAAAGTACAAAAAAATTGCTAAATCAGTAGATGCAAAATTTCTTGCATGCTTAAGGTAAATACGAAATGAATAATTCGTGCGTAGTTACTTATTTCCTTGCTCACGGCAGTCAAAGAGCAGCAAATCACTCATACTTCACTTGTTGCACACATGATTATCAGACGTGATGAAATATTGACCAAGGTCCATGGTTTAAAACACGTGGGAAGAATGGGGCTGCCAGCAAGTTCCAGTTGTTTCGCTGATAGGTTCTTGTTTTTCTTTGTTATTTTTCAGTCATCCAGTGTGTGTGTGTGTTGGCGAATATTCTGACAGCGCGTTTGGGTAGGTATGTTGTACACCAGGGCACCTTCGAAAAATTCAGTTAGTGTGGAGAAAAGAAACTTGTCGTAGCGCCTAGTAAAGAGTAATATAATTTTAATCTGAACCACATATTTACAAGTGGCATATGTACGCGCTGTAGGTTACAAAATACTCAGTTCTGTCCAGCGACTACAATGAAGTGCTGCGTCTTGCAGCAAGGAACGTCTACCAGACATAGCAATATTGTAGATTGTCGATGCGATGCGATATTTTCTACTATAACAATATAAATGATATATGCCCCGTTTACTGTGAATATGTCACCCAATACAACTTCAGTGACCGAAAAGGCTTGAAATAGCAAAACAAAATGAGGAAATAGCACCCATAGCTGCTTCACTTCAGCAGTATTTTAAGTAAGCCCGTAGAAAGAGGAAGCCTAATCATTTAAATCCCACTGCTGATTACTGTACCGCAAGACCCGGGTTCGAACTCGACAGTTTCGTTGGAGGCGAAACAGAGACGCGTCTGTGTGCTGTACGATGTGAGTTCACGTGAAAGACCCTAGGTGGTCGTAATGAAAATCCTCCGTAACACTCCACTCATCATCATAATCAGCCGGACTATACTCACTGCAAGCTGAAGGAATCTCCTACATTTCCCCAATTAACTCGCTCATGTGCTAGCAGCACCCACTTGACCCTTGCGAACTTTTTAACTTCTTCATCATCATTATCGTCATTATCAGCTGGATTATACCCACTGCAGGGCGAAGGCCTCTCCCATATTTCTCCAATTAACCCGGTTCTGTGCTAGCTGCATCCACTTTACCCCTGCGAACTGAACCTCATGCGCCCACCTAACTTTCTGCCGCCCCCTGCTGCGCTTTCCTTCCCTTGGAATCCAGTTTGTTACCCTAAACGACCATCGGTTATCCTCTCTTCACACTACATGTCCTGCCCATGCCCATTTCTTTTCTTTTAATTTCCACTAGAATGTCAATAACTTGAGTTATTTCTCTCACCCACTCTGCACGCTTCCTATCTCTAAATGTTACCTCTACCATACTTAGTTCCATAACCCTCTGGGTTGTCCTCAACTTAAGTAGAACCCTCTTGGTTAGCCTCCACGTTTAAGTCTCATAGGTGAGTACAGGTAAGATGGAGCTGTGGTATATATTCCTCTTGAGCGATACCGGTAAGCCGCTAGTCATAATCTTTGAGTGCTTGCCAAATCCGCTCCATCCCAATCTTATGCTTCTTGTTATTTCCTTTTCATGGTCTGGATCTGCGGTTACTACCTATCCTATGTAGACATATTCACCTACAACTTCTAGTGCTTCGCTACCTAATGTAAACTGCTGTTCCTTTCCGAGGCTGATGAACATTACTTTAGTCTTCTGCATATTGATTTTTAGGCCTACCTTTCTACATTTCCTGTCTAGGTCATCAATCATCATTTGCAGTTGATCCCCCGAGTTACTTAGCGAGGCAATGTCATCAGCAAATCGCAGAATACTGAGGTATTCTCCCTTTACCCTTATCCCTAACTGCTCCTATTCCAAGTCTCTGAATACTTCCTCTAAGCAAGCTGTGAATAGTACTGGGGAGATTGTGTCTCCTTGCCTAACACCCTTCTTTATGGGAATTTTGTTGCTTTCTTTATGCAGAACTATGGTTGCTGTGCAGACACTATATATATCTTCCAGCACTTTCACGTACGTCTCGTCTACCCCCTGATTTCGCAATGCCTGCATCACCGCCGAGGTTTCAACTGAGTCAAATGCTTTTTTGTAATCAATGAATGCTATCGAAAGCATTAGGGAAAGAGCATATAACCAGCGGTAATGGCGTTCGCTGTCGAACACGGCTACAGCAGTAACGCGTAAACAAGACTAAGACGCGTATGCAAGAACAAGAATACTTAGAAATTTAACAATAGAATTGCAGAGACTACCGCAAAAAGTAAGGCATCATAAAATAACCTATAAACAACAAACTTACACCTCCCGATGTAATTTCGCTTCAAGAGACTGGAAACAAGACCCCTTTCCAGGGGTACGATGTTTACGAGAGCTAAAGCGGAGGTAAAGCGGCCGTCCTAGTAAGGACGGCCATCGCCGATACAGACATTGAGCATGCGCTTGTCGAAATCGTTCCGAAGAATCGACAGGGAAGGAGCACATTCGTACTGAACGGGTACAGCCCACCAAGACAAAAAGTCAGATTCTTCGAACTCTTCCACGAGGCGAAGAAGCTGGCCAAAGAAAATGCACTCATTATCGTAGGAGATTTAAACGCCATGCGCGGGAGTTTGGAATACTAGAAATAAGATGTTAAGGGAAGAATATTAGTGGAGATAGCAGAAAATTTTGGCTGCAGATTAATCACAGATCCCGAGACCTCCACGAGAATTGGGAATATTGTGAGAACGGACACTTGCCCCGACTGCACATTCGCAATCAAGAGCAGGGAGTGGGAAAATATGATGGAAAGCCTAGGAAGCGATTACTTTATCCTGCGGACGCGAATAGCATCGGACAGGACAAGAAGCTAGATTGCACAAGCAACATTCACAAACTCGAATGAGTTTCGCGGGGCTTGCAAAAAAATCTGAAGGTGACATCTAATAACTGGAAGGATGAAGCGGCATGATAGGAGAAACGCGAGCAAATGCACAAAGAGCAACAATAACAATGCTCAAAGTAGATGGGCCCCTTCTACAACTATAGCATATATAGTAACTCTATCCGGCTATGGGAAGCCAGACTCAGTGTCACCAAAAGATGGCGAAAGCGAAAATAGACAAAGAAACTGAAAGTAATATAGCAGAAGTTGCGGCAAACGCTGAAGAATACGCGACGCTACTCGCGTAACAAAACTGGAAACAACTCAGCGACTCGATTAAGAAAATCCTAGGCACGGCCTGAACCTGGAATCTTATAAGAACATGATTGATCCGCTTAAAATCAAATAAAAAACAACAAAAGCCCTCCAAAGATTCATCCACACCTTCGAGGGATCGGACACCGACCTCCTAGAGAAAGCACGAGCAAAATGTTTCGGTGACAACAACCCCTCACTATACCAATGACGGTATCGCGGAGCCGGAAAAGAGAGATTCCATGGCCCCATAACTGTGAAAGAAATAATAAGGAACACGACCAGAAACACGTCCACAGGACCGGACAGAATCGAAAAAGTCCTGACCCGTAACCTCAGTGACGACCTTATACAAGAGCTCGTAAGCTTTCTTAACAAACAATATGAGACAGGGACGGTTCCAGATTGGAAGCACTCCGAAGTAATTATGACACTTAATTGTGGGAAAAAGCTCCAAATTGAAAGTCTCAGGCCCATCTAACTCACATTGCGTCTTGGCAAGATTTATTTATTTATTTATTTATACATCAAATTCCTCTATGGGGTATTACATGAGGGGTGGGCTGTTACAGGTCATTAGCGAGTCTTTCAATGAATGCTTTGAAGTGTGCTGGATGAGCGTGATGAACTGCGTCGGCAGGAAGGCGATTCCAGTCCTTTGCTGTCTGGACGAAAAAAGCATTTAGATGTGTAGTGGTATTTGCGGATGGCGGGTATACTACTTTATTGTGATTAAGTCGATGAGATACGCGGTGACAAGGCATGATGGCACAATTTCCTAGTGATGAATGTAAAATTTCTGAAAAAGGCACAGTGGGTGGTGACGCTAAGACTGCAAAATGACATGGAAGATAACGACTATGCACCCAATACCATGTTCGGCTTCAGAGCAAAACTCTAGACACAATACGTACTGATTCAAATATAGGCTTTGCTCCGCAACGCACCTCGAACGAGTGAAAGTGTCGTAATGGCCTGAAACATCAAAGGTAATTTGATAACGTCAGCCAAGAAGCGATCCTTACAGGTCTAGATGACCTCTACTACGGAAGTAGAATCCGCAGATACGTCAAAGCCTGCCTGTCTAAGCCGCCGCCTGAGCTTTTCTCCCTCCTCATTCCTTGAAGTCCAGACTCTCCACAGCCATTGTTAACCTATGCAGACTTATTATAGCACTTGTGCTTTAATAGAACTGCAACCGTCGGTATGTGAAACCTTCGACAAAATGAATTGACGAACCAAACAAAGGAACACCGCAAGGGTCAGCTAACATATCCTCTTATATATAGCAATGATAGGCCTAGCACGAAAACTAGAGTAGGCCGGCGGCATAACGGTCTGGACGAACACCGGTTCCCTTTGGGAGGGGAAAAAATTTCATGAAGCGGCTTCCTGTGTACAGCAATACTTCGGAGAAAGAGTGCTCGCACGCTCGACCGAGAAATCAGAACTTTGAGCTTAGAGAGGCAAACAAATCCGAACCATCCCAACCAGTGAAGACATGCAACTCAACATCTACCTGGAAGGAAAGCCCATACCGGAAAAGACAACAATAAGAATATTGGGCATGTGGGTTCAATCCAACCAACGCAGTACTGACACTTTTCTCTATTCAAAGCAACAACGGTACGAGTCACAGCTGCGATCATCCGCATCGCCAATATGCGGCATGGCATGCGCGAAGAAGACACACTAAAACTAGTTAGAAACCTGGTAGTTAGCCGAATGTTTTGCAGCCTGCCCTACTAGTACCTTAACAAGGGCGCAATACTCCAAGTGGATGTCCTGCTACGCAGAGCATATAAGGGAGCGCTCCGACTACCGCGCAACGCCTCTACAGAAACTCAAGACCCTTTGAGCGCAAAACACCTTTCAGGAGCTACGCAGCGCAGCTTGAGTCGGAAAAACTCAGGCTGCGGCAGACAACGACTGGGAGAGCACTCTTACACAGACTCGGATACCACGAGCAGATGCGAGAAATGGCGAGGACTGCAATGATCCCCGACGAGCTTCGCAATTGCCTCAAGGTAGCGCCAATCCCGAGAAACATTGACCCCCCCCCCCTCCCCTCCAGCGAGGCAGAAGAGAAGCGAGGGCCGAATTCATTCAGACAACATACCCCCCTCAAGACACGACCGTGTATGCAGGCGCATCCTCAAGATGAGGAGACACAAACATTGCAGTGGCCACGGTGGTCGATCCGTCTCTTCGCGAAGGGACCAGCGCGTCTATGCGACACTGCACTGTAGCAGAGGCCAAGGAAGTAGTGGTTGCTCTAGCGATGGCGGAGGGCTAAACAACCTAACAATATTTACAGACTCTGAAACAGCCTGGCGAATTACATGAATGGCAGGATTGGTCTTCAAACGCTCCGTATACCCCTCGAAGCGAGCGACAAAATTAAAAACCACGAAGAAGGAATTAACAAGGCCATACATAAAATTATATGGGTGCAGGGGCACATGGGGCTGGCAGGGAACCATGAGACCCACAGAATAGCTCTAGCATACACTACTTTCCGAACATCCGACCAGACCGCAGAACTTTCGCCAGCACTGGAGGAATACTTGGCAATACTAGAAAACTATAGAGGCAGAACAACGCGGTATTCCCTGCCGCACAGTTTTCTCAAGAGAGAGGACGCTGTCGTTTGGAGACAATTACATACAGGTTCTTACCCAAACCTATACATACTAAACAAAATGAACCCCACAAAATACGTGGACACATGTGCCTAGTGCGACGAAAAGCCCACACTATATCTCATCACATGGACCTGTCACAACTTAGACGTGGTCCCCAAAATACAAAACCAGAGTGAGAAGCAATGGGAGACTGCGATCAAGCGACCGCTACGTAGACCAGCAAGGTCTGGTACAGCAAGGTCAATGGACGGCAGTGGCCAACGGAGCCCTGAATTGAGGGCAGCCGACTATTCGTTGAAGGCGGGTGAGGTCTACGGAGACGAGTCCTGGGGATGAAACAAGGACAAACCTCTAAAGACCCCCCCAAAATCGCCGAAAAATAACATAGAGCCAAATAATTTTTTTCTTCCTTCCTTACATGAAAAGATGAAACAAGCTGCTAAGTAGAGGGCTTCAGAATATTTTAGATCATCTGGGTATTTTAAAAAGCATAGAAATCATGCAGCACACGGACGATTTCTTTCATTCTTCTCCATCAAAATTCGGCTGCGATTTCAAAACTGTGCAGAACCAGCGGGAAGGAAGCAGGAAAGACAGAGACACGACACAGGCGGTAAGAAACATTTCGCCGCCTTGTTAAATATTGCTGATTGCCTTTGTTCCCATAAATCTAGTTGTAGCTCACCTGTATCCTTTCATGATACAACGGAGGTTCATGATGGTGTAGAAACTCTAGAAGATCAATGTAAGAGGTGTGAAGGATATGGTTTGAATCAATGTTTATGTAATATACTCGTGCTCATCGAGGCATTCTATGTATATAAGTGAGTTAGTGCAGTGCATGAGGCTGAACATGAAGAAATGACTCTAGTTATTTCAACATCAGCGTCTCACAAACGTTGGCTCTTGTGCACAGCTCAACTTACTCAACAGTGTTAAGCACAGCTCGTGTGGGTGAACAGTACGAAACATTCTCGTCCTATATAGCAATAGATTTAGGCACTATATAAAACGTTTCATCGGCTATGCCCGGACTATTGCAAAGACTCAGAAACGATGACATTAAGATGGAGAAAGAATGATCCCGTTTGTCATGACAAATGACGCATACAGTTCTCAGACATCCGCCGTGCTTGGGCTAGTGTAAATTGAAGGAATGTGGTAGGTGGCGTTTTGGGGTTCAAATGCAGCCAGTGGCTGTTGAGCTTTTACCACTTCGGATGCCGACCACGGTAGATACGGCCAACATCGAGTTTGTAAAGTGTAATAGCTACTCAGAGAGCCTGACAAGACAAATATATTGAATGTAAAGTTTGTACCTTAGCGCTGGAGATGAGACACTATCCAATGTTGTTGAAAGTATGAACCTTTATGTTCATATGATAACAACATTCACGATGAAAAATATCTGATGACAATGTCACTCGCGATATTCTGCTAGCCTGCAGCAAGACCTCACATAAGACATTTCGCTGTTCATTGAGAAACACAAGAAGCTTTTGATTCTATCTAGATGAATTCACAATATAAATTCCGTGACACATTGCAATAAGCTTGATACCGCTAATCTGTGAAGTAGCGCCCAAAACAGCAGGGTAAGAATCGCTGCAGACCTTCCCTGTTGTAATGGCATAGTAAAAGTCACAGACAGCACGAATATAATTATCAGGAAAGTTGTTCTCATCGCACCATCATCGCATCAACTAGAAGAATAATGGGGCCATTTACCTCAAGAACACGCACTACGTAAGAGGAAGTGCCAAATTTTGACAGGCGCTGATGAACCGCGATGCGTCAGCAGAAGGAGGACTGTTTGAAAAGCCGTCAGAACAAAACGTGAGGAGACATTTCTGCCCTGCCGTTTTCGCGAAAAACAAATACGAAGAGCTAAAAATAATGACAATCTCGAATAAATGCGACACGGTTTTGACGAAACATACTGAACATAATTCTGAGCACTACTTTTGTTTACAGCTGAGACACAGAGAACGCAGTTTCCCTTATGCGCACTGCTATAAGAATATGGAACTTGGAAGGCATGACATTGGCAGCCGATGATATTATTGTTATTAAATCGCAGTTTTCATCAACGGGGCACCCTTTTATGCTGATCATTGTTGTTGAAATTATCAAGCAAATACTTTTTTTTTGATTGTGAAGTGTAAAAAGGCCGCCTTCGGTCATCGGTATCCGATCAACTGCCACCATGGCAAAAGTATTTGCTTCTCAAGCTTCTTTGGCGTTAGCTCTGGCTGACCTGCTCATGCCCTCAGGCACCGTAAGCGGCAAAAAATGCTGCAAATAAAGGTTTCAAACGGCGGCTAACAGCAAATTTAACGACGCCTGTTAGTCAAATGTTACTTGTGTTTAGTTTACTCAACGTGCTATAGGTTTCTGCGTAGCAGGTACTTTACAAAAAACAATTGCGGCACCAGTAGAAATTGATACGCTCCCATGAAAAACATGCATTACAAAAAAGGCACTGACGTTAGCTTAAATCTGCATCCGAAGAGGCATTATTTCAGAATGGAAAGTAACTTTTTGGGGAGAAAGTGCAAACACTGACTGCGCATATGTGTCTTTAAGGACTTATAAAATACCCCCTAACTATAAACAAAAAAGCTGCGGCTGAATTAAAAAAGTCTGACTCGAAAATCTGGCGGACAGGTGCCACTTTGAAAATAGAAAAACATGAGACCCGAAATATAATCTACAAATTTTTTATTTTATCGATTCTGTTCATTGCTCAATGCAGAAAAAAAGACAGACATATATGGAAACAATAAAGCAGTCCAGGCCGATCAGGCGCTGCACTCCTAATGATTCCTGAAATATAGCTGAAATATGGCGTCACAATACCTTAAATTGGGCCAAGGAAATGCACTTCAGGAGCGCAAACCAAGTACCGAACTGTTCCAGTTTTTATCGCATTGTTCTAAATTATAAAGCTTTTTTCTCAAACTTTTATACTATGTGTCTCATACAGAGGTTGTAACCTCACTTGTCAGCCAAATAGGGCTTCATTGTTGAAGGGTTATCACATGGACGTGAGTCGCATTCACCAAAATGCAAGAAAACAGGCATGTATTTATCTGATCACAGGTTGAAGCATTTACTTTGTTTCCACGGTAGCTGCATTTATGCGTTACAGGTAATGCACATACAAACCGTAAATGACCTAAGAAATCCGATTTCAACGTACTGAACCATTCTCAGAAGGAAGTATGTTTTCTCAGCAATCAAGACGCGTAAGCTGTCTTGGTTGAGCAAACCTCCTTA